>NW_017729026.1:9068380-9080574 GCF_001723915.1 Gavialis gangeticus | reverse complement strand
ACTTATGTATTGTTAAAATGTTTGTTATTCTTACCTCCCAGCTAGGTGTCTTCCTTTAAAAGTATACTTGGAGTTTTAAGATACAACAGTAATTCATCTTCTATATCAATGATTTCTAGGGAAAGTTCTCTGCCTCTGTTCTCTTATTTTTAATGGAAGTTTCCCCTGTGTGGTAGAAAGACAACTCTCTTCTAAAGATGGCTTTAAAATACAGTCTTTCCTTTTTTGATACTCAAGTAGAGTATACATCTAAGCAGAAGGGATTCATTTTCAATTTCTTTATGAATTTCAAATGTGGAAAATGTGTGCAGTTACTGACTTCCAAAAATCTAATCCCCATGTTGATACATTTAGTAATCCAGATTCTTACATTCAACATTATTTTAGTGCCACTGTTGTTTGACTGTTTCAAATAGTCTCTGCATGAGTAGTTAAAATATTTTAATCAGATTAAAATAGCTTTGATAGTTTGCCAAGCAAACCTGCAAGAATGTCTGCTTTTTATATAGTACATATATTTACGTGAAAGTTGGCATCATTTGGAAGTATCTGTTGCACATTAATATTTATGTAGTTGAGCAGATTAAAAAATTTCATCCATGTGGTATGCTTGTCACACTAGCATTAAAATATGTCTGTCCTCAACAGTAGATTCTCTGTGTGTTGCATGTCTATTGCCAAAATGTTTCCAGCAAATACATTCTGAATGGTACTTTCTCTTGTTGTTTATTTTTTAGTTTATAAGGACAGATGCATTTAATAGGTACAAGCAATTTCTTGCCTGTTCTCTCTTATGCTTAAGTGATATGAGACAAGTATTCTAGTAGGCTGTTAACTTTTTGGTGCAAAACATATTTTTTTAAAATATGGTAGACTTGTATACATATAGAAATGTATACAAACATTTCCATTATATAAAAGCGTAGAAATATGAAGACAATTTAAAATCAGGGAAGTATATGTCTCATGCTGCTAAAACCTCTTCAGCATTCTACCAAATTTTTTAATATTCAACCATTATACATTTAGGTCCAGGTAAGGTGTTAGTGAAGCTTAAAAAACTGAAATTTATTGATGTGTTATATCACATTTTAGCTGGCTTGCACTATAGAGTGCAGGCATGGTGGTCATAACATGATTTTAAATGCTTATCAGTTTAAAACAAGTTTGTGCACCCTTTGATTGTTGAGAGAATTTTTATTCGTATCAGTAGAAATTGCACATTAGTAATTAAGGACAGCATATAACAGACTTCATGTTCGTGTCTTAAAAAAGACTAGTCCTGTCAACTTCAGTGGGAGTACAATGGAATAAAATTATTTTATGCTGCACGTGTAACTTTTTGAGGACTAGGTTTTAATGACAACACACATTAACTTCTGTGATCTACAGTTTAGTTCCTCCTTTCTTTAGTTGCTCTGAGAATGTGTTTTCCCTGTGGGAGAGGAGATGCTACATGTAAGGGATTAAAATTTGTTCACTAATCTAGTACTCGTTTTCTATTACTTCAGTTTCTTCTTTAAGAAAGGATAGTTTCCACTGATTAATGAAATAACCTATGTGCAAGATTTGTGTGATCCTACGTGCAAGATTAGGAAGGGTGGGAGTTGGTCATGGTTTCTTTCCTTAGGTGTGGCCATGCTAGTTCCAGGGTGAACTGCAGCAACCTCTAAGCTGTACTAATTTGTGCCTGTTTAGTACTGTTGCATTTGACTTATGGGGAGGAGATCAGCTGATGCAGAAAGCATGTGGCACCAGTTTCTGCTGGTAGAGAATTTCCAGTTCCATTGGAATCTTAATTTAGTCTTTGTTCCTTTACACTGCAAAGTTGGAAATGGGAATCTAGACAGTAGCCCTCAAACTGGTCTGTGGACCACTTGATGATAGTAGGAAGTTCCATGTTCATATTGTACTAGCAGCTGTTCCTTATTTTCAGCTGCTAGAGAATATCAGATAAAAAGGTATCTCTGAACACATTTGAAAATAAATGTTCAGCACTTAGTGAGTATGCTCTGTTTTGTAGTTCAAGAAGTAGTCAGGTCTAGCAAATTTTGTGTGTGTCCTTGAGTAAAAGAGGTAGTTCCTACTCGTATATAGAAGATTTTTAGAGAAGACTTGGGAAGTTGGGTATTGTTGAAATGTATTTGGTAAGAGAGAAATCCTAAACTTATTTTAAGTTGTAAATTACATGTGCTGGAGATTCTTGCAGCAAGAAATGTTAAGGGCTAGAAAACTAAATCATACCTGACTTGAAGGGTTTTCAGGAAAACGTAGGAATTCAGAAATAGTCTTGAAATAGTACGTTTTGAGCTTAAGGATTGATGGCTCTTACATGTTGGTTTAACAAACATAAAACAGCTGTTTTGTAAGCATTTTGTTGGAAACCTTTTTAATTTGATTTTTTTTTTTCTTCAAAGGTCCATTTGAACTTCTTACTATTTCTTCATCGATTAGCAGAAGAAACCAGAATAAACGCATTTGAGAATAAAAGCAAAATAATTAAACTTGAGCATGTTATATCTGCTGCAAAGGTAATGTTATAAACTTTCCTCTTTTTGTTTAAACACCTAGACCCATACCCAAACTAGGACTTCAGCCTAGTCATGCTGAGCTTCCTAAAAGTTAGATGTCACTTTCCAGAAATGGAACTTAGAAATCCAAACTATGCAACTGAGTTCTGCATACTTTAACTGGAGAGATGTGGGAGCCTATGATTGGTATTCATGGCAGAACACTCTGTGCGTGTGTGTGTTCATATTCACATAACCCAACAAGTAGGAAATGTTGAAAAAAAGAATTGAGTCTGAAATCCTGTCTCTTTCTTGGATTTCCACTGCAGTTAAACAGTCCCTGTAGCCCTGAGTTGTCCATGTGAACTTGAGTTCACAGCCTATATCTAGACTTGGATGTCTCAGTTGTCCCTTCATATTCAGGTGACTGGGTACTCCTTTTTCAAACTGTATTTTAAAAGAATAGAAATAGTTGTAGTGTCCATCTTTTGTGGAATAACCTTGTGGTTAGAGTGATTAACTTGGAAGTAGGAAGGCTTGGGTTTAATGACTTCAGCCTGAAGGGTTGCATATTCCCATCCCTGCCTCTTGGGAGAGTGCCCAGCCACTAAGCCAGGGGTTCTCAAGGCATCCATTTGGAAAATGCCAGGTCTTAGTTTTCACTCATTTCTTGATTACAGAAAAAGAATAGACTGATTCCTGTGTTGCAGAGAATTCAGAAAGACCACAGTACTGTGTACAATTTGCTGCTCTGCTTTCTACCCCTTACTCTGTTTATTTTGTGAATCAGTTGTAGGTATTTGCACATCTAAGATTGTGTGACACCCTCTGGAACACTTAAAAGCATCTTATGGGAATCTCTAGCTATTAGCAAGACTGGGCTGCTCTTTGTGTTGTAGCAGGACTGCTGTATGGAAAGATTCATGGTCTAAGGAAGAGAGTACAAGGAATATAACTCTTTAATTTGGCTATGAGGGCACTGGCTCTAGTGACTGATTGTGTATTTATTCAGTATTACTGGATAAAATGCAGAAGCAATGTTGGGTGTAGATTACCCCTCCCACAGCTGTGCTGTCAGGATTCAGCTATAGTAGGATTGTCAAATTTGTCAGGATCTGTGGCCTGGATGAATGGTTTGGGGCTGGCCCTGTAGACTGAGTGGGGCCTGCAGATTGGCCTTATGTGCTGGATCCAGTACCTGCTGTGGATTGATTTTACACAGGCACTATGTGCAGTATGTAGGTCAACACTGAGACCTATGGGCAGCACTGAGGGACAGATGATAGGGCTCTGTGGGCTGGATCATTGACACCACTGGGCTATAGGCTCTTGCTCTTTCTCTGGCCATGTGACTTTTTGCACACTGGCCTCACTGCACTGCAATAGCAGCAATAGAGAATCTTAGCATAACTTAAAGCAATGGGGGCCAAACCTTTTGGCACGCATGCTATAAATTAACTCTTTTGCCTTCCTGAGTGCTGCTGATCCCTTTCACTTACTTTGTCCCTGATCTGCTGTTCTGCTTTCTGCTTCCTGCTCTGTCTCTCACTGTGCTGCCCCCTTCCTTGCTTATTGCACAAATGCTGCAGGTTGATCACCTCTGTCTTATAGCTTAATGGTTAGGGGAATCTAGAAGGTAAGGTGTGGGTTTTAATCCCACAGCCTGAAGAGGGCACAGATCCCAGGTGTCTAGGTTTCTAGGTCAATACTATAGCCACTAAGCTATTATGGAAAAGAGGTGGCACTGCCAACCATTTGTTCTAAAGAAGTGGCTGTAGAGGCTGTTCTTGGTGATGCCAGTTGGTATTGAGTGTACTTTGAGAACTACTAGGTTGGCCCACTTTGGGGATTTAGCATAGATTTTTGCCAATCCCAAGCAAATTTAGGTATTTAAATACTCACCTTGGGCCAACTGTTAATGTCTTTGGGTAAACCACAGTTCCAAAACTAAGACCATTATTTTGTAGCTCTTTAGCCTCTAAATCTTGGCTCCAAGGATAGGAATTCCAAACTAGAAAGGTTTTTGTGGAAAATGCTGTTATATCATTAAGGATTCAAGATGAGTTTTTCTGCTGACCATAAGTAGAAGAATAGGGTGAATCCTACCTAGGGACTGCCAGATGGTGAGGTGAAGAATATTGATCCGAGGCTAATCAGATGGCCTATATGATCAGATTTCTTTAATTATTTTATACAGTTCTAAGTAAATATTCATAGAGGGCATGTGATGCTCCTTCCACTGTTTAGCCTACCACCTTCTATGTTAGTGGACTCTATCTTGGTTTTTTGGGGAGTTTTTTGCATGCCACAGAGCAGCTGAGGGAGTTTGAGGGGAAAAACAATTGAACTTACTCTTAGTCAGTTGTTGGGTGGATCTGTATGGTATATCTCTGTAGTAAAGCCTCACAGTCTACATGTACGCTGCTATTAGGGTGCTGTAAACATTAACTTCGCTGTAGGATAGTACTGCCTTATGGTGGAGTACTTTACTCCACTGTAAAACATGTAGAGACTGACCAGGCATGCTAATTGTGTGTGGTCAGACCAGCCAGCCAGGGGTCTGCACTACCCTGGCTCAAACTGTTGCTGTCCTAGGCACGTGTGTAGATACTGTGCCTGGGAGCAGTTGATTCCAGTGTGATCAGCTCTGGAGTTTGTGTCACGTTAATTGCACGTGTAGATGCACCCGCTGAGTATGACAGAAATAATTCTTAAAGGACTGTGGGTGGGAACTTGCTGTTATATTTTTTTTTACCACATCACAACTGTGTGTGTAGGGGACGAAGCTCCAATATAATGGGAAGAAGGGATGGTGCACATTGCATAATATTCGAAGTACCTCAGTTAATACCATAATGAGTACTTCAGTGCTGTAATTCAGAAACTCCAGTCTCTTGCAGATCCTAAGTCATTTATTCAACCACTTTTAGTAAGATTGCACAAAACAGAAGACTAAGCCTGAGTAGCTTTGACATAGTTGAAACCCAGTGGGCTATGTTTTCTGTATCTTACATTCCTATTTTTCTGGTTAAATGTTTGATTTGATATATTTTTGTTACCATAGTACCAGAAAATACACAGGATGTTCAGCATAGCCAAGTTAATGTCGCAGTTGGAGGCTTTTTGACTGTATACTCCTAACATAATTTGAAATGGATTTTTGTATCAATTTCTTCTTTAAAGAAGGGAAAACAGAAATTGCCTTTGCTTAACAAGGTTAACACTTAAATGGTCCTGACTGGCTTTGAAGTTCACTTTTGAATTTAAACTCCAAACCAAAGAATGTCCTTCCAAGGTACTAGACTCTTGACATAAAATTTAATAAGTAAGATCTTTCAAACAAAAAAATTAATCACAGTAGCGCTACAAACACATATGATAGCTGATACTGTAGTGGAGTAAGCTCATTAAGGGATATAGCAAAAGATTTACTGACACTTCTAAGAAGTATTTAGCAAACTTTTTTCTTTTAAGAAATTATGCTTTAGAAGATGCATTTTATTTCAAATATTTCTTTTTTTGGTATAAATTTCTCAGTGATTATATTGCTTAAGTTGCCCTGAGTGTATGAGTAATGATAAATATCTTTTCTTTTTTTCAGATTACTTTGAAGAAGAGCCGAGGCTAGAAAATCAAGAACTTTCTAATCCTACCTGCTCTTATGCAGTTTTTATTAACTTCAGTTATTGTAGACAAAATCCTTGGATACTGTAAATATACATGATTTTGTTGGTGTAGCTATACCAAATGCAGCTTACCTGTTATGGATCTGATTCTTTTTTAATGAAAAATTTTGAATCTTATGTGACCTTGTTTATACAAGATGTGCCATGAGGTAAAATTATATTGCAGTGACAATTTTCATTCATTCGCTGCTATTCGATGTATAAACTTTCTGAAGTGCCTGATTACTTTCACTGACAAATTAGAATCATAGGATCATTGGGTCCAGCCCCCTGCATGAGCAGGAAAGACATCTGGGGTCCGGTGACCCCAGCCAGGTATCCATCCAGTTTTCTCTTGAAGACCTCTAGGGGAGATGATTGCAACACCTTTGGGGGGAGGTTGTTCCATAGTCAGGGCACCCTAGTTGTGAAGAAGAAATTGAGGGGGCGAGGGAAGATGATATAATTGCCATTTTGTTTTTTACTGTAGTTTTGTGCCTCTTCAGAATTTGTTCCCTTCCTATTTTTATAAGCTTGAGATTCCTATTAAGGAGGACTATACAATGAATTATAGCTCAAATTGAATCTGGTATACACTCTAGTTTATGGTAAAGTTCTTGAAACATAAACAACTGGAAACTTTCTCTTATATTTTTGGAGATCAGATACAGAGCTCCCTCCCCCTTTCCCCATATTCATGCTCTAACTTTTCCCAGGGTGCTGCATTTGGTAAGTTGGTGGTTTGGTCTTAATTCCGTTCCCTGTGGACAGGTGCACATCATAAAAACAAACTAGAATAATTGCCATTCTAGAAATTAGATGCACTAGGGGTGGCAAGGATACTTATATGCTTTATTCTCCAGAGATTGTCCTATTCCTTGGTTGAATCTGTGTGCGCAGGCATGTATTCTATTTCCATAATATGTGCAACTTCAATTTCAAGTGTTCTTAATCTGATATTTTTTAAAAAACTTTTAAAAGGTAACACTTTTTGTAGTTTATGTAACATTAGTTAACAATGCTTTCAGTTAACTGTTTTATTGAAAGAATAAAATGAAGGATCGTTGTACAATGTGATCAGTTCTGAGCTGCCTAGTTCAATTGTTATATTAATGAGGGTTGAAGTATTCCAAGGAAAGCAAACAGAAAATATATCAAATAAAAATATTGTGATCTATGAAGTTTAAGAAAACTGCAACACCAAAATTTAAATATAAATGAATTACTGTTTGTTTTTTTTTTACAATTCTGCCACCTATTACAATATGGCAAAATAAATAACCCCTATTGAGGAGTGTGTATTGAATTTATAAATATATCTTAAATGCACAGAAAAAGGAGAGATTAATTATCTTGGTCCTAGATGTGTCTTCTCGTTCTTCTCCAATCCCTTGGCTCTGTTCCGTGTGCTCGTATGGTTGCCAGTGCTGGTCACCAATGTTCCCTCTAAGCTGTGTGGCCACACAGGTATACTCGTGCTGCATTGCTAGGCGTGCCTGTGCGCGGCCCTGCATGCTATGCAGCTTAAGGGGAACGCTCCTGGTCACCTTGGTTGACCCTCTCTCAATCCTCTTTGAACCTGAAGAGGGAAGAGAGCATAGTATATCCCCTGTAGCACGTAGCTCAATAAATGTCTTTAGGAGTCTTGGATTTAATAACCTGAGCTTTTGGGGTGAAAGCCCCTAGATCAGGGGTTCCCAAAGTGTTTATGCCGTAGCCTGGCAAACCGTGGCCTAGAAGTGGCTGTGGCCTGGCAAACCACAGCCCAGCAGTCACAGCCAACCCCAGACAGATTTTCCAGCTGGAAGATAGGTAAAGATACTGCCACCTCCCAAGTGGGGGGCTGGGCCAAAGCTTGTTCTGCTGCAGGCCCTGCGAAAGGAGCCATAGCCTCTCTGCCCGGCTCTGGAGGGCCATGTTTTGCTGGTCCGCGGCCACTTCCAGTCCAGCAGCTGACCCTCTGTGGCCTCGCACCGGGCCATGGCCCGGGGATTGAGAATCCCTGCACTAGATAGTTCTTAAAAGGCTGAAGGGAAAATACTGGTGCTGGATATTCCTATCTTTTGTTCCTCTGCTTACTCTCTGATTGGAAACATTGTGCAGAGTTCCCTTTTAAAGAAGGAAATTTACCTACCTTTAATCCTTCTTTCTTGAAGGTATCTTTTTTTCTTAAAAAACTCTTGAACCAGCCACCTGTCCTTTAATTGTTTGGAAGGATATTTCAGAGCAGCTATTTTGTTTATCTCTTAGAATATATTTTGGTCATTTTATCCTTTTAATTGGCTCTTCTGGGAGTTCTCTTGTCCTGCGTAATTCAGGAAGTTACTGGAAGCCGGGAAGCTGCTAAGTTACATGGAACATATTGTAAGTGAGTTTAGTCAAACAGCATCCTATAGAATTTTCATGAATTGGCTGTGGTTGCAAGCCAGCAGTAATCTAAAGGTATGTAGAATGAAGCAGTCATTTTAGCTTGTAAAAACATCTAGGCCACTCCAAACAACTGTAATTTTAACCTTGTCTTAATATTATTTTAGATATTCAAAAGTAGGAAATGCTTATAGTTATTCCTGTAATCTTAACTCTTCCCACAGCATGCTTGTAATTAATGTGGCACATTTAGATGTTTTGTATTATTTGAGAGAGTATGTTCTGCAACTTCATGTATATCAAATGTCTTGTCTGCTTGATCGATTGTCCTTGAACATTTTCATACTACATATTCTAAAGTAGTAGTCACAAATCTCCAGCTGGAATCGGCTTTTGAAGTTGTCAATCACTTTCTTATTTGTCCTTAAGGATTATTATCGTGCTTGCCCCTATCCCTCCTAGTCAAGTAGAAGCATTAGAAGTGCATGGGGTAAGGCAGAGCCCTGGATCATGTCTGCTCTTTTTATTCTGGAGCAGTGACACGAGTGCAAAAAAAGAAAATCTTTCCCTTCCTCTGACATGGGCTGAGCAAGGGAAGAGGATTTACAGAGCTTGTCGTTCAACCCCTTCCCAAAAACCTGGCTGCAGGTTTTTCTGGAGTCTTGTCTGCTTTCTTATAGAAAGTGTCCAACGAAGTTTGGACAGATGTTCTCCAGGGAGTTGGGTGACGCAGCAACTTGTTCGCTGTCATGGCGTCACATCAGATCAAGCGTAAAGTCAAAACTGATGTCAGAAAGTTGAAACCGTGTCAATTTAGAAATGCAAGTGCGAAACGTAAGTTGAGGACAGCCTGTATGACATTGCTAAGTGATTACTTTCCCATTCTAAACTTCTGTTTACTCACTTCTGTGCCTTACTCTTGGTTTTAAAACCCACAGATACTGAACTTAGTGGATGCAGAGAGCTCTGGTGAGCTCCATGTATTTCCTTGCTTTAATAAGAGTCAGAGCAGAGCCTTAATTGCATACTTTTAAACTAAAATGCTTATTCTGTTTCACAACCAGTTTCTCACTAGTGTGGGGACTACTATTGTAGGGAGAAATACTTCAGAAATGTGCAGAACATGAAACTTTTTCTTAAACATGAAAATTCTTTTTCTAACCGTAAGGTGGGGATAGAGTCAAAATTGTCTAGTGTCTTTTTATTTCCCCTTAAGCAATCTCCTATTATAAGGAAATATTCTGTTTATTTGTACTAAAATTATAGTGAATGTTGTGACACTTCCAGAGTTTTGAAGCTTACCAAGTTTGCATTGCTGACAGATACAGGGCAATTAAGGTTTAACAAAAATCCTTGTCCACATAAAAAAATGCTAGTGTCTTGTTCATCAGGACTGGGAGGGCGGGGAGAGAGCTAAATACTAAGCCTTGACAACATCTTGAATAGGTTCCATTTTTCAGGCTCAGTTCTGTCTTTAATATTGTATATTATTCTGAATTATTCAGCAGTAAATCAGCAATTTGCACACCAGGGGTACCTTTTATAAAATTTGAAATGCTCTATGGAGAGTTGTTAGCTTGTGTGGATTATAACAGTTAACCTTTCTACTATTAATTGAAGCAGCTATTGAAACACATTTTCTTGATAGCACTTATCAGTAATTTTTCAGTAATTTGGGATGATAAGATTGATAGCAGTTCTCCTATATGGAAAGCATTGTATCTAAGAGTTTTTTTCTGTTTTATGTGAGGCAAATGTTATTAACAGGAGTGTGTAATGATGGGGTTCACATATTTGACTTATTTTAAACAAAAATATAAAGCCTATTGTTTGACATTTAAAATTGAAATACTATCAGACTGATTGTGATGAAACAATGAATTAGTATCAGACTTTTAACAATACTTTCCTATATTGAATTGTAACGTCGGTTCTTCTAAGTGTATATAGAGCAGTTGCCCTGGCCTAATTAAGGCCTGAAGGATTGCCATAATTTTTTTTTTTTTTTAGTGTGAATAACTGCCTCAAAACTAGATAATCAGAAGAGGCTGGCCTGAAAAAACATATCAATTTAAGTGCTGAAGGTTTATACTCTGCTGAATCAGAACTATTTGTTGCTTCTAAAAATGCTTAACAGCTTTGATGACCTAACACAGCCTGAATTTACAGATGTACTCTGTCAGAGTTCATCTAGTTACTATTTCATGAACATGTTGAAGGTACATCAGTTTTTCTGTACAGCCCACATTCATGAAATTCACATGGGGTTTGATACCTTATATTCTCCTGTGTGGTGGGATATTAATATTGTCCTGACTAAGCTGTTAAAAGATCTTTTTAGGCCACTTGATATTTTTAAGCTCAAGTTTCTTACAGGGGAAGGTAATTTTCCTAGTAGGAAATTTCAGCTCACAGGGAACTTAGATGAAGTATAGAAAAAACACAGTTTAAGGTCACCCAAACAGTCTTAACATTACCACTAGTTTAACACACAAATGTCAACACAACCTTATTTGCAGAGAACTCAGCTTTATTTAAGCACTGCAATCAAGAGCACTTCCTACAGGAATAACTTGCTCTTATAGTATTACATTTCCTATACTGTTACTTAAACCACATGGTACCTATGTCAGTCACTAACATGAACATTTCCTGCTTTCTCTTGTATCTATGAAGAAGCCATAGAAAGAAAGAGAATTATCTAGTTCAACATTTCCTAAGGCCAAACATATAGAGGGCAGTCACTCCCAAAAATATATTACAAATGTTATAAATGGGAATCTGGATTCAAATAGTGTATTTATGAAAAGTTTCTATATCAGAAAAATTATACAAAATCAATTTAAAGACACCATAGTTACTCTGCTGCAAACTCCTAACCCTTATATCTTAATGTAGTATTGTTTAAATTAGTTTAGTTTAATTTGGTAAATCAGGATTTGATTGCATCAGAGAATGGGGTGGTTTAACTAAAATCAACTTCATGTAAATCAGCACAAGCTGTGTCAGTAGATTAGTTCTTACTGGGACATGGTAAATTAATTCAAGGGAGGCCTAGCTCAGTTTTAATACAGAGGTTTGTAGCTGGTATATCTAGATCAATTTTCAGGGGATTTGGTGGCTCTACATCAGGCATGGGCAAAATGCGGCCTGGAGGCCAGATGTGGCCTGCCAAGCCACTGTATCCAGCCTGCGGGGCCCCTAAAAAATTTAGAAAATTAATGTTAATCTGCCCTGAGCTGCCTGTCATGGGGCACTCAATGGCTTGCCAAAACTCAGTAAGCGGCCCTCTGTGCAAAATAATTGCCCGCCCCGCTCCGCATATACAGCTCTTAAAAATAATTTAACCTATACTATAGTCTTACTATATCATGTCCTCATGTCTGTCACTAACCGTATATGACTTCTGTTTTCTCTTGTATCTCTATAGAAGCCACAGAAGGCAAAAAGTTTAAAGTTTAGTAAGTGTAAACAAGCCTCTAGTTCTAGCTCTTCAATGTATCATCAAGCTAAAAGCCAAGTTTAGTACAGTCGTGATTATTCACACTTCGTCTCAAACACATTTAAAGTTCATATTTCATAGTTTCATAGTTTCTAGGGTCGGAAGGGACCTGTGCAGATCATCTAGTCCGACCCCCTGCCATGGCAGGAA
>NW_017729026.1:9065550-9067932 GCF_001723915.1 Gavialis gangeticus | reverse complement strand
GAGAGACAGTGTCAAAAGCCTTCCTGAAGTCTAGGAAAACTATATCCACTGCCACCCCTGCATCCAATGATTTAGTGACCTGATCGTAAAAGGCCACCAGGTTGGTCTGACAGGACCTGCCGCTGATGAACCCATGCTGGTTGCCCCTGAGCATGCAGCTCCCTAAACTCCAAAGCCAAGCTGCACATGTACAATCCTTTTCCAAAATGTGTATTTGAAGTTATAGCTTCAGGCTGCCTAATTTCAAATGAATGAAGGAAAAATCTTTATTCAACTAACTATTATGAAAAATGATATGAAGGAAAGGTGAAAGAGGTGAGACTGGCACTGATGCATGGCCTATGGTTGTCTGGTTGACTTTTACTTAACGATGTCTTTCTGTACACAGTTTCTGTATTTCCAATGTTTGTTTTGGTAATTTGTTTTTGTTTTCTTTTTCCAAATGAAAATTTAATTTTGGGTTTTTAAGCTTCCCAGAGTTCAGGGATGGAGGAGGAAGGAGGAGGTATGGGTTTAGTTTGATTCAAGTAGTAATGTTCTTTCAAAGCTTTTTCCATAAAATTTCATCCCATGTCTGCTTAACCTTAACTTTAGTTTAAAGAATTCTTTTGAGACTGGCGTTCTTTTCTAAAGTGCTGTCACAAGTTCTGATTACCATGTATTCATCCGGGCTACAACTTTTCCTGCTATTCAGTCAGTATGTTCCCCAAATTATTAGACCAAACAAGATGAATCTCTTTGCTGTAAAAGTTCTATACACTAGAAAAAAATACAGAACTGAGTATATAAATTTTATTTTAAAATCTTGATCTAGTATTTAATATTATTAGCTTTTTTTTATTTCTTCCTAATATGCCTTCACAGCTGAAAAATGTAATGGACTTCTGTTCTATGCCAGTAACAACTTAATAAAAAGATTAACGGCAAGAGAATAAGTGATCCTTAATTTCTTCCAAGGCACATTCATTTTTTTTTTTTTATATACTGAAGTCTAAGTTGATCATGTCCACTACTTGTCTGTCGTCCAGATGGGTAATTACCTGGTCATAGACACAAAGTTTGTCAAGTACGGTCTACCCTCAACAAAGCCATGCTGATTGGTTCTTAACACCCCATTCGTTTCCAGTTTCCAAATGATAGCCTCCTTAATACATTTTTCAGAATTTTACCCAGGACTGAGGTTAGACTGACTGGCCTGTACTTTGCAGGATCATCTCTCTTCCCTTGCTTGAAAATGGGCATGACATTGGCTCTCTTCCTGTCATCTGGGACCGCTCCCAAGTTCCACAAATTTAAACGACTTGGCCAGCGGTGCTGCTATTAGCTTAGCCAGTTCTTTCAGGACTCTTGGGTGCAGGTCGTCAGGCCACACAGACTTGAAGACATCCAGGTGTTGCAGGAAATCCCTCACCTGTTCAGGACTGATTTTGTGTAGTTCGTTGTCTGCCCCATGCTCCCCAGGCATCTGATCAGGCGAGCAGCCCATGTTTGATTTTTAAGAATACAGATGTGAAGTATTCATTTAGGAGTTCGGCTTTTTCACGGGCATCAACTGTGGGCTGCTCTTGAACATTTAGTAAGAGTCCCACAGTGGAGCCTGATTTTTTTTTTAATTATTTCTTACTCCCTATGTATCTGTAGACGGACTTCTTATTGTCTTTTATTCTGTTTCCCAGCTTCATCTCTCTGCCTGCTTTGGTTTTCCTTATCTCATATCAGAAGGCCCTGGCAATGCAGAAGTATTCCTCTCTAGTTACTAAGTCCTTCTGCTGTTTGTATACTTCTTTTTTTCTTTTTTAGAAGCTTTTTAATATTCCTGTTCAGCTAAGTTGGTCTGTTGGTGTCTTTTCAATTTTTTGCTCACATAGTGATGGCCTATTTTTGAGCTGTGAGAATTGCCTCCTTAAGGAAGTATCACTGTTCCTGAACCCTCAAGTCATCCAGTTGCTGATTGCAGAGGGCCTCTCCAACTAACTTCTTAAGTTAGGCAAAATCTGCCTTATTGAAGTCCAGGACATTTGTTGTGCTGTTTGGTTTCTCAGTCTTATGGTGGATGGTGAACCTGACCAGGCTGTGATCACTGTCCTCCAGAGTACCACCAATCCTTAGGCTGCCTATGATGTCATCACCTTTGGCCAGCACTAGCTCCTGAGTGGCCTTACCCCGGTACGCCCTTCCACAACCAGCATCAAAAACATCTATTGTTGCCAAGAAGTTGGCTGACCTTCCAGAAGAGGCTGAGTGGTCCTCTCAACAGATGTCAGGGTAGTTAAAGTCACCCATGACAATCATGTCTCCACTGTTAGCTGCCTCAGTCAGTTCTCTGGAGAATTCCTGATCACACTCCTCTTCTTGAGAGGGAGGCCTATAGTAAACTCCCAT
>NW_017729026.1:9058032-9060550 GCF_001723915.1 Gavialis gangeticus | reverse complement strand
CCTTAGGCTGCCTATGATGTCATCACCTTTGGCCAGCACTAGCTCCTGAGTGGCCTTACCCCGGTACGCCCTTCCACAACCAGCATCAAAAACATCTATTGTTGCCAAGAAGTTGGCTGACCTTCCAGAAGAGGCTGAGTGGTCCTCTCAACAGATGTCAGGGTAGTTAAAGTCACCCATGACAATCATGTCTCCACTGTTAGCTGCCTCAGTCAGTTCTCTGGAGAATTCCTGATCACACTCCTCTTCTTGAGAGGGAGGCCTATAGTAAACTCCCATCAGGTCTCCCTCTCCTGATTTCCCTTGCATCCTGACCCAGAGGGTTTCAAGGGACTTTTCCCTGTTGTCTATAGTGGCCTGCAGGGAGGGGTACTGCTCTGTCAGATAGAGGGCCACACCTCCTCCCTTCTTCCCAATCTGATCCCTCCTGTAAAGCCTATAGCCCTTAATATTCACTGCCTAGTTGTGTGTCATCCCATTGTGTCTCTGCTAACTCAACCAGATCAAAATCAAGCAGGAGGAGTGCCAGTTCATCCTGCTTGTTTCCCATGCTTCTGGCATTCCCATAAAGACACTTGAGTAGGGGTACTCTGATAGGGATTTTGAGGCTGATACTGATAGCTGATATTTAAGGAAGCTGATAGGCTGATACCGATCCGATATTGGATATGCTACTTGCAGCAGGTAAGTCTGGTGTGGTGGGGGAAGGGGAAGAGGCGTGGGCAGATTAAGGTCCTGCCATGAGGGAGGAAGGCAGGGGCTTGGGGCAGGGGCAAGCAATGCCAAGTTGGGGAGGGCAGGCTGGGGACAAAGCATGGGATGGAGCAGGGTTCATCTGGGGGAGTGCAGGGGAAGGCAGATGTGGCAGTGGCTCCTGCCACTGCTGCCATCACTCATCTACTTATCTGGGAGAGCATGGGGCGGGGCAGGCATGTGCCCCTGGATCTGCTTGGGGTGGGGCGGGCTGGGGCCAGGGCTGTTTCCCATAGAGCCTGGGCTGCCCATGTTGTCCATGGGGTGGGTGGCAGTGCTGCTGGGAGCAGGAGGCTATGAGGGGCTTGCTAAAGATTGTGTGTGCAGGCACTTGGTAGGATGGAGCCCCAAGTGCTATGATCTGCCTGAACCCTGAGCTTTTCCATGCCTGGCTTGGCTTGGATGCTCAACAAAGGAGAAGGGCTGGCCATCCAGAGCAAGCATCTCCCCAGTTCTCTGGGTAACCTTGCTCACCTTGGGAACATGCCCCACTTTGTCTTCACTATTCTCCCACTGGTCCAGGGTGGCCTGCCTCTGCTTCTTGTGGACAGGGGCTTTGGAGTGAAAGGGGGACTTCTTTTTGGGCATGCTCCCACTGGTGCCAGGCTGAGGAGGAACAAGGGCAAGGGGGTGCAGCCTCCTGAGATGCAGCAGCATCACCGTGGTGGCGAAGTGTTTCACTTCCTTGCCATGGCTTATCTGCCTTTGGCAGTGCTGGCAGGTAGCATACCTGGGATCATCTGCTGCCTCAAAATGATCCCACACTACACTGACTACCCACCTGCTTCTGGGTTGAGGGTGGGGATCCTGCCCTATTTCCCTCCTCACCAGGCAGAAGCACAACAGGAGGAACTGAGTCACCTGCCTCCACAACCTCCTCCAAAGTGCCTTCCAGAGAAGGAGACCTGCCTCTAGGGGAACTTTGAGGGTTGTGGAGCACAAACTCAGATTCTCCCTCCTTCCCCAGAATTTCCGTCGCTATGGTCCTCAGCTCCTCTGCTTCCAGATCCACCTTCTCTGGCACTGGAAGGCTCACACTGGGAACTGAAATTGGGGTGGAGGCTGTCATGCTGGTGCTGGTGGTTATTACTGGTGTTAGTGGTGGTGGTACAGGTGCAGACACTGCTCCCACCTCCTTGTTCCCACTAGGAGCAGAAGACTCAATGCTGCCAGGAAAGAGGGTGCCATCTATGTTTGGGGTAGGGGGAACTTGCAGCTCTCCCTCTGCCCCCTCTCCCTTCCCTGCCAGAAGACCAGGCACCTGCCTTTCCAGCATGCTTCATCATGTTTGGTGTGCTGCAAAATGTGTGTGTGTAATATATGTTGTGATTTCCTGCACAGTGCTGACACTGTCAGGGAAAACAGATTTTTTTTTTGTGGAGGAAAAGAATCAAGACAGACTAACAAGAACAAAGAAGAGGATTTTGAAGGAAGAATAAGTTGAAAGTAATGGATAGGTATAACAATAGGGATTGTAGGCAAGGGTAAGTAGGAAAGGATTGGATACAACTTACAAGAAGAGAGACTAGCTACCACAAGACTAGATAGCAAGCCATAACCTTTCAGACACTGATGATCCAAGAGAGACAGCTCACAAAAGGCACTGATCAATTCAGACACTGCCTGATATGTTGTTTCTATGTCCTGCCCCCAGAACACTGTGATTGGAAGGTAACTCAGAGAAAAATCAGAGCCACTAGCCAGCTACAGATGTCAATATCAGAGCAGACTTTCCCCCACTCTCAGCCTTTTCCATATAGGAAGA
>NW_017729026.1:9055866-9057933 GCF_001723915.1 Gavialis gangeticus | reverse complement strand
ATATATATATATATATATATATATATATCCTCTTGCTTAACTAGAATCCTGAGTGAGGGGGTATTCTCTGGGGGTGTTTACCTGGAAGCTTTTTCACCTTCGCTGTAAGCTTGGTCAGAGGAAGCAGGGAAAAGGGAACCTTTGAGGACCAAGGAGCAGTGAACAGGCCAGTTTGCTAGGGAAGGTCTGCATGGAAAGAGGCACAGGAAGAGAGAGGTGCTGGATTAAGAAACTCAGAGAGAGCTGGAAGATGATGCAATGCCAGAGCCATACCCACTGGCAACTCTTCCACTGCTTGTACCTATGAGAAGTCTGTCAAGGTAGGAGAGCTCACTGTCGATGATTTCTGCCCATGCCCTGGTTTGGCACTGTGGAGACTGTGGTTTCCAGGTTCCTTCCAGTGATAGCCAGGTGGGGGAGTGTCTGTGATGTGAGTAGGGCTTCTCGGTGGTGTTCCTTAGGGAGCAGGCAAGAGAAATACAGGAAGAGGTGGAATGGCTCTGAAGCACCCACCCCCTTGAGGACTTCATTCAGTGCTAAAGAAGACCTCTAGGACTGTTGAGGAAGGACTGCCAGAGGCAGTGCTAGAGAAGGAAGAGAGGATATGGAGTCCTAGGAAGGTGGAATCTGGAAGCTTGTGACTTCTGGCAGCAAGCAGAAATTTCCATCTCTACCTGCTGCATCTCAGGAGGAGGAGCATGTCCTGTTGGTAGAGGAGGTTGGAAGGATTGAGACCACTGCCACCAGGTGGAAGTGAAGGGTGCTGGTGGTTGGAAGCTCTCTTCCACAGGGGATAGAGACATCCATCTGCCGGCCTGACCTGCTGTCTCAGGAGGTTTGTTGCTTGCCTGGAGTTGGTATTCAAGATGTCACAAAAGGATTACTGAGACTCATCCATCCCTCTGACTGCTACCTCATACTGCTCATCCATGTGGGCACCATTGCCAGGGGGGACCCTGAGCAGATCAAAAGTATGTGGCTTTGAGTGCAAGGGTGAGGGGAGCGAGGGTTCAGGTGGTGTTCTCAATCCTTCCAGTCAAGGGGAAGGGACTGGGCAGCAGCGGGCACATCCTGTAGATCAATGAATGGCTGCGCAGGTGGTGTAGCCAGCAGGGCTTTGGCTTCTTACACCACCAGATGTTGTTCCAAAAAAAACCCAAAACCATTCCTAGGAAGAGATGAGACCCAACTGATGAAGAGAGGGAAGAGCATCTTTGCATGCAGGCTCACTAACCTAGTGAGGAGAGCTGCTGGGGGATGGAGACCAAAGCCCTGAAGTAAGTGGGAAAGTGGGTGACCTGGAGGAAGCAGGGGAGACTTTCTCATTCTTCCTGAGAAAGTAGGGCAATCAGGTAGTTAACTCCAGGTGTCTGCACAAATGCATGAGGCCTGAGCAACAACCAGGAAGAACTGGAAGTCCTTGCACAGTCACAAAACTATGACATGATTGGAATAATAGAGACTTGGTAGGGTAGCTCACATGACTGGAGTGTACTGTGATGGATACAAACTATTCAGGATGTTCAGGCAGGGGAGAAGGAGGAGGAGGAGTTGCACTTTTTGTAAAAGAGCTCTATGATTGCTCAGAGCTCAGCTAACCAATGAATTAACCCTCAATGAAGTCTTTAAGGGGATGGGTGCTTCAGAGCCATGCCACCTCTTTCTGTATCTCTCTTGCCTACTCCCTAAGGAACACCATCAAGAGGCACTACTTGCATCACAGACACTCCCCCACCTGGGTATCACTAGCTCGTGGATAGAAAACTGGCTGGATTATTGTGCTTAAAGGGTAGGAATCAATGACTCGATGTCTATTTGGCAGCCAGTATCAAGTGGAGAGCCCCAGGGGTTGGTCTTGGGGTCGGTTTTGTTTGTGGCGGGCTTGCCACTTTTGCCTGGCAAGCCCGGCTTGGAGAAGGACACTTTGGATTGGTGAAACATTTCTACCAATCAGGTATCAGCTGGGAGGGGCTTGCCCTGCCCCTGCTGGGGGTGGGGGGGAGAGGGGCGTGAGGACCACCTGGACCTGATTGAAGACTGTGCTTTGCAGGTCTGGCAGACTTCAGG
>NW_017729026.1:9054727-9055467 GCF_001723915.1 Gavialis gangeticus | reverse complement strand
TCCCTTCCCTGCCAGAAGACCAGGCACCTGCCTTTCCAGCATGCTTCATCATGTTTGGTGTGCTGCAAAATGTGTGTGTGTAATATATGTTGTGATTTCCTGCACAGTGCTGACACTGTCAGGGAAAACAGATTTTTTTTTTGTGGAGGAAAAGAATCAAGACAGACTAACAAGAACAAAGAAGAGGATTTTGAAGGAAGAATAAGTTGAAAGTAATGGATAGGTATAACAATAGGGATTGTAGGCAAGGGTAAGTAGGAAAGGATTGGATACAACTTACAAGAAGAGAGACTAGCTACCACAAGACTAGATAGCAAGCCATAACCTTTCAGACACTGATGATCCAAGAGAGACAGCTCACAAAAGGCACTGATCAATTCAGACACTGCCTGATATGTTGTTTCTATGTCCTGCCCCCAGAACACTGTGATTGGAAGGTAACTCAGAGAAAAATCAGAGCCACTAGCCAGCTACAGATGTCAATATCAGAGCAGACTTTCCCCCACTCTCAGCCTTTTCCATATAGGAAGATCAACTCACCCCCCTCCCTCTTCTCAGTTTCTTTATTCTGCAAGCCTTCCAAATCTCTGAATCTCTCCAATTCGGAAGCCTCCAAATGAATTTGATTCAGACGTTTTAATGGGTGTCCTGATTTGATTTGGATTCAGAGATTTGGCCGCCGAAGTTTTGCACAGCCCTAGTAGCTAACCTATATATATATATATATATATATATATATA
>NW_017729026.1:9051544-9054556 GCF_001723915.1 Gavialis gangeticus | reverse complement strand
AGGGACTGTTGTTATTTCCCCTTATTACATTCAGCAAAACTCGCTATAAGATGCCAAAAGTCTCTGTTCTGCACAAACAGCTGTTTTCCCACAGAAGCAGAATATAAGTAGCTGGGAGACTGCGGGGGAATGACAGAACTAACTATAAGCAAATGCTGAGAAAGGCACAAATGCACAGAATGTGTAAGAGAACACATTCCTCTCACATTTCCAGGCAAGATGACTGTATCTCTAAAGAGAAAGAAGCTAATTTGCTTTCTCTTGTTCATGGGTTTGTGGCAGGCTTGCTACTTTTGCCTGGCAAGCCCGGCTTGGAGAAGGACACTTTGGATTGGTGAAACATTTCTACCAATCAGGTATCAGCTGGGAGGGGCTTGCCCTGCCCCTGCTGGGGGTGGGGGGGAGAGGGGCGTGAGGACCACCTGGACCTGATTGAAGACTGTGCTTTGCAGGTCTGGCAGACTTCAGGAGCAGGGCCTCCAGTGTAGATAAAAGCCCAGCTGAGCACGCTGGGAGAGATGGCGAGGGACATTGGAGAGGGAAGAGCCTCCAATAAACTGTAAATAGTTAAGATCATTGACATGGAGTTTCTATAGAGGAAAGAGAAACCTATGCTCAAATCACTGGTGTCCCTCTCATAGCACTGCCACCAGCCTCATGTATCCCTCCCAACTGAGGATGGGCACACCCATGGGTGTTCCCGGGTTACGTGTTTAATATCTTCAATGACCTGGAAGATGGGATAGATTTGCACCCTCAGCAAGTTTGCAGATGACACCAAGCTGGGGGAGTAGTACATATGCTGGAGGGTAGGGCTAGGATTCAGAGAGACCTAAATAAATTGAAGGTTTGGACCAAAAGAAATTTCATGTGGTACAATAAGGACAAGTGCAAAGTCCTGTATAGGGTAGTGACTGACTGGTTAAGCAGCAAGTCTGCAGAAAAGGACCTGGGGGTTACAGTGGACAATAAGCTGAATATGAACCAGCAGTGTGTTCTTGTTGCCAAGGCTAATGGTATACTGTGTTGCATTAGTAGTAGCATTGCCAGCAGATTGAGGGAAGTGATTATTTCCCTGTACTTAGCACTGGTAAGGCCAGATCTGGAGTACTGTGCCCAGTTTTGGGCCCCCCACTGCAGAAAGGATGCGGACAAATTAGAGAGAGTCCAGCAAAGAGCAACAAAATGTTTATGGGGCTGGGGAATGTGACTTATGAGGAGAGACTGGAGAAACTGGGCTTATTTAGTCTGGAGAACACAAGACTTAATAGTAGCTTTCAACTACATGAAGGGTAATTCCAAAGAGGATGGAACCTAGACTGTTTTCAGATGTGGCAGATGACAGAAGAAAGAGCAATGGTCTCATGTTCCAGCAAGGGAAACTGAGGTTAGATATTAGGTAAATCTTTCTCACTAGGAGGGTAATGAGGCAGAGGAAAAGGTTACTTAGAGGGTGTGGAATCTCCATCCTTGGAGGTTTTTAAGACCTGGCCAGACAAAGCCTTGGCTGGGATGATCTTTGTACAGTTTTGTGCAAATAATCTTTGTACAAATAGGTCTTGTTACAGTTTTCCTGAAGAGGAAAGGAAGTCCTTTATTTCTAATCATTTTTATCATGCTAGAATTATTAATTACTTCGGATTTCTTTGTGATAAATGTGCTCCATGTTGAAGTCATCTGTGAAAAATTTTGGCCTGAGTTATCCCCTTGGCATCACTGCATACAGAGGAATGCCTGCTACTGTTCATGAGGAAAGGCAATGGGATGGAGACTGCCATATTCTTTGTGGATATCCTTTTGTGTTCATTACTGGAGGTCCTCCATAAGACTTAAACAATAAGCAGACAGTCTTCTACTTCACGCAGCTAATGGGTCATAATTTAATTGGAAATTATTTCGGGGAATATGGTGGCCTGGAAAGTGAGTCAGTACATGGTTTTATTTGTGCCTGAAGAATAATCGTAAGTAGGGGTCTACCAAAGTCCAGGTGGCTGTCAGTTGATTTGATGGGCAGACCACAACCTGGGCAATTGTTTTCATCTCTCACTGAGGGACCCCAGTGGCCCACTCCTTCTCGCTGATTTTTCTATGAGTGCTGTCCATCTCATGGCCTTGCCCCTCACTGCCAATGAGGGGTAGGTCCTTGTGATGGACAGCCCTTGCAGCCAGTCAGTGGTGTGGGGCAGAGGTGGCAGCCACCTTGGCATATCGGCAGCCTCTCTGCCCCCTTATGCCCCTGGTTGGCTGTGCAACCAGGCTGCAGAGGCACCAAGGACTGCTGGCTCCCCAGAGGGAGCCAGCATTTTATTTTTGGTGAATTTGTTTGGGTTTCTTTTCAGTGAGCCCACTGAAAGCACAGAGCCTACACTTTTTTTCGCAGGGCCTGCCTGAAATTGCAGTTTCCTTGAAAACCATGAAATATCGATTTTGATGTCTCTACTAATAAGGTTTTGTTTATATAACATATTACAAAAAATCTGCTTGTTTCTCTGCTTTGGAAATTTGTGTTTTTATAAACCACAGAAGGTTTTGTGTGGACTTTCTACTGGCTTTCATAGAGTCAGGTTGTCATTCTCTCTGCTGACTGGAAGAGTATTGAATTTAACACATTAAAATAGATGGAAGACTAAACAGCTGAGAGTGGATGGGATTTCTTGCTAGAATCTTTTGAATTAACACTTGCTTAATTCCAGTAACTAATGGAATTAGTGAGATTGCCAAAATATGGAATGGACTTCCAAGGGAGATGGTGCTTTCCCCTACCTTGAAGATTTCATGGTTTCATAGTTGGTAGGGTCAGAAGGGACCTGAGCAGATCATCAAGTCCGACCCCCTGCCATGGCAGGAAAAAGTACTGGGGTCAAACGACCCTAACAAGGTGTTCATCTAGCCTCCTCTTAAAGACCCCCAGGGTAGGAGCCAGCACCACTTCCCTTGGAAGTTGGTTCCAGATCCTAGCCACCCTGACAGTGAAGTAGCGCCTCCTGATGTCTAGCCTGAATCTACCCTCTG
>NW_017729026.1:9045555-9046544 GCF_001723915.1 Gavialis gangeticus | reverse complement strand
GGTGCTTTTTACCCCCTTGTCCAAGTCACTGATGAAGATGTTGAACAGTGCGGGCCCGAGGACCGAGCCCTGGGGGAACCCACTGCCCACATCCCTTCAGTTCGAAAATGACCCATCCACCACCATTCTCTGGGTGTGGCCCTCCAGCCAGTTAGTGACCCATTTGATTGTGTAGGTGTTGACACCACAGTCCCCTAGCTTTTTAATGAGAAAGGTGTTCAGGAGGAGATTAGATAAGCACCTGGTTGGGGTCACTTGACCCCAGCCCTCTTTCCTGCCCAGAGCAGGGGGTCAGACTCAATGATCTAATAGGTCCCTTCCAACCCTAGAAATCTATGAAATCTATGGACATCTCCATAATAATGAATGGAGAAAGTGTTTTGAAAGATTCAGTGCCCAGTCTCTTCAATTGAGGTATGAAACCTCATCCCTACATGCAAGCTCGCTCTCCTCTCTAGCACATAAGTCCTTTAGCAAAACCGAAGAAGACCAGATTTAACTTTCCTTATATTTTTAAGTTAAAAGATGCACATGTGTGAAAGGGGCAGTTTTACATATAATTTTTCCACTACCTTCAGGCTAATGGAGCAGAAATAGTACAGAAACTCAATTTAAAACAGATCCTTTGCAAGCCACTTTTGATATTGTTTGGAACTGTATTAAGATGTGGATCTGTGTACAGGACTGCATAAGCAGCTAGAGCAGGAACTAAACCATAGAGCAGTTTCAGGGGGAACCATGTTGTGAGGAAGGAAGTGAGGCAACACAGTAGAGAGGCGAGTGAACTATTCATGTGATTTAGCAGACTTGGATATGGTTGGCTGCTTGTTCGGCTGCTTGTTCTTTAGCCATTTTCTCCATGAGGGAACACTTTGCACGGAACTCTGCAGGCAAACTCTGTTAGGCAGGGGTGGGCAAAATACAGCCCACCAGGCCATACTGTGTGGCTCTTGGGATCCCTAAATGTTTAGAAAATATTTACCTGCTCC
>NW_017729026.1:9017389-9045511 GCF_001723915.1 Gavialis gangeticus | reverse complement strand
GCTAGGGGAAGTAGGACCCAAGAGAAGTTGGCAGCAGGAGGCAGGAGCCCAGCCCTGCCCCACGCCCAGCCATTTTCCTGCCTTCCTGCCCCCACACTGCTACAGCACCACATGGCTCCCAGCTGCATTGCTGGACCAGGAGCATGGGGCTGGGCTGGTACCCTGGTGTGTGTGTGTGTGTGTTCATAGGGTGAGTGCCACATGCACACCCCACCATACATACACAACCACATCTTGCTTCACACTGCCATACACGCAGACCCCCACACCCCTTCACGCACCCCAGCCACCCTCCGTCTCAGACAGCTCCCACAAACCTATAACCACCCACACCCTGCATATCCACAACCCCACATGCTCTTTTACACCACACCCACAACCCCCACAGACACATCCACGCCCTCTCCCACACCTAACATACCCACACACCCACAAACCTATACCCATCTCCCCACATTATACAAGAGTAAGACTTCATTTTAAGCTATTAAATACAATCACTTTTATGTACACTGCAGAAATGCATGTAAACCAGGACAAAATACATTTTGAAATCAAATTAATGAATACTTTAGACATTTGCTTTTTAGAATATAATTTGGTATTTTTCAAATTCTGAGATGGCAAAGCCCCTTGTTGAAAGGAGTACTTCTGGTGGCAAGGGGAGAGTCTTCTGGTGGCAAAGGTCAGGGAATAGGGGGCAGAACATCCAGTCCCAAGATGGCGACCAGGGGGCAGGGCATCTGTCAAGGGGCAGAGCTACCCACATGGCCTTCAACAGCTTGCCAAAACTCACTAAGCCTGAAATAATTGCTTGCCTTTCTTGTTACTCCCTGCATATTTCTCCCCAAAGGGGTTATTATACTTTCTTTGTAATAGGGTTGGAGAATTTTTATAGCAGTGATGATCAAGGATCCTGGTTTTCTCTGATTTAAAAAACAAGCCAATTTTGAGTTTAAAAAAATCCCAAATCCACATTTTTCCATGATTAAAATGAAACACTACACACACACACACACACACACACACACACACACACACACACACACTTTCATTTAAAACATGGAAAAATGTGGATTTGGGGTTACTTCTTTGAAATCAAAAATTAGGGATTTTTTTTTTTAATCAAAAAAAAAAAAAATAGGATCCCTGGTGATGATCTAAATGCTTCTCCCTACCTTTTAAACAAAAAAAATGCTTCAGCTTTAAGGTAAATGTGAAACAGAAAAGACTTCAATCTCAACTTGGTTCTTTCAGTGATTAATACATTACAAAAGCATTCACTAAATGCTTTTCGCCATTATATATTTGTCTGAGGCATACCTGACCTTTGAGGTATTCATCTCTTTTATGTTACAAAATAGAGGATTAAAAGAACTATAACATAAAATTTAAGAATTCTCAGTTGGTGAAGCAGTTGTGAGTTATGTTGAAGAAAGGCATTGACAAGAAAATGTTAACCAGTTGAGGAATGCTTTTGAAATTTCCAATTCTTTAATGTGTCCTCCTGCAAATCGTGTGTAAAATTACAATGTTTATTGAAATGATTGTGTGTGTAACATTTGTAGGGTTTGATTAACTTTAATTCCTGTCTGAATCCCACTTTTAAAGAAATGTGGACCATGTTTTAGACATAATTTGTGTAACAAAATACCTTTATTTCTGAGTTAATTTAATTTCTATGTGCCTCTGTTACGCAGGAAGGATACTTTTAATAAAAGTCATATGTATAGAACATTTATTTTTGCATTCAAAATAAATTATTGTTGTATTGTAACTGTTTGATGTGCGCTCTAAACTTACCATAAGCAAGGTTCCTATGAAGATTAGATCCATATTGTTACTGCTATGCCAGTACTGTTATTCCTCATCATTATACTAGAAAAAAACCCTAGAAGTTGATGTCAATTGCTATGGATAAAATTATGATGGATACTTATTTCTGTTTGAAGGTGTATAAGTGTAATCCCTTTTTGCATATTTTTCTTATACTGTACTTCAAAACCTAGATAAAATGTTATTAAGATCTATTTTTCTAACTTCCCCATTTAAACAGTGTCTAACACTGTAAGGAACACTTTAATGACCTTTTACAATGTCAAAACATGAAATGAGGAGAGAAGGATATCCTATGGTTTATTGTGTGTTAAGGGAATTACCTCATCAGTTTGAAAGGTCCATAGCTAATGAGCACCAGAGACAAGTGAGCCACTGGAGCACGGCATTCTTGAGGCTATAAAGCAGTACGTCAAAACACTGTCTTGTGGATTCCCACCCCCACTTTTTATTTATTCAATCTTTTCTCAGTGTTTTAGTAGAAAACCAGGCCTTCAAATGCCTTTGAATTATTATTTTTCCCTATTTCATGTTTCAGTCTCTTAATCTTGTGTTCCCTAATAGTGAAATTTGTAGGAAAATACTTGGTTAATGGAAATTTAAGGAAATGGGAGAGATTTTTGTCTGCTATGAAAGTCCCCCTCTCCCCTTGTTATTTACGTTAGAAAACAAGAGTTTGTCTACCTTACTTATTCAGGAAGACTTTAAGGAAGTTTGGAGAAGTAGTACAGCTGAGGCATTATAGAAAAGAGCTCACTGATACCTAGTTAGTGATGGTGATAAAACAGTCTAGACTGGTCATCTTAGAAAATTTCAGTATTCATAGGTTCTGTCTGCTACAGCCTACATAGCTGGCCACACCATGGACCTGGTCCTTGGTTGGTCAGTCCTAAGGTCATCACAACTCAGCCACTGCCTTGGACAGACCATCACTTCTTTCAGGCAGTTGTCAGAGCTGTCAGGTTTTAGGCAGGAAACACTCTCCTCTTTATTCAATCATAAAAACCCTGTGAGTTCTAAAGTATAATAAAGGAAAGAAGCATTTCACCCACAGGACAGGAAACGGAGGGTCTGATGAGTCAGAGTGTTTTCCTTTCTTCTCACAACACAGACAGATGCTCTTGGCTTTCTGACACACTGCACCAGTTGTGGGAAGAGGGTTGTGAACTTGAGAATGAATGGAAGAAAATGAAGTCTGAAACGGGTCAGAATATAAAGATTTTTTTCTAAGGTTGTGCAAAGGGGGACAACATTCCTATCAGCCTCTGTTGAAGCTGATAAATCCTCTCCTAAGGACCTCTAGTACAATACACCATTTCTTCAGTGCTGAGTGCCTCCTGTTCACAACCAAAACCATCATTAAGAGCTGCAAAGAACTATCACACTACTGTGCTGGAAAGATCATGTACATCTGGAAAAAGTTATTAAACAGCATGGGCCTTTGCCCCTTGCAAACTGCTGATGAATGCCCTGCCTGGATCCCTTGAGTTCAATATGCTTACTCTTCTAGAAATGCTGCACTCTCTAAAGAAGTCTTAACTTAATACCAGGAAATCTAATCCACATCCTTGGTGGAAGAGTCATTAGCAGTTGGTGATATTCATTGCATCAATAGCCAGTGCCTCAGCCTGGGAAGGAATTGTTCTTTCCTCCTTCAACTATGCCATAGTGGGGCTGACTTTGAAGAAACTTGCCTTGAAGACATTCTTTTTTACTAAGTACCACTTAATAAAACTCATGTTTTAGAGAAAGTTCAATAAAAGTTAGTCAAAGCTAGCTCTTAGCTCATCTAATTGAGGCTAATATCATAAATCTGGCACAATTTAGCTTCAGTGTAGCACATGGGATGGGATAAAAATAGATTGAATGACTTACTGTCCATGGATTATGGGCTGACATCTATTGTCATTCTACTGGACCCCTTCCCCCATTGATATTTGACTTTGTTGACTATTGGTAATGCTGTTTTTCCCCTGAGAATCAACTCCTGTCACCAAGATAATATGCTAAAATGGTTTGATTATTTTTTAGGAGGGAAGCACCCAACAAGTAGTAATGGAAAACTGCTCTACCAACAACCTATTCATTTCTAGAATCCCACTATACAATTATTTTTTTCTTTGCTTTTTCTACATTGTTTTTAGCCATTAGGTGAACTAGTTGCAAGGACTGAAGTGCCAGCACTGTGCAGATGGTGTGCACCTGTCCTGCACATATAAACATGCCATTTTGTACAAGAGATCCCTGTTTAAATGAGACCAGTGCATATGGGAAGAATGGCTGGCCAAAGATGAACCTCAGTAAGAAAGATGTTGTACTAATTAGTAATGAAAAATTCTTCAAAGCCTTTTACCTATGACAGAGTCTCCTTTGGTTGACAGCATCAACTTCAACATCTTTATCAATGATTTGTATGAGGGGGTGAAGAGCTCGCTGGCCAAGTTCACAGGTGACACTAAGTTAAAGGAAAGCATCGTCATGCTTGAAGATAGGCTACAGATACAGGTGGAGCTAGACAGGCTAGCAAGTTGGGCGAGTCAAAACCAGATGAAGTTCAATGTCGAGAAATGTAAAGTGCTCCACCTGGAGACGAACAATCCCTTGCACACCTACAGGCTTGGCAATGCCAACCTGACCAGCACTATGAATGAAAGAGACCTGAGGGTAAAAATCGACAACAGCATGAATATGAGCCAGCAATGCGACTGTTGCCAGCAGGACAAATAATACTCTGGCATGCATCAATTGATGAAACTCTAGCAAGACCAAGGAGGTGATTCTTCCACTCTACTCAGCACTGGTGAGACCCCCAACTGCATCTAGTTCTGGGCGCCACACTTTAACAAGGACGTGGTACAACTTGAGAGAATCTAGAGAAGGGCCACCTGTATGATTAGAGGCTTGCATGGCAAGCCATATGAGGAAAGGCTGAGGGACCTGGGACTCTTCAGCCTGAAAAAGAGAAAGCTGACAAGGGACTTGGTAGTAGTTTACTGCTATGTCAGAGGAGTGCCTCAGGGGCTTGGGGAGAACCAGGGAGCAGTGGCCATAAACTCCTGGAAGACCATTTCAGGCTCAACATTAGGAAAAACTTCTTCACAGTTAGGGTGTCCAGACTGTGGAATAAACTCCATCCAGAGGTGTTGTAATCACCTACCCTGGAAATCTTCAAGAGAAGATTGGATAGTCATCTTGCTGTCTTTCTTGCCTGGTGCAGGGGGATGGGACCCAGTGATCTTCTGAGGTCCCTTCCAGCATTACAGTTTATGAAGCTATCCAATTCACTGATACTAAGCTCTCACATGGCACTATCCATAGGTAACATCAACAATCTCCTGTTTTGTCTAAGACGGCCTATCCTTGTCCTGGGTCTACTGCCTATAACTAGACTATAGCAATATAGTGTATCTAAGGATGAAACCAGTAGCTTTTAGGAACCTTCAGCTGCTACAACTCTACAATAGATCTTTTCAGCTTACAGCCTACCCTAAGCCCATCAAACCAAACCTACAGCTTCCCTTATGGTGCCTTCCTTTAGACTATAAAGTCAAGATCAGGGTCTTAATCACCCAACAAGCTGGCTGCAGCTTTTCTAGGCAATCAACCAACAATGAGAAGTTCATTCTGTAGATTCAGTGGAATGCTGTCCTGTTGGAGTAATGTGCATCTGGGCAGGAGACAGAGCTTTCTTGCAGATGCTGTTTGAGACAGTAGAATAAACTCCCACGAGAACTAAGGACCATCACAAACCTCACTATGATCTGCAGAAGGTGCACTGCACACTTCAGCCATTCCATCTTTAATATAATCACATAACAGTAAACAAACCCCCGAAGTATTTTAAACCCCAAACTTTACCACATTAAAGTACTTCTTTGTAGATGCAATTCTCTCCGTGTGAAGAAAATGAGAATGAACTACTTCAATAGACAATTGTCTTGGTTGTTATGCTGATGGAGGTCTATAACAGCAGGTAAAATTGTACATAAAATGACATAATTACAGAATTGTATTATCTTTATAGGTTTGATTAAGTAGTATTTTGAGCATATGATGAATGATAGTATCTATTTCTAATACAATTTATTAGTTATAGGTTTCTTGAAGCACCAAATCAAAATTTTGTACATTGTAAAACATGAACCAGTAGTGCAATAGTGTCCAAGAAAAATAATTTGATATCACTTCTCTCTGAATGATTCAACTTGTGTTTTGTTTGTGACTTACTGATTTTCAAACTTGAATTAAATAAATTATAGACAGTAATATATTTCATACTTTAATTTGTCACACTTAATGTTATTGTATGCATATTGTTCTTTTCTTTGGAAAGACACCCTTTTTAATTTAGACCAAAAAAGTGTATAGCATTGAGTCTTGCTTGCTGGAAAACTGTAGGAAATTGTTAAGAATAAGCTTTTCAATTAATGGGAAGCCGTAATTTCTGTTACTCAAGCAAGTGCTCTTAAAGTGCTGTCCACTTATGCTGTACAGAATATATCCCCTGAGTGGTAAAGCAAGACAGCTAGGAGCTTGAATCATTTAATTAAATCATAATATTTTTTCCTCTCATTTCTTAATTTTCAATTTCAGGCTTGCTGTTTTTCTTTATTGACTTTTTTTTCTCTAAGAGTTCCCTAAAATTACTAATTTGTGCTGATACTGTTAGAGATGCTGTAATGTCACGTCATCACATTTCACTCTCTCTATATATTCAATCAGTTGGTATTATAGCTATAATATGACAATATGGCATTACACAAGTAAATAGTTCCTTACATGTTCCATAGATTAAGCTGAGTAAATGATTAGTAGTGAAATGTTTATGAAATAATTTTCCTTTTTTATATTTACAGCTTGTCAAGGAGTAGCTCATTGTTTGCCTTTTCAAATTTATTAATTCATAATTATTTACAGAAATGATTCAGATCATTGTTGCTCTTCAGTTCATGTATGAACAGTCTGTTCTTGCTCTTTGACCTATGAATTCAACAGTTTGACTAATTACCTAATTTGTATTTTACATACAATACCAACCCTGGGTCAAGGACAACAGAATACCTTTGGTTGTCATGTACAGACCCCAGTTTGAAAACCTCAGACACCTCTAACCCCCTCCTGGACACTTACAACCATCTCAAGGTAGCCACATGAGACAAACCTATCCTGGCTTACATCAACGGTATCTCTCCAGCAACAGACCAGCTAACTCCTATTCTCACCAAGGTGCCAGAACTTGCTCTGGACCCAGATGCCAGCCATTCCCTTTCTCAACATACACCTCATCACTGTACCAAATAATGTGGATTATAACATCTGAGGTTAATTTACCTACACATCGGCCAGTGTCACCCACTTACAGTGTCCCTCCACTGTGAACACTGGACTGACCTACCTATAGATCCCTATATGTAAGGAAGAATGAACACCAATCTGATATCAATTCCAGAAAGATGAGCAAACCTGTCACAGAACACTTTAACCTCCCTGGACATTACATCACTGACCTCAGAGTGGCTGTCTTTAAACATTAAAACTTGTAAAACAAGCTTGAATGGGAAATTGTGGAACAAGAAATCATCCACAGACAGCATTATGCTTAAGAATGGTCTAAACCAGGGGTGGCCAAATATGGCCCGTGGGCTGGAGGTGGCCCACCAGGTGATTCCATCTGGTCCACAGAGGGTCCCTTGGCCCTGCCTGGCTCAGGCAAGGGTGACAGCCCAGGCTGTGGCACATGCAGCCAGTTCTGCCAGCCCCCAGTGCAGAGGTGCCATCTGGCACAGCCTGTCCTATCCCCACGTGAAGCTCTTGGGAACCCTGGGAGCTGTAGTCTGTGGGGCAGAAGTGGTGTGGCAGCTGGACTCAGCTGCCTGGCAGCCTCTGTCGCTGCTGTCCAGGAGCAGGTGCATTCCCACCAATCCTCCAATTTGAGGTCTCTCTGAATCCTAGCCCTACCCTCCAGTGTATCCACTGCTTTGTGTCATCCCCAGCTTTGTGTTATCTGCAGACATGCTGAGGGTGCACTTCATCCCAACTTCCAGGTCATTGATGAAGATCTTGAATAAAACTAGACCCAGGACCAACCCCCCTGGGACACTTCACTTGATATCTGCTGCCAACTAGACATCGAGCCATTGATTACTACCCTTTGAATCCAATGGTTTAGCCAGTTTTCTATGCACCTTACACTACATTCATCTAACCTGTACTTCCTTAGCTCGCCTGTGAGAATTTTGTGGGAGAACATACCAAAAGTCTTGCTCATGTCAAGGTATATTATGTTCACTGCTCTTCTGTTGCCAATAAGGCTAATGGCATACTGGGCTGCATTTGTAGAAGCAGTGCCAGCAGATCAAGGGAAATGATTATTTCCCTCTATTTGGCACTGGTGAGGCCACATCTGGAATACTGTGTCTAGTTTTGGGTCCCCCATTACAGAAAGAATGTGGACAAACTGGGGAGAATCTAGTGGAGAACAACAAAGATGGTGAGGTGGGTGGGACATATGGCTTATGAGGAGAGTCAGAGGGACCTTATTTAGTCTGGAGAAGAGAAGACTGAGGAGGAACTTAATAGCAGCCTTCAGCTACCTGAAATGGGGTTCAAAATAGAATGGAGCTAGACGGTTCTCAGTGGTGGCAGATGAGAGAACAAAGAGCAACAGTCTCAAGTTGCAGCAAGGGAGGTTTAGGTTAGATATTAGGAACAATTTTTCTCACTAGGAGGGTAGTAAAACACTGGAACAGATTATCCAGAGAGGTGGTGGAATCTCATCCTTGGTGTTGCAACAAAGGAAGTTTAGATTAGATACTAAGTTAGATATTAGGAGGGTAGTGAAGTACTGGAGCAGGCTACTTTGAGAGGTTGTGGAATAACCATCCTTGGAGGTTTTTAGACCCAGCTGGCATGATATCATTGGAGATGGTCCTGCTTTGAGCAGGGGGTTGGACTAGATGACCTCCTGATGTCCCTTCCAATCCTAATTTTTCTATGACTTTGGTTCTATATTGGCAGAAAGCCAGCAAGTAGAGGGGAAACTACACCAAGCACACTTGGTGGAACCTCTATGCTTTGGAAAAACCTGTGTAGATGTACAACCATGCCAAAAGGAGGAGGTCTATAACCAGATCAAAAGTTGTAAGTATTAGGGGTATGCGAAGCGGGCTGTATTCCATTCAGATTCAGCCTGATTTGGGGGACAGTGATTTGATTCACTGATTTGGATCACTGTCCCAATTCGATTCCATCTAATCTGAATCTGAAGATTCGATTTGGATTTGGAGAATCAGTGACTTGGCCATAGACACAGCTTTATAAGTTTTTTCTACATACCTTGAGGTACAAGGCACAGCTCGTGAGTGCTGAAGGTGGTGGGGCAGACAGAGCGTCGCATAGGAGTGCAGGGGGGACCCCCCGCATGCTTGGTGGTAGACCCCCCCCCACATCCCTCTGGCTCAGCGATTGGCTGCAGGGGGAACCCCAGTGCCCCCCCAGATCCAGGAGGCACCAGTCACCGATCCGGTGTTTGAACACCCTGATTATGAAAAAGTTTTTCCTAATGTTGAACCTGAATCAATCTTCCAGGAATTTGTGGCCATTACTCCTGCTTTTCCCCTTGGGTGCCCTGGTGAACAGTTGCTCACCGAGCCCTTGATGTACTTCCCTAGTGTAGTGGTAAGCTGGTACAAGGTCCTCTCTCAGCCTTCTGTTCCTCAGGCTAAAGAGTCCCAAATCCCTCAGCCTTTCCTCATATGGCTTGCCTTTTAAGACTCTGATAATACAGGTGGCTCTTCTCTAGACTCTCTCAAGCTTGTCCATGTCCTTGTTAAAGTGTGGTGTCCAGAACTGGATGCAGTACTCCAGCTGCTGTCTTACCAGTGCTGAGTAGAGCGGAAGAATCACCTCCTTGGTTTTGTTGGAGATGCATTGATTGATGCATGCCACAGTACTATTTGCTCTACTGGCTACACTACATCATTACACTGCTGGCTCATATTCATACTGTGGTCTATTGTTACTTCCAGGTCCCTTTCATTCATAATACTAGTCAGTTTTATGCTGCAAAACCTGTAGATGTGTTGGGGGTTGCTTGTTCCGAGGTGGAACACTTAACATTTTTTGATGTTGAACTTCATCAGATTTCTATCTGCCCAACTGCTAGCCTGTCTAAGTCCACCTGTATCTGTAGCCTATCTTCAAGTCTGACCACACTTCCCCATAACTTGGTGTCATCCATGAACTTGGCAGGTGTGCTCTTCACCTAACATCCAAATCGTTAATAAAGATGTTGAAAAGTACTGGACTGAACACTGAACCCTGTGGGATGCTGCTGCCCACTTCTCACCAGGATGACACAGATCTGTTCACTATGACTCTCTGGGTCCTGTCCTGCAGCCAGTTTCTCACTCACCTGACTGTCTTGGAGTTAAGCCCACAATCCTCCAATTTTCTCGTGAGGACATTGTGGGATACTAGATCAAAGGCCTTTTGGAAATCTAGGTATACAATGTCCATCTGTTCTCTTGTGTCTAGGGGGAGAGCTACCTGATCATAGAAGGAGATGAGGCTGGTAAGTTAAGACCTGCCCACAACGAAGCCATGCTGGCCATCTTACCTTCTGCAAGCTTATCGCAGATAGACCCTTTGATTAACTTTTCTAGGATTTTCCCTAGGATGGAAGTTAGGCTGATTGGCCTATAGTTACCCAAGTACATCCTCCTGCCCTTCTTGTGAATGGGCACAACACTGGCACTCTTCCAGTCATCAGGGACTTCTCCAGGGCACCACGAGTTGTGGAAGAGTTTCACCAGGGGTTCTGGAATGACTTTGGCCAGCTCCTTCAGCACTCTCGTCTGAAGATCATCTGGTCCCGCTGACTTGCATACATCTAATTTTATTAATTGGTCACACACCAATTCTACGGCAATAGTAGGAAGGTGATTATTCCTACCGTGCTCATCCTCTCTTCTACCTGGCATGGTTTTCCCCTTGGTTCGGTGAAAGACTGAGGCAAAGTAGTCATTCAGGAGTTCAGCTTTTTCCTGGGTGCCAGTGACTAGCTCTCTTGAGTTGTTGAGCAATGGCCCCACACTCCCATGTGTTTTCCTCCTGTTCCCTATGTACCTAAAGAAGGACTTTTTGATTCCCGTTGCTAATCTAAGTTTAGTCACTGCTTTAGCCTGTCTTATCAGTTCCCTGCAAATGCGGGCTGTCCTGGAATAGTCCTCCTTGGGGCCTGCCCCAAGCTTCCATTGTTTATAAGCCTCTTTCTTCTTTCTTAAGAGGACCATGATTTCCCTGTTTAGCCAAGAGGGCTTCTGATCTGAAGCCTCATTTAAACTGCCTATGATAAAAGATGTTGAGTTAAGTAACAATATCCACAGTACTCCCAAACTGAAAGTTTAGGCAAAGCATTGGGTTTCTATTTTTGGCAAGTATGTACCTTGACCACGAAGTTGTTGCTGTTATAGGATTTCTTTAGTCATATGCTGAAACTATTTTTCTTAAATGCATTTTAATTCATTCTTTGTTTTGTTTTTATAGTTTGCATAAGAATACTGCTTGAGAATTCACCACACAATGTGCAATGCTGTCCAAATATCACAAAGTAGTTCCCAAGTCTAGCATTTACCAGTCTCCCCCTCATAAAACATATAATGGCAAAGTCCTTATTCCAAATTCAAGTCAACCAGAACTTTGGAGTATCTTCAGAGTAAAATCATTTTCAGAACAGTTGCAGGCATTCTGATATATAATCCACAGAGGAGTGGACGTAACCCTATAATACTGAAGATATATAACCTAATTTATGCATGATGACAAGGTAAACATTTTTATAAGAATGTCTTCAAAAAAGTAACAAAACAACTGAAAACAACCAAATATACTCTCCCATTCTATAAAGCTCCATATCGGGTACTTCCAAGGTGGCAGCCAGTACCTTCTTGGCTATGAGCCCTGCCAGTTACATCATTCAGAGAGAAATTAAACTCATCTTTTCTTCTGGATCTTTTCCAACCACTCTTCCAGAATGAAGAAAACCATTTAACTCAGGGGCCCTGCTGTCTTGCTTCCAAACAACAGAGTTTGTCACTTTACATAACCTATGAACAATTGGTACTTGAACCATTGTTTTCCCCTTCTTTCCTAATGGAGTGCAAACAACCACAAATAAGCATTGTTACTAAATATTTTAGTAATACTCTGGGCTTGCAAATGGCAAGATCATAGCATCATGTTATGTACAGCAAAACTCGCACATTTTGGAAGGGTCACCTCTGTATCTTGTGAACACATACCATACATTTATATAGAACAAATATATTAACCAAGTTAATGTTGTGAGAGAAATTTTGACATTTGGAATTTTCTGACTCCTTAATACTTTGTCATTCTACATACTTCTATAAATAGATCTAGTTTCATCACATAAACTGGGTAAACCAATTCAATCACAGTAATTTTAAGGATGATAATCCTTAACCCTTTAAATACACAAGAACAAATCAACAGAAGATGTGAGTTAATACCAGGAAAAATAGTCCACCTCTCCTCCAGAATTCACACAGTTAATCTTTTTTTTAACATAGAAATATTATAGCATACATGTATAAGAGAGAAAATACATGTCTAGCCAGCTCATTGAATCTTTAATCTGGCAAAATACAACAGCAGAGATTCCAGGCGTATATTTTTCATTTTCATTGTGGAAAATTGTAAACACACCTTTCAACATGCAAGAAAAGCAGGAGTGGAGTTTAGGTGTTGATTTTGTTGATTCTAGCATTTTATGTATGAGATTAAGATTATATAATCTATGTATGTGAATCCATGCACATGTGTGTGTGTGTGTAAGAGACTCTTTAAAAGCACAGCTCTGGTTCTTTAGACCACTGGTTTCTTTTCAACTGCTTCAGTAGCAAAGAGGTAAAAAAGAAGCTGGCAGTTGGCTCTTGTAGCACAGCCAATTTTTTTGCTGTCTCTTTCTTCCTCCTGTGTGATTTCAGTGCCTCAGAACGGTGCTAGTCAGTACTTCACTAAAACATGCCATGCCTACAACACATGCACTGCTTCCTGAACAGGAGCTACTACATACCACTTAGTGTGGTTTGGCATGCATGTCAGGAAATCTGTATCTCAAGTCCTAGCACAAGGGAAATGGGGTGGTAGAAGACATGCAGGAGCACTCACCTGATGAGTGGCCCTTTGAGGGTAATTACCATCTGCAATTGAAGGCAGGGTGGCATCTTAGAGTATATCTGGATGTTACATTTAGATTGACCTAACCCAAGGTTAGGTTGGTCTAAATGTCCATCTGTGCAGACATTCAGGAGGTTTAAATTGGGCCAGAAATGGCAGGCCTGATCTAAGTTAATTCCTCTAAGAATGTGGAATTCTTATACTGGAAATGGGTTAACCCAATCCAGTGAACGTCCGCACGTGTTTGGAGCATAGGTTTGAGACTGAGAAAGCCCAGCGGTTAGTCCCCACCCCTCCTTGCACTCCAAGGACACAATTCCTCCCTCCCTAAGTTGCTGATGAATCTGCCTCCCGGTGCCTCTGTATCTCCCTGCACCCATCAGTGCAGCGGGAGTTCTTGGAGAAGCAAACCTCTTCCCGGCTGACCTGCCACAGGTCTGGAGCTCTTCCAACATCTTTCCAGATCACAGGTATGACTTCTTCTGTCCCCTCAGGGATCTCTGCCACTCCTTGTCCATCTCTTGGTGCCTGTCTCCTGCTGTCGGCTTTATGCCCAGTTTTGGTGGGCTAATCACCCGGTCTCCTCTCAGATGTGTAATCCCCTCCACCTGGCAGGGGTTCGTTGCTGGGTCAGTCTGACCTGACCTTGTCTAAGTAACAGGGCTCCTGACTGAGTCCCTGTTGCAACAGGTACTAAACTTAATGCACTGTAATCATGGCACGTAATGAAGATGTAGACATACCCACAGAAAGGCAATGTGTTATGGCATACTGCATTGGAAAAACTGAACTTACTCCTTTTCAGAATCTTTATTAAATACTGTGGAAAGGATGACTGAACTTGTCCCATCTCCTAGCTTTTTTAACATCTTATTTCCTATTCTGATTGTATTTTCTAGATCAATAGCTAGCAGCCTGAAGGCTTACAGTTTTTCTTAGTACCTCAAGTCCTGTATTTTGGCAAGATACATGGCTGCTTAATATACTACCCACAAGCATTATTCTGAGGTGATTTTAAGCCAGAGCATATTTAAAGCAACATGATGTTCAGAACAGAAGAGGATCCCATTGGAAGCCACTTCTAATCCTGCCTCTGGGAATTATGACTGCTTTTGAATGGGGATTTCAACAATTTTTGCTGACTGCAGGGACACACAGTGACTACTCTGAATGCAAGCAGAAAGAAACCATCTTGGTTTCATAAGGAGGTACTGGAAGCAATTTCCTGTATATTTGCTCTTTTTTTTTTCCAAAGAACCTCCACACTGTACTCAAATACTGTCATGCCATGGTGTAATTTCATAAACTCAGAGATGCTATTTATAAAAGTTATTACAAATTGCATTCTTCACATTATTAATTTATACTTTCAGGGCCTCCAATAGCACAGAAAACATGACATGTATTTCCTGTTTTCGCACAAACAATGAGAACATCCAAAATCCAAGCATGTAGTTTATGACTGTAGACCAATAACATACAGGTGAGTGACCTTAAAATGTCTCCATTTCCTTCCTTATGTTTTTTTACCATGCCTTCTAAAGGTTGGCATATATAAAATTGAAAAGTATTAATTTTTAACTTGTGTGGACTCTATGTATTGTGTTTATTTAATGAGATCTGTTTATTTGGAGTTCTGTTAGACCCATAAACCTTACATTACTTCATTAAAAATCAGACTAAATGGCCATTTATATTAAAATAAGAAAGTCTAATCACAATGTTTTTGTTTTATTTATACCACAAGTATTTATAAATGAGCAGTAATCTGTCTCAGAAGGTATCAGGAGCTTGACCTGACACATTTAGAGGTTGCAAAAAGGTGTGTATTATAATAACACAAGTTTCAAGCCTCTGTTCCTCAAATTAGGAGGGAGGTATTAATCAATGGTTAGGCACTACGGGTGGATTTTCAAATGCACCCCAATAACTGATTCAGAAGAGTGTGTAGTCATTTTCTTCTTCGGCAATCCTTTGCAGTCAAGGATGAATGTTTTCCATGATTGTCTTATCTGTGTGTCCAAAGATGGCTGATGAGGCCTATCTGGGATCGACAGACTGTTGCAGCTTGGACATGTGTTCCCGTGTAGAGTGGGTAATGCTGGATTTTTTATTTGGTTTGTGACATGCTGTTTTTTGCACTCACACTTTTCCATCTCCTGTTCTTGTTATGAAGTTTCACAGTACTCAGATCCCTGCAGCAGACTCTTCCTTGATTTGGCACAGTCCTGGGTGATAGTATTCCATGAGTCGACATCAATATTGCATTTTTTAAAGTTGGTCTTCAGGATGTCTCCGAAGCCATCCTCTGCCCTCCTCTTGAACGTATGCCTTAGCTGAGCTGGGAGAATACAACTTGCTACGGGAGTCAGACATCCGGATGACATGTATGTAGGGTTTCTACAAGTATGTCAGTAACAAGAGGAAGCTCAAGGAACGTGTGGGTCCCTTACTGAATCGGGGAGACAACCTAGTGACAGCAGATGCAGAAAAAGGCTGTGAAGTACTCAATGCCTTTTTTTACCTCAGTCTTCACAGGCAAGGTCAGCTCCCAGACAGCTGCACCTGCCAGCACAGTTTGGGGTGGAGGCGAGAATCCAACAGTGGTGAAAGAACAGGTTAGGGACTACTTAGAAAAGATGGACATATACAAGGCCATGGGGCTGGATGCAATACACCTGAGAGTTCTGAGGGACTTGGCCAATGTGATTGCAGAGCTGTTGACCATTATCTGTGAAGAGTCATGGTGATTGGGAGAGGTACCATACAACTGGAAAAGGACAAACATAGTACCCATCTTTAAGAAAGGGAAGGAGAAGGATCTAGGGAAATACAGGCAAGTCAGCCCCACCTCAGTCCCTGGAAAAATCATGGAGCAGATCCTCAAGGAATCCATTTCTAAGCACTTGGAGGAGAAACATATAAGTGGGAGAAGTCGGTATGGATTCACCAAGGGCAAGTCACACCTGACCAACATGATTGCCTTTATGATGAGATGTCTGCCTCTGTGGATGCAGGGGGAATGGTGGATGTGGTGTACCTTGATTTTAGCAAGACTTTTGATATGGTATCCCACAACATTTTTGTAGGCAAGCTAAGGATGTATGGGCTGGATGAATGGACTGTAAGGTGGATAGAAAACTGGCTGGAGCATAGGGCTCAGGGGTTAGTTATCAATAGCTTGATGTCTAGTTGGCAGTCAGTATCAAGTGGAGTGCCCCAAGGGTCAGTCCTGGGGCCAGTTTTGTTCAATATCTTCATCAATGAGCTGGAAGATGGCATAGAGTATCCTCAGCAAGTTTGTAGATGACACCAAGCTAAAGGAGGGGGGTAATAGATATACTGGAGGGTAGGGCTAGGATTCAGAGTGACTTAGACAAATTGGAGGATTGGGCCAAAAGAAATCTCATGAAGTTCAACAAGGACAAGTGCAAAGTCCTGCACTTAGGACAGAACAATCCTATACAACAGTACAGGCTGGAGGCTGACTGGCTGGGCAGCAGCTCTGCAGAAAAGGAATTGGGGGTTACAGTGGACAATAAGATGAATATGAGCCAGCAGTGTACCTTTGTTTCCAAGAAGGCTAATAGCATACCAGGATACGTTGGTAGGAGGGTTGCCAGCAGGGCAAGGGAAGTGATTATTCCCCTCTCTTCAGCACTGGTGAGGCCACATCTGGAGTACTGCATTCAGTTTTGCACCCCCCCCCACTACAGAAAGGATGTGGAGAAATTGGAGAGAGTCCACTGAAAATGGTGAGGGGGCTGGGGCATATTTCTTATGAGGAGAGGCTGAGGGAACTGGGCTTATTTAGTCTGGAGAAGACTGAGGGGGAATTTAACTACCTTTAACTTTAACTAGCTGAAGGGGGTTTGAAAGAGGATGGAGCTAGACTGTTTTCAGTGGTGGCAGATGACAGAACAAGGAGCAATGGTTTCAAGTTGCAGCAAGGGAAGTTTAGGTTAGATATTAGGAAGATTTTTCTTACAAGGAGGGTAGTAAAGCACTAGAACAAGTTACCCAAAGAGTTGGTGGAATCTCCATCCTTGGAGGTTTTTAAGACCTGGCTAGACAAAGCCTTGGCTAAGATGATCTAGTTGGGGATGGTTCTGCATTGAGCAGGGGGTTAGATTAGATGACCTCCTGAGGTCCCTTCCAACCCTAATTTTCTATGATTCTGTGATTTTATTGGTAGATCAATGGAGTTGATTCCAGATGATCATTGCCTCTGTACTCGTGGTGTTTGTTTGGAGGAGGATGCTAACGTTGGTGAGTCTCTCTTCTCACCGGATTCAAAGGATCTTCCTCAGGCAGCATTGATGGTACTTCTCCAACAACTTTAGGTGTCTCCTGTATGTTGTCCATGACTCAGCTCCAAACAGAGAGGTAGCGATCATGACTGCTTGATTAACCATGATCTTGGTTTTGGATCTGATGTCATGATCTTGGAACACCCATTTCTTCAGGCATCCAAAAGCTGCACTTGCACATTTGAGGCAATGTTGGATTTCTTTGTTGATGTCCTCCTTCTGTGAGAGATGGCTTCTGAGGTATGGGAATGTACCCCAGATTCCTATCATACTCAGTGTTCCCCAGATTCTTATCTGGGATCTGGGTTACCAGAGCTGGTGCCTATTCATTAGGAGCTTGTTGGTGGAGAACCTTAGTCTTCCAAGTGTTAAACGTCAGTCCCATTTTTTGTATGCCTCGATAAAGATGTTGACGACTGCCTGAAGGTTTACTTCCAAGTGAGCACACATTACAGCATCATCAGTGTACTGGAGCTCAATGTTTGTGGGTGGGGAGGTCTCAGAGTTGGCTGAACCATTCATTCAGTATTTTAGCTCCACACCTGCTAGAAGCTTGTTGGTGGTCAGATGTAACATTGCAGCAAGAAATATTGAGAAGACTGTTGGAGTGATGAAGCAGCCTTGCTTAACTCAAACCTCAAAGGGATCTCATTTTAACCTCAAAGGGATCTGAGCTAGATCCATGACTGAAAACCGTTGCTTGCATACTGTCATGGAGAAGGCAGAGAATGGTGATAAATTTTGGTGGGTATCCGTACTTCAGAAGGATCCTCCACAATACTTCTCGTCTGACAGTCTAAAGCTTTTGTGAGGTCAAAGAGGGCCACGTAGAGAGGCTTATGTTGTTTCCGACATTTCTCCTGCAGTTGGTGAGCTGTGAAGATCATGTCAGTTGTGTCTTTTGGTGCCCTAAACCCACACTGACATTCTGGGGTGAGCTCTTTAGCAAGTGGAAGGAAACGATTCAGGAAGGCTCTCACAATGATATTTCCTGTGGTGGACAGCAAGGCAATCCCTCTGTAGTTTCCAGAGTTGGACTTGTCTTTTTTCATGAAGATTGTCACAATCATGGCATCTCTGAGGTCATCTGGGATTTTCTCATCATTCCAGAACTTTAAGATGATGGCATGAAGCTGTGATGTGAGCTCCCCTCTGTGTTTTCAGGTTTCAGCAGGGATTGCATCTGCTCCAGATGCCTTATTGTTCTTCATCTGCTTGATGGCTTTCTTCACCTCTTCAAGGGTTGGAGGGTGTTTCCAAGATCATCTCTGACTGGGTGTTCTGGGATGGAGTTGAGTACACTTTTGTCAACAGCAGAGTATTGATTGAGAAAGTCTTCAAAATGTTCCTTTCAATAAGCATTGATAGCTCCCCTTTTCTTGACCAGAAAAAAAAATAGCCACACATCTAACTTTAAGCACTTGTGTTGGGCCCCTTTACATCAATAGAAAATGAATGAAGTGTGGAAAAGAAAGGTATAGAATAAGAGTCCAGGAAATTGTTTATCTGTTATAAACTTAACAAGGATTGAAAACATGAGCAAGAGAAATAAGTGGATGACAATTTTATTTTGCTTTAAAAATATTTTAAAATGTATCTAGCACCAGATAAATATCCAATTTTAAGGTGTTCTTTTAAGAATAAATATTCTATATAAACTTCGATACCTGTTGCATTAATAAGAATGAGAAGGGACCATTTGCAGACAGCTTGTTTTGATTGCCTCTGAGATGAATGCAGTTTTACTAATCTAGGTTAGAAGCTTCTCTGCTCCAGCATCATCAATCTTTCCACAAATTATGCATTTGAATTTTGATGAATGAATTAATGCTATCACAAGAGCTGCTTTACAGGCTTGAGGTACTTGGATTTCTTTGTTGTTATATACTTTCCATATTATGAATATTTTTTTAGAGGTGGAAAATAGGAGGTGCTTTAAAAACCAAGATGCACTACAGAAAAATGTTTAAGGAAATGTGAACAAAGAAATATGCCCCTGTTAGGGGTATTTTGTAGTAATGTTGGCACTCACCAGATAAATGTAACTCGACATAATTTTATAAATTCTATTAAGTTGATTGTGGAAGAAAAATGTATTGTTAACTGTATAGTCTTTTTGGAAGCTGTGTATATTGCCAGTGAATCCCAGCATGCTTGTGATCGGCAGCTGAGAATCTGTTTCTTTCCCCAGAATCTGTCATGGTAGTTAATGTTCAGGTGAGTCATGGAAGTGCATAGTCCATTGCTTTAAATATAAGTGGCCAGTAACAAGATGTTTTTGGTGCTAAAACTCAGCCTAGAACTTGCTACATTCACTTGGTCTATCAGAACCTAAATTTTGACATGGGTTGATCTTTATTGTTCAGAATCCTTCTCTTTCATCAGAAATGTGTTAATCTCACTTGATAGTCTTCTGCAAAGGCTTGCATTTCTGTGTATTTATTACATTTTATACATATGTTTTGACCTGGATGGGCTGCTGAAAAATAAAAGAAAACAAGAAATATAATTTTGGGATCTGATAGTTTACTGAAGCAAAACTACCATTACGAAATACATTTTTTAGTCCTAGATATTTGAGTGAAATAAATATGCCATTATAATGCTCAGGGCACTGCTAGAATTGAGAGATTCTATGCAATTTCTCTGGATTTAAGAATATCAATATAATGTAAAGGTTTGACCCAGCACAAGAATTTTCCGGTGTGAGACTCCAGCAGCTTTGTGTACTACCATAAAGATTAAGTAGATGGCTTAGTTATATCTCATCATTCCCAGAGACTGCTAAAATTATAATCTGCTGAAGCTGCAAAACCCTACACCCATTTTGAGGTTTTCATGGCTACTGTAACTAAACATATTAGCTGTAGCAAGAACAGCTGCATTAAAAGTGTTTTGCTGGAAGCAAGGAGAAAATGCTGCAGTGCCCTTTCCTAAAGAAATTATGCCTGCATCTCTTTCCAGTGAGCATATGAAAGTAATGGATTGTAAAATGTTTGGAAATAGTTTGCTGTTATTATGGCTTGTTTATCTGCATTTGACTTGTTTAACCCCTTCATATTTAAGGATTATTTTACAACATGAAGCAGGAACTCTACATTGTATAAATGTAGTCCCCAAAAATTCTTTTAATGGTCTAGCCATTAAGACGCTTATGTAATTAAGTCAAATACAGATTTCCTGAGGGGAAAAAGCAACTTGTATGTTTCCAGCACAGTGCAGGTGTTATTTACAAAGATAAGGAGAAACTTTGAGGTTATACTAATGGGCATCTCTTAGGGTAGAAACAGGCATTGCCTTTCCTAGCCTTTGTGCTGACAAAAATTTTTATGGTGTCATAAAGCAAAAGCAATAGATGTCCATGCCTTTTATCACACCACAAATGCTCAATTTTGTGGTCTTGACAGAAGATAGTAATAACTTGTGCTGCTTTATTGTGGAGGACATGTATTTGCTTTGTGGTGGGAGAGCACAGGCAACCTGGAGCTGCCCATATCCTCCAGTTGTGCTGGAGAAGAGGCTCAGGGAGGGTTGAGAGGTGTGATCCTATGCATCCTGGAGGACTGGGCCCCTCAAAGCCCTGGGAGAGCCTGCCTGGCTTTTCCTGCTTCCCCAGACATGCCCCAAAGATCCTTGGGATGCATCTTGGTAAGTGGAGAGAGCTGGGATGGTACTCCCAGGGCTTGAGGGGCCCAGTCCTGCACAGGAATTGCCAGGGTACACCGGGCCAGGCCCTTCAAGCCTCAGACGAACATGTCACCCATTGTCTGACAGCAGCAACAGATGATGTGTGTTTCACCCAACGAAATGGATCAGCTGTGCTAGGACATATCCTAGCACAACTAATCTACTTCATTTAGCAACATTTTTTTCTAGCCTTAGATTTCTCACCTCTTTGCCATTTCACATGCAAGAAAATAATTGAGCCACACCCTACTTCCATTTATAGTCTCAATGCCTTGTCTGTTTTCTCTTGGAAGAATTCTGTTCAGGTTGGGGAGGAGGGTAAGGAGTTAAGGAGGGAATGACATTTTGCAACCATGGAGGAGTGACTGTGTGTAGGGGACTCAATGAGGGAGGATAATTATTATTGTTTGTCCACGGGATAGGCAGAGTCAAAGGAGGAGAAAGAAACACAAAAAGGAAGAATGCAGTGTGCTCAATCTTTTATTACAGGTTGTCAACAGGAAGGAAAGAGCTAGATGTGGGTTAGTTACAGAGGGAAAGAAGGTCATGGGAGGTAAGTATGACTACAAAAGCAGAGTACAGGAAGTGACTGGGTCTGCTTAAAACTTTTTTAAAACTCAGAATTAATAGTTTTCTGAACTTTGGGATGTAGTTGGCAGTGTTAGGCTGAAGTTAGACAGAAGGCAGGGTAGAGCTACACCTTTTAAATCAACTAAATAAGAGATACATAAGCTTTTGTAAGCCTGAGTTCATTTCATGAGCTACTACTTGATGAAGCTGCACTTTTTATTGTATTGTACTTTGGTCAGGTTTTTAGCCTTTTTTCCTTTTATTTTCTATCTAGACCATACTAATGGTCTATCTAGACCATTCATAGTGGTACCACCATTGCACGAATTAGCCTTTTTCCTTGGTGTTTTGTCCTGAAATGTTGTGGGAAAATCTGTTTTGCTGATATTCTCAACACAATTTTAACAGCTTCAAGAGGTTTAAGAGGATTGGATAGGTGAGAGATACATAGGGGTCTGAGCAAGCATTAAAATACTGGGGAATATTTATGTAGCGAACCTTTGCATATTATCAGGTTTGCTTATTATTGATTTTTACCTTTTGCTGATTTACACTTTCTGAGCACAGTCTAAAATTCACAATCAGTCTTTTCACAGGCAAAACATGACCCACTTAATCTGAGCAAAGACTGAAGGACTAAACCCTATATTAAAGAGGGAAATATCTTGTCTCTTGTTATATTTAGGTCAGACTGAATCAGGAAAAATTCTGACTTTAACCATTTTAAACCAGATGATCCTTTTCATCTGGAGTAAGTTTACCCTTAGGGGAACTAAAGAGTATAGCCCTTAAAAGTAATACCTCATTAAAAATCATGTATTGAATAACCACATTTTCAAAAGAAGCATTTCAACTGATTGCAGAAATACAGCTGTCCTTGGAAAGTCAGCATATAAGGGAGGATCATGGAGATTAGCACAGACATAACAATGTGAGCCTGTTGGGTCAGTTTAAGGAAATGGCAAGAGTCCTAGTGGCTGCATGCTCACCTATTGAATGAGACCACATAATCATTTCATCCTGATGATATCATTTCATCAGCATGCTAGCATTTAAGCTGCTTTTTCCTATACACATTTTACTCATCTAGTTACAACTTTCTTTAGACGAGTAAAATGATAGCTTTTTCTCTGGCAATAGAAAACAAACTGATCTAAATCAAACTCAATTTACTGTGCAATAAAAGATGAGCTGATGAATTATGTTTCAACCAGGAAATACAGCGTGAGAAATTCTGCTTGTTAAAGATGTTGTGACCTTATAGGAGAAACTTGGCTGAAAAAAATTAAATGCCATATAATGTGAAAGGGTCAAGGTTTTTCTGTTAATCTCCATCCACTGAGACTTTTACAAATATCTGCACGCATGCATTAGATTAATAGTTCTAAAGTGTGATGCACTGTAAAACATCAGTTCAGTTTCTCCTGTCCACTTCATCTCAGGGGCTACAGAAACTAGAATGCCTTAATTTTGTCTCACAGTGGTTGAACAGCCTCTGGCTTGTACGGTCACATCACAGAAAAAAAAGTATTTTGCATTTTCCTAATTAAACAAATTCCTCTCAGATAAAAAAGTCTGATCCTGGTAAGTGATGAACCTTCTTAGTCTTTTTTAGTAATGAATCTTCTGATTTCATGTGGAAGCCAGTTATCCAGGGTGATGATCAGACACAGCACTAGTATATCTGTCATACACACACACCTCTTAGGCCTTTCTTGCTCTCTTGGAGTTATGAGTTATGCTGCAACTTTCTCTGTTGGATCCCATGAGTCATTGTTGACAGCACAGTGATCCTGCTTTGCCACAGTGGGCCTAGAGCTCTATCCTAGAGCTCTACTAAGATGGGAACAGCTCTGTCCTGGGGAGTTTCAGTCTCAGAAGGATGGAGAACCCAGATCTCCACTTCCTGGCTGAATGCTCTAACTACTAAACTTTTATTTAAAAGGGAGACAATGGCCTCATAGGTTTAGAGAACCAGGGCAAATTCTGAACACAATATAGAGGCTAGGTCCAGCTCAACTTCAGGGCTGCAGGAACTTTTAGTGGTGCAAAGGGTTAAGAAAGATGATTAGGCCTTGGTTTGGTGGAAGGCACTGTAGCTATATCATAAATAGTCATGTAGACATAACATAAGGAATGAATTTGGATTTTTCCCTATTAGACACCTAAGCAGCAGAAAAATGGGCAGAAACAAAGAGATATTGGAAGTAGCTAGGTAGTGAATAGACACTATACAAATCCATGTGTACTGTACCTTCTTATTCCAGTTCTTTTTTCTTAACATGGTATGTTCCTGATGGTTCAAATTCTTATTTTATCTATGTACATGCGACTCCTAATGGAATTTGCCCACATATGCTTGAAGGCAAATTTGCCTAAAAATGTTGTGAACAACAATGTGCTAAACAACATGCCACCAATGCGCACCCTAAGGAGAATATTTCTATTTTGACTTCTTCAGTGTCGAACTTGGCTCCAGAGTGAACTTAACCAGGGTTTGTCATTGACTTAATTGTGCCAGAATTTCATTTCACATCTTTATGGCTCAGCTTCTCAAAGGTATTAGGTATTGCTCCACTCAGCAACACCTAATGGGTAGAGAGCCTAGAATTAGCATCAACTGAAGTGCCCATGCTCATTATAGGGCCTGCAGAAAGTCAGGTACCATAAGGAAGGCACTCTCAGAAATCACGTGACCGGGAATAGGGGTGTGAGAGACATTGTTTCAAGTCCCTGATCCTAATCAAATGGTAGGGACTATGGTGAATGTTCAACAATGCATATGATGGCCCTACCTTCACCCACACACTACTCTATGCTCAGTGTGCAGCCTAGATGAGTTCAGGGCATGCTTACAGGCTCAGGCCCTGCTTGATGAGGCATGTAGGGGAATGCACTGTTTGGGGTTTGAATGCACACTTGGGGTCTTGGGGGTTTAGCTGGTTCCAAGCAGCTTATTAACTTCACGTATGTGGATCAGCAGAAACTTAGGCAGCCATGGAGGTAGGTGACAGCTGAACAGTGATTTTGTGACTGTCAAAAGATTCTAAATTATGGCCTTAGGTGTCTATATAGACATATAGATGACAAAGTACTTTGCAGGACATTGTCCTAGTTGCTTACATCTTCTGAGTACATAAGCTCTTTAGCAGAAATGCTTCACGAACTATAATTCCACTCTTGCTGAGTTTGTAAACTATGAAGTTTGCTGTCCCAGCAAAAAAAAAAGCCCAATGAAATTTCATTGCAATCCATTACTACCTTCATATAACTGAGTTTGTACAGTTATTCTACTGTATAATCCCAGAGAACTACATGTTTTAAATAACATGGTAAGCCAAATATTTAATAAAATACCATGCAGCATTGTAGATTAGTGGTGTTATTGGAAGAAATAGCACACTGAGGGAATGTTTCCAGATTATTATGATCTCTCCCTGCTCAGTTTTTCCGTACAAATGCTACACATATACAGTCATCATACATGCTTGAGGATAACAAGATTTATAGGAAAAAACCCATCAGGATCTGAGCTGGCTATTGTCCCAGCATATTAATTTGAAATAGTGTTCTATGGAGTATAACTGCAAGACTTTCTCAACAACCATGTATGTAGACAGCATAGTTATCGCATTTACTCAAATATTCTACTCTAAGGTACAAAAGAGTTAGTCTCATCATTTGACTAGGAGGCTTTCCCTTCATTATAGTGCAGTTATTAAACATTCAAGAAGACATAAAGAGTTAAGTATGACATGGAAAAGAACTTAATGGAATGTAAATGTTTTTCAGTAAGAAATCATTAAGTTGCTATGAAATTGTCCTTAGGAATCATTGTAGCAGATTGATTATTGTGGGTACAGAAACTTCTGTACTCAATAATATTAAGAGCAAAAGCCTGAAGTCTGTATTCAGTATTTACAATAGCTAGTTGCATAATGCATAGCAAGTGCAGTTTAAATAAATGTACCCTTTTCCTATTCAAAATATACTCAAGATCATGATTATTTCCGCATATATATTTGTTAGCCTAAATCACCCACCAGGTATTTTCTAGAATTCATTTGTGGTCTGCAGTTTGTTTTTGACAGTTCACTTTAAGAACTTAAACTAGAGGTGTTTTTATTGGATACAGAGAATCACATTGGTTTGATTTTGTTCCCAAATTGGATCAACTTAATTTTTAGCATTCAGCCCCTGGTGTGAATGGTCATTGTTAAAAATTTGAAATTTGCTTCCCATGAATGTTCTGCAATATTCACTTAAAACTCATTGTTTCAGCAAACATCCATGCTGGGAAGTTTATTGCTATAATATTTACAGGCACAAAAAAAGGTAAAGCAAATTAGATGAGAGGATATTCATAAAAGTCTGTGGGATATTTTGGGGTGGGTAGGGGGAGGCTCTAGTTCTTACTGAAATACAGCTCCTATATGCAAGCCACACAGAGCTAATATACCATGGTTACTGTTAACCCTATGAAGTGCATATGGAGAATGAAAGGCGTGAGAAACTTTCCTACTCTCTCTTTGTCCTTGGACCAGGATGTGGAGGACACAGAAGAACAGTTGTTGCACTGAGGGGTCTTACTGTAACCTTTACACTGGTAAGTATTTACTTAGACAGTTGTTCCCACTAAAGTCAGTGAGATTACTCACATGAATAAATGTTCACTTATATTGCATAATAGGCCTAGGAGACGTAGGGACTCCTGCTGGCGATGCCGAAAGGGGTGAGAAGTTACCATGGGCTGACTGTTTGCTAGACTTCATTTCCTTTATGTAAACCAGTAAATATAGCTATGTTTGGCTGTGAGTGTATGTGCAAAGGAAAGCAATAGGCGAGGGGAATTGGTGTGAAAACTCCCTGAGATAGTCACTGTTCTAATCCCTCGATTTAATGCATCTTATCTAGGAGCCTGAAACAGCCACATCTGCAGGGGATAGTGAAGTTTAGTCTATATTGCTATTTAGTTCTTGATTTCTCTGGTGAGAAAAGAATTTGTTTCTCTGTCTTGCCATCAGAGTAGCTTTGCTGTGACCTTATTCCTACTTGCTTTGGTTCTTCAGGAGCATCAGCAGCCTGAGAGTTTAAGACAGCAGTTATTTAGGTATTAGAAATAATAATTTGATAGTATCATCATAAAGATTTTATTTATGCCACAACATGAAAAGACACCAAATTCTTCCTGGCTTTCTCCCTGCACCTTTGTTTTCCGACATTGTTTTCTCATGTTTATATAGATAACTGGTACTCACCTTAAGCTCTTGTTTGTCCATAGATAAAACCATTAGGGTATAAGAAAAAAGCCATAGCACACATTTAACATGTTTGTAGGTAAAAATTATATAAACCTCTGAATGGGTTTGCTGCCAAGTGCTGTCAGTAGCCTTTGGTGACATTAAAATAAACTAACACAGGAGTTCTGAAGGATGTAAAAACAAGAGGAGGAGAAGTGTTGCTCAGAGTGGTTCAGAGTCTATAACTAAGAATAACAGCTTGCAATTTAGCAGAAGAAAATTTAGGCTGAACACCAGGAACTTTTTGGTAATAATGAAGTCTATTTAGTTGCAGAATAGTTTTCCAAGAGAAGTGGTTGAATACCCATCCTTTGGGATGTTTAAACAGAGAATGCACAAAGCTCTCAAGGCTATAAAGTAAGGAACAAAACAGCATTGGCCAGGGAGATGGGAAAGATGAGCTAATAGCTTTTCCTATATTAATTTTGATGAGCCTATTTAAAAATAAAAATTTAGTTAAAAACTAACAATGCAAAATTATTCCTATAAATGAGAGAATTGTCAGGAGGAGGGTATGAATTAATCAGTTCCATTGATAGAACAAGAAAGCTTCTAAAAGGAATTAATACTCCATGAAAAGTATCTTTAACTAAGAACTCATAAAAGAATTATTTTTAGAAGATTTAAAATAAAATTGATGAATGGATTCTTATGTGAATGCCTGTTTGTCACTTTGGCCACGTAAAATCATATTTTTCTCTCCAATTATTACAAAATAAAATTCAATGATTTTGGTGAATTAACTTTTTTTGCTTTGAGGTGAATAAGAGACTTTAGCACCATTCAGTATAGATGGCAAGTCTTTTATTTTTCCCATAAAATAAATGGGCTATAACCATGAATTTAAGCAGTATTAAGATGCTTCAGTCATTATTGTGCTAACTTTTTTGAAATCTGGTCCTGATGATGCATTCTCTGCTCATTCCTTATTATAGATGAATGCTTCAGATTTGCAAATTAATACTTCCAAATATAAAAAACAAACAGAAGACCCATTAAGGTAGGATTTTGGCATAGAAAACAAGATAAAAAACATATTAAAAACCACAGGCTACTTTAACTTTTGCTGGTGACAAAATTGGCCTTCAATCATTATTAGGATTTAGAAAATATAAAGATGAGATTATTGATTTTCCATGGAAGGCATTCAAAAACTGTGGTGACCAGTAGCAGTATAAACCTAAGACAGGTATAGTTGCCTTTGCTGCCTTCTGGAG
>NW_017729026.1:9009253-9012389 GCF_001723915.1 Gavialis gangeticus | reverse complement strand
AGGTATAGTTGCCTTTGCTGCCTTCCTGGAGTCCTGCATTAAGGCTGGAAATAGACATTGCCTTTGTGTCACTGTAACGATTTTTAAGGTGGCATAAAGTGAAAGCAAATAGATGTCCATGCCCTTTGTTGCACAAGAAATACCTTTGTTTGTGGCCACAAAAAAGGCATTAATAATTTGTGCTACTTTTTCATGGCAGACACAGGATCCAGGGACTTACAGGCCAGTCAGCTTCACTTCAGTCCCTGGAAAAATCATGAAGCAGATCCTCAAGGACTCCATTTCTAAGCACTTGGAGGCGAAAAAGATGATTAGAAAGAGCCAGCATGGATTCACCAGGGGCAAGTCATGCCTGACCAACCTGATTGCCTTCTGTGATGAGATGACTGGCTCTGTGGATGTGGGGAGAATGGTGGATGAGGTGTACCTTGATTTTAGTAAGGCTTTTGATATGGTCTCCCACAACATTCTGGCAGGCAAGCTAAGGAAGTACAGGATGGATGAATGGACTGTAATGTGGATAGAAAACTCACTGAAGCATTGGGCTCAGAGGATAGTAATCAATGGCTTGATGTCTAGTTGGCAGTCAGTATCAAGTGGAGTGACCCAGGGATTGGTCCCAGGGAAGGTTTTGTTCAATGTCTTCATCAACGACCTGCAAGATGACATAGAACGCACCCTCAGCAAGTTTTCAGGTGACACCAAGATGGTGGGGAGTAGTAGATATGCTGGAGAGCAGGGCTAAGATTCAGTGACCTAGACAAATTGGAGGATTGAGCCAAAAGGCATTTCATGAAGTACAACAAGGACAAGTGCAAAGTCCTGCATGTAGGATGGAACAAGCCCATGCACCAGTACAGGCTGGGGGCTGACTAGCTAGGCAGCAGCTCTGCAGAAAAGGGCCTGGGAGTTACAGTAAATAATAAGCTGAATATGAGTGAGCAGTGTGCCCTTGCTGCCAAGAAAGCTAATGGTAAAGCTGCATTGGTAGCTGTGTTGCCAGTAGGTTAAGGGAAATGATTATTCTCCTCTATTCAGCACTTGGGGGCAGGTAGCACATCTGGAATACTGTGTTCAGTTTTGCGCCACCCACTACAGAAAAGGTGTGGACAAATTGGAGAGTGTCCAGCTGAGGGTGACAAGAATGGTCAGGGGGCTGGGGACATGACTTATGAGGAAAAACTGAGGGAACTGGGCTTATTTAGTCTAGAGAAGAGGAGACTGGGAGAAGACTTAATAGCAGCCTTCAACTACCTGAAGGGAGGTTTGAAAGAGGATGGAGCTGGACTGTTCTCAGTGGTGGCAGATGACAGAACAAGCAGCAATGGTCTCAAGTTGCAACAAGGAAAGTTTAGGTTAGATATTAGGAAGAGTTTTCTCACTAGAAGGGTAGTGCAACACTGGAACAGGTTACCCAGAGAGGTGGTGGTAGCTCAATCCTTGGAGGTTTTCAAAACCCAGCTAGACAAAGCTTTGGCTGGGATGATCTAGTTGGGGATGGTCCTGCTTTGAGCAGGGGGTTGGACTAGATGTCCTCCTGAGGTCCCTTCAACCCTAATTTTCTATGATTCGATTTGCTTTATAGTGGGAAAGCATGGGGAAGCTCTCCTGGTGCTTGAGCGGCTTGATCCTGCATGCCCTGAGAACTCACCTGCAGGATCAGGCCTCTCAAGCTGTGAGAGTACCTGCCTGGCTTTCCCCACTTGGGGGATCTCCAGAGTACATCTCTGTAAGTTGGGAAAGCCGGGGGTCCATGTTTACAAAGATGTGCCCTGGAGATTCCTGGGGGTGTAGCTCTGTGAGCAGGGAACATGTCGCCTGTTGTCCTGCATGATCAACAGGTGGTACGGCAGGTGATGTGCATTTCACCCAATGAAGCAGATCAATTATGTGGGGACACATTCTGGCACAGCTGATCCATTTTATTTTGCAATGTCTATTAGTTTGAATTCCTCTGTGTCTAAGGAGGTGGCCCTGAGTCTTCTCTACTATGGTGGAAGATCCCCAAGATTTTCTTAAAAAGGTGGTGAGCTCATCATGCTTTTTTGCTAAATATTTTCCATTTTTGTGGTGTTCATTGTGAGCATTTTGGCCACAGTTAGTGTATTTCAATCAACCAGGAAAGTAGTATTACTGAAGTAAATGAATAAATTCTCCCTTAAGGCTATATGCTTCTTATTAACCATAACTTCCATTTATGGAGGAAAATGGGGATGGCAAAAATCCAAACTATCTTTCAGGACTTTTTAAATGAAATGTAGTCATTGTTGCCACTCCAGCCAGCCCACTATTGAAAGCCTCCTCTGTGAATTTTCCCATATTTGGCTCTGTATTTCCAGAGATGTAGAATTTTAAAAAGCTTTGATCTGGCAGTTTAAAATTATTAAGAGGCTTTAAAACTTTTTGAAAATATATTTTCAAATAAAGGATATTGCCATAGGAAATTATAAGAGAAGTCAAACAACTATGAATTAAAAATGTGGTGTGGCTTTCCCCCTTTTACTTAACTTTTTAGTTACTATGACTTTTGTATTTTTGTGATGAAAAATAATTTTCCCCATTTTTGGTCTGACAAATAATTGTTCCTACTTATCAGCAATGAGAATGTAGCTTTTTAAAAATTCTGTAAGGTAATATAACATATATAAAATGGATATTAGAATAGAAAGACTGAATAAGAAATGAAAGTGTGTTACAAAATGCCATCTACTGAATTTTCTTGGCTTCATTTCATTAGGGTTATGTAGCACAGTGTAGCATCTTTAATGGGGCATTAAAAACTAACAAAGAAATATTTTCGTTATAGCACATTTTTCTCACCAGGAGATTAAGAAGTCTGTGAGTGAATAGTGATAAGGTTTTTGCACATCACTTCAACATTTATGTATGAAAAGTACAGAACAGCCATGTGGTGGTAGCGGCATCATCATCCCTGGTTTTATTATAGAGCTGATTTCCAATGTGGAGTGCTATTAGCATACCCCCATGAACTTAAGGTCATACTCTTGAGTGCCCCAGATTTTCAGTTCCTGACATCATTGATCACATTTGTCAGTTTTTTCTTGCACTTTCAGGTGAACAGTCTCATCAAATGGAAAGAAATCCACACTGATCGGGGCCCATCCAGCAGGGCTGG
>NW_017729026.1:9008984-9009233 GCF_001723915.1 Gavialis gangeticus | reverse complement strand
ATCACATTTGTAAGTTTTTTCTTGCACTTTCGGGTGAACAGTCTCATCAAATGGAAAGAAATCCACACTGATCGGGGCCCATCCAGCAGGGCTGGGGGGCAGGGGCAGGGGCCATAGGCCAGAGGCACAAGTAGGGTGGGGGGTGTTGTGGGGGAAGTTAGGGGCACCAACAGGGCTGGGGGGGGTGGCAATTGGAGGGGTATGAGGCACCAGCAGGGCTGGGGTGTGCTGCATGGGGCTTTTAATTTT
>NW_017729026.1:9007927-9008903 GCF_001723915.1 Gavialis gangeticus | reverse complement strand
TGGGAGTGTGGGTGTTGTGGGGGAAGTTAGGGGCACCAACAGGGCTGGGGGGGGTGGCAATTGGAGGGGTATGAGGCACCAGCAGGGCTGGGGTGTGCTGCATGGGGCTTTTAATTTTAATAATGGATTGGGGGAGGGGGTTGTCAGAGAATTTGTGATTTTTCATCAGAGAATTTGTGATTTTTCATCAGAGAAGACCAGGATCCCTGGCTTATCACCGCTAGAAGGCACCTTCTCCCTCAGTGATGCTGCTGCTGATTACAATGTCGAGAATACAAATTAAGCATGATTTTCATGTTCTCCATGGCATGGTCTATATTGTCAATATAGGCTTTATGCCTATAAACAGACTGATCCAGGATTTTATAAAAGGGACTGGTGCTGCCCCCTTCTGCTCTCAGCCCTTTTACCCCACCTAGGTGGACATACTACACCATGGGAGAAGGAGCTGAGGAATTTTGTAAGTCCCCAAATCAGGTAAGAATCACCACCCCTGCTATCAGTACCCCCTGCTTTTCCCTCTGTGTTAGGCAGGACTTCCTCTCCCCTCCCATTCCCCTTCTCCCCTGTATGCTGCTGCCACTTTTCCCAGCTGACCAGAGCTACTCCTGCCCTGCTCCAGCCAGGTGGCATGGGGTTTGCATATAAAGGTTGTGATTGCATGGGATTCCAAAAACAGCAGCACCAGCAAGTGAGGCCTCCTTCACTGACCCTGTCCTGGCTGGCATGGAATACCTGGGGTACCGAGGGAGGGATAGACAACCTGCCCACTGCCACGCCTGTCACTGTCCCCTGGCTTAGTCCAGTGCCTAGTACAGTCCAGCTGGAGCAGGACAGAAGCAGTTCTAAAGCTTCCCCCCATCTCTGACTTAGCTAGGGATAGTGTGGACAGTGGTAGTAGGGAACAGGGGAGGGAGACAATGGGAGTGAAGGTGCTGCTCAGCATAGGGGAGAAAGTCATGCGTGGGCGGGGGGG
>NW_017729026.1:9004072-9007673 GCF_001723915.1 Gavialis gangeticus | reverse complement strand
GTGGGCGGGGGGGTGGGATTCTTACCTGCTTTGGGGACTTAAAAAAATAGTCTCTGGTTGATGCTTCTAAGGTATGGTCAAAATTGGGGATGTGACTGGACCACCACACCCCCTCTGCATCTGTGTCTACCTGTGTAAGCATGGGTCAGTCTACACTGCAAATTTATGCTCTTTCTCAGGCAGTTTTTACAGTCTGGTGACCACCGTATATAGGCAGTAAAAAGCCACAACTGGGGGCTACATTGGGTTCTGTCCCTCAATTATTTTTTCTTTGTGGCTGGACTACATTTCCCAGCAGCCCCTGCCTGTGTGGCTTGGGCCAGTTTCCTTGGAGACCCCAGCAGCAGCTGCACTGTGATAGCATGTCCCCGGAGTTTCTGTGGAGACTGGGCCAGATGTGCTGGCAGTGCATGGTGGCTGTGTGCGTGGCTTTGTACAATTTTGGGGTGGCTTAGCCACCCCCTGGAAGCCCCCTCTTAGCAGCATCCCTGCTGTCAGGGTGTGTGGCATGGCATGGCATAGACCTGCACTCCAACCAGCCTGGTATCTTGCAGTGGTAAGACCATGGTCCATACCTGGAGCAGAGCCACAATCTGTAGCCTGTATGCCTCAGGCCATGTAGCCCCTCTGCTTGCTCCCTGCTACTGCTGGCTACTACGGCCACTTGTAGGGCTCCAGTGAAGTTGCTCACCCCTGCATGGTAGCTGGCAGCTGGCTCATGCAGTAATTTACCTGTGTGGGTTTCGAGGGGCACGATACCTCTTATTAATTTGAGATGTATGATGCTGAGGAGAGAAGAGAGCAGACCCAGGAGAGAAGAGAGCCAACCAGGGCATGTAAGACTAGGACCACTTGGTCCTATGCAGAAACTAAGAGCCTAGTGCGGGTGCAGCGGGACCCTGAAGTGTTAACCCAGTTCGGCATCGGCAGCAGCCTGCGTGCAAACTTGCACATCTACCTGGATGTGTCTAGGAGACTTGCCCAGCGAGGGCATAACAAGATGGCGGTCCAATGCAGGGTGAAGCCCAAGAATATGAGGGTTGCTTTTCAACATGATGTAGCAAGAGCTCAGTGGAAGAGCACTCCTGTGCATAAGTGCCACATTATTGGTACCTCCGAGTACTAATGGAGGTACTCAAACACCAAGCTATGAGATGATCAAAGGTATCCAGGCCATCCTCCACTCCTGAGAGCTCATTGACCATAGGTCTGACTCTGAGTCCTGCTGCGTCAAGTGGCAGTTCACTAGTACTGGCCCTTGAAGGGTCTGCTGAAGAGGAGAGACCGGGGATATTGTCCTCCACAACTGACATGTGAAGCCCTGGGGAACCTTTAAGTCAAGTGTCATCTGAACTGACACCTGAAATTAGGCTGGGCTGTGAGGTGGAGGGTGTAGGAATTGAAGTCAACTTTCATCTGAACTGACAGCTGGGGGGGATTGGGTAGGCATTGGACATTGCTTTAAAGACTTGGTGAGTTAGGCAGCACAGGGATGTGCAGGGCAACGTACAGCAAGAAGACACTACTGGTCAATTGTTCGGAGCTGTTCAGGGCCTGCAGTCTAACAACTTGGACAGGCAGGGAAGCCCTTCTCAGTGGTTTTCCCCAATTGCTTCTTATCTGTTCCTCTGATTCGCTGAGCACAGAGCTCTCAAAAGAGGCTCAATTCTTTGTGTTTCTTGATTTTCAGCTCTACTTGTTATGCTGTCAAAAAAAAAGCAAACCAGATAGGAAGCCTGTTAATGATGCCCAAACAGATAGGATTGTCAGCACCATCAGTACCTGCATGGTGTGGTTGTAGGGGATAAGACGGGCATGTCGTATCTGTGGCCAGGTGTCATCTGAGCAATGCAGCAGGAGGCATACATGAGAATGAGAGAGAGAAGGGCAGTCCAGCTTGGAAATGTAGAAAACAGTATTGCTTATCTGCAGTGAAAGTCATTCATTGATTATTGCTTGTTTGTTGTTTTAAACATGACCAATGCCTATGGTTATTACTTGTTTTTATAATAAAACTCAGTAATTATTGCTTGAGGTTTTAAAAGTAGAAGACTATTTCTTGTTGATCATGGTTACCTTGTAAAGGCTGAGATGTTTGGTAATTTATGTAAATTATGCTCAGTAAATCAGTAAATGTTAATTATGTAAAAAAAACTTTTCTATTTTCTTTTCTTTCAATGTGGGCCATTAATTGCTCATCAAGCCAGGCTCTCTGGCTTATCAACAGATGTTTGCACCATTAGAGAGGGTTGTTAAACTTGTAAAACTGGAAAAAACAGTAAATCCCCAGTTGGCACCAGCATGTCACAGTGGGGCAGGGGACTGCGGGTTGGGAGTGAGGGGCACTGGCAGGGCCAGATGTGCCAGGTTAGAAGTAATGTGCAGCTGCAGGGCTCGGCTGGGCTGTGGCTTGGGAGTGAGGGGCAATGGAATGGGCTGGACACCTCTTGTTTGGAACTGGAAATATGGTAATCCTAGTGATGGTGATGTTGTCAGTAAAGGCTGCCTGCTGCCAGTGCAGGAGCACCCATGGGTCTGACTGTGGGGTGAGTCTGTGCAATCGTGACTGGTGGGGCAGACAGCATAAGGGGAAAAAACTTACGAAGCATGGAGCCTATGGGCTGCACTCAGTGCTGTGAGAGGGTGGGCACCATTTGCTCTGAAAGGTATTCCCCTTTAGGCACCTAAGTGGTTCATTCCTGGATTGAACCAGAGGCAGATTATGGGTTGATGATGCTGTTCTCATGAAGGACTGCATGCTGCCATGGGTTTGACTGTAGAGCGATCTTGTGTGTGAAGGCTACGGGCTAAAATCCTGTGATTAGGAGGGTGTCATTTGCTCTGAAAGCAAATGAAAGCACTCCCCCCTTTAGGTGGCCAAACGATTTTTTCATTCCTGGATGAAACCAGGGGCAGATTAGGGGGTGACAGTACCATTGTCACCTTGGCCAGGGCATATCCGGGTAAGGGGAGAGCCACGGGTGTCCTTGCAGGTGAACAGAAGATTGATTCACATTGGACTGGGAGGACTGCTACACCTGGCGTCAGGAAAACACATTACACCCAAGTACCTAAAAATTGCAGGTATCCTTTTCCTCTGCTATCTGTAATTCAAAGTGACATCTGGTGGACAAAGGGGCTCCCTACACAAAAGTTGCAGTGGCATCTGGTGGACAAAGGGGCTCATTACATGTCGTTGGGTGAACTTTTGTTTTCATGCATCGATTTAATTAGCGGAGATCCAAACTAAAATACATGGGGATGTATTTTACTTTGAATATACATCCAGGTTGATCCAGGCTGACCTGGACAGGCTCAGCAAATGGGTGGATGAGAACCTGATGGTGTTTAACACCAAAAAATGCAAGGTTCTCCAGCTTGGGAGGAAAAACCTGCAGCATCCTTATAGGCTCGGCAGTGCTACACCGGATAGCACTACGGAAGAAAGAGACTTGGGGGTCATCATTGACCACAAGATGAACATGAGCCTTCAGTGCGATGCTGCGGCTACTAAAGCAACCAAAACGCTGGCTTGCATCCATAGATGCTTCTCAAGCAAATCCTGGGACGTCATTCTCCCCTTGTGCTCGGCCTTGGTGAG
>NW_017729026.1:8968357-8999072 GCF_001723915.1 Gavialis gangeticus | reverse complement strand
AGACCATTTCAGGCTGGACATAAGGAAGAATTTCTTTACTGTCCGAGCCCCCAAGGTCTGGAACAGCCTGCCGTCGGAGGTGGTTCAAGCACCTACTTTGAACACCTTCAAGAGCAAATTGGATGATTATCTTGCTGGGATCCTATGACCTCAGCTGACTTCCTGCCCTTTGGGCGGGGGGCTGGACTCAATGATCTTCCAAAGTCCCTTCCAGCCCTAATGTCTATGAAATCTATGAAATCTATGAATTGCAAAGAAAACAATTAAATCACCAAAAAACCCCCACGTACGTGAAAACTGTAATGTAGTTGAATCACAAAAAGGGCGTTTTTTGTCATGTGTACAAGTGCCCTTCAATACTACGTTGCAATTAAAGGCTGTGATTGCAGGCCACGTAGATGCACTTAATTCTAAATGAGGTAACTCAGCTATTGATAACAATCTAGTCCCATCAGGACAGGCTTCAGTGTGAGTTACAGCTGGCAGCTGATGCTCCTGCCATTGCAGATGCATTGGTACCTGTTTTAAAGCTAGCCCAAGTCTATGCACAAACTGTAACATTACAAAATGTAACTGTAGTGTAGAGAAACACTTGGGTAACAGGTGAATATGTCAATATTAACAAAAAGCTCACATCATGAAAGAAGACAGTCAATGAGTTAACTCTTAGTGTTCAGAGAGAGGTTAAAGGAAGTCGAAACTCTTCTCTGCTAACTCAGAACATACAAGTTAGGGAATTACAGCTAAAACAGCAGTACTCATTCTCTTTCCAATAGCACAGAAACTCCTCAGTACATGCACTAATCATTTAGGTCAGAATTCTATTTCATTCAGTACACAACCAAAGTTCAGGTTGTTACCATCTCTGACCTAACTAAAATGCTGGAATAGTTTTATTACCTGCTCTGGGTGTGCAAAAAGCCATTATAGGATTGTCCTCTGGAGATGCATGGATGTCTCTTTATTCCTGTAGTTAAGTCACTTACCCACCCAAAGTGGGTAGTAGATTCACTCCTATACTTTAGTCAGAGTTGGTTACTTTGTTCATCCATGATGTGAAATACGGTTTTGTTGTTGCTGCCCTTGGCACATTATAGATTGGAGGAATTGGCTGGACAGAAGACCAAGGACAGAAATTTCCAGGTAAACCCTCAGAGAAATTCCAGTAGGTAAAACCCATGAGTCTGGATGTCCTTGGAATGATTGTGTGCCATTCTCTTGAGCCAACCTCACAATGTGAGAGTGAATACGGTGCTGCGTATGGTGCCCATAACAGGATGGCTAAAATTAGGCACCCTTCTGACGGACTCAAAGGGAGGCTCACCAAGGACATTGTGAAGTGCTTGTCCAGTCATGTAAATCTCTTCACAGTGAGATTTCAGCAAAGATTTAGTGTGCTTAAACAACCGGAGGGCCCAAATCTCTCTATACACCCGTAAACCATTTCCTGAATGAAATGAATCAGGAAGTCTGTCTCTTGTAATTTTGCTTCTTCTCTGCATTTTTACTTTGGGAGGGATAACACAGCCCAATATAAATAAACCAACTTGTGGTATTGTAGTTAAGATTTCCTAACACTTCCCATGTTAAAATCTTGCTTTCACTTTATAATGCTGACAGCTTGGGCCAACATTTTCCATCCCAGTTGTCTGCCTCAGGCTGATTTTTTTTTTAAATTTTAAACTAAAACATTTTGGTTGATGCTTAAAATGAGATTAGGAAAAATGATTTTTTTGCCTATATTAAAAAAATACAACAACTGAGAAGCAAGTGAATTATAAGTGGTTTATAATGGTTTATAATACTATAAACAACTGAAAAAAAACTCAGCTTGCATATGCTTGATAATCACTTGTTAGAGTTTGGCAGCTAAATTCTCCAAAAATTATGTTTGAAGCAATGGCTAAGCAGTAATTTCTTTGCAACTGCTGCTCATGAGAACCACTGGCTACTCTGGTTCCTATTATAGAAAGAGCCAGGAGTCTGTTTCTCTTGCATTTTCAGTACTTTCTCTGATGCATCCCTAGGTGGTTGAGGAAGAAGCTGTCTGACTAAAGAGCAGCCTTGTGAGGAGGCAGATTTGGTAAACTTTAGGGCAGAGGTTCCCAAAGTTTTTCTTATTGTGTACCCCCTTCCAGGTTTACCAGCTGCCTGCGTACCCCTACCAGCATATGCTTTATATTTAACCTCTTAAATGCCAAATATTATTGTAATAAAAATTAAATCCACCATTACACAATTTCTCCTGCATACTCCCCTCCGCCCCCGAGTTGTCTGCATTCAGGGCAGATTGAACAAGCCGTTTCAAGGACCTCTTCTCCAGTGGCTCAGCAGACTAGAGCTGGTAGTTAACAAGCAGGGAAGACTAGCTGAGTAATGGGACCAGGATTTTCTGGGTAATAGGACTGACTGGGAGCCAGGGAGGCACCTGGGAACAGAGTGGCAGAGGTTCTAGCATTAATAGTTGGTGGAAGGGTAAAGAAAATGAAGAGACGTAACCAGAAAATGTGTGTAAGGGAAGATTGCAGCTATCTGGGCAAGAAGACTGGACCAAGGAGCCTGGAAATGGTCAAAGAGGCCCAAACTCTTTGATTAAACCAAGAGGGTGGGACAGGAGACTAATATAAAAAGACTGAGCCAGGTTAGGCAGGAGGGTTCAATCCTGGGGGAAGGTAAGCTGAAGGGCCCGTGTCTACAAGAGCATATTCCCTTCAGCAACTAGAATCAAAGCTAAGATTTAAGAGTTGCCATATTCCTATTCTGTAGGCAAATATCTGTGAGACTAACTGGACAGTGTATGTCTCGTCTCCTAAAGATTGGTTTCCATATAGTGTGATAGCCTCCTATGTCTACCAGTTACTTTGTTGACTCCTGTGACAGAGGCTTGTGCTGTGCATCGAAAAGGTCCAAGCCCACTGACAATTCAAGTAGGTGCCACCATGACATTATAAGAAGTGTTATGTTATGCTGAATACTCTGAAAAATACATGTATCCAACTAGGTACCAAAAATTAGGGGACCTATTTTACCTTTGCCTCTCTTTGTCTCACTTAATGGGAGGGTTGTGAAAATAAATTAATAATAATTGTGAAGCCCTCTAGAAATAAGGAAAAGCCCATAAATAATTTGGAAGTCTATCCTTTTAAATCTAGCTCCTGTCCAATTGTCAACATACCAGGGTAGCACTAGTATTTGCTGTACTTTTGGAGCTCCCATCTTTGATAGGAAATGATAACCAGAACTATATTCTGTCTGTCTCTAGTAGAAGTTAAGTCTCTGCTAGAGGTTTTAAAGTCACAGGAACTTTACAGACTTTCATTATATTATTCTTACAGCCCCTCCTTGAGGTATTTAATATTGTTTGCATATACCAGTTTGACTTGAAAAATACCTTAATCACGCTGAGAACAAGGTGAATGAGGCTGTGATGTTTGGGAACAAAATCACATGTTTTTGTGTTCCAGGTAATTTGAATTATTTTGAATTGACATTTGTCTAACATTTCCTAGTCTCCATCTAACTTCAAAAAGTTTGTTACTACATTTTGATTTTTTTTGTGTGGGCAGTGTAATTTTTATATTCTTTACTCTTTGTGTAATAGTTTTTCACTACTGGGTTGTTCTAACTGATGTGATAGGTCAGATATTACCACTTAAAAACCTGAATAAGGCTTTGAATAAAGTTTTCTTTTGGGTATTATATGAAGTCAGTCCTATTACCCAAAATGTTAACTTACCAGTCTTTGATCTGAATTTCTAGACTAGAGGCTGGCAACCTTGTCCAGATGTGGGCTAGAATGACCCACCCCATGTCAGAGGTAGATGGGCACCAGGACCTGGCCACTGCTGCTGCTTGTCCCATGGTAGCACAGTGAAAATGCCTGCAGCTGAAACGCCAGCTGCCAAATGTTGCTGAAGCCTGATGGCTGTAGCCCAGATCCAATGGCTCTGCAGGCCGGATCAGACCATATGGACCATAGGTTGTGCACCCATGCTCTAGACGAATATAGCTATTCATATTAATGTTATAAATAGCTATATTTGTCAAACAGTAGAGCATAACCCCAATAACCTACACAATATTTGTTCTTCTGATTAAAAAAATAAAAGACCTAATTCTTGTTAGCATATCTTTATTTCTTCAATAATAAGTCTGTACTTGTAATACCTGTCTATTCAATCTATTTAATTAGTGATTCTCAACCAGGGTGCTGCAGCACTCTGGGGTGTTGTCAGATCCTCTTAGGGTACTACAGGGTGCCATGCAATATTAGCACTGTCAGGTGTGTGAATACCTGCACATAATTCACCAGATAAACCTGGAGGGCACTTACACACATGCGGGGAGCCTGCTCCATCGCACTGGAAATCCAGTGTGTTGGAGCAGACTCGATTAATTGAGTCTGCTGGAGCATGTAAATTGATATGCTCTGGCAGCCTTGCATGTCACGTGTATCAGCAGCGCAGCACACCTCTGTGCTGTGAAAATGGCAGTGATGTGCTTTCAACTAAAACATATTCGATGTGCTTTAGTTCAAAGTGCATAGCCACCATTTTCTCAGAATGACTTGCTAACTAAAAGCGCCTGGCACATTGGAAGCACGTGTAAAAATGGCCAGAGATTTCAAATAGAAATCCATAGTGCCAAAACATTTTGACCTGATGTGGTCTTTCTGAGTTTTTTGCAACATAAGAACTGCTCTACTATTTTTCCCTATTCAAAAAATGAGAGAAAACAAGGAACTGGCATTTTTTGAGGGTGCTTTGAGTCTAACAAGGTTGACAACCACAGCTCTCTATACACAGAGACAGAGATTACTTTTATTTATTTTTTGTGTTCATCACTGGAAGTTTATTATTTTAACAGGTATGTTCCTTTATGTCAAGGTCTTCATTGTATTTTTGATACAAGAAAATATGCCTCTTCAAACAAATTTCCTTCTGGTTTGTATTCTACTAAGTAGGATTTTATGTAATCATAGCAGTTATTGTGTAATAGTTCATAGTTATCACCAGTGGTGTTGCTATCTTTTAGTCTTCAGAAACTGTCCTTTCTGTAAATCTTGGCTCTGTTAGCACAAAGAAAGCTGTTTCTTGTCAGATTTCTTGGCTGATGCTCTCCTTGAGGTGACCTCTTACTTTGGGATGTGTCAGTGACATTGAGTTATATCATACAGAATAACATAACACTGCAAGATCATCACAGCATGACACCACAGCACACATCCTTAAAAATGAGGAGATTTTCTCAATTAATGAGTTAACAAGAATGATATGCCAAAAGAAATTGGGCCAGATTTATTCCCTGTTCTGGCCCCTTTGTATTATTGTGCTATTGGTTGATTTTGGCCAAGTGAAAATTCCCCCAGCATGAGGGAGTTTGCATTAGACATAAAGCTGGCTTAGCTTAATGTGTCCTACCAATCTTGGTCTAGGCAGTGGTGCCAGGGGGAGGTGGGGGGTGGCTGGAATGCTACTGTTCTCCAACTATTCTCTGCTGGCAGATAGTACCTTTTAAGACCACTGTCAGCTGGTTTAGGTTAGAATAGCTCAGGGGCTGCTCTAAAATTTTGGGGCAACACCCAACACTGGCAGAGAATCAAGGACCTGTAACTGAATCATCTATGTCTCCTTCTCTACTGTATTGAGCAGATGTTGGCCACAGTGAGCTCTTGGCCTATTGTGTTCTAGGAAGAGGAATCATTTGTGAGACAATTATAGCAAGGTCCAGTACATTGGGCATAGGACTGAATGTCAGAAAGGGGTCTAGGTAGGAAATAATTTTCCCTTCTGTAAAAAAATTGTTGAGTTTTCAAGAAATGTTCCCATTATGCCCTGGGACTTAAACTGAGATCTCATGACATTTTTCATGACTAAGAAAAGAGAGAGAACAGGTTACAGCAATCACCTGAGGTGTGGGAGATTCAGGTCAAGTCTTTGGCATTCCTGATTCACACTGAGGATGTGAACCTTGTTCTCTCACATCCCATACAACTATTTTGGGGTGGGTCTTCCTGTCTCACTTTGACCCAAAATTCCATCCTAGATCTGAGAAACCTTTTCCAATGAATGTTTAATCAAAGCTGTAATGGTCCCACAGCAAATGGGTTTCAATAAATTGGCATTTTCTAATGAAGATAGTGTTTCATTGGAAAATACATGACTACCCCTTGTACTACATCTGATGGACTAAATCTGACAAAATAGGCTATTGCCTACAAAAGCTAAAGTGTTACTGAATGAGTTAGTCTCTGAAGTGCCACTTTGCCCTGCCCTTTTCAAAAAGTTGCTTAATATATATATATGAAATGTTTTGGGAACAGTTTTCTAGCCTTTCTTTTTTTAAATTGAGCTCTGTACTCATGACAGTACTCAGCTCTTTCCTGCTTTCTGGGAACTTAAAGGATTGTAGGTTCTTTTGGGCATAGTTTGGCCTCACTTTCCAGTGGAGAGTCTTTTTATGTACTCGTAATTCAAAGCAGCAAGACCCAAAAATGGGTTCCTTTGTGGTCCTTTTTTCTTTTTACTTTAATATTCAGTGGATGTGTCCACACATTCATTAATGCACAGTAGTTACTGCACATTTAGTTTAGTACTTGCTTATTGAAGTACTAACTAAATGCACACTAACTACAATTACTGTGCAGTAGCTCCGGTGCGTGTTTTTTTTTTGATGCTTACTGATCAATAGCCTAATAACACTGTGCAGTAGCTTATTAGCACAGATTTTGACCGGCGTGCTACTGAGCTGTGTTCTTAGACTACTGTGCAATAAATGTCCCATTTAGATGTTCCCACTGGGCGCATCTACACAAGATGCTTACTGTGCAGTAGCCTAATAACACTGTGCAGTAGCATGCCAGTCAAAAACTATATGGGTGTGAGAGTTATCACCACTGGTGATAACTATGAACTATTACACAGTAACTGCCATTACACAAAATCCTACTTAGAAGAATACAAGCAGAAGGAAAATTATTATAGCAAAGTCCAGTACATTGGGCACAGAAATGGATCTGGGTAGGAAATAGTTTCCCCTCCTGCAAAAAAAAAATGTTGACTTAAAGACTAATACAAAGAAATGAAAAAAATGATGTAGGAAGTCAGTAAACCAGCAAAGCATAAAGGTGCTGATATTTTAGGTCCCTGCTCCCTGCTACATGTTTTATTATGCAATTAACTGGTTAATAAAGGGGCATGTTTACATGAGATGCTTACTGAGCAGTACACTGCACAGTAGTGTATCGCAGCATGGACAGTGTTAATAACCTACTGCATGGTATTATTAGGCTACTGCACAGTGGAGTCACTAAAAAGTTGTTTGCCAGTGCTACTAGTACTTACTTCATTAAGCAAGTACTAAATTAAATGTGCAGTAACTGCTGTGTATTAATGAATGTATAGACATGCAAATTAGCTGGCCCCTATAAGTCCTAGAGTGCACCTAGATGACGGGAAGGGGAGAAGCATCTGGCATAGGGCTTTTACAGTGCCACAATGCAGCTTGGTTTGTAGAATGCAGCCAATCCCGTGATGTCACTAACTCTGCAGTCAGTTGGAGAAGTAGATCTACTGAATGGTTACTAGGTCCATCAGCAAGTCTGCTGGCTGGTCCTGAAGAGGAGACCATAATAAGAAGGCCCTGGAGCTTGTTAGTACCAATCTTCTATTAGGCAGGAAGGTTGGTATGGTGTAAGAATGTGGCTGGGTGCTCAGGGCAGCCACTGCATAGAGGGACAGTGGTGACTACTGGTTGCTGCTGCCACCACAGCTGCACGGCATGAGCAAAAGCTGATTTTTGTTTTCACCCCTTCCTCCCCATCTCATTGCCACATGGGGCAGTTACCTCTGTTATCTGCCCCTAATAATTCCACTGCTTACAAAAATAACCTTTTTCTTCCCCAGAGTGAGACCTACCACAGTAGTTTTTGTGCTGCTGACCCGGGAATAAGAATTAGTGCGGTGTGGAATTCCTCAAGTGACATAAAAAGTCCATAAATAACATATAATGCATATGCTGTATCAACTAGTATAGATTTCTGTAGTTCTGAGCTTTCATTGGGTTTTCAGCATATAGACACCTGGGACCATTTGGATGCCTTTTAAATGAGTAGGACCTCCTTTCAGGAGATCCTGATGTAGGACCAAGTTCAATGAAAGATGTTAATTTTTCAGCTTGAAGACTAATAAAAAGAGAAGGAAAAAATGATGTGGGAAGGCAGTAAAGTATGTATCACAAACCAGCAAGAGTAAGGGTGTTGATATTTTAGGTCCCTGCCACATGTTTTGTATATTACGCAATTAACAGGTTAGTCACACAATGAATTTAGACTGACCACAAGTGCAAAGCGAGACTGGCCAAAAGTGCAATGTAATTATCACACAATTAACTGGTTAATCGTGCAATAAATTTAGGCTAGCCACACATGCAAAGTAGTTATCATCCCATAAAAATGGCTATGTAGATGTAAAAAGAGTTAACTAGCTACAAAGTTAGTGCTTGAAAATGTGGAACAACTCTATAGCTAGTTCCTATCCAGCTTTAATTTGAACATGTGGCAGGATCCTTAGGCTATGAGAACTGGATAGATATATTTGCAAAAAATGCAAATTTGCTTGGCTTTTCACCAGAAATCTTTGTATTGTATTTCATGCAACAGGTTGTAGGGCTGATTGGTTTTGAAAACTTACCAGCATAAGGTAGAAGCATCTGGCATAGGGCATCATACACTGCTTGAAGCAGAGCAGGAATGGATGCTTTTTTTTGTATTTTTAATTTATTGTATTAGGAACCAAGGGTCAGTTCCTAAAAAGGATTTAGGTGTCTAAAATGGGACTAGGGTGAAATTAAGTGTCTAAAGCCAAAATTGCAATCCTGAAAAACACTGTTTATCTGCTGCTTAGCCCTCAAGGTAGCAAAGGGCATGTCCACAGCTACAGAGAGCTTGACAGGGCTGGGGGTGGGAGGGACATCCTCACAGTCTCAGTTCCAGTTTTGGAGCTTATTGAGCAGGAGTGGGTAGACAAGGGTCATTTCTTAGTGGCAGTCTTGAAAACTGTAGAGCCAGCACAGACTCAGTCGGTTCTCCCCCCACCATTTACTGTTTAGTTTTAAAGGTCCCAAAACACCTCAAATTGCACCTCGGCATGGGCTTAGAACTGCGTCACTCTGCACACGTTTGAGCAAACTGGTGTCCACCTCTACATAAGTTTGACTGGGAATCAGAAAATCAGTGTTCTTCTGCCTCTCTTGAGGGGCTCAATCCAAATAGATGTTCTCTGTATAACACACATGTGGACAGGATCAGGCTCTTTATAAAATAAAGTTACAGCCACCCTGTCCTTTTAAAGATGGCTGTATTGCTCCATATTTTATATTATAGCATATAGGTTACAGTACTCACTGAGAAAAAGGAAGACTCAGGTTCAGTTTAAGGGGATTCAAGAGCATATGCTTAAGCTCTAAAGACAGTTCCAAGACCACCTGGCTAGACGTTATTCTGGGTAGTGGGACATTCCCCACCATTCTTCCACTATGCTGGAAAGAATCAAGCATGCATGGTTAAGGAAAGTTAAGAAGGAAATAATGCAAGAGAACAAGAGATAGTATGACTCTGTTGGCTAGTAGGTAGGACCCTCGTTTGGTACCACTAAGAACAGAATACAACTCCCTGCTCTCATACAGTCATTTGACAAAATACAGAAACAAGGAAGGCAACCCTGGTCTCCCTTTTCCCAGGTAAGTGCCTTAATTATATGGCTGTAAAGTCATTCTACTCATTTTCTCTCTCTCTCTCTCAATGGTTCAGTAAATCTTGAAGGGGGTAGGAGTTACCTCTATTGACCCCTATGGCTGATTCATGGTGGAGAATTGATAGGAAGCAGCCATGTCTTTCCCTGCTTTGCTGAATGAAAAGCTTCTGCAACACAAGTATTTGAACAGGAAACTGGGGTGAGACCAGTAAGGAGAAGACACATACATACATATGTACACATATATAACTATGACTATCTAACTATACGTATGTAGCTATTTATAGATATAACTATATATATAGCTATATATATAGAGCTATACACACACATACTTACATGTATATCTGTGTATATATGTATGATCAAATCAATATATGTATAAGTTAAATTATATCTGGCTAAGAAAATAATAATGACCTGAAAAAGAATGTCTTGCATTTGAAAGCTTGTCTAAATCTAGTACATAGTTGGTCCAATAAAATATATTACCCTAAGAAGTAACTGCTTCTTGCAATAAAAATAATACCAGAGTTGTTAGGGTGGTAAATACATCTGCACGGTTGTTTTACTGGGCAGCTTTTGTAATTATAATGTTATCTTTTATGGAATTAATTCTGATTAATTTTTTACCAGTTTTAAACCAGCATGGCTGTACTCTTGTCAAGTAGACCTACTCCTTTAATACACTGTTATGAATTCAGCATTAGGTCTTTTTTTTTAAACTAAAATTTTCTTTAGGGATGCTACACTAAGCTTTCCTCTTACATGCCATGCTGGTTCTTAATTTATGTGTCTGTGGTGAAAATGTTGCCCCAACTGGCACAACTTATCCAATATGTGGCTCAATGTTAAGATCCAGATAGTGGATCACTTTGCTGGCTTAAATGATTCCAAAATTCAGTTTAGTTCAGCTAAGTACCCCAAAATCCAAAATCTTGTTTAAACCATCTTACTTTGCACAGCTGTACATTGACCAAGTGCCAAACAGCTAGCATACATGTATAAGCACGCCTTCAGTGTAAGATAACTGGGCTAGACCATCCTCCACAGGAGCTCTGAGTAACTATGTCCCTTACTCAGGAGCCTGCCATAAAAGCAATGAGCTGTCTACTCATTGTGCTTTCTCCAGCTCCTAAGGGCTACTTAAGGTTAAACCTTTATCTTGTTCTTAGTTCCAGCCTTGAGTTCAGGTTTTACCTCTCTCCTATTTTCAGTCCTGGTTCCCAGCCCACCTGAAACTCTGCTCCAACTATAGCTATAGACTTCCCATGCCCTAGTCTCTGACTGGTTAGTCTGGAAATTTCCTAAGGACAGTATTTTGTATGGGGTGGTCTCAGTCTTTGTTCCGATAAATCTCCCATTGACTTTGATCTTCTGTTTCCAGTCAAGCTGGAAACAGAGTACAACAAGAGCTACCTGTCATGGTATTTCAGCACTTCAGCTCCTAGGCCCAGCTGTGCTTCATGGGATTGAGGAATGGGGAGAAAATAGAAAGAGGAAAAGATGACTAAATATTACTAAAGGCCAACCTCCCCCTGCCCCAGTAAAACAAGCAAATAAACAACCTCCCCAAACCCTCTAACTATAGTTGAATTCAAGTATTGGATTGCTTCTTTTAATTGTTTCTGATACCAAATCAGTGTACTTACACCTAATCTTGGATAATGCAGGCAATTAGTTATCTGTTCAACAACAGGTTCTCCATAATTTTGTTGTTCCTTTGAGTTTATATTAGGAGCAAAGTTTATTTCTTTGGAGTTGATTGCCAATGCAGTCTTCTGTGCTATGCTGTTTTCTGTCTGAATCCCTCCGGGGTGGACTTGAATAGATTCTGTTCCAAGATAGACGAATGCTTGAAGGAACGAGGCAAAGCACTGGTCTGCATTTCACAAATCTGTCGACTGCTTGTCCCCATGTGCGTTCCAAGAAGTTCAAATTTGGATTGAAGCACAACGGCAGTTATGGCAGAAGCTCTCCAACGCTTTTGGAAAGAAATGCGCTTGATACCAAGGTAAGGCTTGCCAAAGTCAGCTTGCCAAATCATAGCTTTGGAAAATGTGAGAACCAAGAGATCGGTGTTTAAAGCTATATTCTGGGAAGTGCTGACCATATCAAAGGAGGTGCACAGTTCCCTTGATTTCCAATGAAATCAGTGAGCAAATTTTCTAAGTACCACAGAGCTCGTTCAGCATTTCACAGGATCAGGCCCCTAGATGGCAAAGGTTGTATCACTTTCATGTTTCCTAGGAAACACATTTACCTAACAGTTTAGTGGGCCATTTTAAACAAAACCAATAATCTATTTTAAAAAGAATGTCTCTTTTGTGGGTTTTTATAGCTTATGTAACATTTAATGATATAAATGTACTATTACATTTTATCCTCTCAATTCTGGCTAAAGTTTCTCCATTTTTCTGACTGAGCTGCGCTTGACTATAGATGTTTCACCTCCTCTAAAAGAAGAATACTATTGTGCTTTGTGTTCTAGCCCAAAGATAGGGTGTAATTCAATTAATACTCAGTAATTTCTTGGAAAAAAACTTTGTTTATTTGCACCTTAAAGCAAAAGCCTTTCTCTCTTCTTAAATACTAACATTTGTGTGGCTTCATATGACTTAAAAATGACCATGGTTTCACAAGTGTTCATGAGTACACAAAGAAAATGTGTGAACAAATGAGGTCTGCCATTGCTCTCATGTTTCCTGTGACCTTAGCCCTTGTCAAAGAGCAAGCCTTTTCTTCTTTCCAGAGCATTCTGAGTGCAAGGATTGGCTAATCAAAAGCATTTGGTTTTATATGTAATACCCTTGAATGTTGTCTGTCTTAGTTTTTTCTGAGTAATATACCAGACATATCACTCATGAATTATGCCTTAAAAAAAGGATAGCTGTAGAAAAATAACAACTTACCTATACTTTTTCTAAATATATTTTTCCTAGCCAGGCACACATTATTCAATGATCCCTACAATACAATCTAATGTGTTTTCTCTATGCCTTTGTATTCAACCCAGTCAAAATGAGTTGCTTTGTTTCAATCCAAGGCCTCATCAGAGAATAAACATGTATCTCTGGCTCCTCAGTTGCTTGAGTGACTTTTGTGTCACTGGAGCCTCAGTTTCAACAGAAAACCAAATTCTGAAATAGTACGTGTCTTCTGGATTTCTTCACCCATCTCTGACTGCAAGTAGCAATAAATCAATGTATTTTCTGTATCACTGACACCCACTTTAATAAATGTTTACTCAGTATTTCCAAGGGAAAAAAAGTAGTAGAAATGGTGAACATGACAACCACTGTCTCTGAGAAAGTGTTTAGCTTTATAACTTTTTGGTTCTTTTTAAATCATTTCAGATTTTGTCCTAATCTTATTTTATTGCTGTATATCACAGTTATTTTTGCTGAGGAAGGCTTGACTTCAAACGCAAGACTTCGTTTGAATACAGCAGACCACAGTTTGGAGACACATTGCAGGTGGTGACAAGTGTGTGTGGAGATCTTCAAATAATTAGTTAACATCTTTTATTCTACACTACTCCAACGACAAGGGATGCAGAGGAGGAGATAATTCCTGGGAATACAAAGAGAAGACATTAAGGACTCATACACATGCTGGAAGTTGGCTCTGATATGCTGGAAATCCAGCGTGTCAGAGCAGACTCGATTAATCGATTAATTGAGTCTGCTGGAGCATGGAAATAAACGCGCTCCAGCAGACTCTGATGTCATGCCTGGCATGCCTGCACTGAAAAATGGTGACTGCGCATTTTGAGCTAAAGTTTTTGATGAGCTTTAGTTCAAAGCACCCCACTGCCATTTTTCAGCATGGGAGATGCTGATACATGTGACTCTCAGGTACTTTTAATTAAAAGCGCTTGCTAATTAAAGTGCCCCCCCCCATGCCTCCCAGAGCACCAGCTGGTCTAATAAAAGGTATCATTTTGGAACCAAGAGTTCTAGTTTTTGGTATGTCTTCTTGTCTCAGACCAACACGGCTACCAAGCACACCTCTTAACTGGCTGACATGTATTGAATATTTTTATTCTGATTGCCATCTATGGCACTGTTTGAGAATGCACTGCTCACCGGACATTGCAATTTCTTACCTTTGTTTTGTGGTGATTTCACAACACTTTTCCAAATGTAATGTCATGTGCTGTGTGTAGACAAAATAAGAGGTGTGTGCGCACGACACTTTAAAGAGGGCTAAACGCTTTTGTACCGCTTTAGTAGTATTGGTGTTTGCACGCCTCGGCGGCGTATTGCCCATTAATTCCAGCCACTGCAGGAAATTCGGTGGCATAATGCGCCTTCAATGACTTGGGGCGCAGCAAACTAAAACTCCTTCAAGGAGTTTTGCTGCCCCTACGGTCGTGGCCTCTACTCCCCCACCCCCCTGGAGCCTGCCTGCCTGAGCTGCTGGGGGGCCTGGTGCTTCCCTCTGTGGCTGTGGTGCCCCCCAGGATCGCCTGAGCCAGGTGCCTGCAGGCAGGTGCTGCTGGGGGCTGGGGGGAGGGGAAGAACGCTGCTGCCATGCAGGGAAGCACCAGCCCCCACTGTAGCCCAGGGACCGCTCCGCCTGCCGGCAGCTCGCCCTCCCCTCCCCGCCGGAGAGGCAGGTAAGTCAGCAGGGTGTGTGCATGACATAGGGCTCAATCAGCCCTAAATTGAAGTGGTGCTTTTTAAAACTCACCGCTTCAACTTAGGGCCCCTGTTTCGTCTACACACGCCCACCTCCTCTGTCTTCCACCAAACAGTGGCAGAGTAGCTATGGGAAAACTTATGTATGTTTTTAATTATATATCCAATCTAAGGTCCCAAATCTGGCATCCTTATTTGGGGCCTACTTTTCCCATCTATAGTCATGGTGAGTAGCACTTTATTCCTTGACAGTACATTGTGGCTTTGCTACCAGCACAAAGCATGGAGCATCACATCCATTGTGCAGTCTGCATTGTTGCCTGGAAGGCTGATTGTGATTCTGAGAGCAGCACACTTGGTGGGTCAGAATAACTGTGCTGCCTGTGGGGATGCTATGCCCCTCCACCAGTTCCTGGCCATGCTTAGAATATGTACAGAGATAAAGACCTAGGACAACCTGCTCTCCTCTATGCTCAGCCTGTGACTATAGTAGCCAGCAGCTGTCCCAACTCCAGTATGTCCCTTCAAAGAATAGAGCTTGTGTGTTACTGAGAGCTGCCATTAAGGACCTGATATCTTCCTTAGGCAAAATTCCTTTTATAGTCAATGCCTTATTTAAAGAAATCATGATCAGACCCTTATTAAGGAGTGCCCTTTGAAAAATATACATTGACTTCAGTAGAGGTAGAAGCAGGCCCCTAAACAATACAGCATTTCCCAGCAGAGGGCCGAGCTTCAGCCAGACTATTATAAAATTAGGTGAGATCTAGGCAAACTTACATAATCATATATTGAAAACAAATGTAAGCAGCAGTGGATAGAAAGAGTAATCACACATTTACATCTGGACTTCATGTGGGCTTATACGCCATAATTAGCAGCAGCCTCTGTTTAGCTTTGTTTCCACATCTGGGAATGTAACAGCAACACAGACACTAAATATAAAGACCAGGAGAAAAGGCAAATATGACTTGCATTAAGTAACACTGCTTTTATAATTAGGCATGATAAATTTAAAGAGATACTGTCAAATGTTTTAGGCTTCAACACTGTACTTTCTGTGAACACATAAAGAAGTTTCACATCCTTGGAAGATAAAACAACATATGTATCCTTTTTTCAATAACAACTTCATAATATCTCTTGGAGCTGATTGAAAAATTTCACATTCTGAAACTTTTTGACAAAAAAGTTGACAAGTTTTTTTTTAAAATGCCGTTTTTCTCAGTTGACTAGCTCAAAGATATGGTACATAACATGTACGTATAGGTAAAAAATATATATAATTCTATAATGTATCCCTATTATACTCATCTAGTACATACATTTTAGTGTTATATGTAACATTTTTGAACCAGTACTCAGATATCTCTTGTCTCTGCCTTAGTCTTTCAGGCTTTTCTTGATTCACCTACTGAAGCATGATGGCACCACCACCCACAGGGGTGGGACCCTATTCTCCACACTGAATGACAGACGCTAAGTGTGCATGTGGGGGTATTACATTTTAGAAACACTGTACCTGTCAGCAGCATCATGATGTTCCATTTGCTTTAAGGATATCTGTACAGAATTACCTACACAATAGTAATTTTAGCAAGAACAAGACCGATTCAGAGAGATAATATAATTAGCACAAATAAAAATATGGTTTTCTTAACATCTCCAGATTGACAATTAACATTAGCTAAACAGATAAGGCATGTTCAGTTTAGTTACTGAGAAAAAACAAGAAAACAGTCCAGCTTATAGCCTTTGGAAACAGTCCCCACTATGAGCTCTCTGGTCAGCCATTCAACACTGTTTATTCCCCAGAGCTCCTCTTTGGCTGTGTCCCCCTCCAATTAAAGGTTGCTAACCCCTGTTACCTATATGCACAATAGTTTTCACTCTCTATTTTTCCAGGAGGTGTACCTATCCAGGATGATAATTAAAAGCAATCTTTTAATAGATACAACTTTTCACAGACTGCTTTGGCTGGGTGTACCTAATTTGTCAGGCTTTTTTTAAACCATGCCTAAGGAATTTTGCATTGTCAGGGAATATGAACTGCAGCTAGATCTCCAGGCCTTGCATGACAACTTTGTTAAAGTCTTCAAGTACAGATAGCCAAAGATTCTGAGCTTTTTCCTCTTGGGTTTCCTGTGCAATGACAAGACACGCATGTAGCCCATAAGTTCTCCTTAGCACATGAGTTGACTATGCTCATGCCATCTGTGGAGATAGGTCTCCCAAGAGTGTGCTGAGACGTGAGGTGAGATGACAAGTAATGGATGTGGCTCTATGCATAGTAGGAAGTATACTGCCCTTTCCTAAGAGATGAGTTGTCTTGGTCACTTGGGCACTCTGAAAGGCCCTACATCTCTGATGTACAATAAGTTCCATAGAGCCTGCAAGCTGTAGAGGAGCTGTCATTTTAAATTAATTTTATAGATTCTTACAAGCCAACAGATAGACTGGAAGAACTGGTTAGAACTGTTTTGTTTTATCAGAACAACATGCCAGCACAAAATGAAATTTTCATGACTTATTATGTCCATTTTTCTGCCCAACTGTTAGAGCAGATAAATCACAAACTCTTTCTCAGAGCAACAGTCCTTATTTCTGCCAATTGCCCCACTGACTTCAATAGAGGCAGCTGCAATAGAGTAATGCTTAGCAGAATTGGACTCATGGAATTTGTACAACATACCTATGCATGTTCCTTAAATAGATACATAATGATTTTACTTGTAGTGAAAGGTGCCAAGAGAACTGCTTCAGCAGTAATTAGAAAAGCTTCAACCCTGAGTTTTAAGTTGGCAGTGCAGTGATGAGCTTCAGGGTGAGAAGGCAGCTCATTCTGCATGCCAGTTCTATCCTTGAATTGTGCTGAAATGGCCAAAAAGTATGCCTATAAGTATAGTTTCCATGGTGGTTTTGGTGCTGAGGATACAGCCTCTGCATCTGTACTGAAAAGCTATTTGATATTAATGCATCTGTCACTAGTGTCTCGTATTGAATTTGAGCTATGGGATACACATAAAAATGTCCCATCTTCCCATAACAGTCTCTATAACCCTCTAGCTGGGCAAGAGTGAGCTCTTTAATTTACTGTGTGTCCTGATAGTATCAGCTTTTAATGAATACGTTAGATAAAAATATTAGATATTTAAGAGTTACTGCAGTCAGCTGTATGGTGTAGGAAAGAAAGAGTGCTATTAAAATATGCTAAGAGCTTTTCAACTTCTATTCCCTAAATGCAAATGAATTAAGTATCCTGGAAAATGTTTCAGCCTCTTTTTTATACTATAATTTAATTCTGAAAGGCATTCTTTGATTCACTTCTGTAATATGTTGGGGTTTTTTCTTCTTGTTATTTTATTTTACTTATTCCCACAGCCAGCTTCAAATGACCTCAGGAACACAGGGCAGCAAAAAGATTGCTTACACTTCTTAATACTTTTAATCCTTACTTGTTATAATTTGATTACTGAGACAGATTTTCTCTGTGGGCCTCATATTAAATCACTTTCAAGTTGAAACAAACCAGAAATCCTTTTAACTTAACAGAGCTGGTATTCAATATTGAGCTAGTCAGATGAAGCGCAGGGACTTTAGCATGCAGCATATTCTTCCTGATTTTTAAATAGTAGGAATGCCAACACCAATCTATACTAACACTCTACTTGTGAATTCATTCTTGGAGTGTAATCTTTTCACCATGCTTGTTTTATTGAAAGTGAAGTAAAATATTGATGGAGATGGAAATAGATTTGGATGTAGATAGTCTTGCTAAAGTATGCAGGTTCTGCTAATACCTTATTTATTGTAACAAGAGAACATGCTGCCAGAATGTTCATCTTTCAGCGAACGCATTTCATATCAAATCAGCTACACCAGTGAGGCACATTTCCTATTCCTTGAGGATATCAGTGCAGTTGGCTGTACAACATGCTAAAATGATAGCTTGCTTATTCATTTGGGGAAACTTTGGTAAAACAAAAACATTTATAATCCAGCTACAATAAGACAATTTATAGGGGAGCCAATTATTCCATTACAGCGAAACATACAAGTGTTTCTTGTGAAATGTTACACAGAAACATCCACAGGAAAAGTTTTTGAGAAGGTGGGTTCTGCTTATGTAACCTTTGATTGCTGCTAATAATGGGCAAATACATCCTGCTTAACTCTGAAAGCCTTTGAAATATTGTGGGCTTGGAAAATTTAGCCCAAACTCAGATTTCTTGCTAACAAAACTGAAAATCAGGGATCTAAAAGGGAAGGGGGAGCAGAAATCAGTGCAAATATAAAGGAAAAAACCATACTCAGTGGAATAGTATTGGCAGGAAATTTAATGAATTGAGAGGTATGTTGTTATCCCTTTTGCATGTTACTTTGGAAAAGGAGGCAGGATTAGTTCAGTATACAGCTCTCAGCCCTCAATCATTTACAAATCTGAAAGCAAGCAGTTTTTAAGTGTGATTCCTCTGCTCTCCCTCAGCCTATCCTGCCTATACTTGAGTTTACTAAGTCTTCATCCCTTCCTCCAATACAGGCGCTGGATATAAGGAGGATCAGTGTACTAGTATCAGCTCTGGGTGCTCAGAGTGTATCTCAATTTTTTTACAATCTATATGGAGAAAAAGCTATGTGGAATATCCTATCCATGTTAAGAGCTTTTGAAATTATATTTGAACAAACTAACCAGTGTTTAAATATGAACTGTACATTTTATAATAATATTTTTTTCAAGGCCCCTAACCAAACAAATAGATGGCATTGTATTCATGTTTTTTATTCAAAACTAACACCAAAGACTGTACAATGGCACTGAGCAGTGTCACAGGACCTGCCCATTTCAGACTCCAGTCCTCTAGGCTGGCCAACATGTCTTTATGCTTGTGTAGAAGTGCATTGTCTTTAATGGATCTCTGTGTAGATGCAGGGGTCTTTCCAAGCTGTGGTGCTTGCAGGGTTAAGACTATATTTGTTAGTGATGATGTCTATAGCAGTAAGAGAGACACAGATCCTTGGGTTTAGCAGGGAAAAAAGTCCTTTTACATTTAAAAGATATTAATATAAATGGGTTCAAACCAAAACTCTTGGGTCCAAACCCAATGAACTTTAAAGATGATCAAATCCAGATTCGGTGTTTGGTGGTTGGGTTCCTTTCTAAGGTCCCTCTACATGTTACAGTTGTGCCCTGATTAACATGCCCCCATTAGCATGTTAATTGGGGCATAAATGGCAAGGGTTCTATACATGTACCTAGTTTAAGGTGCCACAAAATGGCAAACAAGCCCTAAAAATGTTTAATGTATTAAAGCATTTTAATTTCTATGTGGCAGTGCATTTTTGGTGCCTGCCATTTTAAGGACTGGAGCAGGCAGCCTCCAAGTGGCTGATTGCAGCAGCCATTTTTCAACGCAGGGCAACTATATAAAGAGGGCATTTGGCTGCTAGAAAGAGAGGCAGCAACATCAGCCAACTGAGCTCCTGCTGGGGGACCTGGAGGTAAGAAAAGGGGCTATGGGGAGGTGGAGGCTCCTGTTGTCTTAGGTAAGATGTGAAACTGCACCCTGTTGGGGTAGGGTAACCTGGTGAGGCTCCTAGTGGCTTGGAAATCCCCAGGAAATGCCAGGCCAGTTACTTCCTTGGTGAAAGGTGGAAAGGGGCATCTTATAACCCCAACCCCACATCTCTGGTGGTATTCCAGCAGAGCAGAGGCAGTCCTAGGGCACTGCCCAGGCAGCATGGGGCCAGGAGTGAAGTAGGATAACAGTTGTAGAGTTGCTCAGCAAACGTTCAGGTGAGGGCAGCGAGAGATGCCCAACAGACTGTGCCAGGGCTGACCAAGGTGTGGAGAGACAATCCCAAAGCCAGGTGAGGCCGTATGGTATAAATGTGGCCCAGGAGAGATGGCAGTATGAAAGGGGCTGGGTGAGAACCGTCAGAGTGAATGGGACCCTCGTGAGAGAGGGGTGGCATGATAGTGGCCCTCCAAGGTGGTATGGTACAGCTACAACTGTGTGCCCAGTTTGTGTCAGCTCTAGGCCAGAGAGCTAATACACAGTGGAACAGTGTGAGGCATGGGGAACATACAGTGGTGTTCACTTATGGCCCTAGTCACCAGGGCATACAAAAGGTAGTCTCCCGCTCAAATAACAGCTGAACTTTATTTTGATCAAGGTGTGGCAGGTAAGTGGAGCGAGTGGACTGCCCAGAGATGGAGGAAGACTGGAGGCAGAGACCTGGCTCAGAAGGTAACCCTATTACATTCTCATTTTAATTTCTCCTTGAATTTCACAGTCAGGCTCTGGGAGCAGTGAGAGATGCATGGGTGCAAGCCCGCTGCTCCCCTGCTCCCCAAAGCACCCCCCCAATGACCCCAGTGGGGGCTGCCTGACACTTTTTCAGGCTCTGGGGTCTGGGAGCATGGCCACCTCCCCTTGTGAGGTCTGCTCCCTTTTGGGGTCTCTGGAGGAGCTCCAGGCTGTAGTCCAGAGACTGTGCGCCATCAGGGATAGTGAGCAGGAGATAGACTTCTACTGCCAGGCCCCTCACTCCCTGGAGGCAGAGGGTAGACTAAGGTTACCTTCCAGGACAAGGGAGGACTGGGGGACCTCCCATTCTGTCCAGCCAAGGGGTTGGATCAAGGTGGTCAAGGGCCCCAAGGTCTGCTGCACCAAGGTCCCTGCCCCGCTGGAGTTTTGCAACAGATATGAACCTCTTGCAGCCCCAGCAGAGCCTGCTAAGCTGCCAGACTGTGCAGACAACACAGGATCAACTGTAGCTACTGCCCCCGCCCTCCCTAAGGCAAAATGCAAAGTGTTTGTTGTGGGAGACTCCATCCTGAGAGGGGACTGAGGGGGCAATCTGCTGCCTTGACCCCTTAGCCCAGGAAGTCTGCTGCTTCTTGGGAGCCCAGATCTGAGATATCGTGGAGAGGATTCCTAAGCTCCTCCGGCTCACTGACCACTGCCCTATGCTCCTTATCCATGTGGGCACTAATGACATGGCTCGGAACAATCCCAGCTGGGTCATGAAATGCTACAGGGATTTGGGAGTGGGGCTTAAGGGTTTGTGGGTGCAGGTGGTGTTTTCCTTGATCCTCCTAGTTTTGGGCTACAGGCTGAGAAGGGAGAGGAGGATCAAGGTAGTGAACCAAAAACTTCAGCATTGGTGTCATCGTGAAGGCTCTGGCTTCCATGACCACAGTCTTCTCCTTGGTGAGAGAGGCAGCGAGCTGCTGGGAAGGGACAGCCTCCACCTCTCTCCGCTGGGGAGGAGGCTCTTCTCAGCCAGACTGGCTGACTTGCTCCACTGGGCTTTAAACTAAGCCTGCCGGGGATGTGGGGATTACCGCCACTGCTGGCCCACTGACCAATCTTGGCAAAGCCAGCAGGCCAAGGCACTTAAGGGAGCCCACCCCTGCCCCAGCCATGGAACAATCTGTAGGCAAGGGCCCCTAAAGGGACACTTGTGTGCCTGTACACAAATGCCAGGAGCTTGGGGAATAAACAGGAAGAACTTGTCCTCCTACTTAACACAAATAATTATGATATCATAGGGATAATGGAGACCTGGTGGGACTCCACCCATAACTGGACCACAGGTATAGATGGCTATACCCTGTACAGGAAAGATCGAGAGGACAAAAGGGGTGGGGGTATAGCTGTCTATGTCAAGGAGAGCTACATGTCCCTGCAAACCAACACTGGCACCGAGGGTGGACGACTGGAGACCTTCTGTGTTAAAATCTGGTGGAAACATGGCACAGGGGACACAATGGTGGGATTCTACTACAGACCTCCCACCTAGGATCGACAGCGTGACCAGGAGTTTGCCAGGGAGTTGGCTGAGGCGGCATGCTCCAGAACCATGGTTGTCATGGGAGACTTCAACTACCCAGACATCTTGTAGGAAGAGTGCTTGGCCCATCTGAATGGTCACAAAACTTCCTCACATGCGTGGATGAACTCTATCTGACTTGAGAAGTCTACAGGCCAATGAGAGGTAAAGCGCTGCTCGACCTGGTACTGGCAACAGGGGATGACCTAACCAGTGACCTAACAATTGAAGGGAAACTGGGTGACAATAACCATGAGCTGATCACCTTCACCATCTGCCGGAAAGCTGGCAAGTCAGTCAGCACTACAGAACTCCTTGACTTCAGGAAAGCTGACTTTGACAAGCTCAGGAGGCTTGTCAGGGGGGCCTAAGGGACGATGACCCAAAGGGGAAGGGAGTTCAGGATGAGTGGTTGCTCCTCAAAGGAGCAATCCTGGATGCACAAGCTAAGTCTATTACATTGTGGAGGAAAGGCAGCAAAAGGGCACAGCAGTTCCCTTGTTTTACAGGGAACTAGCAGACCTCTGGCAGCTAAGAAGAAAGGCCTACAAAGGATAAAGGACTGGATCCACCTCCAAGGAGGTGGATTCTGCACTGGTCTGGACTTGCAGGGAGTGAACCAGGAAAGCCAAGGCTGTGACGGAACTCCAGCTAGCTACATGTATCAAGGACAATAAAAAGACCTTTTTTAGATAAGTGGGGAGCTGGAGCAAAAGCAAGGGTAACATTGAACCCCTGCTAAACCAGATGGGACAACTGATGCCCAGGAAAAAGCCAATGTGCTAAATGTGTAATTTGCGTTGGTCTTTCACCAGTCCCAAGGGATGCCCCTGCCCATTATGGGATGAGAAGGCCTGGGTGAGGGAGATTCCTTACCCTCCATCAATGCTGACCTTGTGGAAGGAACATCTTGAGAGGCTGAACACCTTCACGTCAGCTGGCTCTGACAGTTTACACCCCAGGGTACTCAAGGAGCTGGCAAGCATCATAGCTCAGCCCCTGGCACGGATCTTTCAAAACTCCTGGCGCTCTGGTGAAGTGCCCAAAGATTGGAAGAAGGCCAGTGTGGTACCTATCTTCAAGAAAGGAAGAAAATGGATCCAGCAAGCTACAGGCCCATCAGCCTGACCTCTGTCCTGGGGAAGGTCTTAGAAAATATTATCAAACAGACCATTCTTAACAGACTGGATGATGGGAACATTCTGAGGGATAGCCAGCATGGGTTTGTTGTTGGTAGGTCTTGCTTGACCAATCTTATTTCCTTTTACGACCAGGTGACCTATCACCTGGACAAGGGAGAAGGGATTGATGTCATATATCTTGACTTCAAAAAAGTGTTCAATCTGGTATCCTATGGTTACCTCTTAGCAAAACTGGCCAGCTGCAGCCTCAGATTCACCACAATCTGCTGGCTGGGGAATTGGCTCCGTGGTAGGACCCAGAGGGTGGTGGTTGACGGAAGTCAATCATCACGTGCGCTGTGACCAGTGGGGACCCCCAAGGCTTTGTCCTTGGGCCTGTATTATTCAACATCTTCATTAATGATGTGGACATTGGAGTCAGAAGCGGACTGGCCAAGTTTGCCGATGACATCAAACTTTGGGGTAAAGCGTCCATGCCTGAGGACAGGAAGGTAATCCAGGCTGACCTTGACAGGCTCAGGAAATGGGTGGACAAGAACCTGATGGTGTTCAACAACGAAAAATGCAAGGTTCTCCACCTTGGGAGGAAAAACCTGCAGCATGCTTATAGGCTCAGCAGTGCTACACTGGCTATCACTATGGATGAAAGGGACTTGGGGGTCACGATTGACCACAAGATGAACATGGCCACCAACATGATGCTGCAGCTAGTAAAGTGACCAAAACGCTGGCTTGCATCCATAGATGCTTCTCAAGCAAATCCCAGGATGTCATTCTCCCACTGTACTCAGCCTTGGTGAGGCTGCACCTGGAGTAATGCATCCAGTTTTGGGCTCCACAATTCAAAAAGGATGTGGAGAAGCTTGAGAGAGTGCAGTCTGGGACTGGTGCTCCACTCACCCTACCATAGCTATGTTGCCGTTCCCTTACCAGGACACACTGCCACTGTGGTATAGCCAAGCGCTATAAATATACAATTATTATAATCAATCTGTGTTGCACTAGTGCCTGGGAGCCCCAATCATGGACCTGGGACTAGATCAAAGCCCACAGTTGAGATTGTGCTGCTACCTAACCCTGTTCTTACAGCCATTCCTTACAACAGAATTTCTTAAAGATACTAAGGTTCGCTTCTGGGACTTACTTGCTAAGTCCTGACAGTGCTGAACAGATTGGTATCAAGTTCATGTATAAGACTCGCTGGTATCTATAAACTGTGGATCTTCCTAAGAACATACCTAATGGCTCAGGCCCTGCACAAAGCATGACAGATACTCTTGCTGCCACTTTCCCCCTTCAGTCAAAACCTTGGTGGTGAGAACCACACCCCCGGGGTATTAGTTGCTTTGGCAGGATAATTTTCCCATGGAGATTTGAACCTGAGTTTCCTAAGGAAATCACCAGTTTAGAGGCTATGCTGGGGCCAGGCTCTTTTAATTCCTTTGGTATAGCTGGTCCACATTATATAAAATAATTAAATATTATATATCGTAATCGGTAAGGTACTCCCATGAGAGATAGGGTCCTCACTTGAACCTGCCTTCTAGTCCCATTCTAATGAATGTTTAATTATTTGATATTAAACAGTCATTTGAATATGGGCCACAATCCAGATCTTTCCTTGCCAAGTGAGTATTCTAACTAGGCTAAAAATTCATGTTTACACTTTCTCTCATTTGGTGAAAGTTAAAGCAGTTTCTCCAGTCCTTGAATCATTCCTGTGGGTTTTATTCTGTACTCTTTAAATTTTCAATATTATTTTTTAAAGATGTACACAAGAACTGCATGCGGTATTTTAATATTGTTTTAACAATGCCACATGTAGCACTGTTACTACTCCTGCCTCTCCCTATTACTCCCCTGAATAAACATTCAAGAATCGCACACCCTTTTTACCATAGTACCCGCCTGGTAGAACATGGTCATTTACTGTATTTTTCCCATATACAGCCATACTCGGCATAAAATACACACCTTTGTTTTTGCAAGGCAGAATGAAGCTGAAAAGATCTTTCCTTGAGAGCTTCTGCTGGGGGAGAAAAGAAATTGTGCAGTTAGGGAGTTCTGTGTGTGGCATATGTAGCTTTACCTTCGCTTTCATAGGGGCGTATGCCACAGAAACTGCTCTTTCCTTGATTATAATATGCACCTCAGTTTCCAGTAGCTGAATTTTGGGGAAAAAGGTGTGTGTTTTTATGTGAGAAAAGATGGTACCTCCTTAAATCATTTTCAGTCACTGCTTTCTAGGGCACATCCTTCCTCTCTTTATGTATGACCTACATAGGGAAATAGCTTTGTTTTTGACTGCATTAAAAAACACTTTGTTTGAATGGACCCGGCTTCCTAAGTGGTGTTGATTGCTTTGTACGACTGCACTGCTCTCATAAGCTGCAAATTTTTGCATCATCCGCAGCCCTTTTCAGCAGGAATTTGAATTACCCTACTGTATCCCTGGTGAAACTGTTGAATAGCATCAGAGCTGGTATGTATTCCTGTGGAAATGCATCAGAAATAATTTCATTCAATAACGACTCCCATTGGAAACTTCTTTTGAGATCTGTTAGCTATCCCACCCTTAATCCATTCTGTGTACCTTTTGTTGATAGGGTATGAATTTTGCGTTGCCACGATTTTGTGGAAATCTCTTCAGAAACAATTATAGCATTTCTAATTTCAGCTACTGACAGCACTGCTTACTATTACTGTATTAGATGATTAGAAGTGAAAAACCCTTGTTACATAATCCAGTCAATTTACCTCTAAGTGTATTGCACTGATGCCACATACCAGTTTTTCCAGATTTTTTTTCCCTGAAAACTGTTTTGAAAAAAAAAAAGAGCCATGTTACAAAGAACAGGGTACTGCTACTATACTGCCTTTCCAGCTGCTTCACAATATAAGTATGATCTTTTTGAGATTAATTATTTAGATGTAGCTTTGGGTTCGATTCTATTTCCCTAACAAATTGTTATCTGTGTAGAAAAAGAGTGTTTGTGGGCTAGATGAAGTGACAGTTTACACACAGCTATTGTATTTTTATTAGATAGGGCTAAAATATTCTTCACTGTATTTTATATTTACTTGTACACATCTGTCCATCTTATCCATAGATTATGGATCCGAGGTAATTAGGTAGAATTAACAGGCTGGCTCCAAAAAAATTAAAAGCAGAAGATCTAAGGATCTTTTTACATATGATTTAAATTATTATGAAACATTAGCTTCAGAGAGAGAGAGGGTTAGAGATTATTATGGTAAATTGAACTTTTGGAAAAAGAAAATGTAATAGAGCCATTGGCCCTACACCTTCCTTGTGATATCACTTGCATATAGGCACTAGAACTTTGTGAATTATTCACAATTGCATCTGAAAGCACATAAAATTCACTGGCTTCTGCTTTTGTTTCAGAACAGGAACCCAGACTTTACTTACCAAAAAAAGTTCTTCAAGTCTCTCAACTCTGTCAAATGCTTCTTGTGTTCATTTTTGAAAGAACTAGAGCAAATCCATGGCTGTGCACAAAACTGTGGGAGACTCAAGGTTTGGTAGTGTTGAAATGTCGTCGCTGTGGCGGTCTAGGAAATATGCAAGGGGCAAGAGTTTTTGTTCATGATATCTTTTATTGGACAAACTGCATGGTTGAGAGAGATTTAGACAAGCTTTTGGGTATCGTGGTATCCTGAGAGATCTGAGGAAGGGCATGTGATACTCTAAAATTTATCTAAATCTCTCATAACCATGCAATTAGTCCTATAAAAGATACAACCTATAAAAACACTTGCCTATGGGACTCAGGTCATTTTAATGGACTGAGTTTTGATGTTAGGTTCTGATATAGCTTTCACTTCTATATTTAATAACTGGTAGAAAAATACTTTCAAAATATTTTTTGCAAAAATTGGTTTTCAGCAAATAATTTACTGGTTTTAATAAAAAAAGATCAAAACCTGAAAAACTGATTTTTAGGAGGATATTTCAACATAAGTCCCCAAATTTGATAAAATTGAATGATGTGGAAATTGAAATTTCACTGAAATTTTTCATGGAGCAAAAATAATTTCTTAAGTGATATTCAAAGAGGTGGCTGTAAGAAAGTGGAGTAAAGTGAAACTTGCAGGTTACTTGTGGCTTTAAACATTCCTTCTGTAAAGAAACTGTAGGACCATTCTTTTAAACAAGGAAATAAAGTGCCAATAAATCACAGTAAATTTTGGGAGTAAGCCTAAAGGACAAGGTAAGAAATTATCACATTAAGACATGCTTGTATGAAAAATCACTGAAAAGGCCAGAGAAGCTAGATTGAGATGGTTTGCTCATATGATGGACAGGACAGAGACACTGTTACAAACATGATCTACAGCAGAGGTCTGCAACCTACAGCCATATGAATCTATTCAGTGAAGATATTTTACCTGGCCCACCAAGCATATTTGTGTGAGGCTGCTCCAACTTATGGCTATCTCCATCAGCTGCCATCTCCAGCTCAAGGAGAGCTGAGCTATGGAAATTTGGCCAACTGGTCATATGTGCTGAATTTTATTTTTGCTGGGGAGGGGAGAGGGGCTCAGATGATGGATACCTGGAAAGTTTTATGCATTTCAGGTGACAGCCCTCTTCCTGAGGGGGGCCAGGGCCCTCAGGTCCCCACCTACTCGGCATGTGTGCCACTGATGGTGAAAAGTTGCCAACCCCCAATTTACTCTGACTGGCAGTATGTAAAGAGGGTGGCCAAACCTTAAAAGGAAATATATTTGGAAAGATATGGTAGATCTGAGCATCTAGCCATTGGAGGCAGTTTATTGCAAAAAGTGGAGAGTCATGATCTGAGTGATGACCCCATCACAAGTTGGAACTAGAGCCAGACAAAGAAACAGTCAATGTGCCAAGTTTTTATCTATACAGATATAATGCGTTTGTCAGAAAACTTGATGAACTATAGTTTGCTTTCAGCATCTGTGTGGCTGCTAGAGTACTATAGTAGTTGATAAATGCAAAGTTATTAATGTCAGAAGGAACCATGAAACTATCTAGTCTGATGTCCTATAAATCACAAGGCATTAAATTCCATTTAGTCACTCCTGTATTGAGGACAGTAACTTGTATTTGACTAGAGTATCTGTCAGATCACAGCACTAAACCTGTGGCCTTAGCCTAGCCATTCATCTTAGCCTGCCACCCTATGGCAATTCTTCAAGTTAATTAAGCATGGATTGAAGCCTTCAGCAGGGCCTAAGCCCAGAGTGGCTAGCTGGGGTGACCTGGCCCTTGATTTCTCACATATAAACCCCTGAAGAAGAACAGGAAGTACCTGGACAATAGGTTTTTATCTGATCTATGACTGCTTTGTTGTTTCCTTAGGCTCACTCCTACAGTCAGATTGATCTCCTGGCTTCCCTGCCCTGCAACCCAGTGTGATAGGGATCAGAGATCTACCTGCATGGAGGGCAGTGGCCCTTCCCTGCCCCAGATGAGACACTCACAGCCCTGTCCTGCTCCCTACTGGGGCTCTGCAGCCCCTGGCCCCAAGCCCTGCCTATTTCAGCCAAAACGAAACAGGACAGTGATCCAAAACACTGAAACGAGCCAGTTTTAACATGATACCTACTAGGTATTAGCCATTGACTAACTACAACATTCAGAGCAATGAGGGATACAAGTAGCTCACCTTCATAGCACTGTACAGAACATTTTAACTGATTGAATGTTTTTTTATTTCTTTTTCCCACCCTTCATTTGTTCTCTGTCTTTTGTGACTGGTAGTTCATTTGGTCAGGGACTGTGTGTGTGGGACACTGTAGATGTTTACAGACTACAAATATATAATGTTGGAGTAATAACATGTATATTGAGGAATCATCCAACATAAGACTTACATCCAGCTGTACTTCTGGAAGGAAAAGATTTCAAATTGAACACCAACATTTTATGAGATTTCTTTGGTTTCCCATCTCAAGCATAAAAAATAATTAGTGGGCTTCGAACAAATACATGCAGAAAGAAATGGCAGGTATTTTTTTCTCTTGGCCAGAGCCATATTTTCTTTGAGGCTAGTAAGCAACAATTCTGAGTGGTGTACATAGATAGAAGGCATGCTGAAATTTCTCTTTCATACAAACTGGCTTTAAAAATCGTATCAGGTGAAAAATGTAGCAACAGAAAGGAAGTCTGCTCTGCACAGTGTCTCATTTAACCATTCTCTGCTGCTAGCTGCAACAATCCTAACCTACTTTAGGTTGATTGACAGAGCATTAATAAGTGACTACCATTTCGCATCTTTCCCCAGAACAGGCTTTTCTCTCTTTAAAATCATATATTTATTGTCTCTCTTAAAGTTTGGAACTGCTTGTATGTATGGTACCCTCACAAGACCTGATGGGGGAGGAATAATTTTCTTCCATAAACTGCAAGGGATGTTGTATGATACAAGTCCCAGACATAGCTGAGAGAGAATTAAAAAAAAAAGAGTCTTCCAAACCATTTCCTGGAATGATTTTGCAAGCAAGGGGTTATATTTGTCCATTTAATCCCCCATGAGTTTTCCATCTATGACATATAATCTTCAATATGTTACATGAGAACACTATAATTTGAAGGGCATCTTCTAGGCTCCACTTTGTACCTCCAACCCACCATCTCCTTTTTAGTAACAACCTCCTGGGAAAACTTACTGATGTTTTCTCTAAATTACACAGCTGTTTAATACATAGTTTGAGATGTCCTTGACAATCAGTTGGTTTTCCTATTTACCATCAATGCTCATGTATATCACTAGAATGAGAGAGAGAGTTGTCCCTAGTTGGCATCATTGCTAGATGGAAGAATAAGCATTTTAAGTGATATGTTTATTAAAGGCTATAACACGTTTTAAAGCATGGTAGTAGTTATATGGGAGGAAAAGGTAGAACTCCCTGCCACCTTCGAGATTTTCTTTCACAAGAAGGAGAAACAAAGCACATGACTACAAGGCAGGAAATCTGAATTCTATTTCCAACTCTGACAAAGATGTGGAGAAATTAAATGGCCCAGATTTTGAGGTCCCTACTAATTGTAGATGCCTCCATTTTTTTGGGCTTCACTTGAGAGTTCTAATATTTAGGTTGGAGCTGTTCAGGAACTGCAGCCCCTTCCAACTCCAACCGGTGTTTTTGGAATTCACCTCTCCTGGAAATGAAGTTGAACAGAGGCTCCATAGAGGAATGTGGTCTCTACTATAATTTATTGATGCCTGAGGAGGGAGCCTGAGTGAGACAGGCCTCATTTGCACCTGATTACCCTCCATTATAGTTTCATAGTTTCATAGTTTCTAGGGTCGGAAGGGACCTAAGTAGATCATCTAGTCCG
>NW_017729026.1:8965652-8967611 GCF_001723915.1 Gavialis gangeticus | reverse complement strand
CTAAGAACCTACGTGAGCGGTCAGACCTGGCTGACTGCTCTTCCCAGCAGATGTCTGGGAAGTTCAGGTCCCCCATGACTACCACATCCTTAGACTTCACTACCTCTGTGAGCTGACCTAAGAATTCCTGGTCAAGCTCTTCCCCCTGGTTGGGAGGTCTGTAGTAGACCCCCACCGTTAAGTCTCTTTCCCCTCGACTGCCTTGTACTCTAACCCACAGCACTTCAGAGTGCCCTTCCTCTGACTCTTTGCTAATTGACGAGGATGTGTGTTCCTCCTTAATATAGACTGCCATGCCCCCACCTTTCCTTCCTCTCCTGTCCCTCCTGTACAGCCTATAGCCCTTGACATTCACCGCCCAGTCATGCGTCGAGTCCCACCACATTTCAGTGATCCCCACTATGTCCGGGCTGGTGTCAGCTAGCAGGAGGGTGAGTTACAACATGAACATTTGAGTCAACTTGATTAAAATCTGTTTAAGATTTGGGTTCAAAGATGATGATTTTTTTTACCTTTTTATGACAAACTGGCAAAAGTACTAGATTTAATAGGCTCTCAGGCAAAGGTCACCATAACCACAACTTTAATCTTGCCTGCTATGTAGTGAAGTATGACCATAAGCCAAGATAGGAAAAATGATCTTCTGCTAGTCACATGTTCACTTGCAACCATTGTAAGTTATTAGAATGTTGTGACATCTTAAATTTAGTACGTTAGATAATCCTTGCCCAAAAGGGAGCGATTTGGCAATGTCACGATGGCAATTTACATATTCTGAACTGCTTGAACATGTGTTTTTATAAGGGTGTTGTTACATGTTACAATTCAAATGTGCTAACTCTAAGGAATGTTAGGCAGTATCACAATTAGCGTATGCTTTGAGCAGTAGTACATTAAGAGTTAATACCCTCACTAACATGCACAACTCTGATTTGCTGGTAGAGGGCTAGAAAGCAGGGGTGGGGCTAAAAGCTGCCACGCATGTCTGTGACTTCTTGGGAATCTAGTGGCCCCCTACTCATCCCCTTTCCCTCACCATGGCTCCCCACTCACCTGTGGCTGCCCAACTCTGTCAGGCCAAGGCCTGGTGGTGGAGGATGGCAAATTGCTGGTATTGGCCCTGTGGAGTAGATTGATGTTACTACAACATGAGCTGCAGAGATGAAGAGATGCAACGTTGAGATGCTCAGAGGGCACTTAGCTTATCTTTTCCTGCCTTTATGCATAGGCACTCTCATTTTAAGAACATTTAACACTCTGGCTCAGAGTCCTATAGACTATTAAGCTCTCTTCACCAAAGAGGTGGCAGTAAGGTGATTAGATACTGATGCTTCAGAGGTTGCTCTTGTTAGGCACTGAGGGCATTTGTAGATATGATGAGGGTTTAGTCCCCTAAATTGCAATGGTGGTTTTTAATTGCAATGATTAAAAACCCACCATTTCAAATTAGGGGTTCCTGTCACTTTTATGGTGAGGGGCCTGATCCTTTTTTTTTCCTGTAGTGCCGGTCCGTATCTTCCAGAGCTGCAGGGGTGAGCTGCTGGCAGGCTGAGTGGTCCCTGAGCTGTAGGGGGCCTGGTCCTTCCCTCCATGGTGGCAGAACCCCCCAGAGCTGCCCGGGATGGGTGCTATTGAGCCAGGGGCTGCCCTAGCTCAGAGGCAGCACCCCGCTGGATTCAATTTCTCCTCAAGCTTGCCCACTAGATGCCTGCCAGGTGCTGCTCCCTGGGCAGGCTTGGGGAACAGTTGGATCTGGTGGGGTGCTATATTCAAGCTGGGGCAGCCCCCAGCTTGCTAGCACCCTGCCTGGGTGGCCCCAGAGGGCCCAGCATCACAGAGGGAAGGACAGGCCCCCCCACAGCTCAGGGGATGTGTAGCCCTGCAGTAGTTCATGCAGGCAGGCTATCCGGAAAAAAAAAAAGTGGTGAGGGGCCTGATTCTTTTTAAAAATTTTTTTGT
>NW_017729026.1:8951099-8960652 GCF_001723915.1 Gavialis gangeticus | reverse complement strand
CGCAGCTGAGCTTCTGCCGTGAAGCCGGGCAGCAGGGGAGCCCAGATGCCTTTTCGGTGCCGCTCGCTTACCCCTTCAGCCATCCCTCTGCCGCCTCCACTGCTTCTCTCTGCGTGTTTTTTGTGGAGCCTGCTCGCCTCTTCCACAGCCGGGGGGCAAGCTGGTGGTGGGCCCTGAGCTGCAGGGAGCCCCGGTCCTTCCCTCCATGGTGGCAGCACCCCCTGGGGCCACCCAGGTGCGTGGCTAGCAGGTGGGTGCTGCCCCAACTTGGAGGCAGCACCCAGCCCAATCCAACTCTTCCCCGAGTCTGAGCCGGGGCAACATCCGGCCTGCTAACAGCCTCCCTGGGTGGCCTCGGGGTGTTGCCACCATGGAGGGAAGGACCAGGGCCGTGCAGCTCAGGGGCTGTTTGACCCACTGGCAGCTTGCCTCTGGCCACTGGAGATGTGGGCAGGCTCTGCCAAAAAAAAAAAAAAGGATTGGGTCCCTTGCCACTTCTGCCTTCATCCCGCCTCTCCTGCAGTGGAGGGGGTGGGGAGAGGGGGCGAGCTGTCAAAAGGCTGCAATGTTACAAACAGCTACGTTGAAAACTAAACTACATGCAGATGTGGTTTAGTTCGCAATGTAACAAACTCATTTAAATCATTAAAAAACCCTGCACGTGTACAGCGTGATGCAATTAAACTGCAAAAACAGGTAATTTTTGTCATGTGCACAAGCACCTGGTACTAAGTGAACACTTAGTGGTACGAAGTGAACTCTTATGAAGAAGGCCCCATCTTCCCAGCACTACAAGAGCTGAAAGCGCTATAGCTGGGCCAGGTGGGAGAGCTCTAGGACTGGATTGGATTAGGCTGTATTTCCTAGGAGAGAGAGCTGACTGAGAGGAGGCCTGAACTTTGAGGCTTCTGCTGACAACTAACTGTGAGTGCAACATAATAAAACAGTAAGGAGGAAAAAGATTGTGGTTATTGATTTATAGTATCTGTATCATTAGGGAATTAATTAAAGAACTAAACCACCAACATTCTTTTTATGTTTTATGTATGTATTTATGTATTTTTGTATGCAGTTATGCATTTATGTTTTATTTATTTATTTGCATAAAGATACTGATTCTTTGTTAATGTGTTTCCTTAATCTGATTCTGTGCAAGAGGGGAAGCATTGTCTGCTCTGCAAGCTTAGGGAAGGTGTTTATTTTTGTCAGTCTGTGGTAGGTGCTTTAATTGCTAGCACTGGCTAATTTTAGAAGAAATCCATAAGTATTTGAACCCAGTCCTCTTTGCCACCAGCCCTTGAAATAAGATTTCAATTATAATTATTATAACCACAATTTGAGTGAAAAGACTTTATTAACCTAATTCCCAGCCCAAATACTATCCTTTGTCCCATTTATAGTGATCCACAGTGTGTAAGACTTCAAATAGCTTTGCTTGGATTTTTGACTAGGAACCTCCAAATTCCTCTGTTCATTCAGATCTTGTCTACAGGCTTGCAAATTGAGGTTCAAGTTGCACAAAACAGACACAATTTGGTCTTGTGAGTCTGCTAGCCAAATTTAAGCAGTTGAATTAGCTCCAGTGTCATCTCCGGAGCAAACATTTATGAAATAGAATGGGGAAAAAAAACTGGTTATATATGATCACCTGCAATTTAATACCGGAGTGGATTATTAGTGGGAGTTCAAAAGTTACCACTAGAACTGAGCAAATGTTATCTGTGAATACTTTTTTGAATTTTTAAAGACATTTCCTTGTGAATTTTACTGATAGAAAGTTTTTAGAAGAGAGCATTTTAAGCTTATACACAAAACAGTAACATGATATTTGAATTTGCTTTCTGTTCATTTATACTAGAAGTCCAGTTATGCTTAGGCAGTCAGACAACTTTGAAACATATTGTGGAAAATCACAGCCTTGCAGCTTGAATTTAGGGCAAATAAGATGGCAATGTCATTGTTTTGAAATAAAGCATACATTCTAGAAAAATCACAATTTCTTCATTGTTGTGCTACAAATAGGAAAAAAGTAAAGTTAATAAACTTGTTGCACACTTGCTCTGCTCTCATCAGCAATTACAATGGAGAAGATTAGTATTTGTTAGGGACTTTAATTAGCTCTGCAATGGATCTTTATGTCTTTACACGATGATATTTTTTGAAAGTGGGATTGCCGTCTTCGGGTTTAGCTTAGTGTAGCTGGATGAAACAGGAATTGTGCATTAGAAAGTTGTGTTAGTTAATATTTTCTTCATTTGTTCTCCTAATGGATATGAGAGACGCTGAAGCAGCTTTCCAATTTTGTTTAGTTTAGCTTGTGCTGGGATCACTGCAGCTACTTTTTCTAGTTAATGTTGATGCTGAACGATTAAACATACTTTGCAGTAGAGAAACAAATGATTTCCATATGCATACAAAATCCCTAACAAATCCATCAAATGTGTTGCTTCAACTATTTTTCTTTGAACTGAGAGAATACTGGCACATTGTTAGTCTACAGCATCTGGTTAGCTAAGAATACATTCATATCTCTGAGGTTTTTAAACTGTTTGAAAGGGGGATCTTTCCCACAAAGAAACCCCCCCAACATATCTGTCTACAGTTTGACACTGATCTCCTAGGGTATTGGCTTAATTTTAGCAACCTTGACTGACACTTTATGTATGTTTAGGTATAACAGGTAACAAATACATATTTTAAATACTGGCAAAAATAGATATTTGTGATTCAGCTCTTTAGCGATCATACTTGTCATATTAACATTTTGTTATGGAGGGGTTTCATGCGTCTATTATTGATTAACAAATGCAAAACTGAAGCAAATATTCTAACCCTTGCCAGGTAGGCCATTCTTTATATTTTTAGTGTTCTGGAAATGAAACTTTTTCCTCCTTGAAGTCAAAACTTCCATTGACTAAATGGGCCCAGAACTCCGCTCTAGGACTAGATCCACTAAAAGAATTTGGCACCTTGCTTGGGTCTTATGTCCTTAACTCCAAAATGTGGACCCTCAGCTCTTTCACCCAGCTGCAATCTGAAGTTTTAGTTTTCATAATTAAAGTTTCTCCACTTTAAATTCAGCTTCTGGGAATGCCCCAAGCTGCCTCGGCATTGATGAGGCTGGTGCCTATTTCTTACCTGAAGCCCCATTGGAATATACAGATAGGCATTTTTTCACCCTTTCCACTTGTAGGGCTCAATATGTTAGGCATTCCCAGAACCCGGATCTAGCTCTGCACAGAATATGGAGGAGAGCTGTGGTCTACTTTACTCAGTAGTCCAGGGATTAGAGCTCTAACCCATATCACTAAGGCAGTAGAAGACCAACATTCAGTGCTAGAGATTCAAATCCAGACCTCCCCATGCCTAGTGGGGTGCCCTAAACAGTTTTTACAACAGAGAGTAGGTCTTTCCTCTCGAAGGCGAATACCCTAGCCATGCTCTGTCACACTCCCTCTTTCTTGCCCAATGAATATTTTCTTATTCCATGTCAATTGGAATTGCTGAAGTAAAAAGGGATGGAGGTAATCTGCCACCTGTGAGTACCAAAGATCTGCTGGTGAGGGCACTTTCTTAGGAGGGAGGAAGAAAGTTCAAATGTTCTTTAGGCAGAGGAAGAAACTTAATCCAGATCTCTTATATCCTTAGGAGTGTTTTGAGCACTGAGTTGTTGAAGAAGAGGAGACCACTCTCTTATTTAATACTTTGTGATTCCCGGTCTTAGTCCCTCACTTGTTTATGGAAGCAGCTTGCTGTCCCTCAGGGAGAAGGCAGACAGGCTTTCTAGTGCCATTGCATTGTCACTTCTATAGCTGCTTATCCAAGAGTGAAAGACTCCACCAGAAGAATGGCGGCCGTACTGCAAAGACTTTAAGGTGCCATAGAGCAAAGTGCTGTACTTGAAATGGATAGTACAAATGTCAGCTAAGATCTGCAATGGTTTAATTCCTTTTATTGCCTACCTGGCCAAGATTTAATGGTACTATAAAGACAAAGTTTGGAAACTACATTGTAAACCAGCCACTATTAAAATAGCATGCAAGTTAAACAATGAATCCAAGCTCTAATTTTTGCTGGGAATTTTTTTTCAGACTAGTAAGCTATTATAAAACATTTTACCTGCCGGAAAATAATTATAAACTTCTTAGCTAAAGTGATTTACTTGGGAACAATAAAACCTTAACCCAAATTTCTACATTCTTCAAAGGAAAGCAGCTCAGGAACGTACTGTTCAAAGGGAAAATTGTGGGGGGTTTTATATGAAGCTAAAATAAAAAAAAAATAAAAAAGAAAAGTCTGCACTTTACATTAATCCAAACCATTTTGATAAGAATCTGGGCCTGAGGCAATTTAAGCCATGAAAAATTAACTCCCCCAGAAGTCCTGTCACAGTCCTGTGATGGAAGGATCCCTGTAAATTCTTAATCTGCCTTTCTTCATGGCAGGACAATACAGTTCTATAGAAAGGAAGGTCAAGGAGCTGAACCCCCACAGTAGGTATCCAAAAAAGCAATCAAGCTAAACTAGCAGGGAGTGGATTCCAACTGAACTCTGTGGTGAGCAGCTTTTCTCTCCCACCACAGGTACCTTACAGAAGGGAAGATTCCTGGGACTAGTGGTTTAATTTCTCTGGCTACCATGCTAATCACATACGTCCCATAATTACTGTCTTTCTTTTCCCCCCCCAGACTGTCATTCTTCTGTCTTTTAGCTCCATCCAGCAGGCAGACAATGTGAACACAAAGGCTGTGAGAGTTGGCTAGACACCTGATGGACCTCTGAGCCTCCACAACACCCTACCCCATGCACTACTCCCTCTTTCATATATTGAATTTGCATTCTTTCCCAGCAATAGCCAAATGCTCAGGGGTTGCTTTCCATTTTCACCTCATTAGATTATATGTCTGAACATAAAACCCACTGCGAGCTGTGAACCAAATCAAGCTCCTGCAATGTGGGCTGCAAACATGCCAATCATAGTGATGACACAAGGCAAGGATTTGGCAAAAAGTCATGCATAACATTAATGTTAATCGTGCATTTGCAGGTTATACTAGTATCAATTTTACAGCTCTTTGTTTTGTTTACTGTACAACAACACATTTCTTAGTGTGACTAGGCCTGCAAGGAGTTTGAAGAGAGGGAGTGCGGAGAAAGGGGGTGCTGAATACAGTTCATGTACAGACATTACACAGGGGGAATCTAACAAAATACTCGTTTCATCTTACTTAAACGTTCTGCATAACTTTATTGGGTATGCACACACACAACACAGAAAGAAGAGGCTTAAATGGTTCTGTATGCCAAAAGTCTGTACAGCTTTTCAAAAGGCTGCACTTATGAGGGGGCTTTTCCCTACTATGTAAGAAAATTGGGTTTTACTTCTGAAACAGCAATAATGAAAAGTGCTATTTTTGCTCAGTATCATTCATCATATCTTAATCACTTCATAAGAGATTCCCCACACAGATAATCTCCAGTTACACTGTTCCCAATTCATTTCATTCCCTAGGCTACCAGGAAAGACCTTGAAAGTCAGTCGTGATCTTCAAATATGCCAGAGTTGAGAGTTGCTGCTAGAGAGACCTCTAGTTCTGGGAAGAAAGATTTCTTGTACAAGTGTGTAGTGACTGCTCCAAAGTGGTGTTAGTGTATTGCATTGAGTACCCTACCCCACACTGAGTACCCTTTGTGATATGGAGTCAGGTGGGCTTGGTATTTAAACTGAAGGGGAGAAAATAATGACCCAGAGAAATGACCTGGATTCCTGTACACAAAGAGGGTAATTTATTTCATTGGAAAATAACAACATAGCATTTTCAGCTCAGTAATGACAGTCCAGGGAGGGATAAGGTAATATGATCAGGTTGTAAAAATGCTGAAGTAAGTTTTTCAAGCAGATTTTTTAAATTCCCCCCACCCCTTCCTTTTTTTTTTTAATGTCCACTTGGAAGCTTTGGTTTAAATGACACCTTTAAAGTATTAATAATATTTTTGTAGCACAATATTTGGAGCAGTTGAACTCTATTACTAGTTTTATGGAAGAAAGAAAAGCACTGTAGTGTGTCAGATGAAATATATTGTGTTCTGAGTTTTGAGTTTGACAAAGAAAGCATCCTAATACTTTAGTAAGGGAGGAATATTTTATGAAGAGATGGATTCAAACCAAGACCCTGCCTCTGTATGACCCCACGTTTTGGGATTAAAGTGGCAGAGATGTGTTTCATTTTATCTTTGAAAAGAGCTACATCTTTCCTTAATCTTCCAGGGACCCTTGATAAATCAGTTGATTTGAAATTAGTCTGCTATGCACTTTAGGTGTGAAAAATGTACTTTCAAACGTAGCCCTTTCCCTCCTGCATAACTTAGAGGAGACATGGCCCTGAATTACAATATTTGGCTCCAGGTCTAAATATTTTCCTAGCTCTTGGGTGCGAGAATCATCTAGGATTTTGAACTCTTTTCTACAGGCTCCTGCAGCCATATATAGGGTAGTGCAGTCTCTTCTTGGTTTTATAGGAATGTGCAGGCACTCATCATGTCACTTATGCTTATAAACCTGCCAACTGTGGGAGTTTTGGCTATCCAACCCTTCTGAAAATTTCACCAATTCCATTTATCTAAAATATAGTTTTTTTGTCATCTCTGTCTAAGCTTTTAATTTGAAAATGTTGACCTTTGTTTTTAGAGGCCAGCTAGACTGGATCCAATTCATATCACCATGTTATATCTGCAGAGGAGAAGCAGGGCAGCTCTGCACCTGGGGTAGCTGCAATACATGGGGCAGCACTGAGAGTTTTTTCAAGACACCATCAACTTTTTAATTTTTGCTGCCTTTGAATTGATGTTAGTTAAATGCTCAATAGCTCAGAAGCTTAAAGGCCTCTCTTCTAAAGAAAAGGGTCTGCTTGCCTGGCAGAATTTCTCAGGTTTAAGCTGTACCAGCTCTACTATAAATCTTGTTTTTTCCTTTTATATACTTTGGCTGGGACTCACTCATATTCTTTGATTCTGCAGGCCAGCCTTATGGAAAGAGCTGAATATGCAAATGGTTCATTGACTTGAAACCTAGGTCAGAAATTTCAAAGAAAGCCCTGTCAAAATCTTTTAAAATACCAAACCCTAATACGGCTACATACAAAACAACAAAGCTATCTTCTTAGCTTTATCCTCCAACACTATCACCTTAAAAGTGACTACTGAAGCTGACCAGCTTTATTAATGACCTCATAGCTGATAGTTGTTGTAGCCAAGTGTCTTTCTGTCTGTGAGGTAGCTCCAAGAAAACAGATAAGTTCCTGTCTGAATTGCTGTAATAATTGCACTTTTGTGCATAAGTTTACTGCCCTCTAATTCTTTACTGTTAAAGAATTACATAGCCAAATTCCTATATAGTCTGTTGAACAAAATTCTCCAGAACATGTAATAGCCAGAACACTAGAGTTTATTACATGTTCTGTTTGAACTATGGATAGATTTCCTCATAAATACAAGAAGGCACTCAACAATTTTTAAATAAGCAAAAGAAATGCTCTAAGGAATGAGTAGCCTTGAAAGTTATAAAAAAAAATCCAAGTGTGCAAACATGATAAGTACAAAGAAAGGGTGAGACCTAGTCAAACGGGGGAAAACAGAGATCTCTAATAGTAGTTAGCATGTCTTTTTGTGACAGTTTTGCCTCAGAATGTGCTTACAGCTATGGATGAATACTGTATGGTGGGCCAGATGTGGACTGGGTATGAGCTGGTAGAGGTATGGAACAGGAAAGGGATGCCAACCAGTGGTGATGTGTAGGGGGTGCACATGCACCCTGTGAGAGCACCGGTGCACCCCCTGACCAGCCACGCTCGCTGCTTAGGTGATGGGCGGGGGGGCAGGTGGGAGCGCCAGTGCCCCCCCTGCAAGCACCGGCTGGGGAGTGGAGTGCCGTTGTGCTCCCAGAAGTGGCCGCAGCCACTTCCAGAAGCAGCTGCAGTGATTGGCCGTCTTGTGGTTGGCAGGAGCAGCCATGGGGGGACCCCCCGGTTGCTGACTGGTTGCTGAGGGACATGTGCCCCCCCGACTAAGGTGGCACCAGTCGCCCATGCTGCCAACCACACAACTGATGTCTCTTTCAGGGTGCGGGGGAATAGTTTGTGTCAGACAAATGTATCCTCTAGTCCAGTGCTCTCATTTGTGTTTGACTGGTACTAGATGCCAAAGGAAAAGGCAAAGAACTCAATAACAGATAAAGATAAAATGGCTTGTTACTAGAAAAGTTTCTTCCTAAACTAACCACTAACTGATGGGACTGATTATCTCTGGGTTTATGAAGGCAGCTGTTTTTCTAATGGCTAATGTTACTGTGGATGTTCTTATCATCTATGTAGAAAGAATAAAACCTGGATCATTCTTGTCCTGGTGGTTCACAACCTATTTAACTTTCAATGGGTCACCTAGTAAAGGATGAGTCACATGGCTGATGGCTGTGGCTTTTATTTCTAAGGCCACTGCTTCTCTATACAGCTGAAGTATAGCAGCCGTCCTACAGGGATAACTGGAGAAGCAGCATCCTATAAAATAAAAGCCACAGCAAACAGCTGCAGTACATGCATCTGTCTTCTGTGGCTTTGAATAACCTCAAACCCTCATCTTTCTAAGTGTTGTGCAACTTAACCCTATGAACTATACGAGGTCTACTGTATCTTACCTATTTTTGAAGCATGTGAAAATCTTGGCCACGGTTATATCTTAAATACATTGCCTTTTAATTTTGTTCCCCACCCTTTGCTCTTGTATTTTATAAATGTATAAATAATAGTAGGGTCAGAGACAATGTTAATGTTACCACACTCCACCAGAGTAGGTGGTTCTGTCAAAATCAAAACACTTTACAGAATAACTGGCTTTACCCAAATTTTATTTTGGAAGAAAACTAGAAAAAATGTTCTTCCAACATTCAAAAATACTGATTTTTATCTTCTAAATTATTTTTTTCCAGAAGTATTCAGTTTTGCATGGTAAGTGCCTATGTATGTTTTTTTAAAAAAAGTGAAAGTGCATGTGCATATAAAAAATACATGTGAAAGTATATTTTTCAAACCACAAATGTCTACACCAAAAGTGTATTGACCTGTTGTTCTTTTTCTTAATAATTTTATTTGGGGGGGAATTTTGAAATGTTTTGATTTTTGTTCTGAATCAGAGCAAAGCCATGTTTTGACAGGTCAATTTCCTTCATGAACTAGACCATCTGTTCTCAGTCTAGGTCTATAGAGGGATACTTTATTTCTCCCTTCTGCCCTATTAATTTTTACCTTTCTATGATGACCTCTCTTATTCATCCCTGTCAAGAGAGATGGTTAGCTGTGGTAGTCTGAAATCAGGCAAAAGTTAGTGCAATGTGGTACCTTAGAGCTGGGGTTGGCAACTTTTTGCTGCCGTGGTCCACTGCTTGTTACCCAGTCCCTGCCACAGGCTGCAAATCTCTGCATCCTCTGCAGTGATTAAGAGATGCTGTAGAGGGAACATTGATCTATCACCAGGACAAGGGAGAAGAGATTGATGTCATATA
>NW_017729026.1:8937547-8950216 GCF_001723915.1 Gavialis gangeticus | reverse complement strand
GCCCTTTGGGTGGGGGGCTAGACTCGATGATCTTCTGAGGTAACTTCCAGCCAAAATGTGTATGAAATCTATGAAACAAGATACGTGGGAGGCCCCCCTTGCAGCAGCAGGGGGAACAAACTAAACATGGAAGGCAAGTAGGACCCAGGAGAAGCCTCCACTGAGTCTAAAAGGTGTAACTGTGTCAATCTAATGTTTTCAATATTTTATCACATGGAATCGTACCATTATCACCATCATACCAATTATTATTGATGCCCATATTTCGGTTTCTGCTTTTGCTCTGTTCATTTGTCAGTAGAATAAGCAAAGGAAATGTCATAGGAAAAAAGTTAATGGGCTTCTTAAAAAATCTATCTTGGTCTTCATGTAGTCTAATAAATTGCTGTTTTCATTGTTCATTGTGCACAAAGATATACTGAGCCATCAAAAATGTTGTCCAGAACTTTTCTCTGACTGGTCACAGTTAATTTACAAATACTTTAATTTTGCATTACCATGTGCACTGCGTTGCATGTACCAGTGCTATGTTTTATCTTACACGTGCTTTTGACAATGGGCAGATTGGAATAAATTATTTGTAAGAACTAAACCATAGCAACATTAGGGTCACTTAGTCCCTTCAAAAACAAAAATTAAAGAGGCTCAGAATTTCCACTGGGATTCATATTTAATAATCCTCTATCTTCAAAGCATTAGGTCATGGTTTCCTTTTCTGGTATTACCAGCTCCCTTTTTCCAGATTTCTAGCAATGTTCCTTGTTCTTCTGTAGCATGGGTCACTGGGCAATGTAATGTGTGTACTGACTTCAACCCCTCCCCCCCATCAACTCAGGAAATTAATATTTGTTGCATTTTATCTTCCTAGATCCAGGCAGCAGAAAAATGAATCATGTAGTACAGCTATGTGCAGTTTAATGAGGCTCTTCAGAGGAAGCTGACAAAGTACAGGCATTGGAAGGTATGAAAACATTAAAGAACAAATAATGGCCTGATATATGGTCACCTGAGATATGGTCACCTGTTCTCAGTTGCTGGGAACTACGCATTCTCAAGCCAAGTGTGTCCAGGTCGAATTTAGTTATTGTTTCTGGCCTAGAGCCCTAGGATATACTCTGAATCTGTTATCTGACTGCTTCTAAGGAAGGAGTCAGACATGTAGGTGGGGTGCTGCTGTACAGCCGATCTATTCCCTTGTGTCAGTGCCTGAGACCAGTGCATCAGACCTACAAATCCTTTTGAAATTTTGGACATTTTTCTGTTCTGTATTAGGATGAATCCCCCAGATTGTCAAAGTTTGAGGGAATGACTGACTCTTCTCTGACTCTGTACAGCTAAATATTTAGGGTAGTTATCTGACATGGGAGAGTCAGGTTGTGCATTGACTTAAACAAAACTCTGATTTCTTGAGGAAACTTTCCTCAGAGTTGGCACATTCCACAAGAAGCTTCGGTTTTGATGAATCTACATTTTCTGACGAAAACATGTTGTTGGAAAGTTCCCAACCAGTTCTGCTTAGTTCTCCAAAGCTCCCCCTTGTCCCAGGGTTTCATGCATGATCCCCTCACAGCTCCACCTAAGCAGCAGACACTCTGAGCTTCTAATTTAACCATTTTGGGGGACTGTGTGGCAGGAATCCAAGGAACAGACTCAGCTAAGGAATTTCTTAATCACAGGCACATCATTCTTGAGTCACTTGAAGGTTACAGACCACTGAAAATAACAAGTCCTGAGAAACACCGTTCCCCTATCTGAGCTCAGCTGTCTTTGGCCAGGTGCAGACATTACACTTTTATCATTATAAGTGATTGGAAACTGGTTTATACCTGTAACAGAACAGAAGTTTGGCACACATAGATTGGTTTACAAATGATGGAACCCAGTCTAAGATTTGCCCCTCCGCCCCACCAAAGGGCAAATGTGTGTTCTGTTTGCTACTGATCTAAACTATGCTTTTTATAGAAAACCACCAAACTTAGATCAATTCCGCCTTGGACTTTTTGAATATCTGTGAGTGGTGAGCGCCAACCCACATGCAGATGCTGCCAGCAGTGTCGGTGGCAGTCAGCGGCAATCAGTGACTGCCCACAGACGGGGTTGGCGGTGTAGGCAGTGAGGGGAGGGGAGGTTGTGAGCAGCAACTGGTCAATTGCAGGGGGTGCACCCCCTACATATCTCCAATGCCCTTGGAAGCAGAACCTCTTCTTTTTTCAGCAGACCAATGCTTTAGGAGCGACAGAAGGCTGCTGCCACCACAGGGAAGCTGCCAGAAAATGCCTGGAGTTGCATCCTTGCTTTCTGCAGGCAGCTGCTGCTGCTTTAATAACTGGTGCCCCCCCAGGGCTGGCAGAGCTACTGTAGAGGAGCTACATGGCTTTGTTAGGAGCCAGCATAAACTGTGCAGGAAGAAGACATGGTCTGGCAGCTTCCTTGTGGTAGCAGCCCTGCTGACACAAGGCTTGTCTTACAAACAAGACCTTGCATAGTAAATTTTGTGGGGCAGGAACCTATTTTTGGTTCTAATGCACAGCATCTAGAAGAATGGGGTCCTGGTCCATGAATAGGGTCCTTTGGTTTGACATACTAATAAATATAAAAATAATACTCACCAGCATTTCAAGTTGACAAAAATCTCTCCCACCTCTTTCTTCTTGCAAGTGTTTCTTATGTATGATGGTGGCCAACCCTCCTTTCCTAACCCTCCTATCTCTACTTCACTGATCAGAACTGTACTTCTAAGTAGAATATTGGTGCTGTGCCTTAGGCTGCATGGGGAAGTTCCTATCTTGATTCCCTTTCATCATGCTTGCTCTGCTTTGGGATCCTGTGTAGAAAAATCATTGCTCCCTGGGAAAGAGGAAGCAGTTGAGTGACAGTCAAGGACTCCAGATTGTAGTCTTGATGGCTGTTTAATGTGAAACCTTCAATGAGGTGTCAAACATATTTCCAGTTGTCTGAATGCTATACAATAGGTTGTATTTGGGCATGTCTCAGCTTGTTTTCACTCATAGTAGAACACAGGGTTCATAATTTGACACAGATATATCACATTCTGTCATAATGGTAGTTTGCCAAGATTTATTCTTTTAATAAGGAACATAGACTCTTTTAATGTCTGAATGTTAATGATGAAGGCTTTTCCAAGTGCAATGTGTTTATACAGCAAAAGCCAATTAGCATTTGAAATATCTGTTTCATTTTTTTTGTTCCAGAGAATACAATTATTTCCGAGGGAACCAAGAACAGGCTCCCCCCACCAATGTAAGCAATAAAGTAGTCCACTTCCTGTACTCCGCATGAACTTTATGACAAATAAATGAAGCCATATTTGATAGGAGCTCATAAATGCTAATTGTATTGCTCTTTGGAAAGGCTGGTGAATCAGCATACAGCAGAAATTTGATGACTTCCTAATTTACGTTTCCAAATATAATCTTTCATCCAATACTCAAGAAATTGGTCTTAATGATGAGGAACTTTGCCTTACGTGGGAAGTACTGATTGTTGGCCTCTGCATGTCAAGTAGAAACATACAAGAGTCTTGGACTCTAGAATGTGTTTTTTTTCTTACACCTTGCCATCTTTTAAAATCTCTTGATGCTCTTTCAGGTTAGCTTATTTCTCATTCCTCTCCCAACATTGGTGGCTTGAGCATTACCTAATTGTCAGCCACCAGCATTCAAAACAGCCATCCTGAAACTCTGTCTTTCTGGCTTTTCACTCACTACAAACCTTAACTGAAGATTTGACTTCTTTCTTGTCTCTATTGCATCTGCTTCCCTCAGATATTAACCATAACATGTAGTGCTCTGATATTTTTACCATACAGTTCTTTACATAACTTCATCTTTAGGCTAGTCATGTAGCATGTGTAAGGCATGGGTTGTATGGCAGAGATGCTGTTCAAACCCTGTACCACATGATATTACAGTTTGAACTGGAGGTTTGATATTTGTTAGAAATATGAGACCAAAAGTAGTTCAGTAAGCTCTGTGATCAATGGGAATATTAAGGATGCCCACCTACTTCTTGGTAAGGACTAGTGACTTGACTGGTTATCAGTTTAGACAGATCAGTAAGAGCTCTTCTATAAGATTCATGGCATAAATGGAAACTGATATCAGGTGGGAGCCCTTGAGCATTTCTGACCTGGTGAGATTAAAAGTAGAGTAATGCAAAGCAAGGTCCCACTACTCGACTGTTAAGATGTCCATATGTAACACTTAAAATCCAAGTGGGTGGAGCCCTCATGCTGGGCCAGGAGCTGTCTGACTCCAGCTTTTCTCCTTCCTGGCTGGGCATTTGCTGCCTGGCGTGCATCCCCACAGCTTTCCCACTCTGCCTAGAGCAATGCAGCAGGGGCAGGATGGGAGATGGAGGTGGGGGGAACTGAGCAGCACGTGGGTAGCTGCAGCCACACTTGGAGCAGCCCTGGAGGAAAGCTGTGTGTGCTGGCCAGGGCTGGAGCAGGTGGGGGCACAACATGGACTACCCTGGGTGGGAGTAGATGGGGCTCAACCCCATGAGGAGTGCCGCAGGAACAGCCATGGGCTGTATGGTAGAGGTGGACTGCATCTGCACCGTCCAGGCAAGCTCTGCTGCATGTGCCTCCTACTGCCCCACACCCCTTCCTCCCTCCCTCCCTTTCCCCATCTGACTCCTGGGACCTACAGCGTGGGAAGCCCCAGCCCTCCCACATGCACACAACAACCTCCCATGTACCTGCCACCTCCCTGCCTAATGAAAATAACTTCTCCACACACCTTCTTTTCTTTGTAGAGTTCAGCCTGTCCAAAAAAAGAGAACTTTTGTAAAAGTTAGAGAGAGGGTTTCTTAATGAGAAGCTTACAGAATGGGTTTCTTGCGTGGGGGAAGGAGGTCTGATTGGTTATCTTAACCAGCACATACGTTGTTAATTTATCTCTAGTGGATAAGGTATTACTTTGAGTTTGTTTAGCTTCACATTTTGCTTAATGACAATATTAGAAAAGAATAATAGTCACAAACAATATAATGCAAAAAATATACATGTAAGAGCCCCAAGTCCAGAGCTTTTACCTTGTGATCCAGGTTATGATTCAAAGCCCTATTTTCAAATTTGCTTTAAGTATTTGGAAATCTAAGTATTACTGGGCATGTCTACATGTGTGCCCAACTGTGTAGTTGTTACTGCGCAGTCATTTAGTACTTGCTTTAGTTTTAGCAAGTGCTAAGTGACTGTGCAGTAGCCACTGGTAGTGCACAGTCCCGGCACTGCATGATCCATTTCCAACCGTACTGTACAGTAGCTCACTGCTATTGCACAGTAGTGGCAGCATCATGGTTCATGCCCACTCCTGCTATGCTGCCATAGCAACAAACTATGTTACCGTAGCTCATTGCCACGGTGATGTAGCATGTCGTGTAGAAGCACCCACTGAAAAACAATAGGGCTTTGGCTTCAAGGTTATGGAAATGTTTTTTTTGAAACTCATGTCTTAATCCAGAGCAGACTGAATCAAAATACCCTGTCAAATATAGGGGAAAAAAACAAATAGTGACTTAACTAACATACTTTAGTTTTGGACCATCTTCCTACCCTACCTAAATCTAAATGATGTTGCTACATCAGTGTTGGAATAATAGTGAGGTGGTTTGCCTTTTTATTTAAAAAAAAATCTTCATGTAGGCAGGGCTTAAAAGACATTATTAAGTCACAACAGGGCTCATCCTCACTTGTTTACTCTTCCTGTCTCTCCTCCCCCATCCCTCAACTCCTCCCAGCTATACATTACTCAGGTACACATTCTCCCAGATGCACAGTTTAAGATCCACAATCTTCTGTTCTGTTTTTTTCCTTCAGAATAGATGGGACTAACACCAAGAGCTTTTCCCCTTCCACTTAGATGTCTCTCTCTTTCTCTCTCTCTCGCTCCTTGAATACTCCATCTGTGCTAAATATTCTTATAACTACATATTTGTATTGAAATACTGAACTGCATCCTCAGCTAGTGCAAATTGGTGAATGCTTGAACTCCTAGGCTGCAGTGCAAGAGAAGCTCTCCACTTGCTTCTCGGCAGAGTTTATTAGCTTGACCCCAGTGCTGTGCTAACATAAATATGTTTCTCTGACTTCTGGAGCTAGCATGGTGCTTGTTCCTTTTCATCCTATGGATATACCATTGGTATCTTTGCAGGCAGCAAATGCTATCGTTAAGATATAACTACACATTCCTACAACTTTGTCCTAGATAAAGATTACATAGAGGTCCGCTTACATGGGAGCCTAATATGAAACACAACTATTAAATCTTGTTTTCTGTGAATAAGAGATTCCATCTATTGTATGCAAAAGAAGATCAAAAGCTGTGTGTGGCACCATGACCAAAAATAATAAAAAGAATATTTTCCTCTTATAACAAAATAGCTGTGTCTACACATGTACTTTACTGTGAAGTAGACTAATTATCTGTTGAGTAAAGTGTCACCATCTACACGTGCAATGCTATTAGACCTCAGTAAATAAATTAATGCCACAATAAGATAGTACTGTCAAAGACAGCACTATCTTACCTTGGGGTAATATACTGTGATTAAATGCATATGTAGATGCTGACTGTGCATACAAATTGCACCTCATTAGTCCAGCAAGCCAGTGGCCTGCCGCCTAGCCACATGGCTCCACACTTTCAGCACTCTCGTGCCCCAGCCAGCCCCTCCACCTAGGGCCTGTGGCTGACCCCTAGTGCCCCCTGCCAGCCCGGGCCTGTTCTGCCCTGGCTCAAATTGCTGCTGTCCTGGGTGCATGTGTAAACTCCAGGTCAAACTGCTTTGGAGTTTATTGCTTCATGTTAATTGCACATGTAGATACTACCAATAAGTACCTAAATTGTAACAAGTTTTCATTTAACTTATGGCAGTTCTATGAATATACATATTAATGCACATTAAGATTTTGTAAATACACAAAATAACACATTAAAAGTTATATTCCTCAAAGTAAAGTTGGCTACATTGCATAAGATCATTTAATCAAGGGAAAGTGTTTTGTGACATTACAGCGGTACCAAAACTGTCCCCTTTTGTAAGCGGGTTCTCAGAGAAGCATAGGTCTGGTGCAGCCAACCCTATGCCAGCTCCACATCAGCATTCTTTATATGGTAGCCTACAGAGAATGTATCTATTTAGGAAGGAAACAGTTAGCATGTGTGTGGTACTGGACAGAGTGTTTAAGTATGTACAGCAACTTTACCAGGTCTGGCAACATTTCCTCAAGCACACCACATTGTTCTGGATGGGTTGCCATGGTGGTTTGGGTGGACTGAGCGACAGTGCCAATTAACTCACCCAAGCTAATTAGCATACCCATGGTACCACACACATGCTGCTGCACTGTTGCTAGGGTAAGAGGTAGCCCATGCATGGTATATCTAAATCTTTTGCTTTCCACTATGGTAAGTTTAATTGGGAAAAAACGTCTTGATTCCTGACCAAGGTCCTCATGCGAGAGTACAGTAGAAATAACTAATATTAATAAGAATAAAGTTTGATTTTCATTAAGAATTAAGACAGTGGTCCAAAAGCTCAGTGAGAAAGGAAACTACACTTGGTTCTCTTCCAACACCTTTAGACTGCCAAACGTTTAACAGCTTTAGTTTGCAAATTCTATGTTTTTTTAAAGGTTAGAACATATGTAGTGCTCAATTTGCTCCCATTAAAGTGTATGGCTGAACTCCCACTAGCTTTGTTGGGAGCCAGATTAGGATTTGAATTTGTGTATTTGAGGATAAATATGAGTTAGTTACTATAGGTGTGACCATCATAGAAATTGATCATAGTAAGGCTGAGCAGCAAATAAGAATACTTTTTGCAAAATAATTGTCTGGTCTGAAAAATTGCAGAACATAACATTTTCTCTCTCATGCTTTGACAGTTCTTTCCAAAATTGTAGAACTTTTTAATCATAGGCAAAACAGCACTTTAAAGATTACATAGGAATGTGATCCTGCCTGCTAGGCAGTGGACTTTTTATAATATTTTTACAACTGGTGAAACATTATCTGGATGCAGATTGGGCTTCATTCTGATCTCAAAAGTGTATGTCAGGAGTAACCCTACTAAAGTTGGTGGTTTTGAGCCAACGTGTGAAAGTGGTATGAGAACAGAACTTTATTTATTGTGTGTGATTCAATAAGCAGTAGTCTCTGTAACTTTAGATTACATGTTTATCTTCAGGACAAAAAGAATTGACTTTATAGAGTCTGTATCTTAAGCATTTAAAATGTATATATTACAATGGAGCATTTTGCAGGGTGATGATATGAATGTATTAGCTACATTTTAAAACCTTTCCAGGAAATGCTATATCCCATAGGATTAACACCACGTGTGTGTTCTAAAGAGCCTTATATCAGTGCTTAACAGTTCCAGCCTGCAGAGACAGTATATAGTGGGGCATTGAGGCTTTTAATTTCCTAAAGAGAAGACAAAAATAGAGTTGTTTTCTGTGCTGAGTTAGTTTAAAGGCATGAAATACCAGTGAATAAATATGATGTAGGCCTCCTTTTCTGATTATGTATAACGCCCTTTAGATTAGCGTGCTAGAAATGGGCTTGAGCTGCAGCATAGTCTTGGATTTTGAAACCCAACCAAATTCTGGAGTATTCTAATTCAGGTTCAGTTATATGCAGAGTACACTAATGTGCTTGACTTTTCTACCTAGAGATCATCCTGAACAAAACCTCACATATTTTTGTATCATTTCCAAAATAAATGATTTGTAGGCATATGCCCAGCATATCATTAGACTGGAAAGGAAAGTTTAGTTTATTATACTTAGATGTTATATTGATGTTTAAAAGAGTTCTATTCTTTACAATTTCTGCTAACCATAACCTTTTTTGTTTATGTAAGAGTGACTTTGTCTCAGACTCTAAGTGGAAACAGTGGGTCATAAAAAATAAAAAATTCCTTTCTTAACTCATTAGAAATATTTATAGATTTGTAATATTCTATATAGTGTATTTTCCCTACTGACCCCTCCTCCAGAGAACACAAATCTAACTTTGTTTTTCCCCCATATAGAATTAACATAGTTGCCTTTTGGGACTGGATTGCATTTTAGATACAGTGAGCTTTGTCAGCAATATAGATGTACATCCAGAAGAGTGTTTGTATTTTTGTTACCAAGGGAAGAAAAAATCCTGTCCTAAATTCACCCCTCTTGTAACCATACTGACCCACTGAAGTCAACAGTTTTACATCCAGGTTGAATTTCACACTATATTAGTGACAGTGAGAGTTGAAATGTTTTGGCATTTTATTAGGAGAAGATTACAAATATTCCAACTAGGACTAGACAAAAGATGTAAAGGTCAGTTTGTGGGGCAACAAAAAACTAACTCATACATTTGCAGGGGATATAAGCAGGCAGAACCTTCATGTTGGTTCTGCGGTTGGAATCCTAGAAAATCTCCTTTATGCTTGTTTTCCTCTGAGCTTGTAAAATTATATAGCCCTAACGTTCTACTTCAAGTTGTTGAGTTTTGAAGACATTTCTCTACACAAACAGAGGCCCTTCTGAGTCCCTGTCTTTAGTAGAAAGAAAGGTATATCTATAATTTATCATAGATAACACGAATAAACTCTTGGTGAAGACAAGACAACTTGTTTTCACACAGCTCAACAAGGTGAAGCAAGATTATGGGGGACTTTAGGTTTCTCCAAACTTCCTAACATATGTGAATACCAGAAACTGTCTTGTCTTCACTAGGTTCGTTCATGCCCTGTGTCAGTTACTACAAACTAGGAATGAGGGACTGGAAAAGGCCTTTTGTTTTCAGTCCTCTGCTATTGAAGGCCACCACATCATCTAATCACACCAAAGCACAAATTTCATCACAAAACTAATTTGGGTTTTTGGTCACTCAGTGTTGAAAAATGGTTCAAGAACCATCCACCTCTAAGTTAAAAACCTTTTTTTTTTTTTTAAACCTATTTCCTGCCTACATGCTCATGGCCTTTTGTACCCATTTGTTCTTGTGTCATCTCTGTCCTTCATCTTAAATTGCTCCCTTCCTTCCACAGAGATTACTCCCTTAATGTATTTAGAGAGAACAATCATATATTCTCTCAGCTTTCGGTTTTGTTGTAGCAGTTAGGCCAAACTCTATCTTACGAGATAAGTCAGGCCTTCCATTGCTTAGATCATCTTAAAACCCCTTCTGTGTCTGTTCCTGTTTGAACGAACAAGGTTCATTAGACATGTACACAGTATTTCAGATTCATTGGTGCTCTATACAATAGCACTAACACTTCCCTCTCTATGCTGGAAACACCTTGCCTGATATAGTTTAGGGGCATGTCCAGATGCGTGTGAACATTTGGTTCCCTGGGGACAAGTAGCAGCAGCACATCTTGCGCCGCCGCTACTTGTGCCCAGGGAACACCCATCTCACATGTACTTTGGCGTGTGGCAAATTACCCCACGTAGGGTAGGGGAGGCTGGGGCAGCACTGGGTTGACCCCAGCAGCCTTACTTGGGGTCCAGGGCTGTGGCAGTGGTGATTCTGCCATGTGGAGCCTGGCCAGCAGCTGTAGTATGGCTCTGGGTGGCCTGGCTCTGCTTTTGAGGGGTGCATGCTGTCTGTGCATGCGCTGCTCTGCTTTTTAAATTTTTTGTGGGTTTTTTTTGACCCCTGGATATCTGGGTGGTCAAGAAAACCCACAGAAAAAAAAGTGGAGCAGTGCAGTCATGGGCAGCACTCCCTTGCAGCGTGGCGAACAACTAAATGTGTGGTATGTGGCACCACAGATGTGTTTGTGGTGCCACATACCACACGGCTGCACTCATCTGGACATGGCCTAGGAACATATACAAGCCTTCAGAAATCTGAGACAACCATCCCCCCCAGTAGAGAAACCTACTTGGGAAGGAGTGTACAAATGATACTGGGCCCAGCTGGGTACTCTGCAGACACTGCACTACTGTTACCTCCCAGCCAGGGAGCCCCTGTGCAGTAGGCCTGTGTGAAGTGGCTAGTATTTGCTTCGGTTTTGGATTCAGCCTATTCAGGGAACAGTGATTCAATTCGATGATTCGAACTACTGTCCTGAATCGATTTGTCTGAATCTGATTCAGAGATTCGGCCACCACTGAATCAGCCAAATCTCCAAATTGGCCCCATCTCCCACCTGCTCTCAATGGCTGCCCTGCCCACTCTCCAAGTTCCTGGATCTTTGGAAAAAAAAAAGTCCGCACACACCAGCTGCTGCTAGCCAGGGGGCTCTGCCATGATCCCCCGACCTCGGCCCTCTCTCCTGGCCCCCCACCATGGATGCCCCGCCTGCCCTACCTCCCAGCCCTTTAAAGGAAAAAAAAAGCCCACACTCACCAGCTGCTGCCAGGCAGGAGGTGATCCCCACTGCCTCCCACTGTCCCATGCTGCATGGGGAGCTCTGTCATGAGGCCTCAGAAGCCCCAAGGCTACTGCAGCAGCCAGTGAGTGGGGGCTTTTTTTAAAGAGCCAGGTGCTAGGGCTGGGCAGGATAGCTATGTGGGGGTTGGGACAGCGGGCAAGTGTTGGGGAGAACTGGGGGGGCTGGGGAAGCAGGCAGGGGATGAGGCCAGGCAGGGGTCCCCCCATGGTCCTTTTCCCCCCTCCTCCAGCCTCCCATCCCCAGCCCCCTACTGACCAGCATGGAGTCTAGGTCCAGCTCCTTGCTGCAGCAAGCGGGGACTGCCTGAATCACTGAAGCTCTCCGAATCTTTTCTGAATTGATTCAGAGAGCTTTGAATCAATTTAGACTTTTTAATTGGTCTCCTGATTTGATTCAGATTTGGAGATTCGGCTGCCGAATCGGGCTGAATCTCCTCCGAATTGAAACTGACACCCGAAGCTTCACACAGCCCTACTGTGCAGCCATCCTAGCATGAATTGCAGGCTCTCTTGTTTGTCTGGAGATGGCTAACAGCAGCTGAGGGCAAGGTCAGGGCTGATTGGCTTGGTGCACAAGGGAACCATGCTCTTCCTTGAATATGGAACAATGAAGAGATTCCTGGGGACCTGAGGAATGCCAACATTATGACTGTCTTCAGGAAAGGAGTTTAGTCTGTGTGTGGGAACTATCAAAGTATCACCTCCTTTCAAAAGTGGGGAAACTCCTTGCCCACATCCTCCTGGACCATCTTCTACCTCTTGCTGAGACAATCCTGCTAGAATCTCAGTCTGGTTTCAGACCATCCTGTGGGGCGATTGGCATTATCTTTGTTTCCGGACAGGTCCAGTGAAAGTGTTGAGACCAATATCAGGACTAGTAGATGTCTTTCATTGACTTCACTAAGGCCTTTGATTCCATCAGTCCCAAAACCTTGTGGAAAGTGCTGGCCAGATATGGATGTCCTGAAAAATGCATCAAGGTCCTAAGGCTTCTCTATGATCAGATTATTGTGACCATTCTTTGTAAAAGATCGGAGACAGATTGCAAACCAGGGACAAGCAAGGATGCATCATTACCCCAAATCTGTTCTCCATCTTTTTGACAGTCATCTTAGTTCTCATTAAGGACCACCTTCCTTCTGGAATTGACATTGAATACCAAATGGATGGAGGGCTCTTCAGTCTGGGATGTTTTTGCTCAAAGACCAAAGTACTCAACCATCTTTGACCTTCAATATGCTGATGACTGTGT
>NW_017729026.1:8926835-8932547 GCF_001723915.1 Gavialis gangeticus | reverse complement strand
GTCTGGGATGTTTTTGCTCAAAGACCAAAGTACTCAACCATCTTTGACCTTCAATATGCTGATGACTGTGTACACTGAGGAAAAACTGCAGACCACGCTGGATCTCTTCAGAGAACCCTACCAAACTTTGGGCCTCTCTCTCAACACTGAGAATACAAAAGTGCTGTATCATCTTGTCCTGGGCTGTGAATGTGACACTTTTCCCCAAATTATCATCAAGGGAAAGACACTGAAGGTAGTTGAGCATTACTACTTCCTTAGTACCCTCATTCTCTGAGCACATCTCTCAGACAGTGACATGAATGAGGAGACCCAGCAAAGGATCCCATGTGCAAGTGCCTGCTTTGGGAAATTGCTTCAGTGTGTCTGGAAACAGCAGTACCAGGTACAGTCCTTTTTGGGACCTACCAATTCTGTGAACGATTGGAAAATCAGCAGGAAGTAGTCTGCCAGGTTCCTGATTGTTTCAATCTCTGCTCATCTTCCTCAGATTTGAAGGGTACCTGCATGCTGAAGTTTAACAAAAATATTTGATCAACAATTTGCATTTCTTATAAACAACATTTCAGGTCAGCCAGCAGTTTCCTAACTGTTTCAGTCTGTGCCACAATAACAGTAATGCTATTACTAAGGTGTTGTTATTACTAAGAATTTCATTATGTTTCTTGTGATGATGTATTTAAAAGCAAAAGATTCCTGTTTGGTTAAAGAAAATGTGGTCAACATTATTTGAGTTTTTATAATCATTATAGAATGTACCTGGAAATATTTGTAGTATAAAAAGGTACTGAATACCTCCCTCCCATTTATAGGCCTTTTTGGACTTGTACCTTTCCCATTACTGGGATAGAAATCAAAATGCATGCTTAGTACAGTATGTACAGTATGTCCCTCAAAAATCTTTAGCAGGAATTTACTTCTTGTACAATAGACACGTTGCCCATATAGAGAAAATGGGAATTATTTCTCTTTTCCATCAAAATGGTTCAATATTTTCCTTGCTATTTTCCCCATCTAAAAAGTAATGCTACATTACTTAATTTTGAATGAGATTTGCTATTTTCTACTTGATTAAAGCAAGGCATCGAAACTGAAACCACCACCACTAACTAAATTAGATATAGTCACATTATGGGCTTTTTATTCAGAAACAAGTTTCAGTATCTGCAATTATGGCAACAGCCTGTGTGAAAGCAGATATTTTTTGGGTGTCTGCAGTTTGGGTTGAAGATCTGTCATTTCTTTACTGGGCTCTTGCCTTTTCAGGGACAAGATGAAATTTCTGCTAAGGAAAAAAAAGAATAAGCCAGGTATTTTAACCAACACGAATACTAGTTAATATAAAAAGACTGTACAATTTTGGCTATCCAATATGGAATGGATAAAAATAAAGAAAAGTTTACATGAAGGAGCTCTGAACTGCTCATCTCAGGAGGATTTTGCATGGAGAGAAAAGTATCTGAGATCTTTTAAAAGCTGCTTTGTGTACCAGTCTCTCAGCCTGGCGGCAAGCTGAGTAGTGGCAATTCCATAGTGTAACATGAGTGCCCATTCCTTAGTTATTACCAATAATATATCACTTGTAAAATAAACAGAAAGATAAATGACAGGACAGATGTCTAATGAGGCAGAGGTTAAGGAGTGTTAAACTGTGCTGGACACCATCCGACTTGCCAATGTTAAATTATGCTGCATGCCCTAAGCTCCCTCCTAGTAAAAGGTCAATGCTCCGGGTATGTTCTTGGATGATTTATGAAATCAAAGAATGGTCCACATGCCTATCTCTCTGGGAGGTGAGCAGCTCACAACATTGTCAACCACAGTCCCATAATAAACCAAATTTAAACATCAGTCAAAACAATCCATCTTCGTCGCTCGCTCCACTGCAAAGGCTCCTCTGTCTTGTTCTCACCAGCCAGCCATGACATGGTGTATTGTTCTTCACATACATCCCTGTGGCTACTTAGAGGTCTGCATTGGCTTTTGCTATAGGCAGATCTCCTGGAAAAGACTGCTTCTTTGGAGTGGGGCAGAAAGAAAAAGATTCAGATTCCCTCTCTGTCTTTCTTATTTTCACAGCAGAGAAATTAAATCTGTCAATAAAATGATCCATCCGGCATGTCTGGAATAGGTAACATGCAGTCTGTATAGGGAACATTCTTTAATTTTGCATTATTTTCATTTTACTTTAACCATCTTGAACCAGATTATCCTTCATTAAAGGATGAATTAGGTTCCAGAAATCTAAAGTTGTTCTGAGACTAGTCTCATATGGTGCCACTGCTGTGGCCAGTTTGTGGGGTATGTAGTGCAGCTGTTGGCAATTTACAGTGGGGAGTCAGATATTGTCAAATGGTAGGTGGTTTCAACAATAGCATATTCTAGTTTTTGTCCTCTTTGGACCAATTTCCTTTCTATTTTGTATGGGTTCAGCTACACCCAGCTGCCTTTATATGTAGATGCTGATGTCTCTTGGAATCTGCATCACTGGGATCACTATTCCAGGGGGGACAGGGCTGAGCATGCCCAGCCACCTGAATCTGCTGACATGCTTCATAGCCAGATTTCATTGTAATCTGAAGTTATTCCAGGGCCACCCCCAGTGCCTGTTTTTTGCATCCTCAATCTCTAGCAGGCATTTGAGCATAAGCCCAGAACAAGTTTTTGGTTCTAGATCATGTCAAGAGAATCAGGTGGATGGGACATAGGTGGAATTTCCCCTCTAGGGCCTGTTGTTGACTTTTGTATAGATGAGCGCTGGGCACTTGCATAGTGGGAACATGGAACCATTTGAGTTTGATGTAAAAATCCTGTAGAGATGGGAATTAACTATGGCACTTGAGTCCACGTTGCTTTACAATCTCCTTTTCATTGTGCTTTCTAAGAGAAGTTGAATAGGTCAGGGAGGACTCACTAATGTGGAACTCCATGCATGAACCCTCTTCAGCCAGAGGAACAGTTCTCCATAAGGGCCTGCTCGGTGTGGTGATCTATTAGCATGATCATTTCCATTTTTCTTCTGTATTCTGGCTGAACTGGATTGGAAGTTTCAGGACAGCTATAAGGAGAAGCAGTTCTCACTGCTTTTCCAGCTACCCTTTGAGGGCCTTGATATGGCACAGCAGATTGCAGCATTAAGTGATTTAATAAATATTGGGCAGGGTATACTGCTGCATAAGGATAGATGCTAGGACTTTCTCTTACAAAAAAAAAAGAGCAGGGACTATGGATTGTCTTGACTTTTGCAGCAGACAGGGACACAAGGATCAAAGTTACAGCCACTGTTTTGGGTTTTGGGAGGATTTAATACTTCTTCAGCATTAAAAATTCATCTAATTTTTTTAAAGGAAAGGAGTTGTATTTTGGGACCAATGCTTAGTGTGTAATTTCTGTTGTCCAGAGAGATGATCTATGAAATAGGCTGCCAGCTCCTTGCAGTGAGTTGTACTGCATTCCAGAATGGTGTGGAGGCATTTCAGCTTGACAAAGTGATTTATGATTAGCATAATTTAGTGGGATGTGACTTAGAGAAATGGATCCCAAGGCATAGGCTTGTAAGAATTGCTTGGGCTGAAGCCTGGTAACATTAGTTGCTAGTATCACTCTACTTCTTGCCTTCCTGTTTTACTTGTCATAGGACACTGAGAAAGTTAGCAGGAACAAGGGGTGTCTTGAGCACTTGTATAAGAGGTGAAAGGGAGAAAGGATATTTTAATTTGATCGAGGACAAGTAAGAAGGATGGGTGTTCAAAGGAAGAAAAAAGCAGCACCTCAAAATGTTGCTAAATCCATACATGTGGGCAATCCTCATCCCCGGAACTGCCAAACAAACTGGCAGTGGCTACACACGTAATAGCATTAATAGTATTAATCATTACCATCCATTCATTAAGGGAGCTGATGAAGTGCGCTGAACTAATCAACAACCAGACAATTAAATGAATGAGGGCCCTACCATTTCTTGGGACAACAGACTCACTAGCAAGACTAACCTCATTTTCTTTACTTGCTAGTTATCAGAGCTGTGTCTGGACATTGGAAATGGTAAGAGGCCACTTGCTCCAGCGCTGCTGCTTCTCTTCTGCTTGCACCTTTGGTTGTTGTCCTCTGCTCTGATGTTCCTAGGTGCCAGGGATGATTCCAAAGCAGTGAGATGTAGGGAAAAGAGTGCCTCCCGCACTTTCAAAGCAACGGTCCCCAGGGAAATAACAATTGCTGGAATTTGATTTAGACTGAGGGAGGTTGCCTGACACAGGAGGCTTTTGACTGCTTCGATTCAGGTGTAACTGGAACTTATGTCAGCCCATTTTGGCCAATCTACAGCTGTGAGCCGTTTTCTTACTCTTGCTTTTATGACTTCATTCCCACTAAAGAAGCTAGCAGGTAATGCATCATTAGAAGTAAAAAGACATGAAGTTAGATTTATATACTAATGGCCACCAAGAGGGAATCTTGCTGGTGTTAGAGGTCAGATATGTATGGCAAAAACTCTTTATTCAGTAGCAATAAAAATTCAGCCACACACCAATGAAAAAAATCCGTGTGCGGTTGAGGATATTACTTGTGTTCCACCATGCAAAAACAGTAAGTATTTTCTCGGGTTGGGTTTCATATGGCCTATGACATTCTTTGGATATTTTTGTTTTGTTTCTAATGAAAAAAGATTAGACAAAGCAAGCCAGCAGAGCACTAGTATTTCTAATTGCAATCTTCATGCCTTAAGTCTTTTCCAAAAGAATGTTTTAGAGACAATCAATGATTCCAGAGTCTTCCAACTTTTGCATTCAAGTTGTAAGCACTGACACATTATAGTATGGCATACTGTTATAATGGTGCCCAGTAGTATGTTTGTAACTAAAAGGCTGTGATCAAATATGAGCTGTGTGAAGAAATTTTATATATGCAGTAGGCAGGGTTTGAATTGCACTCCAACTCTTAGGGGGTGGGTTTCCTGGAAGCCAGAAGGATCTGCTGCCACCACTGCTGTCTGAGCTGCTTAGAAAAGTGCAAGGTGGGGCAGGGGCTCTCATGTATTATGCGGGGGGGGGAGGGACTCTTATCTGTTACGGGACGGGGCTCAGCCCCCCCAAACCCCCTTGTATTTTGAACCCTGGCTGTAGGCAGTTTTGGTCTTCATGCTGGTGTCATCAAACAGCAAAAAGCACTTTTTGAAAGTTTGGTTTTCACTTCATACATTTGTTCTTTTGTTTGCTGCCAAAAGGATAGCTATTATTTTAGCTAGAAACACTTTTCCCTTTCTGAAAGGGAAAGGATGCTCTTGTGTTACAGTAGTGGGCTGAGGACAGGAGGCAAAAGTTAAAAAATAAATTGTACTTGTCATGATGTATTTATCCAGGCAGAATCTTACCCAAGTGATCAGTTGCAAACACAATAGCTTACACTCGGGTGATTTGGGGGGTTGCTGAAGAACTGTTCAAAACCGTTGCCAACTTTCAAAGATGGTGTATACTCTCCATACTTAATGGAAGAGGCAGACAGTGGGTGATGAGAATGGGTTTGTTTGATTTAGAAGTCATTAAGAATGATTTCCTTGAAGTTCTCATTTCTTCTCTTTACCAACCATGACTAACAATCTCCTGGTTTACTTGAGGCATTTTAAAGTTTATTCATACAAAAACTGAGAGAGACTGTTTTGATGGAGACTCTCATTTCTCATAGACTTCATAGACATTAGGGCTGGAAGGGACCTCG
>NW_017729026.1:8924453-8926027 GCF_001723915.1 Gavialis gangeticus | reverse complement strand
GGACTAGATGATCTGCTCAGGTCCCTTCGTCCCCTAGAAACTATGAAACTATAATCTTGTTCCATCTCAGAATGGAGATTCTCAGTTATGATTAGGTATATCTTACCATCTCATTCACTGTCACATAACATCCCAAGGCAACTATGCTATAAGTGATATTTGGAAAATATTTTAGTTGTCCTTAAATGAAATGTAGCAACTGGAAATTAGGAGACTTCCAGTATTATGTGACCACTCAGCCCTTCACATCAGTGGGAGAATCTTTCTTTTGAATCAGTGCCATAAAACCAGTGGGTGTAGTTTTCTTCTCCTTCCCCACACTTTCACTGGAGGCTGTGAATTCAGAGAAATACCAGCCATAGAATCATTATTCTGCAGTGGTTCCTATTTTAACAGTAGGCCTCACACTAACTTTCTGTCCTGATCTCATGCGGGTAGCCTGACATAGGGGTAGTGTCTTTAGAGCCATTCTTAGTCCAACTGCAGCATCATGGGTTGGTGCCCCCATTCACTAAGTAAGATCAGCGTGGTTGCTCCCTCCCCTGAACCTTTTATTCTTTGTTTGTTTGATTTCCCCTCCTTACTATTGGATGGAGCATCCTCTTAATGAAGTCAATGGAAAAACTCTCTTGACTTTAACAGTAGAATGTTTTTTTTTCCTCTTGAGGCTAAGGAGTACCCTGTTGCTTAATGCTTAACTAGCTTTTGTATAAATCTTTCATTCCCAGTTTCCTGATGCACACACGTGGAAACTGAAAAAAAATATCCTTAGTTTAATTTTTATTGCATATCAGATTTTGTGAAGGAGTTTTGCCAAGACAAATGACTATAGGTTGGGGAAGAAAACTGAGAAAAGGCTGAAAGCAAGTGATTCTTGCTTAATTGGGAGCACTGTTTTGTTTTGAAACTCTTTTTAGTGGCAGAATTCAAAACACATGCTTGCAATGTTTGGTTTAAAAAAAAAAAGAACTGAGAATTTTCACCAGTTCAGTTAGCAATTTCTTGCTAGACCTTGGCAAGAAATAATAATCACCATTTCTGTGCTTATTTCAGATTTGTTTGGGTTAAATATTAACTTGTGAACTGTTTCTTAGATTCAGGTTCTGCTCCCCTCATCCCTCACCATTAACTCCAGTTAGTGTAATAATCTGTTTTGATTATTTTTCATGATTTTTGGGTCCCCCCCACAAATCTAGAGGTTTCAGGAAGGAGGAATAATAAAAAGATGTTTGAAACTTTTTTTTGCAATGGGATAACTGATCTTATGACTAGAGATGGAGAAACTGAGTTTTTATAGAACAGTTCCAACTGCAGGGATTGAGACAAACTATGGGCTTACGACCCTATAGCCAGTGGATTACCCAGGAGAGGGAAGCTCCAAATTCAAATCTTTGTCTTGAATTAACCCTAGAATATTTCATGGTGAAAAAATGATATTGTGGCTGTAGTGGTCCAGGAAATATGTGAAAAGCAAGACTTTTTGTGGGTGATATCTTTTACTGGATCAACCCCGTGGTTGGGATAGACTTAAGCAAGCTTCTTGTGGGGGGAGGGGGACGGGAAGGGAGGGGAGG
>NW_017729026.1:8892673-8919453 GCF_001723915.1 Gavialis gangeticus | reverse complement strand
AGCGCTGCTCTTGCAGTGTGGTCCAAAAGGGGAGCTGTGACTGTGCCACTGCACTCTCTCTGGATCCACCCCTACATACAAGTCTCAGTCTCACCTAGTCTTAAAACTACACAGACACCCTTGCCTCACAGTAAAAAGGCATTTTTTTATTTAATAAGGAAAAACAATAACATTTTACATTTAGTCTCATTGAAGCACGATGTTTTTTGGCTTGGCAGGTGAACCAAAGAAATTCATGCAGCCTCACTTGCAGTAGCATAAATAGTGGTGGGCAAGAGGGGCACCTGCCTGGGGTGCCAGGCTAGGAGTAGTGATGGAGTAACTCCCCCACTCCTGCCGAGTCCACGCCTTGGTAGCATTTCAGTGTTGGGAACTCCAAAACAGTCCTCAGATGCCACCACTTTAAGAGCAACAGCAGGGGTGGGCAGAGTGGTGGCAGCAGGAGCTCAGGCAGGACTGTGTGGGGAAGATGCCCCTTGCCCACGCATTTGGAACCGGTGTGTGTGTATCCCCATACCCCACTGTCAGATCCCACTCTTGGAACCGTGTGTCCACCCCACTTCCATGCTCTCCCACAGTTTGCCCCAGGCACCAACTTGGCTCCTTACACCACTGTCTACTTGTGACTAGAAACTCGCCATAAGGAGATTTGGGTTCTATTTCTGCCATTGCCACAGGCTGTGCTGTGAGACTTTAAGGAAGTTACTTAGGCTCCAGTTCAGCAAGATAACAAAGCCTGTGCTTAAACTTAAGCTCACATTGATCAATGGGACTATAATGACCTTAAAATTAAACAAGGGATTCAGAGACTTGCTGAACTGGGAATTTTGCCTTGTTGTATTCCTATATTTGTAAAATTTGCATAACATATACCTGTTGTATTTCACAAGTTTATTGAGAAAGTAAACTGCAAGACCAGCGTTTTAAAATGCCTCAAGATTTAGGAGATGGTATTGCCAAAGGGACAAAGCATTATCAAAAACATCATTCTGTGATCATTTTTGGCAGTAGTTCATTCAGACCCTGTTTTTACAACGTATTGGTTTTATTTGTCCAAGTGTCATATGAAGAAATAGGGCACTTGCATCATTAAATTCAACAAATCTTTGCATAATTTGGCTAGAAGTCAGGATGGGTATGTGAATTAAGAACAAATGTTTTTACACCCTGGAATTAGAGAATTCTCAGGGCAGTATTGAATAGTAAGAAGAATGTTTTCTTTTGGGCACTATGCATTTCAAAATGAGTTGTTCTGCCAGTAATTGCATATGGCTTATGTAAATGTTTTATTAAAAAAATTAAAAGTTGTTAACTTTAATGGGATTATTCTTATCTCTGAGATGCATTCTGAATTGAATGAGCTGGAAACTGAAACTGCTAGGTCTTGTTTTACTTAACATTTCTGCAAAATAGATGAACTAAGTGGAAAATCGTAGGATACAGCTTGGTGAAGCAGGAGCCAAGAAGACTGTTTTCTGTTCTATGAAAGATTGCTGTAATAAAGTTGGTGGGGATACCCTGAACATTTTCTCACTCCAGGGTGTAAAACATTTGTTTTTGATTCACATACCCATTCTGAATTGTAGCCAAACCTGCCATCTCCTCCCCAATCCATCACTAACACAAGAGATTAGAGAAGTTCTGCACCCTATCTTCTGCACAGTAATTCATATCTCCAAAACTGATTTGAGTTGAATAACTTTTTCCATTTATACATTCTTCTAACCAGAATTTATATCTCAGTTTATATCTCAGTCATCTGGAAAGCAGACAGATGTGCCCCAACCTCTGTGCCAAACATTTCCAGAGTCTTGAACAGGGAAGCTTGAAGTAACATGGCTGCAGTTTATCTTCAAAATGTATCTCTGTGCCCCAGGGATTAGAGCAGGTAATGAGGTGTCAGAATTACTGGCTTCTGGTTCTGGCAGTCAGTGGGTGCGTCTACATGTGTGCTTTAATGCAGTAGCCTATTTTACTGTGCATTAAAGCAGCACATAAAGAACTGTGCTATTACACTAACATGCTGTAAAAAAGCCTATTGCTACTATGCATTAAGTGTCACCTAAAAAGCGTGCTTTTGTGCTACTGCACAGTAGGGTAGCCTAATGCACATTAATTTAATACCTCACACTGGAGGTACTAAATTTAATGCATACTAGGAAAAAGGTATTAATGCACATGTAGATGCACCCATTGACTCACTATGTAATCATTCCGGGTCACTTACCCTCCATGTGCCTGAGTTCATCTAGGTGGAAAATAGGTGGTATAATACATACCTCAGGCCTGCTGTGAGGAATAACTAAGGTTAGTAAATTAATTATTCAAGTAACATTTTTATCCTTGGCAATAGCACCACAGCATGGAAGATGAAGACCAGTATCTTGACATTTAACTAGTGTTTTCAGTGTGATAAGTGGTTGTTGCAATGATATAATCTTTGTGGCCAGTGCTGCTTAGAAGGCAGACTGCTGTTTTGTGGACTAACTGAGCATGTCTACACGTTCAATTAGTGCACGTAAATAAACTTTAGAATTTTTTGCTCCCAGGTGCACTGTTTGAACATGTGCCTAGGAATAACTAACTCCAGAGAAATCAGCTCTGGAATTTATTCATGCACAACACATGCAGCCCTGGCTCGCAGGGGATCCCAGGGGTCAGCCTGCCAGCTCAGGGCTGCTCCAAGTGGGCTCAATGTGCTGTGGAGGGGCTGGCTGGGGCATGAGGGTGCTTCAGTGTGGAGGGTATCAAGCAGGCAGTCCCTGCAGTGAAACACTCTTGTGCCCCAGCCAGCAGAGTCAGCATCTACATGTGTGCTGCTGTGCTTGAAAAAACTCAGTAGCAGGGTAGTATTGTATTTATTATTATTATTATACAAGTACTACCCTGCTTCAGAGTTTATTAGGTTCTTGTACCCTAGTAGGGGCACATGTCTAGATGCTGAGAAGTTTAGCACTGAGCTAATTAGTCAAGTGCATAGTAAACGTCTCATGTAGACCTGCTCACAGGAGTGTTAATAACATTAATTACTTTGCAAGTTCAGTGAGGTGGAGTATTCCAGACTGCAAGTCTCAAAGTTGTGCGCCTCTGAGGCCAGGATAGTATGTGAGCACAAGGGTAAGGCCTACTTGCCACCTACAGACGAACAAAGGTGGTTTTAAGTACTCTTCCAGGCGCTGCATGCACATTTGCCCAAGTCTTGCATTTCTATTGTGGAAGAAATGCTCTGAACTTTTCCTTGCAGAATATCTAAATGCATGAATTCTTTCAGTATGGGGATAAGAGTTGTCCTTCTTGCCAGTGTGAAAGGAATGAAGGCTACTGCCCTAAGTTTCACATTTTGTGGTAATCAAGGGAAATCAGGTCTGTGCTAGCAGACCTTCAGCTAGAAGCATTTGTCTCCCCTGATGGAAAACAACCATGAAGGAGAGAGTTCAATAGCATTCAATTCTATAAGTCCTGAACAAACTAATTTAGGGCATTATTTTTAATTGGCTTTTAAATGAAATACAAAAGCCAGAATATAGTTCAACTATATATGAATTATGAACTATGTACATGTCTGTAACAAATTGTTAGTAATAAAAGGGACAAGAAAAAGAAACAAAAAGAAAAGAAAAGAAGAAGGAAGAAAAAAAACACAGAAGAAGAAAAGAGAAGAATGCAAGGACTAGTATATTAATTACCAAAATATTCTAAAAATTATTTCGAAATTACACAGAACTTTTCAAAGGAGTTAAGACTGGTAAATATGGCTCTCTCCTGCTCTATGCATGCAGTAATAAAGTCCTGTATGTCACAAATAAGGCATACTATAAAACTGCAAAGTGGGAAGCACTCAGTTCAAATTCCTTAGGGATATACCTAAGAGCGCACACATTTGTCAAAGGTGCTGTTTTTGAAACCATGTTATCTCTAGCACCTTACTTACTTGAATATAAGATGATCCTGAATATAAGGCCACTCCTTAATAATTACATTCTATATATGGAAAAATTGCAAATATGTTATAATTTTTCCACGTATAAAATATAATTATTGGAAGGTCTCTCCAAGGGAGAAAGAAAGTGGAAGGTGAGAACTAACCTTTCCTTGTGGGGGCTCATTGTGGACTTGTTTATATTTTCTGTTGTGCTCTGTGGAGCAGATTGACCCAGGGCTTGAAGCTGTGCTTGGATTGCTTTGCTTTTGGCTGAACCCTGGGAAGAACCCAGGGCATTACAGCTAGTGTTTCTGAGCCAGAGAGAGAGTGTTGCTGGGACCAGATTAAAGGGCTCAAGGACTGATTTGATCCAGGCAGAGCCAGGGTAGCTGGCAATCTGCTATGCTCAGGTCCAAACTGATTTTCTAATACTTGATTTCTCCCCCGCCCCAGCACTGTGTGGTCTCCCCTACACTTCTCCCCTGTACTATGTGGTCTGCCCCACCATGCACATCAAAAAGCCACCCTTGCCCTGGCTAGGCAGAAGAGGGGGCAGCCATTTTGGCCCTGGTATGGCCCCATACTTGAATCCAAGATGAGGCTTCCTGCACCATGCTGTTCCCCCACCCCAATGAATGGGGGAAAAAACCTTGCCTTGGAGTTGAGTAATATGGTAAGTTCCTTTTCAGTTTCCATCCAACTTTGACCATTTATGATACAGACAGACATACATATGTACACATGCACAGAGAGCCAAATTGTTGTTTGCCAGGAAGAGTGAGAGACTCAGGTTCAAGCCCTTTCTATGATTGGTTCAGAGAAACAGCTTGGACTTTGATTTCCCACATCCCAAGTAAGTGGTTTAACCACCAGGCTGTTCTGGGGTGGGTGAGTCTCTCTGCTTTTGACCAGAAATTTCATCTTTGTCAAAACTATATGTGTGTTCCCACCAAAAATGTTAGCTTTGACAAATTGACATTTTCCAACAAAAAATAGTTTTGTTGGAAAATTCCTGACAGCCCTACTCCTGAATGAACATTACAAGGTTTGATGGAGATTTCCCCCCACCTTCTTATGAGTCCCTGGATCCAAGAGGAGACCAAAGACTCTTCTGATCCTTCCTACTGTGCTGTCTGGTATAAAAAATAAGATCACTCTAACCTGTCTCATATTTAATGTTTGTTTTGGATTAAAGAACACTCTTCTAATAAAGCTTCTAGCCTATCAAGACTTTTGACTAAAGCCAAAGAGAAAAATATATGGGGTCTATTACCTATAAAATAGTGAGCAGTCAGGGATCCAGCAACTCTTTCCAATAGCAGAATGTGGAATACAGTTGTGATCAGGACTCTATTTCTGTGCTTCTGGTTTTCATTAACAGAAATCTTGCATTAGATGTTTTCAACAGAGACTTTCAGGCTGTCACTACGAAAGCTGCCAAATAAAATTGTAGTTCATAGGTTCATGCTAAAAAAAATCTTATAAAAGCCCACTTTTTCTCTATATGGAAGAAATAAACCATTTTTGACAAAAAAAGACTAATTACATATGTCAGCTTGGAAATTGTGTTTTTTAAAACCATATTATTTTCTTTCTTACTAATAAGACATAATACATATTCATTCTTATCAGTAATTCATTCTTACCAGTTTATTATATGTACTATACATATAATATAGTATAATACACTATATATTATAATATATAATGTGTGTATATATATATATAGTATATTGTAATATACTATATATACATGTCTACACATGTGCTTTAATGTGCATTAGCCTATTTTAATGCACATTAAAGTGTCACAAAAAAGCCCATGCTCTTTAGCTAATGCAAATCCAAATACGCTAATGCACACTTTTCTAGTACCTCACAATAGAGGGTACCTGTACAGAAGTGTGGAGGCTGCTCTGATGCACTGTATGCTCTAGCATCCTACTGCATCTTATGTATCGGTATCCCTGCACTTCAAAATGGAGGCAGAGGTGCTTGAAATAAAGCCCATTTGATGAGCTTTAGTTTAAGCACCCCTGCTGCCATTTTGAAGTGCAGGGATGCTGATATATGAGACACTGCAGTGTTTTAATTAAAGCTGCTCTTGGAGCTTTGATAGATAGATTTTTGCTATTACTTCTGGCTGCAGTGTACTTCCCTGCATGTTCCCTTTAGAGTGGAGCAAATTGTCCTGCTTCAAGCAAATTCCCCTTTACCTGCTCCTCCTGGCTCCTGTTATGCTGAAGGAGCTGGGGTACAACTGAAGGAGTGGAGATGCTCTGGCTGGTAGCCAGAGCATCTGCTTGGAGGACCAAGTCTCTGTGTCTACTGGTGTTGCACCTGTTGCATGCGCTGAGCTGCTTTTTTCTTGCCCCGGTTTTGTTACTCAGATTCCCCATTAGCAAAATTGGCCCTCTGTGCTGCACATTTGCAGTGTGTGGCATGTTTTAACATTCCAGACGTGCAGTTCGTGGCACCAGAAAGAGGTTTGCGGTGCCTCAAACTGCACGTGCCTGCACATCTGTATGCAGCCCCTGAGTGCTGACTCAGGGGTGTGTGTGTGGGGGGGCAAATAAACCAGCTTTTGATGCAGCTGTATGACTGTGGTGGCAGAAACCCCTGGAAGTTGCCACTGCCTCTGTGTGGCAGCTGCTCTGGCTGCCTGGCTGTGTTCCTACACTGCTGCTGGGCAGGCCTGAACACCAACATGAAGCTTTGACCTCATCAGCACAGTCTGTGCTGAACAGAAACATAGGGTACTGTTCAAACTAGTTTCATTGGTTAGCATAGTCTTCCCACGAGTCATTACAAACTCATATACATGCTGTGTATGGGGTTGTCTCTGGCACGGTCTGGCTGGTAAATTTCTCAGGTAAAAAAATCTCTTCCCTACTTGGGGTAAATAAACTAGAACTTTGCTAGTATGACTTTTGTCCATGGATAGACGGGGCCTTGAGTAAAAGGCAACTATCTGAGAGTCTCAATTCTCCACACCCCAACCTAAATTTATAGTTCTGTGTAACTGACACCAACAGATTAGGAGAGTGGCTGTTTTTTCCCTGTTTTTACATCTCATTGTCCTGTCTAAACAACTCATTTGCACAAGGCTTTAAAAGCAAACAAGCCTCTTTTCCTTCCAAACGAATGTTCAAGATTGATGGCAGCTGTTATTTAATCGATAGCCTGGGAAAAGTAGGTGTTGGAACCAGAGACAGCTCAAGGTACCGCTCTGTAAACTAAAGAGGACGGGGGAGGGGAAACAAATGCAGTACCGGAGAATGAAGCTTCAAAGGTTAAGTCAGCTTCTCATTTTATTATCCAGGCTTTGTAATTGCCAAAGAAAGTTGGTCTCAGGCCTGATCCAATGTTAACATTTGACACCTAAATAAATATGTATGAAAAAGCATTTATGAGTATCTCCTAAAAATCTCTAGATATGTTTGCTTACTTAAAAGGACTGTAATTGTACTTTACTATTTTTATAGCTCTAGTTACATTTATAACTAAAACACCGCTGAAATACATTTATCATTTCTTTCTGCTTATAAATTGTCTAAGATTAGACCTTCGGTTTTTCATTTGGCTGAAATGTACTAGTCAATTTTTGTGAGCAACTTCCTACCTATACAATATTTGTTAGAACTGCACACCTGAAATTTAAAATTCAAGCCATGCTGGCCAGTTGGCCACATAAATAGGATGGTATTTTCACTACATTTTAATTTTTTTATCATACTTACTGGGCGTGTCTACACTTAACTTTGTATTAGCATAGTTTACTGTGAAGTAAGCACATGCACAGGCTTACTTCACCATAAAACGCCCTAATACTGAGTAAATTTGGTACCTGCAAATGCAAGTAGCAAATTTACTTGTCATTAGTAATGGTGCCCTAGTGTTTGTGTAGATCCTTGATGGGAACAAATGTTCTAACACTGACCATGGTGCTCAGGCTGGGAGATAAGGGTCTTCTAGCCTGAGCTCCATGACCGTGGGGCTTGGGCTGGGAGATGAGTTTCCCTAACAGCAGCCCTGTGGTCATGGAGCCAGTGCTGGGAGCTCCATGTTGGCAGGGGTAGCTTGTTCCCTGCCCCACTCCATGAGCCTTACACTCTGCGATCATGGAGCTGGGTGGGGAACAAACTTCCCAGCCCCCATCCTGTGTGCCTGGGTGGGGAGAGTGTCCCCCTGCTCTAGCAGCAGGTAGCTTCCAGCCCCCACTCCCTGATATCTCAATTGTGGAGTTGGGGCTGGGAACAGGCTGGGAGCTTTTTCCCGGCCCCTACTCCATGGTTGCAGTTGTGATCACGGAGCAGGGGCTGGCAGCTCCTTGAAATGGGGCAGGTCTCTGTCCAGGCTGGACCTGGCTGGGACTTTCCCCTGACTGGGATAGTTTTCAGCCACTGCTGGGCTGTGCAGGGAAGCACATGCAGCCTGGAGCTAGCTGGGAACTGTCCTGTTTTGGGCAGTCCCCAGCTAGCTCTGGGCTCCACATGCAGACTTTCCCATACAGCCTGGGGCTGGATGGGAACTGTCCCTGTCAGGGGCAGGTCCCAGCTCCATGCCCCAATTGAGTGGTCAAGGAACAGGGCTTGGAAAGAGCTGCAGGGCTGGGGTAGGTCCCAGCTGCCCTACTGGTGGATTGAGGCAGGGAGCTTGGACCTGTCCGTCCCCTGAAGCTGTTTCCTAGCCCCATGCCCCGATATGGGATCCAGGGCCAGGAGCTCCCTGCTGGTGGGGCAGGGGGACATTATCACTGCCCTGGCAGCAGGCATCCCCCTGGGGCCAGGAGACAGCTGTCTCCTGGTCTTGTGCTCTCTGCTGGCTCCTGGCCTAGCACCCAGGGGGAGCTTGGAGATCCCCCGCTGGTGGCAGCAGGGGCCCATTGCGGGGCTGCAGGAAACTAGGTGCAAATTTTGTCCCTAATCCCTGCAAGTGTAGATACCTACCCAAAAACCCTTACTCTGGAGTAGTTTACTGCACAGTAAATCTAGGTTGGAGTAAATACATGTGTAAATGCATCCATTGTATAGGCACTCTCATTGTATATGTACAAATTCTGTTAATTAGACTTCCAGTGTCAATCCTTTTGTTTATGCATTTATACATTAGTTTCTGTAAAAACTTTTCAACATTCATTAACATTTTTAATGTTTCATCAAACATTCATAGCAATATACTTCATCAGCTAAATGATTCATAGCAAATGAATGCACGAAGTGTGAGAATTTAAAAAAAAAAGACATTCATGAAGAGCTTCTGAAATATTTGACCAGTTCAACAATTTTCTAAACAATATTTTGCACCTTTGTATAATCACAAAGATTGTAATTGCACAATCCTCAGAGGCCAGGGACTTTCCTGATGCTTGAAGATGACATTAAGGCATTCACCAGAAGGTCACAACTGGAGGTTTTTTACAAAGAAATACTGCAAAAACTTCTGTTAAAGGAAATTGTATGTATAAACAAAGTGCATTAAGAAAACCATTAATGCTGCAAAGTTGACCACTCAGAAGTTAGGAAATGCTCTTTTTTGTATTATGACAAAAAATATATATAGGCTATGGACACACATAATTCTTAGACTGGTTTAAATACAGTTTAAATCTAAAACAGACAGATGTACAAGCCCATTAAATCATTTTAAAGCCTCCTGGGGCAGTTCTAAAGTGTACCTAGAAAATCAAGTACTCTTCTGACCCGAGGCACAGTGCACTGGTTCAGTATTCTATGTGGACACCAAGTGTTCCATGACATGGGTTTGGTTTATCCTCCAAATTACACCCCCTCCTCCCCCATTTAATTTCTCCTCCTGTTGTTCCCCCCACCCCTGCTGCAACTGGCCTCTCTGGTACTCAGCCATAACTCTACAACCCTCTGCCTCGTTCTTTTTTTTTCCCTTTTGGTGGCACTTTTTATCCTCTTGTTGGCACTGTGTATTCAATAACGGCTATCTAGCAGTCCCCATTCCTTAGTCTGCCATATCCCTTCATCATGCCCACCTCCAGCCTCTGGGAACCCCAAACTTTGCATCCAATCGCTCTTTCCCATCCCCGCCCTTCCTCCCCTGACACCCCAAGCCAGGCAAGCACACTATAGCCTTTGGTCAACTGCAGGCTTTTGAAGTTTATTGAACTCATGTTTAGGAGAGAAAGAAAAGCAGAAAAGTTAAAATGTATCCAGCCACAAATCACCCACCCTTTGGGGCCCCCAAAGCATGGATGCGAACACTCCTTTCTACTTGCCCACTGTGAAGCATACTGAGCTGGGTGCTCACTTCCACTCCCTGGTGTTGGAGCCTCAGCAGTTCAATACTTAGAATTGTTGGTCACTTTTTATCTGAAATACCAGGGCACTGTACATGTGGATACCCCTGAACCACAACAATTGTCAACTGTCCCAATAAGTGACATTTGGGATCAGTTCAATTGTTTTGTGTTTCCGTACCCATTGAGTCTAGGGCCGAATTTCTTGTCCACAATAATTCTCCCTCTGTAATGCTTTGCGTCTCCTGTCCCAAGCATTTCCCACTAGCCCTGACAGACTACTGCCCATTTTTGTTTGCCACTTCTTTCTGAGAATCAAGAAATCCATAAATGATAATTACAGGTATGAATGGGGTTTAGGTTCCTATCTTTAATTTGTACTTGTGAAAATATTCCCCATTGTTAGTACATTCACCTTGTCATCTATGGCTAGTCCTCTTGAAGGTGTTGATCCAAAGCTACTGAAATCAACTGGGAATCTAAATTAACTTTAAATTTCCTTCAGGCCCTTATTTCTTCTGCCTCAGCAAAACCCCCAAATAGCCCCTACTATATATGAATTAAAATAAGTATATCGACCTATTTTTCTTTTTCATTGGGTTGTGTCTGAATGTAATTGACAAAATGGAGAGATGTTCTTTTTGTCTACATATTCATGAACATCTTCAGATACCCATTATGCATAATTATCATTAGGGGAATACATATGAACAGTGGGCTATGTGGATCATTTTAAGTTGTGTAGGTAACCACAGGCATATAGACAGATGAGCATAGGCATACTTTGTCCTATATGTCATCAATACTGTCTTTCCTGAAAGATCTTGTAATTCACCCCACTAATTACCTGGTGTGCATTAGGTTAGATATTCCTTGTATATACAAGTAAATTTAAAATATTTTTGCCTGTCTTATCAGAACATGGAAATTAATGTAGCTTCAATCCAGACATTAGCACTGGGTAAATCATTACAGTAAAAAATTAAGAACTTTCCGACTGCAAGGGAACTTTTTTGTTTTAACAATAACAACAACAAAATCTTCCTTTAGAAGATTTGGTAAAGTTCCATCCTTAAATTTAAAGCCAACGTCTAAGATGGTTGACTTGTTTTTTGTTTTGTTTTACAGCATGTGTGGGGATCAGATCATAGACAAGCCAAAGTCAGTATTTTTTGCATGGGATGTTTAGTGTCAAACATAAAAAGCTGAGCCAATTTTCTACTTGCTTCAAGACTTCCATACCTCAGGTGCTAGGAAGGTTCTCTCAGTGTATACAGGACAGAGAGAGTAAAAGTTGTAAGGGAATGAGTATGAAAAATTGGATTGAAAGTATAATGAGAACAGTAAATAGCAAAGAGCTAAACTCATTGGCCACCTTTTTGGCTGATATAATTTTATAGATTAACAGATTTTTAAGTCATTTTTAATAACTGATAAACAGTAGACTATATTTTGCTTTTGTTTTCCATCAATGTAAATATAGCAACATTTGGTTGAGATCAGTTGTGATATTTTAGCATGTTTCCATACCATCAACAGAATATAGTGCTGCAGCAGCAGATGCAGTTATCCTTCATCTTCTCACCTAAACTATATTATAGATAATAATCATTCACTGACAATGAGACAAGATATGCTAATAGACCAACTTTTCAAAGTTGCTTCAACCCAGGGTAAAATTCTAACCCCAGTGAATATGATGGCAATATTCCCATTGACTTCAGGGAGCCAAGTATTTCACTCCATATCTCTAAGGGTTATTTCACAAAAGGATCATGAATCTCAATCCTCAGGATTACAGCACCTACATTTTAGGTGCTATGCCTCAACCTAAGTTGTTGAGGGTTAGATGCCTAAAGTCCCTTTTACATGTTGCATTTCTGCCACGATTAATGTGTTAATCATAGCATAAATAACAAGATTGCTACATGTGCACCCAATCTAATGTCAAATGGCAAGTGAGCCATTAAAATGTTCCATGTATAATGTAGAACACTTTTATGGCTGGTTTGTATGGCACCTTAAATTTAACATGTAGCCAGGGCTGAGAATAAGCTGATTATTAGTCCTGGGTCCAGGACTACATGGGAGGTCTGGAACCAGTCACAGTGTAGTTCCATCTCTGGAACCAACAATCAGCTGAATGTCAACTCTGAGTCTGAAACTGGACCTGTGACTGGGCCAACAATCAGCTGATTGTCAGTCATACATGCAGGGCTGGGCAGGCAGCTTTCAACTCCTAGTGCAGAGGAAGCCCAGTCTCATGATCCCCATCCTTTGTGGACCAAGCCTTAAGGCCCAGATCCCATAATATGATCCATGTGAGTGGACACTCATTGCATGTTTGTTACAAAGTTACACAGCAAAATTCAGGTGCCTGATATTTAGGCAACTGCTTTTCTAGGAACTTGGATTTGCCTTTACTAATGGATCATATTTTGGCCTTAGTGTATAGAATGGACTAAGTCACTTCAACATAGGCAGAACTCTCATTGACTTTAATGACTTGGGGTCAACGCCAAGCCTCTACAGTATAGAGCAACAAAAATATGTAAAATCAAGCATGCCAGCTTGGACACTGGTATCACAATGGTTACTGTTTGAAGTACCTTTCGGTTGCCCTGCCTCTTAGGAGAATCCACAGCACTGAGTTTGATACTTATGTTACCTATACAGTGCATAAGGAAGCTTAAGTATCCATGTGTACTATGCCTACCAATTGGGAAGACATTTACATTGTAAAATTCATATGCACTAATGCAATCTGTGTACCCAAAACTAATTTTGAAGGTGTGCAAAATCTCCCAAACATGAGTAATCAATTCTAGACCTGCATATTTAGAATCCACTTTAAAAAATTGCCCAATACCTCTTATTGTTAGATTTTGCAGGGGGGGGGCGGGGGAGAAGCCCTAAAAGTAACCTGCTGCATCCAGATTGTCACAAGCAATGGCAAAGTGAGCTGCCAGCTGGGACTGTAGAAATTGCCCATTTACACAAAAATTTTAGTTTTGAGCATGTCTACTGACTAATATTGTCTTTATATATGAAAAGTTCATCCCTTGAATATATCAGTTGAGACCAAAGGGGCTATAAGATAATGACTGTTCAATTTTACCATATTTGTGATCCCTCTATAGAGTAAGCCATCTGGAAAGTGACTCATTGAATAACTTTGGTGGAAGGGGGACTTGGGGGAAATCAGTAACCAGGTGAAGACGAAATCCTTGCTACAATGGTTCACTCGGCTTTACTTGTCTAGTAATTCATGTGCATCCAATCTAGTGCCAGTTGAAGTAAGAAGCTTTCATGCTGATAAACTTTTAATGAGCTGTAATTCATACTCCTGCCATTGAAGGAGAAGACAGATATCATGCAGTACAAATCTCTAATAAATAAGCACTCTTCCACTTAGGGATAAACTTGCTACCTTGTAGTAAATGCTATGAAAACACTCCTTGCATAAAAACTGTCATGATTGTTTGAGAAAAAGTTAGCCTTGCTGGCACATACACTTCAAATTCCATGAAGGCAAAATCCCTTTTCTCCCCTAAGTAAACAAGCAATGAAGTGCTGTATGAAACTTGTATGGCTAAGAATGTCTGCTGCTTGGCAGCAATCTCTTTCATCATCAGCCAAGTCCCTTTTATATCAGATAGCTTTTACTTATTATTCTTTTATAAGGAAGTCTACTGATCTCCTTTCCAGTACAGCAAGTCATCACGCATAGCAGGAACCAAATGCCTCTCTTCCTTTGTGGAGCTGCTCCCTGTTTCCTTAGCTGGAATACAAATCAAAGATGCTCATTCCTTTGTTTCTGTCAGTGGAAAACATCTTTTCCTCACTTTGGTATCTCAGTATTTCATAGAGTCATAGATAGTGAGGCTGGAAGGGACCTTGGAAGATCATTGAGTCCAACCCCCCTGCACCAAGCAGGAAAGACAACTAGGGTCAGGTGACCCCAGCGAGGTGACTGTCCAGTCTTCTCTTGAAGATTTCCAGGGTAGGTGATTAAACCTCTGGAGGGAGCTTATTCCACAGTCTGGACACACTCACTGTGAAGAAGTTTTTCCTAATGTTGAGCCTGAAACGGTCTTCTAAGAGTTTGTGGCCATTACTCCTGGTTTTCCCCAAGGGTGCCCTGGTGAACAGGTGTTCACAGAGCCCTTGATATATGTCCCTGATGTAGCGGCAAGCTGCTACCAGGACACCTCTCAGCCATTTCCTATGTTGTTAGAAAAGATTTTAAAAAATTGACAAGCATTGACAAATATTATTTTTGTTTGGTCTAAGTCAGTGGCTTTCAATCTGTGGTTCACGGACCCTGCAATTCTGCAGACTTTGTCTAAGAGGTCTATGAAAGATGACTATGATCAATCAGAAGTATGTGAGTACCCACACTTACAATTCAAAGGGGTCTGCACCTTCATTTGAAATTCTTTAGGGGTGTGCAAATGAAAAAAGGTTGAAAACCACTGTTCTAAGTCATGGTGACACTTCTCCTATTTAGACAGGATAACCTCTGTATGTAACACAATATTTGTATTTTAATGTGGGGTCCCTATATTGAAAATTACAGCTTTTAAGAATTCTCAGAAGAAGTCCCTTCAAATTGATATCTGTAGTGGTTGAAATGGATGTGATGAAAAATCTCTTATGTGAAATTTTCAACTGACTCTTCATTGAAGTAGTAGTCACAGAACAATAAGCCCAGGAGGTCATCTGCTCCAACCCCCTGTTAAGGCAGAATCAGCCCTGTTGGTATCATCCCAGAAAATTCTAACCTTCTCTTAAAAGCCTCCAAGGATGGGGAATCATAGAATCATAGAAGTAGGTTCGGAAGGGACCTTGTAGATCTTCAAGTCTGACCCCCCGCCTGGGCGGGGGAAAAACTGGACTCAAATGACTCCAGCCAATTAGGCATCCAGCCTCTTCTTAAAGACCCCCAGAGTAGGAGCCAGCACCACTTCCCTTGGAAGCTGGTTCCAGCTTCTAGCCACCCTAACTGTGAAGTAGTTCTTACGGATGTCTAATCTAAACCTACTCTCCAATAATTTGTGTCCATTATTCCTTGTCATGCCAGGGGGCGCTAGGGGAAACAGTGTCTCCCCCAAACCCTTCTGGTCCCGCCTAGTGAGTTTATAGACAGTCACCAGGTCCCCCCTCAGCCTTCTCTTGTGAAGGCTGAACAGGTTCAGGTCCCGCAGTCTCTCATTGTAGGGTTTGCCCTGTTGTCCCTGGATCATGCAGGTGGCCCTCCTCTGGACCCTTTCAATGTTGTCCACATCCCTCCTGAAGTGGGGCGCACAGAACTGGACACAGTACTCCAGCTGTGGCCTGACCAGTGTCGTATAGAGGGGGAGGATCACCTCCTTGGCCCTGCTAGAGATGCACCTGTGGATGCATGACAAGGTCTGGTTAGCCCTGCCAACAGTGACCTCGCATTGCTGGCCCGTGTTCATCTTGGAGTCAGTAATGACTCCAAGATCCCTTTCTGCTTCTGTGCTCTCAAGAAGGGAGTTTCCCATCTTATAAGTGTGCTGCTGGTTTCTAGTGCCTAAGTGCAGCACCCTGCACTTGTCAGTATTGAAACTCATCCTGTTTATGTTAGCCCACTGACTCCTCAGCCTCTTGAACTAATGTGTTTCAATGTTTAACCACCCTCATAGTTAAAAAATGTTTCCTAATGTGCAACCTAAATGTTCTTTGCTGCAATTTAAGCCCATTGCTCCTTGTACTGCCCGAATGGCAACAGAAAATAATCTAACACCATCCTGTTTACAACCACCCTTCAGGTATTTGAAGACTGTTATCAAATCCCCCATTCAGTCTTTTTTTTCTCCAGACTAAATAACCCTTGTGCTTTCAGCCTGTCCTCATAAGTCACGCTTCCCAGGCCTCTAATAATTTTTGTCCTTCTCTTCAGGATTCCTTCCAATCTGTCTACACCTTTCTTGAAGTGCAGTGCCCAAAACTGAACACAATACTCCAGGTGAGGTTTCATTAATACTGAACAGAGTGGAAGAATAACTTCCTTTGACTTGAAGGTGACAATCCTATTAATACAGCCCAGTAGGCTATTGGCCTTTTTGCAACAACACCCTGTTGGCTCATAATCAGATTATAGTACACTATATTAATGAAATATTAAATAATAAATATATTTAAGCAGATACAAAGAAAAAGTACTACTGACATATTGATTTTTTTGCATGAAGGAGATCAATCTGTTTTCTGCATTTTCTTTTCCCTCAGATATATTCCAGGAAAATTCTGGGATTTCTCCCATTTTAAAGTAGATAAGTGTAAGGATTTCACAGAACAAGAACTCCTTTGGAAGCTGAAGTGTCAGGTCGGTTTTTCTTCTGGGCTGAAAACAATACCATGATGTGAGGCTCTTTAAATTGGGAACACCACAAATCCCAAAACAAAACTGATAAGCAAACATCTTGGCTGGATTTGTAAATAGTATCCCCTTCACAAAGCATAACACTGCACAAGCTGAAAGGCCTTATCTATAAACTTGTGATCTGAAGTCAGTTCCATGATTCTGGGGTTTGAACACCCATCACACAACCCTTTTAAAGTCCTTTCAATGTGAATACTTTTATGGACTTCTGTCACTTGTTGTTTAAAAGAAACTCTGAATATTTGTTTTATTGTCAGGGACATCTGTAAAAATGGATGGTATTGAACACTATTGGGATTTTTGACAGGCTTGGTAAAATGATGCCAGATATATTTAAGTGACTACATGTGTGATACATGGCTGAAAAGATACAGGCTCAAATGTGAACCTTAGAATGTCATGGATATGTCAGGTAGGTGCTGCCACTTAGGTGGGTGTGACTTACAGTAGCTCCACAGACGCCTCTCAACACCACGACTATATCTAGGTGACATTTTGTGGAGGATCAAGTTTCTAATGTTGCATTGTTTTTTTTCCACTTACAGCAGATTATTTGGTTTGGAATCTTATATTTACAGTCACCAGGACTGTGCCATGATTATTGAATTTGGAAAGCCTATACAATTCGGAGTCCTGTTTGTCAGTATGCAAGTATGTTAAATGCATTGGTCACTACTCATTTTTTTCAAAAGTCTGTGGAGCACTTTCCGTATCTTGGCAGCCATCTCTTTCAATGGGCTACCATTGATGAAGAAGCCCAGCACTGGGTCAACTGAGCCAGTTCTTTAAGCTGTGACAACGTGTCTACGAAAATAGAGACCTTTGGAAGTTGACGAAGGTCCTAGTTTACAAGGCTGTCATGCTGACCACCCTCTCAACTGCAGCAAAATCTGGACCATCTACTGACGCCACATTAAGACCCTCGACAGCTTTGACTAGTGGTACTTGCATCAAATTCTGGGAATGAAATGGAAGGACCGCTGGACCAGCACGAACATCCTCCATGAATCTGCGTCCACCAGCATCAAAGCCTTGCTCTTGAGAAATCTACTCCGATAGACGGGCCACTGTGTCCGGATGTCTGAGAACTGCCTCCCTCACCAGATGCTCTTCTCCCAGCTCTCCATTGGCCAATGTTCAAAGGGCAGCCAAAGGAAATGGTACAAAGACAGGCTCAAGGTCGCCCTCAAGCACAGAGGCATTGACATCAACTGCTTGGAGGAGCAAGCTGCTGACCATTTGGTGTGGTGCCACTTGGTCCACCAAGACACACACCACTTTGAGGCCCAACAACTCGATACTGAGGCAGAACAGTGGCAGCAGAGGAAGGAGAAATAGATTAACCCAGGGCTGCAAATCCCATTCACCTGTGTAACAACATGCCCCCATTGTCGAAGAATGTGTGCATCCAAAATCTGGCTCCTCAGTCACCTGAGGACCCATTAAGCCCGACGGACATCATCCTCTACTTCAAGGGACCACTGCTGCTGCCGACATTAAATGCATTACTCATTTTTTTCTCAAGTGATTTTTCTATATTTTTATCCTACTATCCTGTACAGACTATTTACCTAACTTTTGAACATATGGTCATCTCTCACTGCATTTTTATTTAAGTGACTAATGGTCTGATCTAATGCCTATTGAAGTCCATGTGAGACCAATATTGACTTTGGTGAGCTTTAGATCATGCCTGTAATGCTTATAAAAGTGGTTGAAAAAATAATTCTTCAGCCTGAAGTCCTTTAAATGCCTATATAGCAGGGGCGGGCAATTATTTCAGGTAGAGGGCCGCTTACTGAGTTTTGACAAAGAATCAAGGGCCACATGACAGGCAGCCAGAGGCAGATACATATTAACTTTATAAATTTTTTAGGGGCCCCGTGGGCTGGATAGAATGGCCTGGCGGGCTGCTTCTGGCCCATGGGCTGCATTTTGCCCACCCCTGCTATATAGCAAATACAGTAAGTTTTTGTTTTTCTGACTAATATGACTTTCACTTCCGAATCCATTCTGCTTTCAGGGAGAAATTTATAGGTAGTGTTAATAAGGTGGTGAGAGCATTCCCTTCTGTTTGGTGGGCTATGTTTAGTGGGCTATGTCTGCACAACATGTAATGTTTTATCACACCCAAATTATATGGGTTTTGCAGGGCTTTACTTCTGTTCTAAAATGTGAAGTAGGTGACCATGAGACTTGCTAGTCACTGTTAGTGTTAGAACATGTGCTCAAGATATATGGGAACAGGACTGTCCAGTGGTCAGGCACTAATATCAGTACAACCCGTTTTATCTCGAAAGTGGCAGCCTGGCAATTGCCATGAAAAATATCCTTGTATATTCTGCCAAAAGGAACCTCAGCAATTGCATGAGTTAGTGATGTCCCAGATGAAAACCTCCCAGAGGGAGGAAAGGGGAGAGAGCATTTTTTTTCAGGGCTCTCTGAGTTGTGTTGTAAAAACATTACTCCACCTGCAGTTTTAACTGAGAAGGCTGATGCTGAGTCTGCAACAGCACCAAATGCTCCCTTTACGAATTGTGTGGGATCTGATAAATTTTTCAGGATTTCTTCCAGCTGTGCTCTCATCACATTGATTTAATGGCCCTTAAGAGAAACCATAAAAGTACTTTCTGGTTAGTGGGCCCCAGCTGTTCCTCATAGTATTGCATAATATGGCAGGCTGAGTTAACTATAGATTAATGATTATGAAACATCTTGCTTAACCATATAATTTTTCAAATATACAAGGCATTGGACAAAATGTGGCTCACTGAGGTAGCAAGATGACTGCTTTCAAAAAGGAAAAAGGCTTAAGAGGTAAGGTATATTTTAATTTAACTAGGATAAGACTTTCCATAGGCCAAAGCATAGCCTCTGTTAAAAACTGAGTCACACCAGTGTGTGTGTGCACGCGCGTGCGCATACGTGTGTTTCTCCATATGTGTTTTTTCCCTTAAGTGCTGACGGGTGATGGCTCATTGCTGGAAGCATTTCTCTGTTTTCATTACCAAGCAACAGTGCAAGCAGCCAACAAAATTAAGTGAGGATTATCAGACTCTGATGAGGTTAAAAACATTGAAAGTCTGTACACAATTGAGCACTCATGAGTTAGAATGTCATCTGAGTTGCTGTTTTCCTGTGTGCAGAAGGGCCATTGTGCAGGTAAGCAATTGTTTAGGTATTAAGGCCCAATCCAGATTCCATTGGACTCAGTGGCAATACTCCTACTGACTTCAGTAAGGCACAGATCAGGCTTTGAGTTGTGGAAGCCACATTTTTTTACTTGATGCTAATCTGCCAAGAGGAAAGGCCTTATTTAAAAGGCTGTAGAGCCCGTCTAAAGCAGAATATAGTCTAGTATAAATGGATAACAAGATGAAGTTATAGGAGATGAGCAATACTGGACTGGAAAAAACAAGAGAAGCCAGAATGTTTCTGAAAAGCTACCTTTTGAAAAGTAAACCACAAAGAATATGGGCAGTAGCAGCAGTAAAAATTTATCATGGAACTACCATTCATAGATCACCAGCAATAAGCTCCTAAGGTACAAACTTGCTAGGATAAAAATGATTTATGCTAAAATAGACTTTCTGAGTTTTGGATTATATAGCTGCCTCTTTTCTCAGCTACTGTAAAAATATGTACCTCATTTAAAATAAGCAAACAAACTAGAAATGGCACACACAATATTCAAGTTACCACAAAATGGATCACCAAAACTTGACAGATCCTTTGCAGGTATAAAGTAACAGAAATCTGAATTTATGTTCTACCTTAATTGTTCAAGGAACAGATTGCTTAAAGTATGATTCAGCAGAGTCCTTACCTTGAAGCTACATATAACTCTTTTTGTCTGTTTTTCCTACTATAGGATGTGAGCATAGGATTATGCAGTTCAAATGCATTACTTTTCAAAGATGCTGAAATGTGTAAAGTAATGTATAGAGGTTTATCAAATAACTCTATTAATACTGTTGTCTAAAAGCAGACTACTTGGGCACATCCTGATGAGAACACATGTGCAGGGGCACATGTTTCCTGTGGGACAAGCAGCAGTGGCACATTTGTGCCACTGCTGTTTGGTCCCGGGCATGCCCCTGCTTGTGCATTTTGGTATGCAGAAAATTGACTTGGTGGGGTAGGGGAGGCTGGGGCCAGCACCTGTGCTGGTCCTAGCAGCCTTACCTGTGGTCCTGGGGTGCTCTCGGGGCAGCAGCAGTGCTGAGCCAGCCTCTTGGAACCTGGATGGCTGCCAGAGTGTGGCTTTGGCTGGCGAGGCTCCATTTCCAGTGGTGCATGCTGCTGCCACATGTGCCACACTGCTTTTTTTAGCGGCAGTTTGTTGACACCAGGAACTCCCAATGTCAAAAAACCCCCACCATGCTGCAAATCAGCAGCATGGAGAACAGGTACATGTGAACCACATACAGTCTGTGGCACCTCAAACAGGCTTCAGGCACTGCAAATCACATATGTGCATTCATTGGGATGTGCCCTTACAGTTTATTTAAATTTCTTTTTTTGTGCAGCAGTCTAAAAAAATGAGGCATTTTGAGTCCTTGCAATTCAGAACTTGGGAGCATATACAGATAAGCACGCACACGAGGTATGTAGTGTCACTGACCCATCCGCAGCACCACAAACTGCATGTGCCACACATGGAGACATTTTCCATGCTACTAATTTGCAGTGTGGTGAGTTTTTTGCCACTGGGAGATCCTGGTGTCAAAAAAACCTGAGGCAGAAAAAACAGGGTGGCGCATGTGGCAGCAATGTGTGCTGCCTGAAACCAGAGCCTGGTCAGCTGGAGCTGCACTCTAGCTGCTGGCCAGGCTCTGTGTGCCCAGATTACTGCCTCTGGAGCCCTGGGAGGCCCACAGGACTGACTCCAGCCTCCTCTACCCTTCTGGGGCAACTTGCTGTGCACCAGAGCATGTGTGTATGGGCGTTCCCCATGGAAAAGTAGCAGCAGCATAACAATGTGTTACTGCTATTTGTGTCTGGGGAAATGAATGTGCACACCCATCTAGATGTGCCCCAGGTGTTCAACATTTGGGGATCCTGGTTCAGATGCCATAGGTGTAGTATAGTCAAAGCAAGTGAACCTGGAGTTCTTTTCTAGGATCTTCCAATGACCAGTCTAAGAGCATGCAAAGTTTACAATAACATTGTTAAACTTGGCTGCCTAAGTCTAGGCCCTGCAATAGTAGTCTGATTATTTTTAAAGGTGCTTTGCGTTTGTATCTCATATCTAAAGTTAATTACAGCTGTGAATATGCAATATCATTGGAAAGTCAGTCCTTTAATTTATTTATTTTTAATGGATGCCTTTGTGTAGCTGTACAAGATTTGTAAGTTTTGGTTCTATCCTCTAGATGCCTCTATTTTCCCATTTATCAATAAAACATGACAAGGTTTATCAACTTTCAGTTATGACCTTTTTAAAGGTAGGGGTAAAAAAACATCTAGCAGTGTGACTCATCCTAACATCTGCCTCGGTTATATCATCTGCTAATGGGGATCACGGGGATTATTGGATACTTAGGAAAGGCGCTAACTCTGGATCCTCTCTATTATGAGTTGTGACAGGCTTGGGTATTTTGCCCTCCCCAGACTCTGACACGCCTAGTGGCCAGACAAGCTTGCTTGGGTTCCCCAGCCTCCTCCACCTCCTATTTCTCTCCTGCCATGACTTGATGTTGCATGTATAAAGGGGAGACTGCACAGAGGGGCCAGGTGGTCTATTCCTTGGTGCCTTTTTTTCTCTGCCATCATTCAAAGAGGGAGTATACCAATGCAGTGGGTCTTAGTCACTTATGGGGCTAGAATCATGTCCTCTAACTGCTCCCATAGTCATACCTATGCCTCACAGATGACTCTCATTTGCCCCTTGTAGGAAATCTCTTGCTCCCAAGAAGACTGGGCCCCTCAGGCCCCAAACCCTTATCCAGGCTTCAGCCTTCTTGGCCTCTGTGGCAGAAAGCCACCTTGGTTTCTCCCCAAAAATCTCTGCCCTGTGACACTGTGATTTAAATCTCTGTGCTGTGACCATTCAATTAGGATGGGCCCAGCACACAGGGGACCACACCCTCAGCCTGTCTCTTTAGGGAACTGGAGCTGGCTGCATTCCTGAGGGAGGGGGAAACCTGCTCCCTCTGCTTACGTGACTTGCATCACTTACCTGGGTAAGGGGTTTCTACCTGGGGAGCTGGGATCTGCCCGGTAACAGGTGATGCATTTCAAATTGGTTGGCTGACAGCCAACTGGGGCTGACCTCCGCTGGCCCAGGTGAATGAGGTCACAGGGGCTATATAAGTTAGGACGGGGAAGGAGGCGGTCTCTCCTCTCCGGCCATGAGGTGACGCAGCAGCCAGGCAGGGGACAGAGAAGCCTTAACATCTGAAACTGGCTCTCTCCCCCCAAACTCACGAGCTAGGAACCGCCTGCCTCCAAAGGGAAACTTCACCTGCCTTTGGAAGATGCTTGTGAGTAAGCTACTCAATCTGATTAGATATTTAGCTGAAGGTATCACATATGCGTAATCAAAAGGCTACCACAGCCAGACTGTTTGCTCTTTAGGATTTCTAGATATTGCTCTATCCTGTACCCTAGTTTGCCCTACCCCCTGTAATCAATAAAGTTCTCCTTTTTGACTGGTGTGGGAGACTTATTGAGGGGTGGGTCTAAATTATGCCTAAGAGACCCCTTAGGTCTGTGGACTAAGGGAGACTATACCTTTTTGCCCCCAGACTTGGGGAAGTACCCCAAGTGCCTGTACTGGGTTGAGTACCCGTGGGACTTTAGGCCTGTGTTACCCCAAGGACACAGGGCCGCGAGACAGTCCATTCTTGGGGTGGTGGCGGCACGTTACCCCCAGACTAGCGAGTGTGCTCCGGGAGAGGGGTTGGCCGGACATAAGGCGCCCCTAGGGAGGCATTCGGAGCCTGGAAGGTGGTCGGGCGCAGGGAGGTGGGTGGCTCAACGCAGGAGCACCCCCTATTGGCCCGCGTCACGTGGTGGAAACAGCGGAGGGATACGAATACCCAGCTATGTTCCTGAGGTGGGATCTCTGCACCCGCCACAGCCTCTGCCCTTTTATTTGGCTGAGCCCCTTCAGCCCAGATCCATGGCCTTGGACTCTCAGTTCTTGGGTCTCATCCCCTAACATCTCTGACCAAAAGCTGGTTTTAAAAGCACAGAGTACCCCTGGCAACCTGTTCCATGGCTTCCAGACCTTCCCTATATCTATGACCCAATCCTCTCTTCACAAACTTAAATAAAGGAAAGAAAACCAACACACAAAGGTTAACTATCTGGTTGTAACTCAAACGCAACCCTCTCAGGGCCATAACCATGGTCATCTTTATAAGGAGGGGCCTCAATTCCCGCAGCCCTAGGGTACCTCCTTTTCCCCTGGCAGCCAACTCCTTCCCTTGCAGGCCTGGACTGCCTGCCTCAGCTCAGAGTGTGAGCTAATATACAGCCAAGCTCTGCCACTTCTGTTCAGCTGACTGCTGCCCCCAGAGATGAGCCCACTGGTTTCTAGTCAACCTAACAAGTTATTGGGCTGTTCTTGCCTGCAGCCTGCCCAAAGCTCTTAGTAGAACCAGGCCTCGAGGCTGGAGTTCTTGTTGGGGTTGGCTGTTGCTGCTATGAGAATCCGGTGGGCTACAAAAATCCTGCTCCCCCTCTGATTGCAGTGAATGTGGTTCCCTGTTAAAAGAATCAAGAAATAATTTACCGAAAGCATAAAGCTAAGTACAGAATCTCTTGAAACATGAATTCATGTGATCATGATTTGTTTTCAACTTTTAGTTTCTTTACCTCAAATCTTTCTAGTCACTATTTTGCACTGGATTCTGAGGGAGAACAAACAAAGCAAAAAGTCTTTGATAAATTACTTCATAAAGAATCTTTGCACACGTATACTGCAATGAAAGTATGTTAACCCATACTTTCATTGCTTGGAGACCAGCATCTGGCTTGTAAGTCTGGTGTGAGGGAAGGGGTAGAGGGAGGGAAGAGGCATGGGGGGGGAATGCAGATTGAGGCCCTATGGATGAGGGAAGAAGCAGGGAGAAGGCAGGTGCTGCTTAGCCGGGGTAGGGTGGGCATGAGACAGAGCTGTGGACAGCTTGTTTGGGGGTTCTGGGGTGGGGGGGTGGCTCCCACTGCTGTGCACACCCTGGATGGGAATGGGGGGGGTGTGCCCCCTGGATCTGTGCACAGGGTGGGGTGGGTTGTGGTGGGTTGCCACCATGGGTTGGGGCTTGGGGCTGTACCAGGCTCTTCCTGGTGGGGGTTGGACTGGGCTGCACTCAGGGTGGGAGGTGGTAAATTTTGGGGTGGCTGCAGCCCTCCTATAACCCCACTCCCAGCGCTGCAGCTGCCTAGCCCAGCCCCCAAGCCCCTAGCCACAGCCTGCAGTAGCATCCTACCCTGCACGCAGATCTGGGGCCACATGTCCCCATGCCTTCCTAGGGCGCATTCAGGGTGGGATCTGCCTCTGCCGTCCCCCCTGGACAAGCCACTCACCATGGGGGCCTTGATCTGCCCCTCCATGCCTCTTCCCTCCCCCCACCCGTTTCCCCACACCAGACTTATCAGCCTGATGCTGGCCTCCAAGCTGCCCAGCTGCATATTGGAATCGGATTAGTATCAGCTGATATGGCTCCGTAAAAATCAGCCACAGGTATTGGCCCAAAAAATCTCTATTGGTGCACCCCTAGTTTTGAGTTTTTAGAGCAAACATAATTGTAGATATTTGAAGGCAAAACTTGGAGAACTGGATATAGATAGTCTGAAAGTAGCAGAGAGGTATGGGGAGGTCTGGAGAAGTCTTATATTCTAGATTATATTATCAGTGTAACTTCATTGACTTTAATAGAAATATTCCTGATTTACAAGTAACATCAGAATTAGGCCTACAGTGCATTGCATTTTACATGCTGACATCCAGTGACACATGAAACAATGACCAAGCCTCATGAAGTCAGAAGATCAAGGCCAAATTGTTCACTTTGCACTGAGAAAAAAGGTCCTCTTCATTTTTTTTTTGAAAAAGAATGCAGTATTCTGTGCAGCTTGAAATATTTCTTTACAAATATGGAAAAACAGAGTAAATACCTGTCCTTCTAATTTCATGCTACACTGCCATTGTTATGATTTCATATTAAATGTGTGCACAGAGGTATTCTAAATGGGGGAAAAACTCTTGCATTTTCTGTCCTGTGTTGCACAGCTCCAGCAGAGCTCAATGAAGGATCAATTAATAAGGTAAATTAGAGATTGAACTGAAGAAAGACCTGTCAGAATTAGGCCTCTCTCAATAAATCATTTCTCCTATAAACACCCTTTGTAGTACATCTGTAAGAAAACAGCTGAAACTGATAGTTTAAGTTCTTCATTGGGAGCACATGGTGGCTCAAATGAACCATTTGAACCATATCAGTGGGAGACTTGAAACATCTCCATTTATCTAAACCTAGTTGTAGTTTAGGTCTGGCCAGGTACAGACATTACACTAAGTGATCTGAAACCAGGCTTTACCTGTAACAGAACAGAAGTTAGGCAAATACACACTGGCTTAAAAATGGCAGAACCTGGTCTAAGATTTGCCCTCTCCCTCCCCCTCCCCCCATCAAGAGGCAAAGGTGTGTTCTGTTTGCTACTGATCTAAACTATGCCATTTACAGAAAACCACATAACTTGGATTGATTCTGCCTCAGGCTTCTTGAATGTCTGTACCTGGCCTCTATTGCAACACAGAAATCACATTATGAATACATCAAAAAAGCCTTGTTTTACCATATGTCTACAGTATTATATGAAAAAAACTTAACTTTTTAATATACTTATGTTTATCCTTTCTACAGGGCACAAATGTTTGGCCAAAAATGTTTTTCAACAGTGTTTAAACACAGTTGCTTTTATGGTGTAGACCTGAGATTCAGCTTGCAGAGAAAAGATAATCAGGGTTGAATGAAGCACAATGCTAAAGACAGTATTATATGTTCTCTACATTAAGTCGTCATCATAGACATAGAAAAAAATAAAATGATATAAAGAAGCTAATTAAGACAAGTTTGAGGGGGTTAAGCACTGTAGGGCTGCATGGTAAATTTAGCTTGCCTTAGGATCAGAAGGAAATTAGCAGCCTTCAAGCACCTGGGGGGGGGGGG
>NW_017729026.1:8879835-8892397 GCF_001723915.1 Gavialis gangeticus | reverse complement strand
GGGGGGGGGGGGGGTTGAAAGAGGATGGAGCTAGACTGTTCTTCATGGTGACAGATGACAGAACAAGAAGCAATGGTCTCAAGGTGCACAAGAGAAGTTTAGGTTGGGTATTAGGAAGAATTTTTTCACTAGGAGGGTAGTAAAATACTGAAACATGTTACCCAGAGATGTGGTAGAAGTACCATCCCTGGGGGTTTTCAAAACCTGGTTACACAAAGCTTTGGCTGGGATGATCTAGTTGAGGGTGGTCCTGCTTTGAGCAGGAGCTTGGACACCTGAAGTCCTTTCCAACCCTAACCTTCTATGATTTTATGAAATAATATACTGGCAAATCATGCTGAGGATCTATTTTATTGGTACAGAAAATCGACATTACTTAATGGATACATTTAGCTACTAGGGCTGTATGAAGCTTCGGGTGCTGATTAAATTCGGAGAAGATTTGGCCCAATTCAGTGGCTGAATCTGAATTGAATCAGGGAACCAATTAAAAGGTCTGAATCGATTTGGAGCTCTCCAAATTGATTCGGAGAGCTTCAGCGATTTGGGCAGTCCCCATTGGCTGTAGCAGGGAGCTAGACCCAGGCTCCATGTTGGTAAGTAGGGGGCAGGGCAGGGAGGGCTGGAAGAGAGGAGAGGGACCGTGGGGGGACCCCTGCCAAGCCCCATCCCTTGCCTGCTCCCACAGCACCTGCTCATGGCTACCCTGCCCGGCCCCAGCTCCCAGCTCTTTAAAAAAAAGCCCCTACTCACTGGATGCTGCCAGGCCAGGGGGGTGGTGATGCCCACCGTCCATATCTGCATGGGCAGCTTTGCCATCAGCCCCCAGCCCCTCCCATGGCTGCCCCACCCACCCCAGCTCCCGGCCCTTTAAAAAAAACCCCAAGCCCCTGGACACACCAGCTGCTGGAGCAGTCTCAGGGCTCCTGGGGGCTCATGGCAGAGCCTCCCACACAGCACAGGGCAGTGGGGGACAGCAGGGATCACCCCCTGCTGGGCTGCAGCTGGTGATCTCTGGGGCTTTTTTTTTTTTAAGGGCCAGGAGCTGGGACAGGAGAGGCAGCCATGGTGGGGGGAGCTGGGAGACTGGGTGGGGGTCAGGGGGCTCATGGCAGAGCCCCTCCCATGTAGCATGGGGCAGCAGAGGGAAGCAGGGATCACCCCCCCACTGGGCAGGAGCTGGCAGGGGGCTTTTTTCCCCAAAGAGCTGGGAACTGGGTCGGGCGGAGTAGCCATTGAGAGCGGACAGGGGGATGGGGCCTTTGTGATTCAGAGATTCAGCTGATTCGGCAGCACCCAAATCTCTGAATCAGATTTGGCCCATCTGATTCAGGATGGTGATTCCAAATCAAATCACTGTCCCCTGAATCGGCTGAATCCAAAGTGAATACTAGCCACTTCGCACAAGCCTACTAGCTACATATGTGCTTTACTATCCTATGGCAGAGTAATTATGTGTGCTGTAATGCACATATAGATGGTGACAGGGACTGGGTGGGGCATTGGCTGCCTGCCAGCTAGCCCTACACTCTAGCATTCTTATGCACCAGCCAGCCGCTTCACCACCTGATGCTGCCACTGGAGCCCTGAGCTGACCTCCCTCAGTCCCTGCCAGCCCAGGATTGCTCCACCTTAGCTCAAACTGCTGTGGTCCCAGGCTCACATGCAGATGCTGTGCCTGGGAGCAGCTGACTCCAGTGCAAACTGTGCCGGACTTTATTCTCATGAATTATGAAACTCCTTCTATCAGCCTGGCCAAGCCTGACATAAAAAAATGAAACACCAGAAGCTACTTGAGAAGTGATGTTGCAAAACTTTGTTTTAAATACCGTAACTTGAGAAGGCTCCATTGCCATACATGTCAGATGCAAATGTTAAAAACACCTAAATTAAATGGGCATTATTCTCTGTTGCTTTGAAACAGTTCTACATGGTTGTTCTTCCCTTGACTGAAGCTGATGATAGGGTACCCCCCCTTCAGGTAGTTGAAGACTGCTAGTAAGTCCCCTCTCAGTCTCCTCTTCTCTAGACTAAATAAGCCCAGTTCCCTCAACCTCTCCTCATAAGTCATGTCCCCCAGCCCCCTCACCATTTTTGTTACCCATCCTTTCTGTAGTGGGGGGCCCAAAACTGGACACAGTACTCCAGATGTGGTCTCACCAGTGCTGAATAGAGGGGAATAATCGCTTCCCATAACCTGCTGGTAACACACCTACCAATGCAGCCCAATATGCTGTTATCTTTCTTTGCAACAAGGGCGCACTGCTGGCTCATATTCAGCTTATTGTCCACTGTAACCCCCAGGTGTTTTCTTCAGACCTGCTGCCCAGCCAGTCAACCCCTAGCCTGTACTGGTACAGGGAATTTTTCTGTGCTAAGTGCAGGACTTTGCACTTGTCCTTGTTGAACCTCATGAGGTCCCTTTTGGCCCAGTCCTCCAATTTGTCTAGGTCACTCTGAATCCTAGCTCTACCTTCCAGTGTATCTACTACTCTCCCAAGCTTGGTGTCATCCACAAACTTGCTGAGGGTGCATTCTGTCATTTTTCAAGTTGGTGATGAAGACATTGAACAATAACAGCCCCAGGACCAACCCCGGGGCACTCCACTTGATACTGTCTGCCAATTAGATATTGATTACTACTTATTGAGTCCAGTGCTTCAGCCAGTTTTATATCCACCTTACAGTCAATTCTTCCAGCCCAAACTTCCTTAGCTGTCTGCAAGAATGTTGTGGGAGACTGTATCAAAAGCCTTGCTAAAATCAAGGTACACCATATCTATTGGTCTCCCTGAATCCACAGAGCTAGTCACCTTGTCATAGAAGGCAATCAGGTTGGTCAGTCATGAAGTGCCCCTGGTGAATCCATACTGACTGGTTCTAATCACCTTCTCCTCCAAATGCTTAGAAATGGATTCTTTGAGGACCTGCTCCATGATTTTTCCAGGGACTGAGGTGAGGCTGACTGGTCTGTAGATCCCTGGATCTTACTTTTTTCTGGTCTTAAATATGGGCGCTATGTTTGCCCTTTTTCAGTCATCTGGGACCTCTCCTGGTTGCCATGAGTTTTCAAAGATGATGGCCAGTGGCTCAGCAGTCACATCAGCCAACTCCCTCAGCACCCTTGGCACATTCCCATCCAGCCCCATGGATTGTACACATCCAATTTATCTAAATAGTCCCTAACCTGTTCTGTCAGCACTGAGGGTTGCTCACCTTCTCCCGGAACTGTGTTGCCTAGTGCAGCAGTCGGAGACCCGACCTTGCCTGTCAAGCTTGAGGTGAAAAAGGCATTGAGTACTTCAGCTTTTTCTGAATCCTCTGTCACAAGGATGCCTGCCCCCCACATTCAGTAAGGGACCACACTTCCCCTGATCCACCTCTTGCTATTGACATACTTGTAGAAACCCTTCTTGTTACCCTTTACATCCCTTGCTAGCTGCAACTCCAATTGCACTTTGGCCTTCCTGACTTTATCACTGCATGCCTGAGCAATGCTCTTATACCCCTCCTCAGTTGTTTGTCCAAGTTTCCACTGCTTATAAGCTTCCTTTTTGTGATTTAGTTTATTGAAGAGTTCCCTGATAAGCTAAGCTGGTCTTCTGCCATACTTGCTAGTCTTCCTGTGCATCAGGACAGTTTGTCCCTGCACTCTCAGTAAGGATTCTTTAAAGTACAGCCAGCTCTCCTGGGGCATTTTTACACATGTAAGCTCTGGGTGCTTTGAAAAGCACTCGGCGCTGCATCACTTGCTGTTGTATAAGCAGTGAAATATGTGTCAGTGTGCAGAAAATGGCGCCAGTCCACTTTTGAACTAAAATACATAGAAGGTTAATCAAGTCTGCTCTGATACGCTGGATCTCCGGCACATCTGAGCATGAAAAAGTATGTGTATAAATACCTCTGCACTCCTTTCCCCATCAGTCTAGCTTCCCAAGGGATCCTGCGCATGAGTTCTCTGAGCAAATAAAAGTCTGCTTTTCTGAAGACACATATATGCATAGAGTACATGCAGTTTCACACCTCATTTGCATGTACAGTTACGTACACACAGGTAAGTACAGACTCTCAAAAGCCCAAGGTGGAATTGATTCAACCTACATAGCTTTTTCTAAGCTTCATAGACTGGGCCATTAATGAACAGAATACATGTTTACTCATCAGTTGGCCAAGGCAGGCAGATGCCTGCACTGGCCAAGGCCAGGAGGCTGGGGGCACTTAAACATGCCTTACAGCAAACTGGACAGCAAACACCCCAACACCACCTACTAGCTTGTCCCCAGCCCCCCTCTCAGCCATGGGGAGGGTGGGTGGTGGTGGTGGTAGGGTGATAGATTCCCCTGCCCTGACGCCCGTAGCTGGGGTATGCTGGGTGGCGGGCTTTCCCCTCTGCAGGGCAGCTCTGCTGGGCTGAAAATGCCCCTGCTCCACCCCTTTGTCAGGCCCTGGCCTCCTAGACATGGGGCGGGGGGGACTGGTAGGGTGGGGGATACACCCCCTGCTCAGCCTCCCTCAATTGGCATCTGGGTTCTGCCTCTGAGGCTGACAGGCAGGGGGTTGGTGAGGAGGTGGACTAGCATTTGTAGCCTGTCCCTAGTCACAAATGCCCAAACAAAACATAACCAGAATAACAACAGTCCTTAAAGTAACTTGCATAGTATTTTCCTAATGATTCATGTGAATTGCTTTGCAAACATCCTTCATGTACTATAAAAGAAATTTGATCGTTTGCAAGCCTGATTTTAACAGGAGTAGGAGACCTGTAGATTAAGGAAAGAGTAACCTCAACCTCAGTAAATCATGTTTCAAAGTTTATAGTTTAAAATGTAATGTCTCCAGAGGAAAAAAAAATCATACCTGTTACAAGTATGTCCAAAACCAGCACTATAGTAGAAACCGGAAGACCTATGGGTTTTCAAGGTTTTTTTTTTAACTGAAATAGATTGAAACCCAGTATAGGTTAGTCAATTAAGATGAATTTTGAATGAATTTGAATTAAGATCCCCAAACAAGCAGTTTTCATTTGATTTTGAGTGGTGTTGCAAACGATTTATAGAATTTTAGATTGTTTTTGTTTACCGTCCATTTATTAGCTTTGTTTCCTTTAAAACAGGAATAAATAGTTAAAGTACAAGTAAAGTTAGACATTAACATCCTTACCAATCCTATAAATTGTCCAGACAAAATAGTTCTGTTGGTAAGGATTTACATATGAACTACCTGTAATTTTTTGATGTAAAGTTTGAGTAGCTGTCTGAATGTATAAGATAATGCAACCAAAGAGTTTGCTTGAATATGCATTTTAATAATGTTAACAAAATTATCTGTACTTAAATGTTGGCTTAAATATGCTTCCAATTTTTTTTGTGTGAAAAAAGCAGTACAAATAATCCAAAAATCAAGTATACAATTAGTTTTTCAAGTCTTTCACATAACAGGAATTTTTTTTAAGTGACTTAAATGATGATACCTTATGATAGGCTTTACATTAAAATGCTTTTCAGAATCAGAATATAAACCTGATTGGCTGGGTTGAAATCCAATCTTCAAGCAGTTTTTAGAGACCTATTATTATTAGAAATGATCACCTGGGTCAGCTAATGGCAATTATATGCAAAATCAGGAATATGCCACAAATTTACTGTTTGTGGGGCATTTGTGCTGACTTTTTAAAAATAAAACTGATGGAAAACTGCCAGTAGCAAGAACTGCAGCAACCTCAAAACAGCAGCTGTGGTTATCCTCTCAGATTACTAAGAAATAATAGCAAAGTTTGTTATAAATTTAAAATTATTACATGGGGAGAGAGTGAGAAGGGACCCCGAAGGGACAAATGTAAAGTGAAGTGCAATACCAGTTCATCATACTCTGAGAGATCCAGTTTCAAAAGTAAGCTCAAAATGGCTGCTGTCAGAGTCGGTAGTTGTTAGTTAATTAAAAACAAACAAACAGGACATTCGTTTGTAATCTTATTCTAGGACTCTAGCTGTGCTTCCTTGTGGATCAACAAGGATGATGGTGGTGATCTGAAAGAATACAGCTGGTAAACGTTTTTTAACTTTCAAATCTCCAGGTAGCTCAAAAAGGTTTTCCAGTATATCTTAGGGTCTGGATGTTGTCTGCTTTTGAACTCACCAAGTGTCTAGACCACTTGATCATATTTTAGTACTAAAGCCGAAATGAAGAAAGAGAATAAATAAAAACCCCTTCTCTTTAACTCTACCCACATTTTACCTCTGAGCTCCCCAAGATGCTAATGATGTTGAGAGCCCCTGGAGAAGGCCAGGCTGATATAGGCTTGAACATACTGTTTAGCAACATTTATATTTAATAGTCTCACTCAAAAATAGAGAATCCCATAGAATTCTAATTCTTTTTTGAGTATTTCATTGGCATTATTTGAAGAATTTAATGACTACAAGAGAAGTGACAAAGCATTGCAAGGAATGGAAGCCAAGAAAATTTTGGACGGAGTGGATGGAGAGAGCGTGCATATAAACCAAGGGAAACAAGAAAATGAACAGGTTCATATTAATTACACACAGCAATTTCCTTTGTAGTGCTGAAAGTTGAACTTTTAGCCCCTTTGTTGCGCTATAGTATAGTTATCTTTCGGGTTGGAAACCGATGACATTCTTTTGATAAAGAATTGGTTTCCTTCTTAGATTCTTTTTTGTTTTGATTTTGATTTTCGTCTATGGCAAAAGCTAATTGTGCCAAGTTTTCAAATATTTGAGTTATTTCAGCTTTCCAACATCAATGGATCTTCTCCTAGGACAAACACAATTTGCATTTTCTAGCTACTTGTACTGCTTCTCATCCATGATGACTATTTCATTACTCCTGAAATGATTTGGTACAAGTAACAGAACACCCTTTATTGGTGTCTGTCACTTTAAGGGCTGGAGCAGGGAGCTGCCAGGTGGCTGAGGGTGGCCATTTTAGGGTCCATCTCTGAGATAGTGGAGATTAGTTTGAGATCAGCCATCAGGGAAGGAACATCTCCCTTCTGAGCTCCGGCTCCAGGAACAACTGAGAGGTAAGGGTGAGGCTATGGGGAAGGAGGAGGCCTCATTGGTCCTGGACATGACCTGAAACTATACCCTGATGGGACAGGGAGGCCTTTTGGGACTGCCGGTGGTGTGGCAGCCCCATTTTAAATACCAGGACTGATCATCTCCCTAGTGTAAGGCGGGTTGGGGAACCTAAAACCCAGCCCCAACTTCAGGTGGGTTACTAGGAGGGTTAAAGGAGGCCAGGCACACAGAGTAGCTGCATCTGAGCCCTATGGGGTGTTGGACCCTGGAGTGAGGGCCAGGCATGCTGAGTGAGAAGCACCTGAGTCCTAGGGGTGTAAGACCCTGACCCTGGGAGAGGGCGGAGTGAAGGTCAGGTATGCTTATAGGGAGACAAGCACCTGAACCTATCAGGGTAGAAGACCCCAGGTCCCAGAGAGTAGGGGGAAGATTTATATCCTGAGAGGGGGGTGGTCCAGTGAGGGGCCAGGGGTGGGCTAGGTGCATAGTTGAGAAATTGCTCAATCCCGTTCAGATGAGGGCCATGGGAGAGGCCCAAAAGACTGTACCAGGGCTGACTGAGGGGTAGAGAGTAGAGCCTGAGGATCTTGTTGAGTAGAGCAGAATGAATTTGGCCTGGATAGGCAGTGTGCAAGAGACTGGGTGAGAGCCAGTGGAATGCAAGAGGCCCCAGTAAGAGGAAGGCAGTGTGTGTGTGGCCCTTAAGGGGGCAGTATGCTAAAGATCCAACTGTATGCCCAGTTTGGCGGGGCCTTGAACTGGAGTATCATCATACAGTGTGACATCTGCAAGGCATGGGACATGTGTAAAGGGAGGTCGGAGCATGTATACACTGCCCTGTTACAGCTGGGTACTTGAAGGACAGCCTCCTGCCTATTTAACATCCCGATCATTTACCAACAAGGCGTGGCAGAAAAAACAAGGTGGGCAGTTTGCCCAGAGACAGGGGCGGGTCCATAGTAGCGCTGAGCCTGAAGATGCCCTTGTAAGAGTACACTAAAAAAGTAAAGGTGTTGATTACTGTTTAAAAAATGATATATTATTGATTGAGTTGAACCTTAATGACCCTTGACACCTAAAACAGAAGGCCCATGTCTCCACCCCAAACAAAGTAAAACAATACTCAGCAAATGCTCTGAGATGTATATAAAGCTGTATTTGTGCTCATGAGAGTGTTGCAGGGAAAGCAGAGTGAAAGCTCAGAAATGCACTGATAAGAATGAATATTGGTCTGTAGTCTTGGGAGAAGCCTAGAGAGTAAACTTTTAGTCAGGGGGTAGCAGCACTATACCTAGACTTCTGGTGGCCCTTGGCAAACTTTTAGTAATGTCACCCCTTTCACCAGAGATAATGATAATAATGATTAAAAGTTTACAATTTTGGGGCCCCCTTTCTGTCTGGGCCCCCAGCAGCCTCCTGATTTGCCCATGCCTGTGTCTGGCCCTGGGGGCTAGCTGAAGGGAGGCATGGAGATGTGGGCGGGGAAATGGTCTCTGCTGGTTTGAGTCCTTTTGGTCTCAATAAAGACGGACTGCATGCATTCTTATATATCAACAGAACTGCTTTAAATAAATCAGACTCATCATCATTTTCTTCTTCTTACTAAAATAACCTACAAGACTTGAAATTTTGGCTAGCTTCCCTGATCAAAAGTGATAACAGCTATAAAGATCTACTCACATAGCTTGCAATATATCATTCTGACACGTAAGAGATGACAGTCGCATCTTAATCAGAGGCTGATGAGCTGTAACATGCAAAATTCAGTTGTTTACCCAGAAATGTCTTGTTCTCTTTTTTTCATGCAAACAACATGCACATTAATAACTAAATGTACATACGTAGTCCTGTGTAGTTATGCATGCTTGCTTGCAGAATCGGGTTTACTGCTTGGGGGGCATATACTGTTGTCTTTATCTGTAGAGAGTTCAGTACATGCATTGAATGTTACATAATATTTTAAAAAAGTTTCTAAAGATATTCCATCTACCTTTATTGAGAAAAATGGATGTGAAATCATACAAAAAACAAGCATTTCTGATATGGAACATGCAGATCTTTTCACTTCCATTTACAATGGAAATGCAAGCAGTCTTTTACCTTCCTTCTAGTCAGATCCGGAAAAACAGAGGTGCATAGAAACGAAAGGCAGAAAGATGGGACAGGTTGGTACCTTAGAGACGAACTTGGTCAAAGAGGAATGAACTTTCATTGGCAAAAATTTGTGGGCCCAATGCAATCACTTGGCAGGCTGAATCTGGCCCACAGGCTGTATTTTGCCCACCCCTGGTTTAGAACATATAGGATATCTTGTTTCAAATTCTCCTGCTGTCTGATTCAAAGCAGGGACACAACTTAAGGTTTCCCACCTTCTGGAAAAGTCCCTTAATAGAGAATCTCTCCAGTTGAAATTCTTTCACTTTGAATAAATAATTATTGAAATATTCCTTGGGATAAGGAAAAAACAAGTTAGATTGACTTCATAATCACTGAGTCACTCTTCTGGGGAATATTGGTTGAAATCCCTGTTCTGAATTGGGCGAGAGGGGATTTCAGCTTGCTCTCTCCAACTCCATTTGGCTTCCATCATTTCTTTGAAGAGTTTACAAAAGTTCTTTAATTTCCCTTGAGAATTTAGGGAAAAATAAAAATATTTAATTCCGGAAATGCTGAAACAAGTGCTTTTCACATTTCTGATTTTTTTTTTCAGCTGAAACTTTTCCTGAATTTGACACAAATCTACAAATAGTTTTGGGTTAACTGAGATTACATATTTTTGGTGAATAACTTATTCTTAAAAAGCCCAGCCTTTCTACTGATCTTACCACTGTAATACAAATTACCAATGCATGACTGTTGAAACCATAAGGCTAGGAACAAACATTGTACACAAACTAGTTTAAGTGATCAGAAACTGGTTTAAACCTATAACAGAACACATGTTCTGTGATCATAAACCAGTTTGAAAATAGCTGAAACTGGTTTGAGATAAACCTGGTTGAATGTAGTAATTTGGCTCAAAGCTGCTTATGCAATGTCTGTCCCAGACCCTTTTGCTGTTTAAGCTAAACCAGACTCCCCCAGCATGGCAGCATGCTCTCTGGGCTGGGCAGGGCTCTCTGCTCCACAGCAGAGCTGGACCCTCCCCTTTGCTCCTTGGCTGTAGCTCCAGCAAAGACTGCAGGTACAACAGGGTCTGCTTAGTTTCCCCCCACCCTGTGCTGCTCACTTCTGAAGCAGGGATCCCCCTCTCCCTCCCTCCTTTCTCCCACAGAGTCTGCCCCAGCCCTACGGACTCTAGGCATGTGGTATGCTAGCTAAGACCGAAGGTGTTTGTGTGTGCGTGTCTCCAATTTCACTGGGACAGGTAGACAGAACAGTGACCACTTAGGGCTTTCTGGAACTAATCAACAGGTCAGCTGGTAAGCTGTTTAAGGAGAGTTTGAATCAATGGAGAGAGGCTATTGTTTTGCTGATGGAGCTGATAACAGTGTTTATCACCCCCTGATGGCTTGCTTGCCTTTCAGTTTGCTGCAGACAGTAAGAGACTGAAAAGCTCCATATCATCAACAGATGCATGCACTGCACACACCCCTTTGCCTCAGAGTGCTAGCCTGGGGCTGGGGTCTGGCAACAGTTGGAGTACTGCAACCAGTTCTGGGCACCACACTTCAGGAGGGAGGTGGGCAGCATAGAGGGGGTCCAGAGGAGGGCCCCTTGCATGGTCAGGGGGCAGCAGGGCAGGCCCTATGAAGAGAGGCTTTGGGACCTGAACCTGTTCAGCCTCCACAAGAGAAGGCTGAGAGGGGATCTGGTGGCTGTTTATAAACTTACCAGGGGAGACCAGCAGGGAACAGGAGAGTCCCTGTTCCCCCAGGCACTACCAGGAGTAACTAAGAATAACGGCGACAAGTGGATTGAGAGTAGGTTCAGACTAGATATCAGGAAGCACTACTTCGCAGTCAGGGCGGTTAGGATTTGGAACCAACTTCCAAGGGAAGTGGTGCTCGTTTCTGCCCTGGGAGTCTTCAAAAGGAGGCTGGATAATCACCTAGCTGGGGTCGTTTGATCCTAGCATTCTTTCCTGTCCATGGTGGGGGGGTCAGACTTGATGATCTGCTCAGGTCCCTTCTGACCCTACCAACTATGAAACTATGAAACACTCCTGCCTCTTGAGCAGTGAGCTGGGAAAAGCCTCTGATGGTGCAGGCAGATCTCCCTAATCAAGGTCCTGCTGGAGCCTGGCCATGCTCCCCTCAGCTCAGCACTGTTGAAGGGAAGGGAAGGGAAGGGAAGGGAAGGGAAGGCTGTTCTAGCACCCCCCAGCTTCTAGCCTGAGCCACTGCAGACACGTGCCTGAATTTCCTCAGTCCAGAGAGAATGTGTGTCTGGTTACAAACCGGTGCAGCCTAGCCAGGTTAGACTAACCTGCAAAGATTGAATCAATTCAGGCTCAGGCTTTTTGAATGTCTGTCTCTAGCTTAAGTGTTCAGAATGGAATGAAACCCCTAAGAACTCCAGGACAGTGTGCCTCAGGGTTTTGGCTGTAAACCACATCTGCTGTTGCCTATCGGCTGATCTGCTGCTCAGTTAGAATAAACTTACTGGGTACTGGTCACATTTTTCAGGGTATAGCAGCTTTAAAAAGGTCACACAGAAGAGTAAAGCCTATGAATTACATAGCTAAATACACCAGAAGGACTTAGTGAAATTAATATATTTGAAAAGTTATTGAAATGTGCACTGCTTTCTATGCTTGTGAAGCAATGGATGTGTTCAAACGAGCAGGTGGAAGTTAAGCAGTTCAGTCTGGGTGGTTGAAAACCATAGTGACCTAACTGTGACCAACCACTTACCTTGCCAGCTACCTGCACTGAAGAAAGGCTGTGCTGCTAATGACACCCAGTCAGGATGAACACGCATCCCAGAATACTTTACAGGCTCCGCTGTCTGGCTGGAGAAAGGGTCAGCAGTCCTGCTGGGAAACAAATGCTGGCAGGGTGGGGTTGGGTGATAGCCATGGGATGCTGCCATGGGGGAACAGGTCTCTGGCAGGGGGTGAGTCAGGCTGGTCCCTCCCAGTGGTGGTAGGTTACAGTCCGTGGCAGGACTATGCCCACAGTAATACAGGAGCCGTCATGGCCCTGGCTTTCATTGGAACATGGGCTACTACCATGGAAAGCCCCATCACCACAGCCAGAGCTCAGGGCTCTCAAGCCATGTAGAACTGAGTTTCTCCCCCATGTGGCATATTAAATCTGGGACCCACAGACCCCTGTGTGGGGCTGCAGCAGGGATCTGAATTGCTGCAAGAATGGGAAATTTCTCCCCACAGCATTTTAAGATTTCCTCTTCCCCCTGCCCCCACAGCATTTCAGGGCCCTGTGATTGCAGCCCTAGGTAGCTTTATGCCCTATGGGGTGCTGGTGGATTGGGGAGGGGGGAGGGAGGAGGAAGCAGGAGCTAGTGGGCAGCTTTCTCCTGGCTGCTCAGGTTTGGGGGTAGGCTTGCATAGTCCTAGGACT
>NW_017729026.1:8863206-8879752 GCF_001723915.1 Gavialis gangeticus | reverse complement strand
TACTGGCTGCTCAGGTTTGGTGGTAGGCTTGCATAGTCCTAGGACTGTGGAGAGGGACTGACAGGGAGTTTGGTCAGACTCAGACAGAACAATGGAGCCTGGCTGAGTCACAGACCATCTCTTTTTGTGGGGGAGGGATTCTGAGAATGCACACTGGGATTCCCAGAAGATGGTGGGGGAGCTTCTGTCATTTGGGTAAGTGTACAAGCATCTGTTAAATCCCACTAACCCCTATTACACTAGAGTTAAACTTCATCATACAAGGTTTAACTTTCCACCAGGCACGCCATTTTTAGATCGGACTAAGTGTTGCGTATGTCTGTACACCAAGCATTTCTAGCAGATTAAAAATAATCCTGTCGATAAGAATGTAACACTTCAATGCACCCATGATTAAGATAGGCAACTGAGGCAGGACTCCTGAACGTTCTGTTTTTTGCTCTCTACTGGCTTAATTTCACTTAACCTATTTCACATGAGGGTAAAAAGACACAAAAGTTATGTTTTGCATTGTACTTCACAAGGAGGGCTTTGAGGCTTAGTTAATAAATATTTCATGTGCTTTGATGGCCTTGGAGGAAAAGTGGTATATAAAAGAAAGCTATTATTACTGCTGTAATTCACCTGTTGTGTGATTAAGAAGACGACCCAAACATTCAAATTACATTTTAAAAATATCATTTAATGTAATTCAACAAATCTACCAAGTTTGACTGTGTCTGGTTAATGACTGCATTAGATTTTTTTTTTTTGGTAGATTTATTTCAAAATGTGTTTGCTCTCTAATTCAGACCTTGCATGCCAGGTTTTATCCCAGAAAGCATTTCCACAGCCAAATTATTAACACCTCAAAGTCAAGATATACAATGCAGAAACTGAGAGAACCTTAAATATAATGGTGCCAGTTAGTTCTGTTATAAAGCCACCTTTATGATTTGTTGTCCTTTTCTGTATGTTTTAGCCTGAAGCTTCATGAGAGCTGAGTTAGATTATTTTTAAGCTTAATTTTGCATAGAGTTATTAAAATAAGACAGTAAAGCTCTCTTGTACACCATACATACTTGGAAAATTCTGGTGAAAGGCAAATATTTCACTTGGAGTAAAAGGAGAGAGAAATCTCTCACAAAATGCCTATTAGTGAATTTAGCTAATATGTTACTTGCCTGAAGAGTGCACTTATAGGATATCCTATGTTTAAAAAGTGACATGGAAAAAAGACATGCCTGTCCTGTGATAAGAATTTTTTGTAAGAGCCCTACAACTTCTGAATTTTCACACAAGTCACAGAAAAAAATTATTCTAGTACTAGTATTTTTTTAAAGGAATAATTTATTATTGGCATCTGTTACTTGTGCCAGATCATTTTCTAACACTGTGTTCTGATTGGGAATAGCATGGACCATTAAATATCTATTGAACATATTGTTTTAATTGGCAGTAGGGGAGGGTGTATGTTTTCTGGAGATTATAGGTCAATAGCAGGGTACAAAGAATCCCACAGAGTCCAGTTTAAACAGATTAAAGATATAGAACCTGAGGGCACCTACACATGTACACTAAGGCTGCTCCGACATGCTGTAATTACAGTGTGTTGGAGCACATTGATTAATCAAGTCTGCTGGAGCGTGGTAATTACTACGGTCCAGCAGACTCCAGTGTTATGTGTATCAGCATCCCCGAGCTGAAAAATGGCTATGGGTGCGCTTTAACTACAGCTCATTCAACGAGCATTAGTTAAAGTGCCCCCAGTGCCATTTTTGAGTGCAGAGATGCTGATACAAATACTGCTCCGGGCAATTTTTAATTAGAGTGATTCTCTGAGCTTCTCTAATTAAACCGGCACGTCTCCCCCCGCTGCCTCCCAGAGCACGTGTATAAACACCCTGAGGCTTTACACATATTATAGTATGCTGCTGCTTCTCTTCCCTGGGGAAATAAACATCCACACTCATGTGGACATAGCTCATGACTACAAATTCAGGAGCAAATTCACTTTTGCATTAGAGAAGTTTCCAGGTAGTTTTTTGCCTGACCTCTTGTATGTCACACCTTTATTCCCCTGTGGGGGACTTTAAGCATGTATTAGGAGAATAAATACGCTTGTAATAGTTGTTTACACTTTGAGACCTAACTACATTCTTATTCTGATTACCTGTGATAAAAAGAAACCAAGTATATCAGGTTTGGGTTTACCCATAACAGTGAGAGTCAACCTTTTTGGCAGGCATACCACAAATGAGCTCCATATCCTTCTCCTCTATCCCCTTCCCCTACCTGATCAGCTGCTCTGCTTTCTGCTCCCTTCCTGATCCATTGCTTTGCTTTCTACTTCCTACCCTATCTGCCATCATGCTGCCTGTCTCCTTCTCCATCTGCTGCATGCCATACACAGAGGCTGCCTGTGTCATTTGGGGCATGTGTGCTACAGGTTGGCCACCCTTAAACAATAGTTCTGGGAAGTCCCACATTTACTGCAGTACTTTTGAAATCTTATAGTAAACACAAAAGAAAAACAGTTGTAAAATTAGGGTTCTTCTTTTCAGTGTTAATTCATACTTACTGAGCATACTTCGCCAAATGCGACTCATTTGCTTGTAGTAAAATGTTGCTGATTTTTACAGCAGTCCTTTCCAAATGTTGTGATCCATGGAGATCTGATAATGCTTTTCTAGGCTTTCAGGACTTTTCTCTCTAGGGATTCAGTCCCTTCATTACAAGAAGCAGTACCTAAAATCCAAGATGGAGAGCAATCTTGGAAGTGCAGTAGCCACCATGATTGTGATAGGTTATTTTGTATAGTTATCAACTGGGGAAGTGATTTATGTAGTGGCGGGTGGAAGAGCAAGTAGTTTATGAGATTCTTTTTTGTAAGATGTGAGGACCCTTCTGTGAAATGTAACATTATCTTTAAAGCAAACAAGTGCAAAACTTTGGTTGACTAGATACTAAAGCCATCAGAACTACAAAATATACTACAAATATTCTTCTGTTTCCCATTTCCCTTCCAACTTTTTGGGCTCTACCTATAGCTCAGTAAAGTCAATAGGTTTGGAATCTGGCTTGAGAAAAGTCTGTGCTAGTAAGAAGCTGAACACAATAATAGTATACAATAAGCTATGTCGTCTGTTCAATATGAGTGAATTAATACTGGAATGACATTTTTTTCTGATTACGTTTAAATATGTAATTTTAATACTGCAATAATAGAGCTTTTTAATTTCCTGTTTTTGTCTTATGGCAGAATGTGCAGCTAATCTTTTCCATTTCACAGTTAGTTTCTGCACCATTTCTCTCATCCTGTGGATGATGTAATTAAAAATATGCTTGCTTCGTAGTTTTTCACAATTCCATAAGGCTTCAGGGATTTATGCATCTTTCAAAATGAAGGTCCTAATCTTACAAAGATGCGACCACATGCTTAACTTTACTAAGATGATGAGTCTCACTGAGGTCAGAGGGATTCTTGCTGCACAGATGCAAAACACATTTTCCATTTATTTTTTAGATTGACAATGACCGTCCTTCACTGTGAAGTGGAAATAGGAAAAGTTGAACAACTTAAAGATCTGCTGTTTACTGAGATATTATTATATCACTGAATGTCTAACAATTTATTTTCTTGCTCAGTTAGCTAACATCTGGAGAAAATAATTTTCTTAAACATTTTGTAAGAAAAAAGAAAAGAAATCATACCTTTTGGGTATGTGAAGGATAGAGACTTTCAGCCCCAAAGAAGAATATTTTGGGAAATAAATTACAAGCCTCTGTTTTCAAATGAGACTTACCACCTCAACTCCAAATTTTGCCATGCTTTAGGTATTAAAATGAATGAAGTGAGCACCCCAAATTAAAACCACATACAAATTACAGTTATTCTCAATTAAAGATGACTTCTAGCTATGCATGTGTGGTTTAAAATCTGTTGTGATGGATTAGTCACATAGATGATATATATTTTTTCTCTTTAGTGGCCACCAAAACTACCAGATATGACAGTGAATGTCAAATCCTTTTTCTTGCTTTCTATCCAGGGCTGTGGGTGGGTGCTCCCAGGTTACAAGAGAGATTTCTGATTCTCATTTTTGCAATAATTTGCCTTTGGCATGGTGCTTAAGACAGGCTAAAGGGCCACTGTCTACCTCCATTGAAACAGGGGAGGTAGGCAGCCAAATATATAGCATTCTTCAGTTGTAAAAGAAAGCTCTACTCAGCCAAAATCTGAACAAGGTAAATATTATATATTGAACAGGCCAAAAGGATAAGAAAGGGAGCATCCCAACTTTACTCAGCTAAGGATCATATTGGCAGCTGAAGTGTAGCTGAAAATCTTTGTTGGATATACATAAAATGGGGAAATATAATTGTTCTTTAATATGGAAGGATGTGCTGGGGGACCCACCATCTGCATGTAACTGCAGAATTTCACAGATCTCAAACACCATTGAGCTGAATGTTTTTAAAAATCTGATAAATTGCTTTGACTCAAATAATGGTTTATATATAATGAGAACTTCAGCTTCTGAGACAGCTGGAAGATAAATTTGTCTTGTGTCTAAAGTGGATTGCAGAGACTTGAAATTATGCTGATGAATATTTTTTGCCTAGTTGTATGTTGTTTTTAAAGTTGTTCTGGGCTTATCTTGGTCATTGAGCTATGAGTTTGTGAATGAGAGATTTATTACAAATGTACTCAAATTAGTCAACTGAAAAAGTAATTTTCATTTTTGGCAGGGAGACTGTTAGAGTAAAATATGTACTCTAAAAATAGAGAAAAATAAAGAAACAGGCAAAGGCTATAATTTGAAAATGGAAACTAGGCAGCCTTTTAAAATACAGAAATGAAAGTTAAGCCTTTATAAAATATACATAAAAATACATAATAGAGGTTTTCAAAATTAAACTGAATTTAGTGAATAGCTTGGAGATAATATAAAAAGATTAAGTTCTGTTAATTTAATTGTCCCAAGCAACTTAATACCCAGAACCCGTTGGGATAACCATCTGGTTTGACTCCCTTTCCTGTGTGGCATTTTATTGTTTGGTAGAACTGAATGCATACAGAGGTGGGGCTCTCCAAAACTCATGTTTTAAAGGTGTTAGGTAGATTTCATTTGAGCACAAGGATAATGGGGTAAGAAAAGAAGTGGTGGTTTTGTGAAAAATGTGATTCTATTGATGTATATGTGTCTCTATCCTTCGCAGTTTTTTCTGTGCGAGTTCATTTTGGTGCATGATTGCTGTTTAGTTTCACACATGTAGTTACCAGGCGGGCACTTGGTGCTTTGGATCAGATATACCACATTTGTAGGTGTGTGTAGGATCCCTGGGTCCTGATTGGTTTGTTGTGGGGGTGGTGATTGTAGTAGCAGTGGAGATGTGTTGTCAGGTTCAGTATCTATTGCTAAGACAAATCTGTGTTTGATTTTGTTTGTGGAGCAGTGGGGAGTTCATTTCTGATGATGAGCTGAGCAAAGTTAGGGGTTGGTTTACAAACTAGAAGTGGTGGGACTGGGAATATTTTTCTCAAGGTCTGATCTTTGTTGAGTATGAACTGTAGCTGATCTTGTGGACATAAGTATGGTGGTTTGTTGTTTGGTTTTTTTTAACATATATGGTGTTTTGTAGGATGCCATTCCAGAGATGGATCATGCTAAAAAGTTGATGCTGATGTAGGAGTATTCCAGAAAAAGTTGGATCAAGGGGTGATGGTTGTTTAACTTGTGGTGGAAGTCACTTTGTGAGTCCAGGTGTTCAATCCAGATGGTGAAAATATCATTTATGTAGTGCAAGTTAGATATTGCAATTCTCTAGAAATTCCTGCTTCAGGGAGGCATCTACATGTGTGCTTTACTGCAGAGTTGACTAATTAGCTCTGTAGTAAAGCATCACCTTCTACATATGCGCAGTGCTAGTAGGCTGTAGTAAACTAATTAACTCCACTGTAGGTTAGTACTGCCTGACACAAGTACTATCCTATGGCAGAGCTATTTAGTACGCTGTAATGCATGTATAGATGGTGCCCAGGGCTGGCTGGGGCACAAGGGTGGTACAGTGTGGGGCTGCCTGCTGGCTAGCTCTACACTGTAGCACCCTCATGTCTCATCCAGCCCCTCCAGAGCACATTGAGACAGGGCAGAGTAGCTCCAAGCTGGAAGGGTGACCCCCTGACTCCCTGCCAGCTGGGATGCGTCACCGCGGCTCAATGTGCTGTGGCCCCAGGCACACATGGAAATACTGCACCTGGAAACAATAAACCTTGGCTCAAACTGTGCAAAAGTTTATTCATGAGGGGCTACCATCACTCCTGCATCCATCTCACTCTGCCTTAACACACACAAGTGATATGAGTTTTGCTTTCAACAGTTTGAGGCACAGTTTCACAGAAACCCCTGCACCTATCTCCTTGAAACTTGGCAGGCTTTATGCCCTCAGAAGGGGATGCCATCTCTGCTGTGCATTCAAATCTGCACTATTTTAGTGATTCCCCATTATAGTCTATGGCTGAATCTCAGAATCTGCATTGGCCAAATCAAATTGGGACAGTGATTAGAATCACCAAATCAAATTGCTGTCCTGCTGAATCTGAATCCAAATCCAAAGCAAATACTTGCTGCTTTGCAGAGGCCTAGAAGACATATTGAGGTGCCATCTTTGTGCCCATATCTGTGCCCATGGTTTGGAGGAAGTATTCATTGTTGAAAATTAAGTTGTTGTGAGTGATGATGAAGTGGATGATTTGTGCAAAATGTTACAAATCTGAGGATACTCCATGTTCTTGTAGGTATTTCAGGCAGACATCTACACCTTCAAGGTGTGGAATATTAGTGTAAAGGCTGGTGCCAAATACATAAGTTGGCTGGACACTAGTAACCAAGGACTGAACACTGATATTAATTTTATGGAATGTTATAATCTATTTGATCCCTGAAACTCCTCGTACATAAAATAGATAATAATGGCTCTCCTTCCTTTTGATAGGTGTTGATCTCCTATTAATCAAGCTTCTCTTCTGCTAATAGTTTGTCTACTACCCCTGGGAATTTCTCCCCTTCTTCCACCCCCGCCCCCGTACCTCCCTCCCTCTCAGCCACAACCTGACAGCTCTATGCTCTGTTCTTAAGTGAACTGCTGCAATGCTGGCTTCTCTCCTCAGACCCAGTGAAGGATGCCTTACTTTTGAAAGCTTGCCTAACTTTATTCCAAATATTGAGTTGGTCCAACAAGATACAATTCCAAAAATCCTTGCTTCTTGCATTATTTCTGGACCGTCATGCCTAAAATTTTTGCCATAAATTATGATAGTATTCTCAGCCTTAAATCCATTTAAACACATTTTTCCTTTCTTTTATTTAACTGTTTAATGGCCATACATGAATTATTATTGTTGTTTGTCCATGCATGAACATTAAACAAGTAACTCCTAAAAGAATGTTACTGTATGATATTTAATGATTTGAAGATATTAAATATAAACTTTAAAACTTTTTTTATTTTAACTTTTTAAGACCAAGTTTACCAAATATGCTCTGGCTTCTTTATGCCACTGAATAATGCAAAACAACCAGATGGGTTTGGACCACTTCATGTAGTGTAAGCATACATTCCAGTTTGCTACTCACTCCTGCCCTCTGCAATCATCAGTATGCACACTGCCCATATTTGTTTTTTGTCCGTAAACTCCTTTAACTTCTACAGATTTCTGCCTTGCACGTATCGCAACATCTTCTTGCCCCCTCAGCTGAGTAAATCTGGTGCACAGATATGTATTTAAAAGAAATATTTTGGATTAATGTTCAGTTCCTTCTGACAATTGTAGCTGAACGTTTATCAGAAGATGCTGATACATGAAATCTTTGTTTTTTAATATGGATGGAAAGCTAGGAAAAAAATGCCTTTTTTGAAGCTTTGAACAAAGCATCCTGATATGCAGGAAGACTAGCAAGAATGACAGAAGACCAGCTTGGCTTACCAGGGAACTCTTCAGCAAACTAAATCACAAAAATGAAGCTTATAAGCAATGGAAACTTGGACAAATAACTAGGAAAGAATATAAGATCCTTGCTTAAGCATGAGGGATGAAATCAGGAAGGCCATAGTGCAATTGGAGTTGCAGCTAGCAAGGGACATGAAGGATTTCTACAAGTATGTCAGTAGCAAGAGGAGGATCAGGGGAAGTGTGGGTCCATTACTGGGTGAGGAAATCTAGTGACAAAGGATGCAGAAAAGGCTGAAGTGCTCAGTGCTTTTCACCTTTGTCTTTACAGACAAGGTCAGCTCCCAAACTACCGCACTGGGCAGCACAGTTTAGGGAGGCCCTCAGTGGCAAAACAACAGGTTATGGACTACTTAGAAAAGCTGAATGTGTACAAGTCCATGGGGCTGGATGAGAGGCACCCGAGGGTGCTGAGGGAGTTAGCTGATGAGATCGTAGAACCATTGGCCATAATCTTTGAAAACTCATGGCGATCAGGGGAGGTCCTGGATCATTGGAAAAGAGCAAACATAGTGCCCATATTTAAGAAAGGGAAAAGGGAGGATCCAGGGAACTACAGACCAGTCAGCCTCACCTCAGTCCCTGGAAAAATCATGGAGCAGGTCCTCAAGGAATCCATTTCTAAGTACTTGGAGTAGAAGAAGGTGATTAGGAACAGTCAGCATAGATTTGCCCGGAGCAAGTCATGTCTGATCAACTTAATTTCCTTCTATGATGAAGGTGACTGTCTCTGTGGATGTGGGGGGACTGGTGGATGTAAATGTAACCCGAGCGGTAGTCCAAGAGGTACCCCCTTTCCAACTGAAGGGATCAAAGCAGGTGCACAAGTGCTGTGGGAGGTGTAGGGACTCTCCTCCCCCTATAGAGCAGAGCCAGACCACCAATGGGGACTTAACCATATACCTTTTAATGACAGAACAATACTGGGAACATAACCAGTAGAAACCAGGGGGTATAGAGGACACTACAATGCCTCAAAGGTGCAGGATTCAACAAAGGTTAGACACTTACAATCATAGACATATTCATCCAGTTGACAAAGATGGGGTAACCAAAATGTAAAACACAAACAGCAGAACAAATAATACTGGTTGGTGAAATATAAAAAAGGCACAAAATACAAAATGTCAAATGACAAGGAATATAGGGCCTAGATACCTGGAGAGGGAGAAGGGGGAAAAACGCAATGGACCCTTTCCGCTATAAGAAGATTTTCTCCCTGTTTGCTCACTCACCCCACCTGCGACTTAAACTCAGATCTCCCACATGGTAGGCAGAAACTCTACCACACAGCCACCAGTGCTGGCTCTGCTTCAGACTGCTAAGGGTCTTGACCTTCCCAGAGCCCCAGCCTCACATCGAGGTGCCTGGTCTCTTACTGGCGGAGCTGGAAGCAGAGCTGGGAACCCCTCAGGTCGCTGCTCAGATCCTTGCTGGAGCAGGGGAGTCTCTCCTGCTAGTTACAGCCTCTTGTAGGCGATCCTGGAGCCCAGCGGGGAGCCTCTTCTGCCGGCCACACACCGCGCTGCTGAGGGTCCAACTGCTGCTTGCAGGTCCCACTCTTTCAGGCTCTTCTGGGGCAACTGCTCCCGCCCCACTGGCCCAGCTCTTTGAAGCTCCTTCCTTGTGGTCCCTCACTGGTCTCCCTTGAGTCAGTCACACTGCCCCTTTTATCCACCTCCAGGTGACCCAAGGGGCCAATCAGGGAACATGGGGGGTGAGTCTCTGGGGCCTGATTGGTGAGAAAAGGGAATCCCAAGTCCTTCAATCATATTCTACCCCTTCAAAACCCTGGGCCAAATCATTACCAGATTGGTGAGGAAAGGGAATCCCAAGTCTTCCAATCATCTTTTGCCCTTTCAAAACCCCTGGGCTAAGTTGCTGCCAGCTAGCCCGTCACATAATATACCTTGACTTTTTTTAGAAAGGCTTTTCATACGGTCTCCCACAACATTCTCTCAGGCAAGCTACGGAAGTATGGGCTGGATGAATGGATTGTAAAGTAGATAGAAAACTGGGCTCAGAGAGTAGTAATCAGTGGCTTGACATCTAGTTTGCAGCCAGTATCCAGTGGAGTGCCCCAGGGGTCAGTCCTGGGGTTGGTTTTGTTTAATGTCTTCATCAATAACCTGGAAGATAGCATAGAGTGCACTATCATCTTGCTTGCAGATGACACCAAGCTGGGGGGAGTAGTAGATACGTTGGAGGGTAGAACTAGGATTCAGAGTGACCTAGGCAAATTGGAGGATTGGGCCAAAAGGAATTTCATGAGGTTCAGCAAGGACAAGTGTAAACGCCTGCACTTAGGATGGAACAATCCCATGCATGAGTACAGGCTGGGGGCCGACTGGTGGGCAGCAGTTCTGAAGAAAAGGACCTGGGGGTTACAGTGGACAATAAGCTGAATATGAGCCAAAAGTGTGTCCTTGTTGCAAAGTAGGCTAACGGCATACTGGGCTGCATTGATTGCCAGAAGGTCAAGGGAAGTGATTATTCCCTTCTGTTTAGCACTGTTGTAGCCATATTTGGAGTATTGTGTTCAATTTTGGGCCTCCCACTAAAGAAAGGATGTGGACAAATTGGAGAGGGTTCAGGGAAGGGAAACAAAAATAGTGAGGGGGCTTGGAAACATGACTTATGGGGAAAGACGGAGGGAACTAGGCTTACTTAGTCCAGAGAAGAGGAAACTAAGAGGGAATTTAAAGGCGGCCCTCAACTACCTGAGGGGTGGTTCCAAAGAGGATGGAGCTGGACTGTCCTCAGTGGTGGGAGAAGACAGAACAAGGAGCAATGGTCTCAAGTTGCAGCAATGGAAGTTTAGGTTGGATAGTAGGACAAATTTTCTCACTAGGAGGGTAGTAAAGCACTGGAACAGGTTACCCAGAGAGGTGGTGGAAGCTCCATCCTTGGAAGTTTTTAAGACCTGGCTAGACAAAGCTTTGTCTGGGATGATCTAGTTGGGGATGGTCCTGCCTTGAGCGGGGGGTTGGACTAGATGACCTGCAGAGGTCCCTTTCAATCCTAATTTTCTATGATTCTGTTTTGAGGAAAGATATGCTGCACAATGCCTGGAGGCTGAGAGCAATGCCATGAGGTTCATGAGAATGGAGGCTGTAGCTGATGTTGAAGTTAAACGAAGTTTGTGGACTGAATTTCTTTAAAAAATAAAACAAAATACAATTGCTTCCCCTAATTTTAGAGAAGGATATCTTTATTCTGGATGTTTTTATAATAGAAAAATATTCTCTCTTTTTGAAGCAGATTTTTTGGATTATGATATCAAAATAATTATTGATTCTAAATTCCTTGAAACTTTGGTTTCATTGACTTTTTTCACTTAAGAATTTTGCAGTCTGCTTTGTTGTTGAAATTTTTCCAAACAAACTTCAGATACAGTCTTACATTCCTTAAAGGAACCATTTAAAATCCATTTAACTCACAATTGAATTGACAGTTTACTTGCAAATTTTCAGAAAACTCATTCTATAATCAGCAATCCTGCATCTCCAAGAATAATACATTGTACCTTTTCTACATAGAAGTAGTTGAGTTCCTCTGTTAAGTGTGCAGCTTAACTCAAACTTACATTAAACCCTGACTAATTTAATGCTCACTTGATGATCATTTTCTAGTGCTATTAACATCCCTGGAAGCTGTAGGTACTTAGCAACTTGGAAAACTAGGGCATTTTTATTTGAAGGCACCTAAACATGTCTAAATTTCTAACTTTAGGTATTCATATTAGAATATCTAATAAATATCTTATGTTATCTAGTTACTCCATACATAAATATTGGATGGTGATAAGGTAATGAAGCAAGTTGATTTTTTTTAAGATAACAGCAAAAAAATTTGATAATGCAACATTAAAATCCAGTTTTCAAGTGTAGGTGCCTAAATTTAGGCCTCTAAACCTATACTTGGGTATCAGTAAAGGATGTTTAGGTTCATAAGGGCTAATTAAGGCATCTAAACAGATGTTTAAAATTGTTTTTTCAGGCCCTGAATACAGATTTATTTTCTTAATTCAAAACATTTAAGTTTGAAAATATTTTGGTTGGATTGAATTTCCTTCTGAGGGTTAAGTTTACAATATAAAAATAAATTTACAAAATCAATATGGTCCATATTAAGTGGATTAAACCCTGGCTAACTGAAAGATTATAGGAGATAATTATCAACAGACAATCATCTGACAGAAGTATTTATGGTAGGGTAGTGGTTTTCAACCTTTTTAGAGTTAAGACACCCCTTGATGTACTCAAATCATCTCTGAATATACTGAAAGCACCCCATGGAAAATGTCAGATCTTAGTTTTCACTGGTTTTTTGACTTCCAATAAAAAAGCAACTTGGACAGACCACAATAAGTTAGAATGTTTCTAACACTACCGATTCCTCACCGAAATCTTGGGGTTTATTTTGTAAATCATGTTTGCACATCTAATGATGCTAACATTATGTGGCACCCATATCACCACTGAAAGGGTCTCAAGGCACCCCATGGTTTCACAGTATTCTGGTTGAGAATCACCATGGTAGGGTCTCACAGGGATCAGTTCTTTACTCAAAGTCATTCACTATCATGATCAATGAAATGGAAAAAGCATCCAAATTGCTTCGGGTAAAATTTGCAGATGATCCTAGTATACCGATGGATCTAGACCACTTATTGGAGCAAATGATTTTATAGCTAAGGTAAAGCCACCTATCCAGTTGCAGTTTAATTCAAGGGTGAACTTTGGCCCATTAATCAACATTTTTTTTCAGAGCAGAGGTGAAACTGTATAGAAAGTACCTGAATAAGACTTATTACAGTTGTGACATTGTATAGGAAAACAACGGAGAAAATGAGTTAAAATGGGTGTATGTGACATTAAACTAAACTGAAAGTACTACAGATAGTACTTGTAGAAGGTTATAAAAATGGGAGTCATTGGGAAAATTGTAATGTCTTGATTAATATATTAGCATGTAAATGTACATAACTTGTTTAGTGGTAATTTCACATTCAATTTAAGTATCTTTTGCTTGACAGAATGTATACTAGTCCTGCCAACTGTGTATATAGTGGGTTCCACAGTGGTACTAATAGTTGCTTCAGTAATGGAAAAGAATTCTGCTTGTATTTGCTGAAATTCAAAAGAGAATTTTGATATAGCTGCATTCACATATTATTCATTTTCCATGAATATTTAACTGCTTTAGGTTTATTAGTGTGAATATTCATGAGTGTGAACATATGGGTGAATTTATGAGTATTTGTTGAAAGTGAATTTCAAGACACTGCCAAAAGACAGGGCTGGAGGTCAATAGACCAAAGGATTGTTTATACGACAGAGCGATGTGTCCTGAGCAGCATGGGACTGAAGATGTTGATTGTACTTCAAAACCAGAAGTTAGCCAGTCAGGGTACTCCAGAGTCATCCCCAGTGCCCACTCTTGAACCCTCAATCTCCAGTAGAAGCGAAAGAGGCCACTAGGGATGAGAGCGGAATAGCCCAACTGGTGAGCTTCTGGGTATGGAACAATTCAGCAAGCTTGGGTGGGTGTGACAAGGACAGGGTAGGTGGGGCGTGTACTGCTGGAGACCTGCTGCTGCTGCTATAGTAGAGATAGGCTCACTGTTGGCTGATTGGATGACCTACTCTGTGACCTAGTCTGTTTTCACTTCACTTGCCCCATCTGTAAAAATACAGATGGAATCATAATTAGTGAGACTACTAGATGGAACATCTCACTGTTCATTATTATTGATCTCCTTAGTTCTGTGTTATATATTGGTTTATAAATAAATAAATTTAAAGATTACAGAAGAAAATTTAAACAATCACTGTATGATGGGGCTGTTTCCATCAGGATCCTATAGGGACCTGTTCTTCCCGCAAAGCCATTCAATATCTTGACTGATTATATAGCAGAAAGCATCCAGATCATTACTGGCAAAAATTGCAGATTTTGCAACTTGGTGAAGTTGTAAATAATGATAGGGTAGATCAGTTTTATACAGACTGATCTAAATTACTTGGTCTGGAGCACTCATTAGAACAAGCAATCATACATTTAAAAACAAGCAATGGAGTTGGCTTTACAAGTTGAGAGACAGCATAGTGGCTTACAGTGGCAGTGGAAGTATCTTCAGGTCATGGTAAATAACTGATTAGAAGCTCTGACTGGGCCATTTCAGCTAAGATGTGAACAGGCAGGGAAATATCACATAAGAGTAAATTTTGCAGTCCAGAACTGCAGTGCTCTTCAGAACTGGAGCTATCCTGAGGCCATATTTGAAGTATTTTCCATTTTGAATTATGATGGTGATAATAGTTTCATAAAACTAGGAAACTAATGATGGTATGTTTCTCTAAAGATCTATTATACTGGTATGCAGACAAGAATCAGTATACTACTGTGAAACTATAGATTACAAAAAAATCTGATTGGTAAGAAGTGGAAGAAATGGGAGAACAGTTTTTTAGTTGATACGTTGAATGCAGAGACAATGGTTGATGGACTGAAAGATGCCAAATAGCTTTCAGTCACTTTTATCCATTAAAAGCATCAGAGTTGAAATCCTATCAGTAATAACTGAATCCAATAGCAAAATTTCCTTTGACTTTAATGGGGTAAGAATTTCATTCAAGGAAGTTTCACTGAAGTTTGATTTGAACAGATTATGCTAAAAAAGCTACTTGACTAAGCTGCAAGTCATAGTGCAACAAACATTTACATATATACTGATGTAACATCAATGTTGAAATGTGTTGCATTTGCAGCAAAGCCTTGAAGTGTTGACCTTTCTGCAGAACAGAAGGCAAAATCCCTTTCCAAAAGAAACCCAAAAGAAACGTTGCTGGTACAACTTCTCCTACTTATTGAGCTAAGCAACAACAGAAAGGTCAAAAATAGCTTTATAAGAGTTTAAAATACAAATTTAGCTCTCCTGACATCTGCATAGACTAAATGAGTTGTTGAAAGATTTGAAGAGTTTTACAGAGTGTATTAAATTTCATGACTTTCACACTAAAAATATTCATTTGGTTATACTGAGCCAACAATAACTTCGAGATTTATTAAAAGCAGGCCACTGTTTTAATGGAAAAAAAATATTTTTATGCAATGAACAGTAATGACTTTTTTACAACTCTTGTAAAAACTCAAAAGAAGAACAAAGAAGATTCTTGGGATGGGTGGATGTTGCAGCTTTTGGTTTCATTGGTGGAATAAAATAAATCCCTACAGCATCTGTTTGACTAGCTAACAGTAGAATTGGGGTCTTTTTTATTTTTAAAAATATGGAAATCATCCTACAAAAAACTAGAGATGATCAGACTCTGTCTGAATGATTGCTTATGGGTATATTGAAATCGTCCACTTGTTCTAGAGCAGGGGTTGGCAATTATTTGGGCCCAAGGGCCATATAAGCTGTTTTGGTAAGATGTTGTGAGCCAGTTCACCAATTCCCTCTCTGCCTCTATGCAACAATTCACCAAAATTCACTATGTGGGATGTCGCCCCAGACAGCAGTGTCCAGGAGTGGGATGGATGGGAGAGGCTGGGATCACAAGGCGGGGTTGTGGGGGCAGTGACAGTATGGGGCTGGGGCTGGGTCAGAGCCACAATCTGCTGCTTGCACGCCCCTGCGATGGGCACAGGTTCCACAGACAGGGGCATGAAGATAGTGAATCATAGCTCTGCCCTACCTTGGCTCCACACTGTCACTGCTCCATGATCCTGACCCCAGCCCCAGATGCAGCTCCCTGCCCATCCATGCACCATGTCAGTGCAGCTCCCCAGAGCTGTGTCTGGGGCCGGGATCTTGGAGTGGTGATATCACAGAGCTGGAATGCAGGTGGAAGATGCTGTTGGGCCTCCACTGGGGGGCTGCAGCACCCCTGAGGGAGAGTGGAGGGGTGCAAGTCCCATGGAGGAAGATTGGAAAGTCAAGGAGGGGAGGCAGAGGAAGGGGACAGCCATGTGTCACTGCCAAGTCCACCAAATGGGGGGAACTTAGCCTCCCCCCCTTTCCCCTTCTGAGTCCCCTCCCCCAGCCCAGGGTTTGTAGCCCGCAGGCAGGGCAGGGAGTGGGATAGACTCAGCAGTGACTCCATGCCCTGCCACACATTTGGAAGCAGCAGACAGCTATCCCCTAGAAGATGTTCCCAGTGTAGCCAGGTCAGCAGCACACCATGTGGCCCTGTGCCCTGTCAGGCAGCTGGGGCCACTCGGGCTGAGTGGTGGTGGACTCCCGGTGACAGCTGCAGTGGCCCCAGCTGCCTGATAGCACGCGGAGCTGTGTGATGCCCTGCTGACCCGGGCCACACCCGTGCAATGAGGCAGTGGCAGTGCGGGTGCCAGGTGGCTGGGACCAGTCCCTGCTGCCCTGTTGTGTGAGGGGGCAGGGGGCTCTGCCACAAGGCCCCAGCAACCCCAACAGCAGCTGCTACTCCTAGTAAGTGCAGGGCTTTTTTTAAAAAAATTGCTGGGATGCTGGGGCCAGGCAGGACAGCAATTTAGGGGGATTTGGGGGGCAGGTGGTGGATGGAGACAGGTGGG
>NW_017729026.1:8845858-8858206 GCF_001723915.1 Gavialis gangeticus | reverse complement strand
GGGGAGGGGGACGGGGGGGGCAGTGATAGGGGGGGCGGGGGGGGGATGGGGCCGGGGCGGGGTCTTGACATGGTCGGGTCAGGTCAGGCAGTGTGCTTCACCACCAGGACGAGGGCCAACTATAGAGATGTTCTGGCTGGCTACCAGAGCATCTCTGTGGAGGACCCAAGCCTCTGGTTGCCTCAGGGCATGGACCTGGACTGTGTCCTGCCCTGCTTTTTTCACCTGGGGTATTTTTTGACCCCTGGATATCCAGGGGTCTAATTTTGCCCCTGCGCTGTAAATTTGCAAATTTACTGTAAATGTTGTTCCAGCACGTACTTCTTGCAGTGTCTCAAAGGGCTTTGAGATACTGCAAGAGGCATGTGTGCACTCATCTGGATGCACCCAATGAAGGCACTGCATCTACGGTGGAGTTGGGGGCTGGTCTCCATGGAGACCAGCCCCTGGTCCCAGACACACCTCCCTGCCTGACTGCACGTGGTCTTGGTGGCTGAGGGACCCACTGCAGGTTGAGCAAAATCACTCCATGGGCTGGATCTGGCCCACCATCCATATTTTGCCCACTGCTGCCCTAGAACCATTGCTTAGCTGGCAGGATATTGGTCATACCTCCAACATAAGCTGAACCAGTGGTGTGATCATATTTCATGTAATCTGTCACATTTCATTAGTCTGCCTATCGATAGTAGCGCCTGTCTAGAAATAACCTATCCTATGGATTTTTCCTGCTATCCAACATTTCCAACCACACTGAGACACATTTTGTCATAAGCTTCTGTTCAGGCAAACCATTACTGTCCTCATGCATGAAAACAGGCTTCTGCCGTTCTGGTCATCAGAGCAGGGCAGCAGAAATTTTACCTGCCACTACTTACCTGTGTCCCAGATGGAAATATCACAGTCAACTCAGACTAACATAATCCAGCCTTAATTGTTTTGTGCACTACAATGTGTTCTAACCCAATTTTCAACATTTTGGCAAGAGTTTTCCTGCATGTAGTCCTTAGTATCAGATTGTTATGTTTTTATTTCTAACTGAAGCGGGGTATTTAGTATGATCATACTAGCTGCTAATTGTATGCTGGATGCTCTTTAACATTTTACTGTGTATAATATTTTACTGTAATATGACAAACTGTTGTTTATTTTTCCCTGGGTCCCTTGTTCTCCTGTGTGCTTCACCCATTTCTGCATTCGTAATGTGTCTGAGAGAGTGACATTGTGAAACTCTGTAGTCATGTAAGCGGAATATTAAGAATAATGATGAGAAAACCAGGAGACTCTCCAAAACTATGCAAGGGGCTCTATTAGAATACCATAAACTGTGTTCACAAAGTCCTCCTCAGTTTGTTTCTTATAAAGGGAGACAGCCTCTCAGTTTCACCAACCTCCCCCCCTCCCCCCCACACCCCGTTCCTTTTGCTATGTGCTCACCTTGGTTATTGCTCCTCCTCTGGTAATGGCCAAACTGTATACATCATTCTGTATCTTTCCTTCTCTACATTAGTTCCATGCTGGCCATCCTACCCAAACATGCTCCTAATTCTTATAGTACAGTAATCAACTCATTTCTGCCATGCCCCTCCCCACATCCATTTATATTACTACATAGGTGAAATATTTTATATTTTTCCTCTTAGCCTTACTAGGAGTGGATTATCCATAAATTAGAATAGCTTTTTTCCCCCGTATCTATTGTTCAGCTAACACACAGTATGCTCTCCCTTTTTAAAAAGTTACCACTTTCTAATGCCTGTTTTAGTAATGTGCTCTTGATCAGAGTTGGAGTTATGATATATACTGGCAGTCCTTGACTTACAATGTTTTGAGTTACAATGTTTCACACTTACAATGTTTATAAATTGACACCCTATTTCAACTTTATGATGTCAGTTTCGACTTTACAATGCTTGATCTGATAGGACGCCATGTCAGTGAACACATTCCCTGGAGAACTTCTGTCCAAATTTCCTTGAACACTTTCATTAAGAAAGCAGACAAGACTCCAGAAAAACCTGCAGCCAAGACTCCTGAGAAGACTCCCACCAAGAACCCTTCAAAAAGTCCAACCAAGAGCCCTTCAAAAAGTCTAGCAAAGTCACCTCAAAGAAGTCCTTTTAAATCAATATGATTGCTATTTACAATATAAATACATTAATGTAGCTATATTACTCATCTATAATTGATTGAGTACAAAATTCTGGGGTATTTTTGGTGAAAATAGGGTATTGGGCCTTGGTTCAGGAACCAATCCCCCATTTATAATGTTGTTCCTTATGAGAAAATTGGTTCCGAGTTACACCGTTTCAACTTAAGATGCAGTTTTCAGGAACCAATTGTATTGTAAGTCCGAGGACTGCCTGTATGATAAAGGGTTGGTTGTACCTTAATTTTCAGTTGTAAACCCTCTCTTCAGGACCCAAATGTTTAAAGATCAGCCCTTGAGAGAAATATTCCCACCCCCTCCACTCTTGGCTTTCAAACTAACTTTGTCCAACTCATCATCAGAAGCAACTCCCCACTGTTTAACAGATATTAAGCAAGACAGAGACTTCCTTGGTAAGAAATGCTTAACCTGTCAACACATTCCACCCTGCCATTACAGACCCATAAGGACCCATGGTTCCCACACATGCTTTTTCCAAAATGTGATATATCTGATTGAATTCACCAAATGCCCCCATGGGCGAATGGGTGAACTATATGGGTAAAACTAAAGAGCAACTATGCACCAGAATGAACTCTCACAGAAAAATTACAAAGTACAGAGACACACATACACCATTAGAAGCACATTTGTCACAGAACAGACCCAAAGAAGAATGTCTTGCATTCAAAATCCTGTCTAACTATACTGTGCTGGTGGTCTAATAAAAGACATCACCTCAGAAATCCTTGCCTCTGTACAGGTAAAGAGAAGAAGAGACAATAACATCACTAGTGCTCTGCCAGCGCTACATGTCCCAAATTTAATAGTATTTAACTTGTGGTATTACCCCAGATTTATAGTATGTGATGTCTAGGCTTCCTATGTTAGAGGTAATATGTTTGCTTATTATGGAACTTGTCACAATTTGCCTACCACTTACTTTATGCTGACTGGGAACAAAATGCAAAAGGTAACTGAATAGCGTTCATTCAGATCCTCCACTGAAGCATCTCTTCATACCTTCTCCCAATGACTTTCTATAAATTGACAACCTCCCCCCGCAAACCCTTTTCTTTCTACAACTCTCATGAACTGCTTCAGCTCAGAAATAAGACATGGAGGGTGCATCTACAAGTGCAATTCATTCAAAGCAATAAACTCCAGAACAGTTTGAGCTGGAGTAAACTACACCTGGACACAGTGTCTACACGTGCTCCTGGGACAGCAGCAATTTAAGCTGGGGTGAAACAGATCATGCCAGGGCCAGGGGCATGCGGGGGTCAGTCCCAGGTTCTGGGTGGTAGCAGTAAGCAGCAGAGGGGCTGGCTGGAACATGAGGGTGCTGAAGTGCAGAGCTGTGTGGCTAGGCAACAGGGAGAAGTCTGGCAACCTGTTGACTGGGCTGACCAGGCACAATTTATGTCTGCAATCAGTGTCTACACATGTATCTAATCACAGTTAATTACGCTAATAGCATTAATTAGCTTACTGCAGTCAAATAGTGTTGCACATATAGATGGTGACGTTTTACTCCACAGCTAATTAGTCTACTGTACAGTTATGTGCATGTGTAGACACAGCCACAATGCCCTTCTCAAACATCAGCTTTGCCACAGTAGGAAATACTAAATTATGTTCCTTCTGCTTTCAGAAGGAGCAGCCCTAAACAAGCTCTAAATCACAGCCTGAGAATCCTCCCATATGGCGTTTTCACTGCACACATTTGTCAGTCTTATGTTGTCTGTGTAACTATGTGTGCCTATGTTGTTGAATACTTTACAATGCATTAGTATGTATCTTCCTATAACAGTTTTATTGTATAAAAGGAATGTGTGTACATATGATACTTGTATGCATACTAAATTTAATACAAAATAAGATAAGCTTGTTATTTTTGTTTCATGTTAACTTCTCAGTGTTTACAGTTAAAGGTTATTATTTTTAGGTTGTGCAGTCTCAGCGTTATGTTCTTGTGGTAGACATTAGGGCGTTTTTACACATAAAAACGCCTGGCATTGCAATTCTTGCAGTTGTATAAGTGGCAAAATGAGCGTCAGCATTGAGAAAATAGCAGTGGCATGTTCTGAACGAAAATACATTGCAGATGCTTTATTTTAAAAATGCACCACTGCCATTTTCTGCATGCTGACGCACATTTTTCTGCTTATACAACTGCACATGGCACAGCGTGGTGCATGTCAACTTGTGTGCAGAGCAGACCCACTTAATCGAGTCTGCTCTGAAGCGATGAATCTCCGGTGTGTCACAGGATGAAAAAGTATGTGTATAAAAGCCTACAGCCTTTAAGTATGTGGTCAAAGTCATTTACCTCCTCATAGAACCCTCCCTCATACACAGTTCAGGAATAAGGCAGTTATTCAACCTTTTTTTTGTCTTTTCTATTCCATGTGTGGTCCAAGTCTTATTTAAACACTATCTAAATCCTGCACTAAAGACAGGATTGGGGATTAATTGCCTTATAGAGTTTTACCTAGGCTTATCACAAAAGTTTGAACCTCACAAACAATTTATGTTAAGAAGACTGAACCACATAAGCAGCAGATTATTATTATTGTTATTATTATTAAATGGAAAACTGAGTATTTTATTTTTCTCATCATGAGTCAAAATATGAAAAACCTCTATGCCTGCAATGCCATTTTTAAATACCAAAATGCATTAATCATTACTGTAAATTTCATTTCAGGAATACGGGGCAGAGTTACGGTTGCTTAGATATCTGCACTGTATTTCTAGTCACATTTTTGGATTTCTTCAGTTTAGCCTTAACTCTGAATTTCCTATTTGGAACACCTGTTTGAGAAATAATTGTAGCACCCCTCTTGTTTGTTTGGCTTTTTAGCCAAAATTACTGTTATGTACTTCCAATCATAAATCTATGATGAAGAGGTTTTTTTTTAAATAATCTAGAAATATACTGTATTAACTCAAATCCAAGATGAGATACCCCCAGCTGATTTGCTGGGGGAGGGGGGGAAAGAAACTTCATCTTGCATTCAAGTACCAGTGCTCTGGTTATGCCCTAGCCCTGATCTGAGCCCAATTGCTGCTGCTGGTTGGACCCGGCAATAATACAGTGAGTACAGGTCAGGGGCCAGGCTTAGCATCCAGGATGGGTGCTTGTCTGGGTTGGGGATTGGATCAGGGATGGGGATTGGGGCCAGGCTTAGCATCCAGGATGGGTGCTGGTCTGGGTTGGGGATTGGATCAGGGATTGGATTGGGGCATCAGCACAGGTTGGGCATCAGGTGGGGGATCAGGTAGGGGATGGGGCAGCAGTGAGAGTGGGATGTGAAGGATCAGCGCAGGTCAGGTGACTGGGTCAAAAAATCAGGCAGGGAATTTAGCAGCAACACAGGTTAGGGATGAGGTAGGAGATGAGGTTAGAAATGGGATGGCAATGCGGGTAGGGAGATGGGTCAGCAGTGCACTACTGCCCCACCTCTGGCCTATGCTGCTGATTGGGCAGCAGTGCAGGTTAGGGGATTTGGCAGCAGCACCATGCATGGAAAGTAGGGCGGAGGGTGGGTCAGGATATGGGGAAGCAACAAACCAGGGGACAGGGCAGCAGCCGGCACTGCTTCTCTAGCCTGTGACCTGTGTTACTGTGTTATCCCTTGTCCCATGCTGCTGCTGTTAGAATCCCTGACCTGCATGGCTGCCAAGTAGCCATCCACTGGGGGAAGGGGCAGCAGTGCCCACAAGGGATCAGGCAGCAGTGAGTGTTGGGGATTGGATGCAGGGACTGGTGGCAGGGGCATAGAGTTGGGGTGGGGATGGGGAAAGGCAGCAGGGGCATAGGAGGCGAGGCAAGTGGCAAGGGAGCAAGGTGCCTGCTCTCTCTCTCCCCTCTGTCCTTTGTGTGGACAAATTTAATATGACACTTCAATAATTATATTCTATAGATGGAAAATTATAAATTTATAATTTTCTATGTATAGAATCTAAGTATTGGGGGATCATCTTAAATTCAAAATCTCCCTGAATTAGAACAAATATCATGTGCATGCATATGTGCATGTGTATTCCCAGTTGCTGCATTAAGATGGAGTTAAGATACAGATACATGTAAGCAAATATAAAATAAAAATATGTGCTTTGGGATCATGACATCTTTTTCAATGCTAGTAAAGTGATGCTGCCAAAACCTGGAATCTGATCCTCAAGGGAGAGGTGTGGAGAAACTTTTGGCTCTTAACTGAGTCTTCAGCTCAGTGAGAATTGCATTGAAACCCACAAAGAAACTATTGCCAAAACCACAAAAATTGGACTTTTGCTGAATAGAGACTATACAAAGCAATCTTCATCCTGAGTTTAGAGTACAGCAAATATTTTGTTCCAGTCAAGTTCAAAATTTTCTTTGCACATTTTTATATCTCTTAATCACTTTAAAAGAAAAGATAAAATCTTTTCATAATATTTTTGTTAGGCTATCAGGTAAGCATGATTTTTTGTTGCACATTATTTTCCACTATTGGTAGGTAAAAAATAAATTAATCATGCAACACCTTTAGATTACAATTTGAAATCATAATTTCCCCTTGTTCAATACAAGTATATGTGTGCACACACAATTTAATATGAGTTTAGCCAACAGAAATGTGGTGGAAACCTATAGTCATACTAAGCCCAACACTCTCTGGCTATCTGAACAAATCTTTTACTGGGGCCCTCTGAAGATAAATACTCATCCATCTAGTTCCTTTTGGGTTTTTTGTAATGTCTCCCTGTCTAATTTAATAAATGCTTTCTTGCTGGTTCTTGGCATCTTCTTCAACAAGGAATGTAAACTGAAAACGCCGTGGAGACTAATGTTGGCACAAAATTCCACAATGAATAATATCAGGAGATGCAAAGACTAGCTTGTTGGTCCAATACCTAGTGCCACAATCTACGTTAGGGTAAACTGTTCTTTGCTGCATGAGACAGTTACACAACACTTAACATATGTGAGAGTCATATGAAAAATAGCTTGCTTCAGTCAGTTGCTAGAACCAGTTAACAGAAAAACTGTCAAAAGTAATAGTAGAAAAAGCCGTCAAAAACATAATGCTACACAAGCACAGGCTGTAAGAAATTACTGGTAACATTTTATCACAATTTCTGTCACCCAAGTAGTGTCAAAAAGGCAGCAGCTGCTGTGCAATTATCACTTGTTTTATTTGCACCACATCAAAATCTATCACTAAATCATTGAAAAAAAATATGATACTGTAACACCACAATCTTCTAATCCCAAATGTTTAAAGGTAACCAATTCCTCTTTCAATAGGGTATCTAAAAAAGATTTTATTATAACGTGTTCTACAAAATTCATCTTACTATGTAAAGCAGACTTTCCAGAGTTCTTCCTGGATTTATTTCCCTGGATTTATTTCCGACTTAAGTCACAGAAGATCTATTTAAGCAGGTACACTAGAAAATCCTCACTAATACTGCTTCTGGGTGGCCCATGTAGTCTATGAAATCTCTTCAAACTCAAATATGATTCTGTGTAGATTTGCTCTTCAGAAATAGCTCATTATTATTCTGGAAGTGTATTGCATCTGTCTACACATGTACATGCTGGAGTCCTAGAGCTTTAAACTATCACCAGTTTTTCAGGAAGAATGTCTCTTTCTTAGCCACTCAGTTGCTACAAGACAGGAAGTCCTCTGAAGGAACAAAGCATGTTAAAGGAGAGGTAGTATAATATAATAAATAGAAATGGGCCTTGGGCCTAGATCTCATTTCTATCTCAGTTATTGATTTGGTTGCCCCTAGTAAATTAATTCACCTCTCTGTGTCTGGTTACCTATTTGTAAAATGTGGATAATGATAACTTGTGTTGTTTGTTGGTTAATTTGAGAAGCTGTAATCAAGCTTTGAGAAACAAGTTAACTTTATAAGTAAGTCAACTAAAGGAGATGGATATAACTGGGAGTTGACTCTAACATGCAATTGCTTGGATCCCCTCCTCCTAACTAACTGCCCACTGCCAGTTCTCTCAAATTAACACAGAGGGAACATCTACACATGCATTTTACTGTGGAGCTGACTAATTAGTTCCACAGTAAAGCATCAGCATGTAAGGGCACAGTAAATTAATTAATGCCTTTGTAAGATAGTACTGTCCAGGACAAGTATTCCTACAGCGGAGTAATTATATGTTCTACAAAGGATGTGAGATGGTCACCGGGACAGGCTGGGGCACCAGGGTGCTACAGTGCAGGGGCTGCCTTCTGGCTAGTCCCGCATGACAGCACACTTGTGCACCAGCCAAGCCCTCTGCAGCACATTGAGCTGGGGAGCAGAAGCTCTGGGCTGGAAGTCTGGTCCCCTAGCCCCCTACCAGCTAAAGCTCCTCCACTCCAGCTCAATATGTTGTGGTCCTGGGCGCATGTTTAAATGCTATGCCCAGGAGCAATAAACTCCAGCACAGTTGATTATTACTATGTGTTAATTGCATGTGTAAATAAATGTAGACACTTATTTTTATGCAAGTGTCTTACAATACTGACCTCTTTTGTGAATTGTTTTGAGATTTATGGACAAAAAGTTGCTTGTAATAGTAGTAGTAGTAATATTATCATTGCAATCTCTGGAACTTGTGTTACCAGCCATGCACTTGGAATCAGCTAGATCCCTAGGGCACTTTTACACCTACTCTGACACGTTCTGATTAGAATGGGTCAGAGCAGACTCAATTAATTAAGTCAGAATGCTCCAGCATGCTGCAGAATCTTGTGTATTCAGTATCCCTGCATTTCAATATGGTGGCAGGGTGCTTTAACTAAAGCTTGTAGAACAAGCTTTTCTTAAAGTGCCCCTACCCCCATTTTGAAACCTGGGACACCAAATACATAAAACACTGCAGGATTTTTAATTACAGTGGCTCTTGAGAACTGCTTTGATTAAAATGCTCCCCCACCCCAGAGCATGTGTACAGATGCTTTTACAGGTCAAGATGGTGTTACAATATGAAAACGTCCTCAAAATAGCAGTTCTTTGGAGATTCTAGACTCTGATGCAAATAGCCAATGCAGCCCTTCAGAATCATGGATTCATAGATTGTAAGGGTCTGGAAGGGACCTTGGAAGATCATCGGGTCAGTCCCCCCTGTACTATGCAGAAAAGACAACTGGGGTCAGGTGACTCCAACAAGGTGACCATCCACTCTCCTCTTGAAGATTTCCAGAGTAGGTGATTGTACCACCTCTGGAGGGAGTCTATTCCAGTCTGGACACCCTGACTGTGAGGAAGTTTTTCCTAGTGTTAAGCCTGAAACGGTCTTCCAGGAGTTTGTGGCCACTACCCCTGGTTTTCCCTAGGGGTGCCCTGGTGAGCAGTTGTTTGCTGAGCCCTCAATGTATTCCCCTGATATAGTGGTACACTGCTACCAAGTCCCCTCTCAGCCTTCTCTTTTTCAGGCTGAAGAGACCCAACTCCCTCAGCCCTTCCTCATATGACTTGCCTTGCAAGTATCTGATCATACAGGTGGCTCTTCTCTGGACTCTCTCAAGCTTTTCCACATCCTTGTTAAAGTGCAGTGCCCAGGACTGGATGCAGTATTCCAGCTGTGGTCTCACCAACGCTGAGTAAAGCAGAAGAATCACTTTCTTGGTCTTGCTTGAGATGCATTGGTTGATGTATGCCAGAGTATCGTTTGCCCTACTGGCTACAGCATCACACTGGTGGTTCATGTTCATACTATGGTCTATTATTACCCCTAGGTCCCTTTCAGTCATGGTGTTAGTTAGTTTGGTACCACTGAGCCTGTACGTATGTTGGGGATTGTTCATCTACCAGATGGAGCACTTTACACTTCTCAGTGTTGAACTTCATCTGGTTCAATTTGAACTTTAACTTGCCAGCCTGTTTAGGTCTGCCTGTATCTGCAGCCTATTTTCAAGTGTGATCATGCTCCCCCATAACTTGGTATCCTCTGGGAACTTGGCCAGTGAGCTCTTCACCCCGACATCCAAATCATTGATAAAGATGCTGAAAAGCACTGGACCAAGCACAGACACCACTGGTCACTTCTTACCAGGACAACACAGATCTGTTCATTAGAACCTTCTGGGTCCTACCCCTCAGCCAGCTTCCTACCCACCTAATTGTCAAGCAGTTAAGCCCACAATCCTCCAATTTTCCCATGACAGCATCATGGGAAACCAGATGAAAGGCCTTTTGGAAGTCTAGGTATACAATGTTAACCTCTTCTCTCTTATCCAAGTGGCAAGTTACTTAGTCGTAGAAGGAGATGAGATTGGTAAGACAAGACCTGCCCACAACAAAACCATGCTGGCTCTTGTTCAGAATCCTACCTTCTGCAAGTGTATCGCAGATAGACTCCTTTATGAATTTTTCCAGGATTTGCCCTGGGATAGAAGTTAGGCTAATTGGTCTATAGTTGCTCAGGTCCTCTCTCGTCCCCTTCTTGAAGATAGGCACAACATTGGCCTTCTTTCGGTCTTCAGGGACCTTCCCCAAGTGCTATGCGTTCTGGAAGAGTTTCACCAGAGGTCCCACAGTGACTTCAGCCAGCTCCTTCAGCACTCTTGGATGAATTTCATCTGGTTCTGCTGACTTATAAATGTTTAATTTTTCTAACTGATCATTCACCAGCTCAAAGTAAACTGTAGGAAGGCAGTCATTCCCACTATGCCCCTTCTGAACCTTATCTAGTATGATTTTCCCTTTAGTCTGGTGAAATACCGAAGCAAAGTAGTCATTCAGAAGTTCAGTTTTCTCCTGAGTGTTGGTAACCAGCTGTCCTGAGTTGTTAAGCAATGGTCCCACACTTCCATGTGTTTTCCTCCTGTTTCCTACATACCTAAAGAAGGACTTCTTATTGTCCTTGATTTTTGTTGCTAGTTTAAATTCAGTAGCCTCCTTAGTCTTTCTAATCTGCTCCTTATAAGTGTGGGCCATTGCTGTATACTCCTCCTTGGGGACTGTCCCAAGCTTCCATTGTTTGTATGTCTCCTTCTTCTTTTTCAAGAGGACCATGATATCCCTATTAAGTCAAGAGGGCTTACCAGTCCTACTACATTTCCTCTGCATGGGAATGGACTTCCTTTGTGCTTTGAGAATCATGTCCTTGAGGAACAAACACACTTCATGCACTCCTTTCATCTTTGTTCCCTGATCCCGTAGCACTTCCCCTACTATTGCCCTGAGTCTACTGAAATTCACTTTTTTTGAAGTCAAAACTTCAACTCTGCTAGCTGATTTGCCTGCCTTGTGATAGACAGTGAACATGATGGTTTTGTGGTCACTGTCACCTAGGCTACCCTCTATGTTAAAGTTGCTCACCAGATCATCTCCTTTGGCCAAGACCAGGTCTAGGAGAGCATTACCTCTGGTTGGCCCATGCACTTCCTGGGTCAGGCAGTGCTTTATGATACAGGTCAGGAAGCAACATGACGAATATGACTTAGCTAAGTGTTCCTCCCAAGCGATATCTGGGTCATTGAAGTCACCCATGATGACCATGTCCTGTGCACACATGGCCTCTACCAGTTTTTGAGAGAGCTCCAGATCAAGCTCCTTGCCCTGGTTTGGTGGTCTGTAGTGTACACCTACAGTTTGGTCTCTCTCACCACACCCTCTCCCCATAGTTTGACCCAGAAGGTTTTAGGTCACTCTTCTTTGGAACCGATGTCGGCCTGTATTGCTCCCTCACAGAGAGAGCTACTTCTCCACCTTTCTTCCTTATTCGGTCCTTTTTGTGCAGGTTGTAGCGCTCTATGGCTACATTCCAATCATGTGAGGAGTCCTACCAGGTCTCCATAATCTCTACTAGATTGTAATGCCCATTGGAGAGTAGTTTCATAGTTTCATAGTTAGCAGGGTTGGAAGGGACGTGAGCAGATCATCAAGTCTGACCCCCTGCCTTGGCAGGAAAAAGTACTGGGGTCAAACGACCCCAGCAAGGTGTTCATCTAGCCTTGTCTTAAAGACCCCCAGGGTAGGATTGAGCACCACTTCACTTGGAAGTTGGTTCCAGATCCTAGCTGCCCTTACAGTGAAGTAGCGCCTCCTGATGTCTAGTCTGAATCTACCCTCTGCAAGCTTGTGACCGTTATTTCTAGCCACTCCTGGTTGTGTTCGGGTGAACAGGGATTACCCCAGTGCCTGCTGGTCCCCTCTGACTAGTTTGTAACAGGCCACTAGATCCCCCCTCAGCCTTC
>NW_017729026.1:8840628-8840858 GCF_001723915.1 Gavialis gangeticus | reverse complement strand
ACCACTCTCTGGGTGCGGCCCTCCAGCCAGTTAGTGACCCATTTGACTGTGTAGGTGTCAACACCACAGTCCCCCAGCTTTTTAATGAGAATGGGATAAAAGACAGTGTCAAAGGCCTTCCTAAAGTCCATAAAAAGTATGTCCACTGCTACCCCTGCATCTAAGAATTTTGTGACCTGGTCATAGAAGGCCACCAGGTTGGTCTGACAGGACCTGCCTCTAATGAACCC
>NW_017729026.1:8836361-8840498 GCF_001723915.1 Gavialis gangeticus | reverse complement strand
TCCTCCCTTTTTTGAAGGTGGGAACCACATTGGCCCTCTTACAGTCCTCTGGCATCAAACCAGAGCACCACGAGTGCTCATAAAGCCATGCCAAGGGTTCTGCAATGACCTCTCCTAATTTCCTCAGCACTCTGGGGTGGAGATCATTTGGACCAGCTGAGTTAAATACATCCAGTCCCTCCAGAAGTTCCCTCACTAGATCCTCACTGACCCTTGGCCTAGGTGGGCCTCCCTTGGGGCCTGAGGGGGTCCCAGTGGGGGGGCTGTTTTGGTCCCTGCTCAGGAAAATGGAGACAAAGAAGTTGTTAAATAGGTTAGCTTTGTCATCTGGTGTGACTACCAGATTTCCTAGCGTGTCTTGCAGGGGCCCCATGTTACCCAGTACCTTCTTTTTGCCCCCTATGTATTTAGAAAAGGACTTCATGTTGTCCTTGATCCGGGTCGCTTGTCCCAGTTCCATCTCTGCCTTGGCCTTCCTGACCACCCCCCTGCAGCCCCGAGCAACCACAGTATAGTCCTCCCTGGTGATGGCCCCTCCCTTCCATTGGGTGTACGCCTCCCTTTTAGTAGAAGGGTTAGCTCATCCTGCTTGTTCCCCATGCTTCTAGCATTAGTGTACAGGCACTTTAGTCCTCCAGTTGGGACCCTAGATTATTTTTCATGATGAGGGAGAACCATTCCCTCTGGTCTTGCAAGAGTGGTTCTCCTAGTGTCCCCAGCTTTGGAGCTTACTTGTGTGCCGGTCCCTGGGCATGCTGTAGTCAGTGTTTCCCCATCCACCAGCGATCTTAGTTTAAAGCCATATCTAGAAGATTGGCCATCCTGGCTGAGAACAGGGGCTTACCCCTCCATGTGAGGTGGATGTCATCCTTTCCCAGGAGTCCTCTCTCCCTGAAATCTGTGCTGTGGTTGAAGAAACGAAAACCCTCTCAGTAGCACCACTGCTGGAGTTGTTGGTTCACTTCTTCAATGCATCCTTCCCTCCTAGGTTCATGGTCTGCAACCAGGACCACAGAGGAAAAGACTGCCTGTTCCCCCAACCCCTTGAGGGCAAGGGCTTGAAGGCAGAGAATCCTGGGCAAAGTATCCAGTGCACCAATAGTAATTCTTTCATCATTTCACTCTATGGCCTTTCTAATTCTAGTTTTAGAAGTTGATATTTCGAGAACATATCTTTTTCTCTACTTGATGTTCTCCTCATTGATAAGCAATACATATGACAGTAACTTTTTGTGGGTATTAACCTGAGGCTTTCTTAATCAGTAGGCTTTCTAGTTTTCTGGCTTCTGCGGGTCATAGACCCAAATGATCTTCACTTTAGCATTTCCTTCAACCAGGTCAGGTTTGTGGTTCTACCACTGTTCCCTAAAGAAATGGTATTGGCTCCATAAATCCCAACAAAGCACACTTGCTACTTAGTTATGTCTTACTGGTGCTTGTACCAGCATTGCATAACCGCTGACACTGTGCATATTAAGTCTCAGCACATTGGGTTGTAGCTTCATTTATTTGTGATTTCACTGGTTTTCAAAACATGATATCCTAGCCAGTTTGTGTGGAAACCTCATCTTGTGCAGTGATAATGAGAATTCCATTGCTGGTTTTAAGTGGGTTCTCTTTGAGGATTCTTCATCAGTCTTTAAGAATATTTACATATTTTTCATGTAGAAAAAGGAAATGGTCTTCTCCTACCTCTCAAAATGGTCTTCATGTTCTGCTTGGGTTCTTGACTTTTTACAAAATTCTGTCTTTATCAACAACATTTAATATTGTTGCAATACTTTGAGACATGTAATAAGGATACAAAAATTCTCTACACAAGTTCTTCAGTATTCTTTGACTACTTTTTTTCCAATTGGTACATACTAGGTGCAGCTCTATGCACAATTAGCATGCAGCAATAAACTCCAGCACAGTTCATGCCAGAGTTTATTACACCTAGCAGTGGCAGACTGATGTGTGGGAGGCGGCGGGAGGGGGCCATGGCTCCTGGGCACCGGCCAGGGGGTGGGGTGCCAGCCAGGCTCTTCAGAGTTCTTGTCCGGTGGGTGGCAGCCAAGTTTGTTGTTTAACCTGCCCTCCCACCCCACAGGTTGGGTGTTTACTTACCTGTTACATCCAGAAATTCCGGCTGCCACCCCTCCCCCCATGTCTGGTGTGTTGGGACTTTCATTTCCTTCCCAGCCAAAACAGGTAACCAAACAGGGCCAGAGCAGGAGTGGAGGAGTTCTCGGCACAAAGGACAGGGTGGTGGGGGCAAGCAAATGCAAGCATTGGCCCTCGGGCACCGGAGACCCATGGTACATCAGTGGCTCCTGGGCACACAGTTTGAAGTGTGCACAAGACCACACCACACTGAGCTGACTTGCAACAGCTACAGCTGGCAGGAGATCTGAGGGGTCAGCCTGCTAGCCCAGAGCTGTTCCACCCCAGCTCAATGTGTTGCAGAGGGGTTGGCTGGGGCACAAGTGTGCTATAATGTGGGGTTAGCTGGCATGCAGTCCCCTCACTGAAGCATCCTTGTGCCCCAGCCAGCTGTGTCAGCATCAACATGTGCGCTGCTGTAGAGTAAAAACTCCACAGCAGGATAGCACTTGTATTTACAAGTACTATCCTGCCGTGAAGTTTATAAGTTTCCTGTGGCCTAATAGGGCTGAATGTGTAGACATGAGATGTTCACTGTGGAGCTAATTAGTCTACATGTCTCATGTAGATGTGCCCACAGTCTGTCAACTTTTGCCTTTTGGGAGTAAAGCTGTTTACTCTGTTTTTGTGAAGTGATTTCTCATTATCCTGTCTAACTTTCTCACTTCTTATATTGTCCAATTTACTATACTGTCAGGGTAATTCATATTTGGGATGATATGGATATTAATTGGTTTTGGTTATTAATGTTTTCACTGATCTGGAATTTCAGAAGATGCTGGAGCCTTGTCTAGTGTTCTAATTCAATTTTTCTAAAGATAAGTGTATCTCATAGCTTTCTTCGTAGCTTTCTTTAAGTGATAATGGGTCAATGACTTTCTTTTGTGTTAAACTCAGAGCATCACCTCTTACAGTTGTCCCTTTTGATGGTCATAGCTGTACATTTGTTCAGTTCAGTCTCCATGCACCTGCCATTTGGAAGTGATCTTCATCAGATTTAGGATATCTTTGTCTGACTTCTATAGACAATCTTAAATTGTACATTGAAAGAGGCGGCTAACAGGAAAGCTGTTATACATGATGAACACTGGCTGACTGTCTACAACAACCTAACAGAAATATTTTAAAGGGTGAATAGTAGCAAGAGGCAAATGATGAAAAGCAGGTGTGACAGAGTTCCTTCAGAAGATTCTCTGACAAATACTACCAGTGGTTAGACTGTGACATTGACATTGGGGGAAGAGGTGAGATCAATCTTCCATACAGGCATAGCTAAATCTATTAAATTATCAGTCTTATTTGAAGTGCCATAGAGTCCCAGTGTTTTCCTTATTCATGATTGTGAGACTGAATCAAAGGCCTTCTTGTAGTCTGTCTCTACTACACTAATTTTTGTATAGAATCATAGAATCATAGAAGTAGGGTTGGAAGGGGCCTTATAGATCTTCAAGTCCGACCCCCTGCCAGGGCAGGAGAAAAAACTGGGCTCAAATGATCCCAGCTAGGTAGGCATCAAGCCTCCTCTTACAAATCCCCAGGGTAGAAGCCAGCACCACTTCCCTTGGAAGTTGGTTCCAGATCCTAGCCGCCCTAACTGTGAAGTAGTTCTTACGGATGTCTAATATAAACCTACTCTCCAACAACTTGTGGCTGTTATTCCTTGTTATGCTGTGGGGCGCTAGGGGAAACAAGGTCTCACCCAAACCTTTCTGGTCCCCCCTAGTGAGTTTATTGACTGTCACCAGGTCCCCCCTCAGCCTTCTCTTGTGAAGACTGAGCAGGTTCAGGTCCCGCAGTCTCTTATTGTAGGGTCTGTCCTGTAGTCCCTGGATCATTCGGGTGGCCCTCCTCTGGACCCTCTCAATGTTGTCCACATCTCTCCTGAAGTGGGGCGCACAGAACTGGACACAGTACTCCAGCTGTGGCCTGACCAGTGTTGCATAGAGGGGGAGGATCACCTCCTTGGCCCTGCTAGAGACGCACCTGTGGATG
>NW_017729026.1:8825503-8836122 GCF_001723915.1 Gavialis gangeticus | reverse complement strand
CTGCTTATTCCCCATACTATGAGCATTGGTATATATGCATTTAAGGCCCTGCCTAGCTGCGTGTGCCACCCCCCGATTTGGGAGACTGTGTGGACCCCTGTTTCTTACCTGGGCACTCCTAGCATTTGTTACCTGTCTTGCTCGGGTGGTGTCTCCTCATCTTCCTGCGGCTCCCTCCCCCAGCAATGCTGGTTTAAAGCCTGCTGTACGAGATCAGCCAACCTGGAAGAGAAGACACACTTGCCTTTAGGAGAGAGGTGAAGCCCATCCCACTGCAGCAAGCCCCCCCCCAAAAAACATGGGTCATTATCAAAGAATCCAAGGCCTGCTTGGTGGCATGAACTGCGTAAGCACTGGTTGACCTCGCCAATGCAGGCCTCGTGTCGCCGTCCCCGCCTACTCACCAGAAGAAGAGAGGAGAATACCACCTGCACCCCCATCTCCTTAAGCTTGTCCCCCAGAGCCTTGAAATCCTTCATAATGCGGTCAGGGTTGCCCCTGGCTACATCATTCATCCCCATGTGGATGGCAACCATGGGGTACTGGTCTGCAGGTTGGATGTAGGCCGGGATGCTCTCCGTGATGTCTCTAACCCGAGCCCCAGGTATGAAGCAGACTTGTCGCGCCATGGGGTCAGGCCGACAGATGGGACCTTCCAGTCCTCGTAGGATGGAGTCTCTGGTGATAGATTTGATTTTGTAGTATTCATAACTAGTATAGATTTGGTAGTATTCATAACTAGCTTGTCAATGAGAATTTGATCCTTGTTACCCTGTGTATTTTGTTTGCATTCTTTTTTGCTCCCTTGTGAAATATCTATGCCTAACTAAATGTTCATAGATTTGATTTGATATGATTGACATTAACAGTTTCCACATGGCTGAGAGACTTGATTGGTTGGTAGTTGGAAACTACTTGATGATCTGTGCTTACTTTTATAATTAGCACAGTTCTGACATATATTAACCATTCACTAATATCTCCTGATAGGACTTCCTGCTGGTGTGTAGTTATGGGTACTAAGATGCAAAGCATTTAAGTCAAATGATGGTACCAGCTTGTCCTGGCACTTTCTAGTATTTTGTTTTCTTACCAGTTCACCTGACCATTTCTGTTGTTATACTGAGATTTTTCCCTATCGTTGAAGAACCTTGTCAGGCATTTACATGAGCGCTATTGTGCAGTAACCAATTGCAAGTAAATTTGCTACTTTGCACACACAGGAAGGCAACTTTTGAACTTGTACTTTCAGGTAGCAAATTTCTTCACAATTAAAGAAGTTTACTGTGCAGTAAGGATGTGCACATGTACATATGCACACTTACTGTGCAGTAAATTGTTCTTTCAATGCACCCATTGAAATATTGATAGGATAGTACAGTTTAAAAAGTCCAGCAAGTCTAGTGTCCTAGTCAGCACTGAGAACAGCCTGAAGTCCACATGAGTTAGCCTCTTAAAGAAGACAATTAGAAAAAAATTAGAAAAGGTTCATTAAAAGCTAAGAAGAAGTAGTGAAGCTGCTCTGCAGTGAGTAGGGTATAAGAGACTTCAGATGGTAAAGGTGTGATCCGAAAATTAGTGTCTTTTATGTGACTAAATAAGTTTGTGCAGCATTAGGTGCTTAAATTCTAAAGTGCAATCTAAAATGGTCTTGCGTTCAAGGGTGAAAAACTTACTAGGTATCCAAATTCTTGCAGAAGCCCCATTCTGGCCTGAAAAAATCCTTGGTGCTTAGACAGCATTATATTAAGAAACAAGTCAAATTGCCGTGGTTAATTTTACTCAAAAACACTGCTGAAGGTGATGGTATCACTGCCCAACTTCTGCGTATTAGTCTAGTTGTTAGATGGGTATACTTGGTAGCTGTGTTGGTCTGAGACAAGAAGACATACAAAAAACTAGAACTCTTGGTTCCAAAATGATACCTTTTATTAGACCAACTGGGAAATTGCAAGAAAATTGACCTTTTCTGCAAGCTTTCGGGATCAAAGTCTCTTCATCAGACTTTGGGAAAAGTATAGATGGTACAGATGGTAAAAAGTCCCTATAGGTAGGACATAAACTTCATTTATGCACAGGGGGAGCTGAAAATGGAAGGATTGGGATTTTGCAGTGGTGATTGCATGGTCCAGAGCCAGAGAAGAGCTGTCATTTCTCCCCTGTCATGGCACAGCCACTCCCAGGGTCTCCATGGAAACTGGCTGCAGTAACCTGGGCAGAAGTTGCTGTGAAATAAATTCCTCCATGGACCTGATCCAGCCGGTGGGCCTGACTTTTCCCACCCCTGCTTTAGAGGTACCTCCCACTCTACACTGATTCTATAGAGAACTTATGTGCCTGACTCCACATATATTTGTATTGCCTTCCTGTGTGTGCTGGTGACCACTCTGGATCTGGCCCCAAATACGGCAAGGAGGATGATGCATAATGTGGAGGAAGGCAGGGTGGCTCATGGCAGTGGAAGCAAAATGAAAAGATTCTAATAAACTTGAAAGGAACTGATTGTTGTCTGGCTCAGGAATCATACAAAGTTAGGGTTGGAGGGGACCTCAGAAGTTCATTTAGTCCAACCCTCTGCTTAAAAGCAGGACCATCCCCAACTAGATCATCCCAGCCAAAGCTTTGTCTAGCCAGATTTTGAAAACCTGCAAGGATGCAGCTTCTACCACCTCTCTGGGTAACCTGTTCCAGTGCTTTACTACCCTCCTAGTGAGAAAATTCTTCCTAATATCTAACCTAAACTTCCCTTGCTGCAACTGGAAACCATTGCTCCATATTCTGTCATCTCCCACCACTGAGAACAGTTTAGTTCCATCCTCCTTTGAATCCCCTTTCAGGTAGTTGAGTGCTGCTCTCTGTCTCCTCTTCTCTAGACTAAATAAGCCCAGTTCCCTCGGTCTTTTCTTATATGTCCCCCAACCCCTTCATCATTTGTGTCAACCTCCACTGAACTAATTTCAATTTTCACACATCCTTTCTGTAGTGGGGAGCCCAACACTGAACACAGTACTCCAGATGTGTTTGTTGTTGTTGTTTAATTTTTTTTCCAGTTCACTTGTTTTTTACTTTATTTGAAACTAAGCTGGGAATTGAACCTGAGCATAGTCCAGAGCAAGCCTCCACCCAGGACCTTAATCCTCACTCATAGCTCCTGTTGAAACTGGGTCAGGAACTTGCAATTCCTGGAGCAAGGAATAGATCAAATTGGGGGTGGTACTGTATGAATGAACAATAGAAAACATAATACTTACTTTCAATGCATAAATAAATAAATGAGTGATGTGGACAACTACAGACATGTAAGAATAACCTCAAGAGTATACAAAACTTAATAACTAATTTGGAAGGAATAAATAATTGAAGAAACAAAAGTAAAGAGAAAATAGGATAAATATACAACTTGGGTTCACTGCAAGTAGACCACAGAATTCTCACTGAACATTTTTCTGTGATAAGATGATGGCTTTCTAGGTGAAGAGAAATGTGGTAGGCATAAACTATCTGGACTTCAGTAAAGAATTTGATATGGTGCTTTACAGGAAATTACTACTTTAAGGTACAAAAGATGATGAGGTACAAGACTGTAAAGGTGTGTAAAGATCTGGTAAAGGGGAAAAACACAGGCTGTTCTGAAAGATAAACTCTGGGGCTTGCAAAATTATTACTGGAGTTTCTGAACAATCAGTTTTAGAAATTATTTTATTTAATATTTTTGCTAGCCACTGCTAAATGATATTTAGTAACCATTGATATTTAAATTAGCAGAGTTTTTACTTAGTAAAAATGACATCCTTTTACTTAGTAAATGTGCAGAGCATGACATTGTCCTTAGTGACACTATCTTCAGACAATATGACAAGTACAAAACAACATGGCAACACCCCCCCGATCAAAACAATAGCTTCTCAATTACATCATCGTAAGAGTGCATGATCTAGAAGACATTCAAATCACATGTGTAATGAGAGGAGATGATGACTGCTAGAGCAGTCATCACTTAGCGAGATCAGTCATATCTATTAGGGTTGTGTTGAAACATTGAAAGCAACCCGAATCAGCCTGAAGACAGTGCAACATCAAATACCTTCAGACCCCTAGACATCGCAAAGCCCTCTAAATACATCTCAGCAAGAAACTTGCCAATCAGGACTGAAAATGGTAACACTTGTACTGAGAAGACTGGCAAGCTCTAAAGGAGACCATCCATGAGGCTTACACAGAAACAATTGGCCTTATCACCAGATGCCATCAGGACTGGTTTGATGAAAACAACACTGAGATCAAAGCCCTTCTTGATTGGAAGAGAAAAGCTTTCTGGTGACTGGAAAAACCATCTTATGTCCAGTTAAAAGCTGGGAACTTTTTGACAGCTTAAAGCTGAAGCCCAGAGGAAAATCTGAGAAATCAAAAACAAATGGTGGGAAGAGAAAGTGAAAGAAATCCAACAACTTGTTGATAATCATGACATGCAACGTTTCTTTAGTGCAATCAAGGCTGTGTATGGACCAGGCTGTTGTGGACTTACTCCTCTTAGAACTGAAGATGGCAGTATACTCCTCAAAGACAAGACCGTCGAAAACTGCTGGAAGGAGCAGTACCAAAAGCTCCTGAACCAAGATTTGACAGTGACTGATGAAACCATTGAATCCATCCCACAGCATCCAGTAAGGGAAGCACTTGCCAGTCCACCAACCTCTGAAGAAGTTCACTAGGTAATAAGACAATAAGACAGATGAAGAACAACAAGGCCTCTGGCCCTGATGGCATACCAGCAAGGTCTTTAAAGCTGGTAGTGAAACTATGACCAACATGCTCCACACTTCTAAGCTTCTCAAAATCTGGAACATTGAGAAAATTCCTGCTGACCTAAGGAATGCCAATATTGTCACCATTTTTAAAAAGAGAGATACGCCTGTCTTTGGAAACTATGGAGGTATCATCCTTCTTTCCACTGCTTGGAAGATCCTCACTTGAATTCTGCTGAACCGACTGCTCCCTCTTGCTGAGAAAATCCTTCCTGAGTCTCAATGTGGCTTCAAACCAGTGAGAGGCACCATAGACATGATCTTTGTGGCCTGGCAGATACAGGAAAAATGCCAAGAACAATATGACCTTTATTGATTGGACCAGAGCCTTTGACTTTATTAACCATGAGGCTGTATGGAAAATCTTAACAAAGCTTGGCTGCCCAGGGAAATTTATCAGCATCCTAAGATTCCTTCATGTCCAGATGACTGCCTCCATCCTATGCAGTGGCTCCACTATGAAGCCCTTTGCCCTTCAAACTGGCATCAAGGGCTGCACAATTGCACCAATTTCATTTTCCATCTTTCTTGCAATCATCAAGGTGCTTGTCTATGATCATCTGCCACATGGCATCGGCATCAAGTATGGGATGAATAGGAACCTTTTCAACCTCTCCTGCTTCCATGCCAAAACCAAAGTTACTTCAGCCTTGATTGTGGACCTTCAGTACACTGATGATAGTGTTGTTGTTTCATATACAGAGGAGGACCTACAAACAGCCCTAAACTGCTTCACTCAAGTGCTCTTAACATTGGAAAAACAATGTTGCTTTATCAGCCTGCTCTGGGTCAATCAACTCCCCCAGCAAAGAACCTCATTGACAGACAGGAGCTGGAGAATGTTGAACGCTTTGTTTACCTTGGTAGCTGTCTCTCAAAGAAGGCCAACATCAATTTAATGTCTTATAATTGGTCAAGCATAGGATCCTATGAATCATTGCTTGTTCAGTGACTCATTTAAAACTCTTTACTTGATCTGTGGGAGTGATCATCCTCAGTTGTGAGGGATCACTGCTGTTTCTGCAACCAACATTCTGGTGAAAGATTGGGAGGGCAGCTAGCTTGCCAATACAAGTTGGGATCAAACCACCATACAGGAAGAACCAGATGACTCAGAGGGCTGGACCAATAAAAATGAAGTTTAATAGTACAAGATGCAAGAACACACACTTGGGAACTGATAACAAGAATTTCTGCCATAAACTGTGGATAGTCTGGTGGAAAAGATAGAAAAGGGGAAGGTTCCTGGAAAAAAACAAATGTAATCCTAGGATTGCATTGTGAGATTTTTCCAGTCAAAATAGGACAGTAACCATGCCATTATACAATTAGTTGGTGAAATCTGGAACTTTCTATATCATTTGGATCATCCATGCTCCTGAAGGATGGATTTAAGTGTAATAGGTGCAAAGAAATGTAAGGAGAGCAATCAGGACAAAAGATATATTTAGATTTCAGAAAAGCCTTTGACTTGGTCTCCCATGATGTCATCATGGTAAAATTGAGGAACTGCGGCTTCAACAATGTTGTGGTCCGATGGCTGGGGAACTTGCTCCGTGGTTGGACCCAGAGAGTGATAGTTGATGGAACTGAGTCAACATGGTGCATGGTGACAAGTGGCATCCCTCAAGGCTCAGTACTCAGACAAGTACTCTTTAATATATTCATAAATTATTTGGATTTGGGTGTCAGAAGCAGACTAGCTAAGTTCGTGGATGACACCAAATTATGGGGAAGTGTGGTCACTCTAGAGGATAGGCTGGTAATTCAGGCTGACCTGGACAGGCTTGCAAGGTGGGTGGATAAAAACCTGATGACATTCAACATGGAGAAATGTAAGGTGCTCCACTTCGGAAGAAACCCCCCACAACATACTTATAGGCTCAGCAGCACTACACTCACTAGCACCATGAACAAAAGAGGCTTGGGGATCATGACTGACCACATGAGTCACCATTGCAATGCCAATGCCAGCAAAGCAAATAAAACCTTGGCTTGCATCCATTGATGCATCTCAAGCAAGACCCAAGGAGTCATCCCCTTGCTTTACTTGGCTTTGGTGAGGCTGCAGCTGGAGTACTGCATCTAATTCTGGGCTCCACACTTTAGAAAGAATGTGGAGAAGCTTGAGAACGTCCAGAGGATAGTGACATGCATGATCAGAGGGCAAGAGAACAGACCTTATGAGTAGAGGCTGAGAGGCAAGGGAGTCTTTAGCCTGGAGAAGTGAAGGCTCAGAGGTGACTTGGTGACAGTCTATTAGTATATAAGGAGTGTACATCAGGAACTTGGAGAACGTCTGTTCTCCAGGGCACCCCAAGGGAAAACAAGGTCTCATGGTCACAAACTGCTGGAAGACCATTTTAAACTGGACATAAGGAAAAATTTCTTTACTGTCCAAGTCTCTGGAGTTTGGAATAGACTCCCCTAGAGGTGGTGCAAGTACCTGTTCTGAATACCTTTAAGAAATGCTTATTTTGCAGGGGTGATCTGACTTCCTGCCCCTTGGGCAGGGGGTTGGACCTGATAATCTCACGAGGTTCCTTCTAGCCCTAATGTCTTTGAAATCTCTGAAATCTATTATCTTATAAGAGAAAACTAAAAGAGATTTTCTTTTTTTAGCTTAGAAAAACAAAGGTTCCAAGAAAATTTGGGTAGAGGTGGGGTAAATATCAGAGCCAGAGGAGCAAGTTGGGCCAAGCATTAATGTATACTGACTAGCCCTGAATAGATTTATGAAGGACATTAAAATAAAGTTTTTAAGCCTCAGAACAGTGAAGTCTGAAACTTTTCTATACATTGAAACATAATGACTTTAATGTCTTATAATTGGTCAAGTCCAGGTGCAGACTCATTTATGCATTTGCTGGTTTCCAGCTCTGCAGGACTTCAGATAATGAACTTTAATTTTTAGTGTAATAAAAATCACTGGTCCAAGACTGAATCTTGCATTGTATGGATTTTGTCTGGTCTGGAGTAGATTTTAGGAGGAGAGTTCTACCTTTGAAGATGAAAGAGGAAGCATATTTCTGAGATTAGTTTGGAAAAGAAAGCTGATGGGTGTTTGGAGCTGTTCAGCACTTTGTGGTGTTGGAATGAGGCTGTCATGTAAAACAATGTCAGTTGCTGTCTTCCAATGCTGAATGAGGAAATGGAATCTGTCTCTTTCATTCTGCGTCAGCTTAGAGTTTTTGTCTACCTTCCTCAGCCCCTGCTGCTTGGTTTCCTGATACAGGTTAAGCAAATAGTACATTTCTCCATATGGAAGAGAAATGGATTCAAAGCAGGCTGCAAGTGGGGTGACAGAAGATATATGAGAAGTACACTGCAATTTATCTAATTCATGCTACTTATTTGTACAGGGCATGGGAGGTATGTGTTATATCACTGGCCAATTAAAAGAACTGTTCTTTTTCATATCTCAGAGAATATTGGTGGAAAGCATCTCCACCCATTTTACCTGATCTTTTTCTTCCTTCAGAAGGTACAATATTTTAACATCTGTACCACAAGGTAATACATTGAGCAAGGATTTAATTTCAGTTCATTTCAAGGTCCAGTAATATTTCTCTGTGTTTTACAAACCAGTCCTTTTGCAACCTTGCACAAAGGATGCCACACAAAGAAATTATAGGGAATTAATTTTAGAACTCTTATATTGATTTTATGCTCATACTATTACATCAGGGCTTTTTTTTTTTTACTATTAGGCTAGGATACAGCAGTCATAATACCTGAGGTAGCAGTGATGTCATTATGATAGCATCTTACTGAACTCCATTAGATCTTTTATGCATTAGGAAGACTGGGATCCACAATTCCTTGCCAAAGCAGGTCCATCAATGATGCCGCTCATAAGTGTTTTGGCATCATGTCTTAGTGTGAACAGTAGGTCTTTAGTTTGATAAAAATGAGTCCTATCTCCTCCACAGACTCCAGCATGTCTGCATCAGTGGTGAATTGTGAGTCTTTATTTTGACAGCATAGACACTGTCAAAGAGAATTACAGCAGCATTCAGTGTTTCTGAGCATAGAACTCAGGGTGTAGACATTTTAGGGCTGCAAGAATTTTTAGGAGCTTGCATCACAACTCTGTATAACCATCAACCACACACAAAAGTATTGTGAGGATGATGTGTTCATTTTTGCTTGTTGAAACATGGTTTCTGAGCTTTTGTGCTTGAATTGAAGGTTTTTGTGGTTATATTTCATAGGTTGTGTTTATAGCAGTTTCAAACTTCTGGCTTTGAAGTATATCTTAGGTTATTTAGTATGAATAAAATAAAAAAGTTAAGCCTTCTTTTTTCTGTTCACACAAAGTTCCAAAGCTCTTGTTGATTGCTAAGAGTGGGCTCATTATTTAATTGTAAAGTTCATGTAAACAAATTGCTTCCTATGGAGTTACTCATAACTGTTTGCCATGCCATTATTATTTTTTTTGCCAGAGATTTAAGCCACATGGCATTATTTATGCTTCCTGTGTAGAGAATAGGAACTTTGCTTAAAAGTAAAAAACCAAAAAACCCCCCCCAAAACCCAAAACAGGGACTAAATGTCAAATAACCCATATCCAGTCTGAATTTAGGATGAATAAATTGGTATGCTAAATGAAATCTACAAAGTTCATTGACATTTGCAAATATAAACTGTGTTAATACTTATAAATGAGGAGTAACCTTACAAACAGCAGCATGGGGAACTTGCCACATTTATTCACTGATAAAATCACAAATTGCTTTTTATATTACTAGACCAGCTCTGGTATATGGCTTCTGTATACATTAACAAGCATATTTCAGTTAATATTAAAAGCTGTTTTCACGTAAAGGGTTGTTAGGTTTTAAACAATAAGACTAAGGGCAATAATAGAAGTTCCAAGTAATTAAAGATGGAATGGATGAGTTTCTCACAGTATTTCTTTATATGTGTATAGTATGATTAACTGATCATTATGAAATGCAGTTGGAATAAAAATTAATGTTTTATCTACCTAATTTCCTAGATTTTTGAGTTTCCAAGACCACTTCACCATTCCAGATTGTATCATCCCTACATTCATTTACCTGTACTTAATGAGATAGTAAAAGTAAAATATTAAGGTGAAATCCTTCAAACATATTTTGGAGCTTTGCTCCTAATTTCTAAGAGTCCAAAATGTTGTCATCATAATATATAAAGGAAGGTTCCTTTAGTGGTTAAGTCAGAAGATCTAGATAGATTCTGCTCCTAGTTCAACTTCAGGTTTTTGGTGGGATTTTTTGGCTGTCTACATAGATTAAAACTGTCAAACATGTATCCCTAAATGTAAATGTTAATGGAATCTACATGTGCTTGCTGCATCTCTTATTTAGCTAATTCAAAACACCCAGGTCTGAAAATGTTGTCTGAAGTATAAATAGGCAAAAACAACCTTAGAGCTTGTGGTATAGCTATAGAGCAGGGGCGGGCAATTATTTTGGGTGGAGGGCTGATTACCGAGTTTTGGCAAACTGTTAAAGGCTGCATGGGTAGCCCTACCCCTTGACAAGTGCCCTGCCCCCTGGTTGTCATCTTGTGACTGGAAGTCCCGTCCCCTAACCCCTGGCCTTTGCCACCAGAAGTCCCTTCCTTGCCTGCAGAAGTATTCCTTTCAAGAAGGGGCTTTGCCAACGTGGAACCAGAAAAATACGAAATTATATTCTAAAATGTGAACATCTACAACATTCATTAATTGATTTAAAAATCTATTTTTGACCTGGTTTACATGTGTTTGTGTAGTGTACATAGAAGTGACTGTATATAAGAGCTTAAAATGAAGTCTCACTCTTGCATATT
>NW_017729026.1:8819797-8825325 GCF_001723915.1 Gavialis gangeticus | reverse complement strand
TGGGGGTGGGTATACGTTTGTGGAGAGCTGAGGGTATGTGGGGTGTGGGGGGAGGGTGTGGGTGTGTCTGTGGGGGTGGATAGGTGTGGGGGCGTGGGTGTGGAGTAAGGGAGCAGGTGGGTGTGTGTGTCAATATGCGGGGTGTGGGTGGGTGTGGGTTTGTGGGGGAAAGTGTGTGAGGGGAGGGTGGCTGGGATGTGTGAGGGGGTGTGGATGTGTGGGTCTGCATGTATGACAGTGCAAGGGGAGGTGTGGGTGCATGTGTATGGTGGGGTGTTCATATGGGACTCACCCTGTGAACACACACATGCACTCTGCCCCCCCTACACACACACACACACACACGCACACCCTGGGTACCAGCACTGCCCCGTGCTCTTGTGGTCTGGTGATACAGCTGGGAGTCATGTGGTGCTGGAGCAGTGTGAGGGCAGAAAGACAGGGAAATGACTGGAGGTGGGGTGGGGTGGGGTTGGGCTGTTTGGTCCTGCCAGCTCCCCCTGGGTCCACCTGTGCTTGTCTCCTGTCATCTTTGACAGGCAGCCAGGAACAAATAAATATTAATTTACCAAATTTTTTAGGTGACCCATGGGCCAGATAGAATGATCTGGAGGGCTGGATCTGGCCCGTGGGCCATATTTTGCCTGCCCCTGCTATAGAGCTTCTACATAGTACAGCTGAACTCAGGAAGAATCAAATTGATTGATATGAGGTTATATAATAGAACATTTGTTACCATAGTACTATGTGGGCTTCCCCAGCTGTGTCTATATTTAAAGAAAGAGAAGATATAGGTGGAAATTCTAAAGTAGCCAGGAGTCATCCTATGTGCCAGAGGTACTGGAGTATCTGGTACCAAGGCACGAGAACTCTTAAACCTCAACTCCACGTGAGGCCCAATGACTACGGAATCCAATGAACCAATTGGGCAGAAAACAATAGAATGCAATTTAACAAGGAGAAATGCAAAGTGCTGCACCTAGGGAGGAAAAATGTCCAGCACACCTACTGCCTAGGAAATGATCTGCTTGGCAGCACAGAAGCGGAAAGGGATCTTAGAGTCCTAGCGGACTCCAAGATGAACATGAGTTGTCAGTGTGATGAAGCCATCAGGAAAGCTAACTGCACTTTATCATGCATCAGCAGATGCATGACAAACAGAAGCAAGGAGGTGATACTTGCCCTCTATTGGGCGCTGGTCAGACCGCAGTTGGAAAACTGCATGCAGTTTTGGGCACCACACTTTAAGAGGGATGTGGATAACCTGGAGAGGGTCCAGAGAAGAACCACTTATATGATTAAGGGCTTGCAGGCCAAGCCCTACGAGGAGAAACTAGGGCAACTGGACATCTTCAGCCTCTGCAAGAGAAGTTTGAGACGTGACCTTGTGGATGCCTATAAATTCATCATGGGGGCACAGAAGGGAATTGGTGAGGCTCTACTCACCAAGGCGGCTCCTGGGGGTCACAAGAAATAATGGCCATAAGCTAGCAGAGAGCAGATTTAGACTGGACATTAGGAGGAACTTCTTCACAGTTAGAGTGGCCAAGGTCTGGAATGGGCTCCCAATGGAGGTGGTGCTCTCCCCTACCCTGGGGGTCTTCAAGAGGAGATTGGATGGGCATCTAGTTGGGGTCATCTGAACCCAGCACTCTTTTCTGTCTATGCAGGGGGTCGGACTCGATGATCTATTGAGGTCCCTTCCAACCCTAACATCTGTGAATCTATGAATTGCCCATGGGATCCTGATACTCATTAGCCAGAGCAGAGCAGGGGCAAACACAAGCACACACTGCATTCAACAGTTTTATTGAAGTGGAGGCAACTTCGGGCAGATCCCCACCAAACTGAGGAGCGGCCCAGAACAGCATTGTGTTCATACATTTATACTTTCCAGTCCACGCTCATTAGCATTAAACCATGCCCAGTTTCCCCTTGTTACACCCATGGCTCTGCCCCTATATTTACGTGGAATTGACTATGCATTAGTCCATTACCATGAAGCTTTCCACTCTGTGCCTGCATGAGGTCATCACCCCTACTACCTTCAGCCACCTGTGGTCAATCATCTTTAAAGCCTATTTTTATATTTTCCCTCTTAATATACCATTGATTTCCCTCTCCTGTCTGGTTTAGTTCTTCTATCTCACAACAAAACAGTCAAATGAGTAGACAAATGACTAACTATTTAAAGCCCCTAAGCAAACAAACATGTAAAACAAACTACACTTCTGCTAACCCTAGCATCTTAAATCTTATGCCTGGTTAAATTTCCAACTTGGGCATAGGCAATGTATGTATCAGCTGCAAGACCAAGACCTTTCAGTGTTCAGGCTCAGCACAAATCAGCAAGGAAAAAGAGTGGGGAAGAGAGCAGACTGCAAGCAGCAGGGGAAAAGGAGCGGGAAAAAGCAAGCATAAGAAAGCAGTGCATCAGCTGCAAGACCAATGCAAGGGCCCACCACAAATCAGCAGAAAAAAGGGCGGGAAAATGCAAGAGACAAAGGGCGGGAAAATGCAAGGTTTACCATCCTAACAAGAACCTTCCCGTCCACCTCTCTCTGCTGTAGACAAGTATTCTGATACAATGGATTTGGCATGGGTGTATTTGCAGATGTTCACGCAGCTTACCACTACATCAGGGGAATACATCAAGAACTTAGTGAACAACTGTTCACCAGGGCACCCCTGAGGAAGATCAGGAGCAATGGATACAAACTCCTGGAAGGCTGCTTCAGGCTTAATTCCAGGAAAAACTTCTTCACAGTCAGGGTGTCCAGACTGTGGAATAAACTCCCTTCAGTGGTGATGCAGTCACCTACCCTGGAAATCTTCAAAAGGAGACTGGACAGTGACCTCGCTGGGGTCACTTGACCCCAGTTACCTTTTGCTGCCTAGTGCAGGGGTACTGGACCCAATGATCTACAAAGTCCCTTCCAGCTCCTTACTATCTATGAATCTATAATGAATTCATGTTTACAAAATAAACAAACACAAAGGGCTGTGCTACCATATTTGTCTTGGCTTTGCATCTGCTTTATATATATGCTGCTAATGTATAGCAGCTATATCTGCTTTTGCTATATACATATACATACACATATACATATACACATATATAGCAATGTACACACACACACATTGCTATGTATATGTATATATAAAAAGCAGATGCAAAGTCAAAAGGTAAGCAATTATGGTAAGGCAGAACTTTGTGTTTGTTTATGTTGTACATGTGGATGAATTTTGCATGAACATCTGCAAATACACCCATGCCAAATCCACTGTATCAGAATGATGAATCAGGGGGCTGGGAGCTCCCTGCTGCCAGGCAGGGGGACATAGTGCCCTCCCAAGCTCTGGTGGTGGAGCCCATGCCAGCAGCAGGCAGTTCCCAGGGGCAGGGAGAACTCCCCTGTCCCCAGGTGGCGAGATGAGTGGGAGAAGATTTACTTGAAAAAGTTTACCAATAGCTTTTAGCTTACCTGCCCAGGAAAATAAATGAGATTCTTCAGTCTAGCTGTGAAATCCTGGTATCTGTACCTGTTTGACAACTTGCTTTGCTGTGAATAAGGAGTGCCCTGGACAGCTGAGGAAAGAGTGCAATGTATCACTTGAACAGATTTCTCTGAGGCTGCTCTCAGAGAAATCCTGGTTCCTACAGGTAGACTAAAATAATTCAAGAATGGCTTGAAATGTGTCAGTTGCCAAAACCAGTGATAAGTTGTTTAGGTGCAGGGGTGTCTGGGTCATCAGGCTCTTTACAAGGTAGAGTCCTTATATTGGTAATCTTGGCAGGATATAGATACTTTAAAAATGTCTCCTATGATATTCTATGATCTCTGTTACACATGAGAAAACCTCTGAGGTCCAAACACACAAAGTTTAAGGCCATATAGTCTAGGGCTTCTTAAGACAGAAGCATAAAGTAGCCTGAGTGTGACCCTGGATTGGAGTAATGCAGAGATTTATTGAAGCAATCCTATAAAATATATCTGTTCACTCATTCCTTGAGCTACTCAACAGAAATCAAAATTGGTAAGCATCTATTTAGGAAGTAAAGTGTGGAAGGGCTGAATGGCAAAATGCAGGACCTACAAGAAAGGAAAAGAGATTTGTTTACTATGGTGTTTTAGATTGGACTGGCCAAACTGCGGCATGTGCCACAAGTGACATGGGCATCCTCTGTGTGTGGCATGTAGTAGATCAGAGAGGGGACAGGCAGCACAGTTGCTGATAAGCCAGGGACCAGAAAATAAAGCATCAATTTGGGCAGGGAACAGAACACAGAGCAGGAAATCAGGTGGTAGAAAGTGATTGGGGTGGCACTCGGGGGCTGTGCTTACATGAGATGCTTTACTGCACAGTAATGTGTACAGTTACACATGCATATGCTTACTGCACAGTAAACCTCACTAATCATGAAGAAATTTATCATCTGCAAATGCAAGTAGCAAATTTTCTTGCAATTACTAACTGTGCAGTAGTGCTCATGTAAATGCCTGACCAGGAGCCTAGAGCTCCCCCTGGTGGTGGCAGGGATGCATTGCAGGGCCACAGGAAGTGGGAGCAGTTTGCTGCCATTAGCAGCAAATCTGGTCCCACTTCCCTGCATGTGCAGATGCCTGCCCAGGACCATTTACTTGCAAATAGTTTACTCATGAGTAAACTGCTTCTGGGTCTAATGCACGCATAGACAGACCCAGGGAAAATGTAGGGCTAAGTTATGGCACACCTACCAAAAAATGTTGGCCCCCGCTGTTTTAGACATTTATGATGCCATTTTGCCTTTCAGTTGAGCCAGTGAGGCAAAACTATATGGCATGTGTGACGGGCTGGCTGGCAGTGACCTGGCCCAGGGGTTTTGAAAGGGCAAAAGATGATTGGAGGACTTGGGATTCCCTTTCCGCACCAATCAGGCCCCAGAGACTCACCCCCCATATCCCCTGATTGGCCCCTTGGGTCACCTAGAGGGGTATAAAAGGGGCAGCATGTGCTGACTCAGGAGAGACAACAAGGAAAGAGCTTCATAGAGCTGGCAAGAGCTGAGCCAGCGGGGCAGGAGTGGTGCCCCAGAAGAGCCTGAAAGAGCAGGACCTGCAGGCAGCAGTGGGACCCTCAGCAGCGCGGTGTGTGGCCGGCAGGAGAGGCTCCCCACTGGGCTCCAGGATCTCCTGGGAGAGGCTGCAGCTAGTAGGAGAGGCTCCCCTCCTTTCAGGAAGGATCTGGGCAGTGACCTGAGAGGTTCCCAGCTCTGCTTCCAGCTCCTCCAGTCAGAGGTCAGGGGCTCAACATGAAGCCGGGGTTCCGGGAAGGTCAAGACTCCTAGCAGGTTGATACAGTGCCACCAGTAGTGGCTGTGTGGCAGTACTCTTGCCTACCACATGGGAAATCTGGGTTCAGGCCCTAGCAGAGGTGACTTGGGTGAGTGAGATAACAATAACCAAATCTTCTTGCAGTAGAAAGGGGCCATTGTTTTCTCCCCCTACAGGTACCAAGACCCTATGTTTCCTTGTCATTTGACAATT
>NW_017729026.1:8796077-8814797 GCF_001723915.1 Gavialis gangeticus | reverse complement strand
TTTATATTTCACCAACCCATATTGTTTGTTCTGCTGTTTGTGTTTTGTATTTTGTTAACCCTGTTTTTTTTGTCAATGATTGTAAGTGTCTAACCTTTGTTGAATCCTGTCCCCTTGGGGCGTTGTAGTGTCCACTATACCCTCTGATTTATGCCTGTTATGTTCCCAGTATTAAAAGGTATATGGTTAAGTCCCCTTTGGTGGTCTGGCTCTGCTCTATAGGGGGAGGAGAGTCCCTACACCTCCCACAGTGCTTGTGTACCTGCTTTGATCCCTTCAATTGGAGAGGGGGTACCTCTTGGAGTACCGCCCGGGTTACACGTAAGTGCAGGGTTTTCTTATATGATGCCTAGAGAAAGACTCATTTTAAAGTTTTAGAAAAAGACATCATCAAAAATGAATTATTTCATCTGCATTATTTGAATGGAAGTCTGCCACTATACCTTACCATAGCGAGCATACCAATTACAAATCCTAGAGGATTTACAAAATAGGAATTGAGCATGTTTACTCATGTTGTTAATGTGCTGTAAATTTACTGCATAGTGAAATACTGTACAGGAAGCTTTCTCTAGGAGTGCATCTGAGTGCCTGTCAGGAAAAAATTTGCTCCTGATGGGAGCAATTCAGTGTAGGGCTACTTCTTCCCTACTCTGCCCCACTACAGCATCCAGGGGGAGTTCTAGGCTTCCCTGGGTGATAGCCCCAGGGTGGCAGGGGGCATAAGGATCAGGCCTGGACTCCAGGGAAGGAGTTGGGGTTGCAGGGCACAGGGTGATTAGGACACAGGAATAGGAAATAGCTGTGGGGGAGGAGGGCACTTTCCCAGCCCCCTACCCTAATTGGCTGATCAGGGCACAGGGGTGGGAAACTGTTTCTGGGGAGGGGAGAGTTCTTCCTCCCCCTGCTGCCTGGGCTGACTGGGAGAAATTTGCTTTCAGTCAACTGTCTACATAAGCAGTACTGTGCAGTAGCTGATGCCCAGTTAACCTACTACCTTTACTTACAAGTAGTAGAAAACCGCACATTAGCCCAAATTACTGTGCAGTAGCTGCTCTGCAGTTACATGGTACACTTTACTGTGTAGTTAGTCTGCTGTGCAAAGCATCTCATGTAGACACATCCACTGAAAAGCATTTTTTCCCTTTTCCAGAATCAATATCTTTTATATAATCTTACTATAGGGTGAGGCTGATTTGTGATAGAGGTGGCCCGATAGAAGAACCTGAATAAAAATTGAATCATAGCAGCAGCACCAATTGAACCAATGGTATGGCTTCTGGCTCATATGCATGAGTAACAATTCTGGTTACTGGAGAGTAAACCTTAATTGTCACTCCAGACATTTATACATTAATTAATGGTTACCTGAAGTGAAGGAGATCAATTTGTTTCAATGTTTAGCTTGTCAAAAATGAAGTACCTCTCTGAAAATTTGTGTTAAAGCCATTCTCCATTTAATAGAATGCTTTAATGGTGTATTTTGGTGACTCCATCAGCAGAGCTGCAGTCACAAATACTGTACTTAAAGAACTTGGTATTGTAACTGTGGGCATTTTTACACATGCATGCACTGCAGCGCTGGGTGCTTTGAAAAGTGCTCAGTGCTGCATTGCCTGCAGCTGTATAAGTGGCAAAATGCACGTCAATGCTGAGAAAATGGCGGTGGCACACTTTTTAACTAAAACACATAGAAAGTGTTTTAGTTTAAAAACGCACCACCACCGTTTTCATAGAATCATAGAGTAGGGTCAGAAGGGACCTTATAGATCTTCAAGTCTGACCCCCTGCCAGGGCAGGAGAAAAAACTGGGCTCAAATGATCCCAGCTAGGTAGGCATCAAGCCTCCTCTTAAAGACCCCCAGGGTAGGAGCCAGCACCACTTCCCTTGGAAGTTGGTTCCAGATCCTAGCCGCCCTAACTGTGAAGTAGTTCTTACAGATGTCTAATCTAAACCTACTCTCCAACAACTTGTGGCCGTTATTCCTTGTTATGCCAGGGGGCACTAGGGGAAACAAGGTCTCTCCCAAACCCTTCTGGTCCCCCCAGTGAGTTTATAGACTGTCACCAGGTCCCCCCTCAGCCTTCTCTTGTGAAGGCTGAACAGGTTCAGGTCCCACAGTCTCTCATTGTAGGGTCTGCCCTGTAGTCCCCGGATCATGTGGGTGGCCCTCCTCTGGACCCTCTCAATGTTGTCCACATCCCTCCTGAAGTGGGGTGCACAGAACTGGACACAGTACTCCAGCTGTGGCCTGACCAGTGTTGCATGGGGGGGAGGGGGTTCTGCACACTGACATGCGTTTCACCACTTATACAACAGCATGTGGTGCACTGCAGTTTGCATCAGCTTGCATGTGGAGTAGAATTGATTAATCTCCGGAGCATTGTGGGACAAAGAGGGATGTGTATAAATGCCCAGGATGTCCCTGCCAGCTACGGGAGTGTTAAAAAGAAATCAAGTCCATCTCTGAAATTTTCACTCAAGTGAGAAGCTTTGCAAGATGCACTGGTCTTTTACTGAGGTTGTAAATTGAAAAAGGGAAATCTCCAGTGTTCTTAATTTAAAAATGTAAAGTGCTAAGCTACTATGTTTAAAGTATTCACCATAAGTGTTGCACAAGCTAAAATGAAGTAAGCCTCAGATTGATTGCTATTTAATTAGTATGCATGTGTGCACTTATCTTAGTTTGTGCTCCACTATGGAGACACTCCTGTATTATTGTGGTGTAACTTGTCCAATACCTTTCAGGAACATAAGGACAGAACTATAGGAAATGTCTTGGTAACCTCATCATACCAAATCATCTAATCCCCGACATGAATTCTTCAAGATCCGCTTTAAAACTAGTTAGAGTTGTTTTTCTGTGCTGTTCTCATTGTAAGGTTATCCCAGAAAGTCACTAGTGGGTGCATCTACATGTGCATTTGCTCCAGGGTGGGTTTACTCTATAGTAAATTACTCTAGAGTAAACCCACCCTGGGCAGGTGTCTATACATGCAGGGATGTGGGAGAAGATCTGGTGCTCCTGGCACCAGCTGTCTCCTGCAGGGGCTGGGATATTGCTCCCTGGCCCTAGGGGGCTGCTTGCATCCAGAGCAGGCTCTGCCATCTGAGCCTTGGCAGGGACAATGTCCCTTTCCCCTAGCAGCAGAGAGCTCCTGGGAGGGTGAGGGGGGGCAGGGGAAGAGACAGTACTGCAGGCCTGGCTGCTAAGTTACTGTATTACCAGTTACCAATCAAACATGATTCACTTTTGTTTCAGCTCAATACACAGGACTTAGCTAATGACAAGCCAGCTAATTACCATCAATTAACACCTACAAAAACAAACTAAGGAGAGGAAAGAATCAATACAGACAATCAACTGCCCCAAGACAGACACAGTCAGTCCCACAAGCACCCATGGCACAAGTTTTGCCTGTCAGCAGCTAGGGGTGCAGGGCCCCAGAAGCCCCCTGCACTCTTCTCCTTGACAGCTGGCAGGTGTTGTGGCCGCAGCAGGGGCCACCATCCCTGCAGCTTTCACCCCGCTGCTCCTTAACACACACAGTGTCACCCATGTCTCAAGTTTTGCTGTCCACAGCTTGAGGTGCAGTTCCCCCCCAAGCCCCTACACTGATCTTGAAACTTGGGAGGCTTTGTGGCCTCAGTAAGAGCTACCACCCCTGCAGTTTTGACCCCCCTGTGATGTAACATGTAGGCGTGACAGGAGTTTTGCTTTCAAGAATTTGCGGTACAGTTCCCCCAAAACTTCTGCACTGATCTTCTTGAAACTTTGCAGACTCTGTGGCCTTCCCAGGGGCCACCACTGCTGCAGTTTTCACCCCCCTGTGGTGTAACATACAGCTGTGACATGAGTTTTGCTTCCATGAATTTGGGGTGCAGTTTCCCCAAAACCCCTGTACCGATCTTCTTGAAGCTTGGCATACTTCATGTGCTCAGTAGAGGCTATCATCTCCGCAAGTTTCATCCAAATCAGACAAAAAGCAACAAAGTTATAGATATTTCATTGATTCCCCCAGTATACCCTATGGCCAGATCTCCAGAGCAGCTTCGGTTGGATCAAGGCGGAAACCCAGGCCGGAGCTCCAGATTGGATCACTGCCATCTGAAGCAGCCAGATCCAAAGCCGGATTGGATCACTGCAGACTCACACAGGCCTAGTAGAAATGTTAACCTTGGAACAAAATAATGAGTAGAATTTTTTAACATTTTCTTCCCTCCTTAAGTGACCATTTTCTTTTACACAATTGTCTTAAGCAAAAGCAGTTATTTTACCTGGGGTTAGTTTTGGGCCATATCTGCTTCTCTCCCAGAGCAGAGGAAAAGGTATCATGCCTGAAGGTAATCTAACATCTCTCCCAATTATATAGTTGGCTCAATAAAAAATATTGCCAATCAAATCTTGCTTTTTATTTCTTGGACCTTCACAGCTATAACAAGACTATAATACTACTAGAATTGTTATGTATACTGGAAATGTATTTATTTATTTATTTATTCCATGTATATGCTGCTCTTCCCAACAGAGGCTCAGGACAGCTTATAATAAGAGAACAAAATATCTTATAAAATAGGAGAATGAACAAGAAAAATAAAAACAACTTAAAAGGCAACTAGGATATCAGCATAAAACAGAACCCCCTGTTACGTATGCTTCCCAAATACATAGGTTTTACACACTTCTGGAAGGCTTGGGTTCTGATGGGCCTTGAGAGAAGGGAGTTCAAGAGCTGAGAAGCAATTGCTGACACTTTGGTGTGGGGCAAGTTGTGCCACTTGGGGCAAAATGACCCTGCCCAGCTCCTCCCAGATTTGCAGCAAGGGGAAGCTAGAGGCTGGGGCCAACACCTGGGCTGGCCCCAGCAGTATAAAAAGCTGCCCTGGAAAGAGCTTAGGGCTACTTGCCCTCATGAACTTTGTGGGGAGCCTCTGGGAGGAAGTTGGCCACACCCCTTCCTGTCCCAGGCTGCTGCTGGTTGCTGCAAGGTTGGTCTTAGGAGCTTCTGGGGAGAGGATAGCCAGGCCCTTTCCTGCCTGTGGATGCTGCTGGCTTGGACTCAGAGCTGTTAGGAATTAGTTGGCTGCACCCGTTCCTGCCTTGGGCTGCTGCTGCTGTTGCTGCCCCAGCTTCTGCACCCCTATTCTGGCCTGCTGCTCATCCTGCTGCCAAGCTGTGGTTGGGGGACAGCGTAGGGAGGGAGCCTGCGCTGCCTGTGGGCCCCTTCCCCACCATCACTGCCAGAGCCTAAAGGTGCCTTGCCTGCCCCAGCTGCCTTGGCAGGCCACCCCCACCTTCACCTCCACTTTCACCAGAAACACACCCTGAGTGGCAGAACTGGATGGCTCCTACCATTGCTGCTGCTGCTGCTGCCCTCTCTCAGGAGAGAGGGAGATTCCCTGCTGCCCCACCTGACATAACACCTGCACTGGATTACTTCCTAATTGACTGACTGCTCCTGCCCTCCCCCACAGCTACCTCACTGCATCTGATCCTGATTTGTTTTCTTGCCTACTGCTCTGCTACTGAGCGCCTGGATGGAAGCCTGAGGAGCTTTGGGACAGATCTTCCACGAACAGGGCCCCTCCACCGCTCCAGCTATCTTTTACATCTGCCTCAGCAGCCTTCCCTGAGTGGTGTTTTTTTTTTTTTTTTTTTTTGCCCTTGTGTGGTAATTCTTGTGGTCCACTCCCCCTGACCTGGTGTTTTGTTGTGTGGCTAAGTAAGCCATCTCAAGTTTCCCTAGCCCTTGTGTGCATGTTTTTTCCCCCTTCTCCACCCCCCCCCATTCTCAAAGCATAGGCTTCCTGGTTTTTTTTCTTGTGGGGCTGTAGCTCAGTGAGCTTCAGCTCCTTCTTCCCTATCTCCGTTCTCCCTCATAGTTCCAGCCTGCACCTACTAGATTAACCAGCCCCATGGGATATTTTGTTTTTCTTTATTGTCTTCCCTGCCTTCATGCGAAACAATGGCAGGGCAGGAACCTTCTGGGGGGAGTATGCCCCCCACAGAGTTTCCTGCAGCCCCCACTATGGTGATGGATCCCAGCCAAGCCCCCAAGGGGATGTATGCCCCTGCATCTTCCACCTGGGAGGCAGAGTCAAACTGACCTCCTCCGGGGGTGGAGAAGCCTGCAACCTCCTCTGCAGGGGCAGGTGGGACTCCAGTAGGGAGCCAACAGGGCCAGGGGGTGTCCCTTGTCTAGCCCCCCACAAGGGGTTCCTAATCCCCCTCTCCCATCATCAGGGGACCAAGGGCAAAGGCAGTGGGAAGGGTTCCTTTTCAGCCACCTCCACAGCTGGGGGTCGGAAGGGCAAGGGCCCTGCCCCCAAGCCTAAATCACCAGACCCTGAGGGGGCCAGGTGCACTACACCAGCCAGCAAACCCACTCAGCCTGTCCCCAGCCCCGTCCCCACCAATGTGGCCCCCTGAGGGGGGGGGAGGGAAACCATAGCTATGCACAGACAGCTGTGGGGAGACCTGAAGCCAGGGGGCCTGGATCCTTCACCACCGGCCCTTCCAGTTTGGGCAGCGGGGCCCACTTTCGGGCACTCACCTGCAGGCATGGGGGTGAAGTGCCCACTGCCCAAGTGGGAGAATCTGCACTTTGAGACCTGGGTGCAGGCCATTGCTTGAGTAGTGGGGGGGGGGCCAAGATCATGGTGGCCTCCCACTTTCATGGCAAGGGGGTCTTTTTCCTTGCCTCAGAGGCTGCTGCACAAAAGGCAGTGGAGAGGGGGCTCATGGTGGAGGGTGAATACACTCCCCCACTTGAGTCTCTAGAAGAGCTAGGGACCAGGGTGGTCCTCAGTTCCATCCTTCCCTATATCCCCAATTGGGTCCTGCTCCCCCAGCTCCAAACCCTGGGGAGAGTTATCTCCCCAGTGGTGGCCCTCACTGGGGTGCTGAGACCGTGGCCTCCACAATGTGTGCTCTTTCCATCACTAGGTCATGATCTAGCTGGTGGTGGAAGCATGTCTGGAGGCTGTGGGGTGCGTGGCAGTTATTTATCCGGGGGCCCTGGTGAGGATTTTCTATACACTGGGGGACCTGTGGTGCTTCTGGTGCCATGCCCTGGGGCACTTGCATCGTGAGTGCCACATGGGCCAGGCAGAGGGCATCTACAGGTCTCACTGGAAAGAGAGATACCCCTACCACCAGTGCCCCACCCTCTCAGGACTCCCTGGCACCACAGGCACAACTATAAGCTCTCCCCATGAGCTCAAGGGACTCTGCCCCCCCCCCCCCCCCAACCAAGTTTAGTGGAGCCCCAGGAAGGGCAATAGCAACTGGAGGGAAAGAGGGAGCAGGGCTCCCCTGCCACCCCCACCCTTACCTTCTCTTGCTGGAGTCTGTCCACCTGAGGATCTTCTCATGGTTGAGTGGGTGCAGGTCCTCTCTGGGTGTAAAGGCAGGAGGAAGGCCCGGGCATAGCTAGAGCCCTCTGATGTGGAGGACTCCTCTCCCCTTCCCAAGAGCACCACACAGGGGGAAGGAGTGGCCCAGGCTCTGGGGGTCTCCCCAGTTGTGCCTGAAACCCCACTGCCAGGAAAGATCAAATGGGTGATTCCCCATGGAGAAGGCTTCAGGGCTGCTAGATAGTCCTGAATAGAAGCCCATGGAGGAAGCCCCTCATTCTGCTGACCAGGGCCTACCCCCTGAAAACATGGGTGCTGAGGCTGAGACCTACCCAAAGGAAGGCTTGGCAGAAGAGCCTCCTGCCTCTGATCTGGCAGATACAGAGGTCCTGGGGCTCACCCCAGTGAGTCCTGAGGGAGGAGATCCCCTTTCCCAAGACTCTAAGACAGATGTCAGAGCCACCCCAGTGCCTGGCAGGTCTCTTCCCTCCCCCTCCCAGGAAAACCTCACCTCCAGCCTGCCCCATAGTCCCACACCAGAGGGGGTCCCTGTGGGGTCCCTAATCAATGGGCCTATCTCATCAGGGATCCTGCACAGACCCCCTGGGGCTCCAGCTCTACTCCACCATCTTGTGAAGGAGCCCCACCCCTGTCTCAGGGGGATGCAGAGCTCTCCCAATCCCAACCATAGTCCAGGGTCTTAGCGAACTGGGGGGTTCAGATGGTGTCTAAGGAGCCCTCTGAGCCCCAGGGCCAGGAGGAGGACAACCAAGAACCAGCAGGCTCCATGGAACCTGCAGACCTCTTGGTTCCAGCAGTCCCCAGGGTTGAGCTACTTGCATTTCTTGACTGTGACTACACCTGCCCGTCTGCCAGCAAGGTACAGCTAGCCTTGGACTGCTGGGGAGATTTTGGGCCCCTTGCCTTTTCCCACCAGTGGCAAGGGCTGTCAAAATTTCCCCAGACACCCCTGCCTTCACCTATGTGAGGGTGGGGGAGGAGCAGGCATGCTACTCCTGGTTGGACCAGGTTTATATCTCTTTACCGCATTTTGCCTGGGCCCACTCCTCTAGCATTCAGCCAACCCCTTTCAGTGATCACCACCTTGTCTGGGCCCAGGCCACGCCAGTCTGCTGGAGGGGGTGGGCTTCAATGCCAGTCTGCTGGAGGGGGTGGGCTTCAGGGAGGCCTTTTGGGATTTCTGGCTGGCTTGGTGGGAGAAACAGGCAGCTTTCCCCTCAGCTAGATGGTGGGATGTGGGGAAGCTGTGGTTTTTTTTGCCACAGCTACACTCGGAGGCACAACCGGCAGTGGGAGGCAGTCCAGGAGCAGCTTGAGCAGGAAGTGCTGGAGCTGGAGAGGCACCTGACCACCGGCCCAACCAACCCGTCCCTCTGCGGAGTGTCGGGAGAGGTGGGAAGAGCTTGGTGCTCTGGATGACTGTTGTGTTTACAGTTCACTTGTCTTCTTGTGTGTACAGCACCTTTGGGAAATGGATCTTGTCTCCCACTTCTTCTATGCCCTGGTGAGGAGGTGGGGGGCCAAGAAGTGTATAACCTGCCTTCTAGGTGGGTGATGGCACCCCCTTCAAAGATCCAGGCGAGATGCGGCAGTGTGCATAGGCCTTCTATGAAGAGCACTTCTCCCTGGATCTGACCAACGCCAAAGCCTGTCAGACCCTGTGGGAGGGACTCCCGCAGGTCAGCATGGGCAACTGGGACCAGCTGGAAGCTCCTCTCCCTCTAGCTGAGTTTTCGGCCGCCCCCTGCCTGATACCTGCACAAGGCACTTGGCATCGACGGGCTGACTGCGGAGTTCTACTGGGCCTTCTGGGATGTCCTTGGCCTGGACCTTGCTGCAGTCTGGGCTGAATCCGAGAGAAGTGGGGAACTCTCCCTGTCATGCCGGAGGGCCATGCTGACTCTCCTGCCGAAGGATCCCCACAACCTAAGGAATTAGTGTCCTGTGTCCCTCCTCTGCTTGAACTACAAGGTGGTAGCAAAGGCCATCTTGCTGTGTCTGTAGTCCATACTGACGGACATGATCCATCCTGATCAGGCATACACAGTGCTTGGACATTCCATCTTCAACAACCTGTACCTGGTTTGGGACCTCCTGGAGCTAGCTCACTGGGAGGTCCTGTCTTTTGCTCTCCTGTCCCTGGATCAGGACAAGGTGTCCTGTTCATGCTCTGGCACCAATTACACACCCTGCTTGTGCCCCCTGAGGTCCTGGTGGGCCTCCAGAGACAGACACTGGAGTCTTTCTGGCCAGGACGGCACTGTGTTACCGCAGAGGTCCTGAGCCTCCCCTTGCAGGAGGGCAGCCAGGGTCCGGCTTGCCTGTGCAGCCAGGTCTTGGGATTCTGCCTCGAGGCCCTGCAATGACTGCTATATGGTGTTGGTAGCCACGTGGCATGGGGCCACCTGGGGCACGCTTTCCTCCACCACTTCTGGGGGCTCTGATATGACTGGCAGCTCGTCAGCCTGTAAGGATTCTCCCTGCAGGACCTGTGAGAGCTGCCAGACTTCTACCAGGACCTTCTCCAGGCCTGGAGGCTGGTCTCTGCCTCCAGGTCCCCTGCAACAGCCACCCAGGTAGCTGACCTTCTCTTCAAGCCCCTCCTCTGGAACCCCCAGCTGGAGGTGCCAACAGCAGAGGCACCCTGGTTGCAACAGAGGTTGATCCTGGCTGGTGTCACCCATATTGTAGACCTCCTGGACTACAATAGGCAGGAGTGGGTGGACCCTGCTGTGCTGGCCCAGCACATGGGTGTATCTACAACACATGCAACCTGTCATCTGGTCTGGGAGGTGAAATCTGCCCTACCTCTTGATGCCCTTGTCTTTGACCAGCTCCTGTGCAGCAGCAGTCCTTGCCCTACTGTGTCTTCCAACCCACCAGAGTTTGTCATGAGGCTGTTGCCTTGCCCAGCCTCATGGCACTCCTCCAGCCAGCTCAGGTAGAGTGGGGACACCAGACCAGTCTGCTTTTCCACCGTCCATTGCTGCCACCTCTACGTGCCTGTGTGCTGCACTGTCCGTGATGCTGCCCAGACACCAAGTGGTGGGACTTGCTCAGTGAAGGTGTGAATAGGGCACCCTGATGGCTGAGTCTGTACTCTACCCTCATCCCACAAGCCCCTGGGGACCTTAGCTGGTGGCCTCTCCATAGGCATGTATGTGGTGAGCTTCATGGACACCCTGGTCTCCTGCCCATTCTGCGGGCAGAGGGAAACCCTGGCGCACATGACCCTGGAGTGCACCAGGCTGCAGCCCCTCCACCTCCAGAAATTCCTTTTGAGGTTCTGGTTGAATTTCACCCCCCAAACTTTTTGTTTTTGGCTGCCCCATCTGCGGCCCTGCCAAATCCTGGGACCTCCTGGTCAACTTCCTCCTGGCCCTGGCCAATTGGGCCCTGTACTTGACCAGGAGGGAGACTGGCTGGGAAGGTGCCTGGAGACTGTAGGGCTGCTTTCCTCTCCCTTGTCCATGCACATTTCTGAGCGGAGCACCAGTGGGTGGTGTCCACCGGCTCCTTGGATACCTTTAAGGACCAGTGGGTGTGGCCCAGGGGGCTCTACTTGGTGTCCCCCTCAGGAGCACTTATCTTCATGTTTTGACCCTTTGACCCACACTACACTCCCATCCTGGTTTTTTTTTTTTTTTCTTTTTCATTAGTTGTCCCAAGAATTTACTTGTATCACTTGCTCATTAGCCCCACAAGGGCTTACTAGTTAGTCAGGTGGGCCTTAGGGCCCAAGGTATGAGTGTTATGAATTGACAAGAGCTTCTGGGACCCAGCCAACTGGTATCTGGGGACACTAGCCCTTGTGCCAGCTGGAGTTCCCTGCACACTTTACCCACTGCAGCAGTCTGGCTGTGACATGCTACTACCTGTGACGGCATGTGGCCCTAAGGCTGCATTCCTGCCAGACCTGGATGAGGACTTCATGGCCAGTAAAGGCATCTTCACTTCTGGGCCAGTTACCAGTAAGTTGTGGCTGTGCAGCTGACCTTTGTGAGGCACTACTGCCATGTCTACTGCCGGCCTGCCATCTCAGCAGCTATTGCCTGGAAGATGTTCTCAGTGTGGTGGCCTGCTTTGAACTGTCAAAGCATGTCCTCCTGGCCCCAAGTGGCCACTTACTTCACTAGCAGGAATTCTGGTTTTCCATAGTTAAAAACTGCCAAATCTCTTATAAAAAATAAATAAATAAATAAATAAATAAAAATTCCAAGTACACTCCTTTAAATATCCCCAAATCCATGTTCTTCCACAATTAAAACAAAAGATGTCTCTTTCCAGAGATTAGTTGGGAAATGTTTTATTGATATATATATTATTGACATATTTACAATTTTAAAGCATGGAAGCCTACCAGTTTTTCTATCATCATAATAAAATAAATTCTGGACATATATATGTTTTGATGTTTGCTTTTGGTTTTCTTATCATAGAACCATTAGATTTCCCTCTGACCCCTTCACTAACTGGGATGTGGGGACAGCTGCCCCTGTACCCACAGCTGCTCCGAGCAGGTCTCATTGTGTCTGGTAGCTGGGCATAATGGGTGTGTGATGGGATGTGGTGTTTGCAGAAGGGGTGTGGGAACTGTGGGCTTGGGCGGACGGTCGGGGGGCTGTTCAGGAGGGTTGGGTCCCCCTGCCCTACACACAAACTGCACCCCCAGAGGGCTCACAGATCACCCCTACAGCAGCAGCAGCCATCAGGCACTCAGGGCCCACTACTGTCAGAACCTCCCCCCCTGCCAAATCGCATAGCTCGGCCCTGGCCACTTCAGAGCTGGTGCTGCCTGTGCCACTTGTCACAGGTGCTGCCTGGTGTGGTGCAGCATGGCACGACATGGGGGCATGTGCCTTTCTGCAACTCTGAGCCATATCTGCTTCACTCCTTTATTTCTAGTTTTGAAGCACTTGAATGGGCATGGATGGGAGAGCTTTCATTGCCCATGTACTCTATTGCTGCAGTGTAGATGTGCCCTTAACCAAATTTTTGAAGGTGCTGAATATCCATCAGCTCCCAGTGAGTTCCATCAGTGCTGTTACGTGCTCAATATTTCTGCAAATCAGGAAGATGCCTATTATGGATCAAGGAGCCTAACTGTAGGCAACCAATTTGGGCCTTTTGAATACAATAAAACTCTGTGCTCCATTCTGATGAAGACTGTCTTACTATGAAGTTGTTACTTGAGAATTATTGAAAAATTCAATCAAATAAAAAGGAAACAGAATACAATGACATCTACACACAAAACAATATACCGGTGCCAAAAGCTAATTACTGAAATAGAGAATGTCAAATTCAGTTCTGACCAAATCACATTGAGAGTATAATAGCCATATTCTTCTTGAATCCAGTGACCCAAACTGGCAAACACCATTGATTGTGAGTTAAATTATTCACTTGAGGGGCGCTCACTAGGTTATTATTTAAGATCAGTCGAAAGGTTGCCCTTGACTACCCACAGATCCACTTCTCCCTATATATACTGCTCTGTCACATCAGCTCACAAAACATCAAAGAAACAACAAAGCCCTTGTTAGAAAAAATCTGCCCACTAGTTGTTTCTCCTTCAGCGCTTGGTTCTGATGATGGGCAGTAGAGATGGAAAATGGGTACAGAAAAAATACAGGTGCTATATTTTTTGCCTTTTATTCCAGATGAGAACTTGAACGGATTACTGGGGGAGTGTGGGTTTTGTGGGAGCTCATGTCAGGACCCTGATGATCAGAGGAGCTTTTTCTGTCAGCCTGCACAGCTGCCTAGGGGCAAACTAAGAGGATTTTCATAGTTTCATGGTTGGTAGGGATGGAAGGGACCTGAGCAAATTATCAAGTCCGACCCCCTGCCCTGGCAGGAAAGAATGCTGGGGTCAAATGACCCCAGCCAAGTGTTCATCCAGCCTTCTTTTAAAGACCCTCAGGGTAGGAGCCAACACCACTTTGCTTGGAAGTTGGTTCCAGATCCTAGCCACCCTGACATTGAAGTAGCGCCTCCTGATGTCTAATCTGAAATTACCCTCTGCCAGCTTGTGACATTATTTCTTGTCACTTCTGGTAGTGCTCGTGGGAACAGGGACTCTCGCAATGCCTGCTAGTTCCCCCTGACTACTTTGTAAATGGCCACTAGATTCCCCCTCAGCTTTCTCTTGTGGAGGCTGAATAGGTTCAGGTCCTGTAGCCTCTCCTCGTAGGGCCTGCCCTGCTGACTCCTGATCATGTGGGTGGCCCTCCTCTGGACCCTCTCCATGTTGTCCACATCCTTCCTGAAGTGCGGCGCCCAGAACTGGACACAGTACTCCAACTGTGGCCTGACCAGTGTCACATAGATTGGGAGGATCACCTTCTTGTACCTGCTTGAGATGCATCTGTGGATGCATGACAAGGTACGGTTGGCCTTCCTGACTGCGTCCCCACACTGTCGGCCCATGTTCATCTTGCATCAATGATGACATCAAGGTCCTTTTCTGCCTCTGCGCTGATGAGAAGGGAGTTCCCCAGCTTGTAGGTATGCTGCTGGTTCTTCCTCCCCAGGTGCAGTACCTTGCACTTGTCAGTGTTGAAACCCATCCTATTCTTATCCGCCCACCCCTGTAACCTGTCTAGGTCTGATTGCAGCCTATTCCTCCCTTCTAGTGTGCCAACTTCTCCCCATATTTTAGTGTTATCTGCGAATTTGAACAGGGTGCTTTTTACACCCCCGTCAAAGTCGCTGATGAAGATGTTGAACAGTGTGGGCCTGAGGACTGAGCCCTGTGGAACCTCACTGCCCACATCCCTCCAGGTTGAATAAGACCCAGCTACCACCACTCTCTGGGTGCAGCCCTCCAGCTAACTAGTGACCCATTTGACTGTGTAGGTATTGACGCCACAGTCTCCTAGTTTTTTAATGAGAATGGGGTGAGAGACCGTGTCGAAGGCCTTCTTAAAGTCCAGAAATACTATGTCCACTGTGACACCTGTGTCTAAGGATTTTGTGACCTGGTCATAGAAGGCCACCAGGTTGGTCTGACAGGACCTGCCTCTAATGAACCCATGTTGGTTGCCCCTAAGCATAATCTCCCCTTCTGGCCCCTAGTGCACATGCGCCAGGATAATTCTCTCAAAAAGCTTACCCAAGACCGAAGTAAGACTACCTGACTTATAATTTCCTGGGTCCTCCTTCCTCCCCTTTTTTCAAAATTGGAACTACATTGGCCCTTTCCCAGTCCTCTGGCACTGCGCCAGAGCACCATGAGTGCTTGTAAAGCCATGCCAGGGGTCCCGCAATGACCTCTGCTAATTCCCTCAGCACTCTGGGGTGGAGATTGTCAGGATCTGCTGATTTAAATACGTCCAGTCCCTCCAGAAGTTCTCAGACTAGGTCCTCACTGACCCTAGGCCTGGGTGTGCCTCCTCTGGGGCCTATGGGGGTCCCGGTGGGGGGGTTGACCTCATCCCTACTCAGAAAAATGGAGGCAAAGAAATTGTTAAAGAGGTTAGCTTTGCTGTCTGGTGCAATGACCAGATTTCCTAGCATGTCCTGCAGAGGCCCCGTGTTACCCAGTACCTTCTTTTTACCCCCTATTATGCAAAAGAGGACTTCTTGTTGTCCTTGATCTGGGTAGCTAGTCCCAGTTCCATCTCCTCCTTGGCCTTCCTGACTGGCCCCCTACAGTCCCGAGCAACAGAGGTATAGTCCTCCCTGGTGATGGCCCCTCCCTTCCGTTGGGTGTACGCCTCCTTTTCAGCTAGGAGACATTCCCAGATGCTTTTGGTGAGCCATGAGGGCTTTTGCACCCTCTTGCCCCCTTTGAACCATGTTGGGATAACCTCCCTTTGGGCTTGGAGGATCGTTTCCTTAAGGAATGACCACTCTTCTTGGACACCTGACTCCCCTCCCCTCCAGGACCTTGGTGTCTCCCCGACTATTCTCCTTAGCTCATTGTAATCTGCCCTCCTGAAATCCAGGGTGGCTGCCTTGCTGTAGGCCTTTGCCACCTTGCGCTGGATGGTGAATTCCAGTAGGCGAAGATCACTGTCACCCTGGTAGGTGAGCACCTGCAGACCCCTCACCAGGTCATCGCCCATGGCCCAACAAGGCGTCTCCCCTGGTGGGGCTGTGCACCTCCTGGGTTAGATGGAGGTCCTGTATCTCAGCTAGGAACCTATGGGAGTGGTCAGACCTGGATGACTGCTCTTCCCAGCAGATGTCTGGAAAGTTTAGGTCACCCATGATGACCATGTCCTTTGACCTAACTGCCTCCGTGAGCTGACTTAAGAATTCCCGGTCTAGCTCTTCCCCTTGGTTTGGTGGTTTGTAGTAGACCCCCACTGTTAAGTCCCTTTCCCCTCATCTTCCTTGTATTCTAATCCAGAGCACTTCAATGTGCCCCTCCTCTGACCCAGTGCTACTTGTTGAGGAAGTGTATTTCTCCTTGACATAGAGTGCCACACCCCCAAATTTCCTCCCTGTCGTATTTCTCCTGTATGTCCTATATTTTATATTTTATGAATACTTGGGGAGTTTCATTAGATGGAAAGCCTTGAATGGGCCTTAGGCCTGAGAACTTCTCTGTATCACTGGAGGGGCAAGCCCTAGGGAGGGATGGGGCTAATCATGCCCCATGCATCCAAGTCTGCTGATGTACTCTAGATACTGAAGTTTGCTACTGAGGCTGCTCTTGGTTCATCCCTGGCAGCTGCTCTCAGGCCCACCATAGATCAGGAACATGAGAGCAGGGTTGGGGATGAGCCAGAAAGAGCCTCACTGGAGAATTGCTGGGTCTGGAATATGTCTGTAGATTCAGGTGGGGAGGATGTGCTTAAGAACATAAGAGCTGCCATTTATTGAGTCAGACCATAGGCCCAAGTTGTCCAGTTTCCTATGTCACAAAGTAGCAGAGAGTGGATGCTGAAAGGGAGAGTGAACTGGGTTAAATCAGGTTTTTCCCCACTTGCTCTCCTACTTGCAGCCTCCAGCATTTAAGGTCCAGGAAGTTCTGATTCAGAGTCTGTACCCCTAACTCCCATATTCAGTAGCTATTGGTGCCCCTTTACTTCAAGCATTTATTCAATCCCTTAGCTTCACCCTGGCTAAAACATGCTTCTCCTGCAGCACAGAGTCCTAAAACTGTCATTGATGAACTAATAGAACTTAACTTCTTCTGGATTTTCCTAATCCACAAGAAGTTTAATATATGTCTGATTCTGAATACCTATGAATTTTATTGTCCCCACTTATAGGGCTGTGCGAAGCTTCGGTAGCTGATTCAATTCAGAGGAAATGCAGCCCAATTTGGGGGCCAAATCTCTGAATCCAAATCAAATATGGAGACCCATTAAAATGTACAAATTGAACTGGAAGCCTTTGAATCAATTTGGAAATTCAGGTGGTCCCTACTTGTGACTGCAGGGAGCTGGATCCGGGCTCCTTGCCGGTAAAGAGGGGGGAGGGGACCATGAGAGGGACCCCCACCTGGACCCATCCCCTGCCAGCCCCTCCAAATCCACCTGCCTCCCCGCTCACTCCCCAAGCCTCCCCCATGGCTGCCCTGCCTGGTCCCAGTGTCCCAGCTCTTGGGGAAAAAAAAGCAGCCTGGCTGCATCGGTGAGTGGGGGGCAGCACGGATCAGCCTCCCCCTGCCTAGTGCCCATGCAACATATGTCGCATTGCACAGGTACAGCACAGTTCAACAGGGAGCTGCATGCTGTCTTGGAGCTGGGGCAGCTCCAGCTGTCACCCAGAGCCTGGCAGTGCTCAGCCCGAGTGGTCCCAGCTCCTGGACAGTGTGCTATGCCTTGCTGAGCTGCATGGCACCTGTGTGATGCAATAGTTGCCGTGTGGGTGCCAGGCAGGGGAGGGGGCTGATCCCCACAGCATCCCCCATTGTGTGGGAGGGCTCTGCCATGAGTCCCCAGAGGCTCTGATTGCTGCTGCTGCAGCCAGTGAGTGCAGGGGTTTTTTTGTGTGTGCGCTTTTTTTTTTGTGAAAGAGCTGGGACACTGGGGCCAGGCGGGGGAGCCATTGGGGGACTCTGCCACCGCTGCCTATTTGATTCAGAGGAGATTCGTCCCAATTCAGCGACTGAATCTCTGAATCCAAATGAGCTGAATCGAATCAGGGCAGTGATTTGAATCACCAAATCAAATCACTGTCCCTCAGAATTGGCCAAATCTGAAGCTGAATTGAATACTTGCTGCTTTGCACAGGCCTACTCAGTCACTGGGAGAGTTCAGGATAATGACAAAAAAATCACAAGTGAAGTGTTTCCATCTTCTGTCACATTGTTCATTACCAAAGTCCTTGAGAAAAAGCTACTTAAGGGATCTAAATCATTTCACAAGTTGTTGTTCATGTTTTCTGCAAGTTCTCAATTCCATGGCAAATTTGCATTTATGAAGTAAAATGCTGTTAAGAAGTAATTCAGCCACCTTTCATTTTACCAAAATAATTATAAATCCAATACCAGCTTAATACTGCTTTAGTTATATAATCTATTTGCATTATGCTGGAAAAATACCATTCACTCAATACCACTCAAGTTGCTGCTAAAGGAAGCCTTTTTAAAGCTGTGGTTAGTTTGGAAGAGTTATGCTGAAGCAGGAATATGGATGGAAACTGACCCCAAGCCCAATGAAGGCAGTGGAAAGATTCCTAATGATTATAGTAGACTTCGGGCCAGGCTCTTAGATACCATAAATAAGCTGAAAATAGATATGACTTCTTTGGTAATTACTTTCCAAAGCTATGTAGCTATTAAGCTGGGCAGGACTGAGAGCTCAGGATCTATGGATGGCAGATGTCTGCCCACTGCCTACCCAGCACCTGCATGGCTTAGAACAGTGATTCTTAATCAGGGTGCTATAGCACCCTGAGGTACCTTGAAATCCTTTCATGATCAAAATCAAACATGATTCACAAGATAAAGCCAGAGATTTCCATAATGTTAAAAGCATTCTGACCTGTTGGAGTCTTTCTTAGTTCTTTGCAACAGAAGAATTGTTCTATTATTTTTCTGTCATAAAAAGCCAAGTGAAAATTAAGAGCTGACATTTTTCAGAAGGTGACTTTAGTTTATCAAGGGGTGCCTTGAATTCTAAAAGGCAGAGAACCACTACTTTAGAAACTGCACATCAAGAGGAGGTGGCTACTATGTTGACCAGGTAAGCACAGCTTATGAGCACTGAATAAAAGCTGCTTCCTGCTGCAAGCCTCCATTCTAACCTGTTTGGGTCTGGGGGATTTTGTTTTTTTGGCTCATAATTCTGTGAGATAAGACCCTCTGGAGAGGACTGTTCCAGCCTCTGATGCTGCCCTAATTTTTACTCTGCCCTTTTTAAGTCATAGAATCATAGAGT
>NW_017729026.1:8789808-8791077 GCF_001723915.1 Gavialis gangeticus | reverse complement strand
GCATTCTTCTCTGGCACAACCACCAGATTGCCCAGAGGATCTTGCAGGGGCCCCACATTTCCCAGTGCTTTCTTCATCCTCCCTATATATTTGAAAAAGGACTTTTTGTTATCTTTGATTTTGGACGCAAGTCCTAGCTCTATGTCCGCCTTAGCTTTCCTGACAGCCCCCCTACAGGCCCGAGCAGAGGAGGTATACTGCTCTTTGGAGATGGCACCCTCCTTCCACCAGGTGTACACCGCCTTTTTGGCAATCAGGCATTCCCGGACACCATTGGTGAGCCAGGGGGGCTTTCAGGCACTCCGGCCCCCCTTGCTTTTTGTTGGGATGGTCACCCCTTGGGCCCTGAGTATCGTCTCCTTAAGGAACGACCACTCATCTTGGGCACTGAGTTCCCCTGCCCTTGAGAACCCCAGTGCCTCTCCCACTAATCTCCTCAACTCCTTGAAGTTGGCCCTCTTGAAGTCTAGGGCTACTGCCTTGCTGCTGGCCCTTGACACCCTGCGCTGGATGGTAAACTGTCACAGTACAGGTTCAGGAATTGTACCTGTACCTTCTCTCTACCAAAGCCCTTCTCCAAAGAAAAAAGAGAGAAAGAAAGAGAGAGAGAGAATGAAGATAGGAAAACTATTTGAGGGGGAAAAACAGAAGGAAAATAGCCATTATAGAGGAATGTTGTGAAAATAAAGACTTGTATTGTCTCATAGAAAAAGCTTACTTAAGTTGCCTCATCTGGGGCCACATATCCTCATTATACATGGGCCTCTGCTTTGTGGCAGCTTCCAACTGGGATGTAATTTTGTCCTGGATCCTAACAACACTGTGTGGAGAAGAAACCTAATGTCTCATGAACTCCTCTGCTTCTGTGAATGATGAATGAGCGTTGTTTGCTCTCTGCAGTAGTGGATTGCCAGGAAATCTTGACAGTCAGAGAATTAATTAGATTCTAGCATTATAGGACAGAAGCAAATATCATAAAGGATATATGTGCAAATTCACAATGGGAAGAGAAGAGGTGATAATGTCCTGAAGCAGTATCTTTCAGCATCATGACTGGCAGAGTCTATAGGCACATCTGGTACATAACCTGAAGGCAAGGTCTGCACACAAACACTGTAAAATTGTAAATGTGGTCTGTAGAGGATAAGGGTTCCTTAGATCTGACATTATATTTACCAGGCTCACACTCTGCTAGCTGGAGAGGCCCTTCACCCTGTACTGTAAACAGAAAGAAATCAGAGGCTCTCTCATGCAGGGCTGTTGGCAGAT
>NW_017729026.1:8779202-8784808 GCF_001723915.1 Gavialis gangeticus | reverse complement strand
GTATGCCATTAGCCTTCTTAGCAACAAGGGCACACTGTTGGCAGATCACCCTGAACTTGTTTTAGCCAGAGCACACTTCGGCGTCATGGTCAGTGAAAGTCTCTGAGCTTCAAAGGTAAGTCCTGTGCTCAAAGAGAGACATTTCGATGACCCAGGACTCCTGGCAGATTTGGTTTCAGTCACTGGAAGAATCTCAAAAATACTCAAAGGCATTTCAGCTGCCTTAAAACTTCAGCAAAGTGCAGTAGATCTGGTAGACAAAGCTAAGAGTGTAACACTAGCAATATACAGTTAGAGTCTGCATCTTGATTTCACTAGAACAGATGTTATCTGTAAGCAATTAACATACTTGTCATCACCAATGAAATAGATACAGAATTCTTCTAGGGTTTTTTTTTATCCACCCTAAAAGAAAAGTGTTTGTGCACAAAGCAAAATTTCCACATTAGTATTAAAATAACATTCAGTGAGGCGAGCGGCATGTGTCAATTTTTCAGTTTCTTCCAGTTCCACTTTTTTCCAAACTGTAATACTGTAACACTTAAGCCAGGACTGCAGAATAAATTTCAGCACTGACATGTGTGTCTGTTTTAATAACAGATTATTTGATGGCTATATTTTCTACCTCATTATTGTGGTTTTCTAATGTTGCTGGCTGTTACAAATATACCAGTAGCAGGGCTGATTTGCTTTCTCACTAGTTTTCCTTCAGTGTAACCCCACTTAGCTCTAGGAAATTGCTCCAAATTTCGATGGGTGTGTGAGGAATCCAAGGACACAGTTATGCTTCACTGACATTTTGCTTTTAACAGTCTCTAACTGACTCGCAGGAGGTATAGCTCCAACACTGAGAATACTTTGTTAAATATCTGGTTTAAGGACTGTGACAAAACCCCAAATGATTCCTTAGAACAGCTCATGTTAAAGAGGAGAGAAAAACCCCATGGGCATTCCCTCTGGGTCCAGACTATACGCACTGTAACTACTTCCTCAGCATAGGTTCGCTGTTCATAAAGAAGATGTGAGTACCACACTCATTTTGCATGCGTAGAGCATCACACTTTTAGTTGTTCACTGTTATCCTGAGATACATGTGAATCACCAAAAGATTCTGTATTCTGTTATCAAATCTCTCAGCATGCTAGTCCACTGTCTTGGGATGGGAAAGGGATGCACTTATCATATAGTAAGTAATTCATCAGAGGCACCAGTTTGCTTTTCATTTAATCAGAGCAGGAAGGAATAAAACATTGGCTTAAAATATGATCTTCACAGTCAGTATGCCCCTAGTATCTTTGATTGTATTTTAAGGTCAGGATTTTTCTTTTTCTTCAGGGCACTGTCACTGTACTGATCTGACTTAGGATAGCTTTTAGAGAGAAAGGACAGTTTTGTGGTTTAGCCAAGGAACAGAGACTCAGGTGGTATGGTTTTAGTTCCTGGCCCTGCTACAGATCTTGTGTGACAGTAGTCAAACCATTTCATCTCTCTGAGTGAGTTCATCTACAAGAGGGCTGTCCAGCTTCTAAGCAGCTGGGGGCCAAACACTGCACAGGCTGCACCAGCAAGGGCTGCACCAAGGCAAGCAACAGGTCCCCCAGGCTGCATGCCATGTGGATGCCCCCTCCTCCCCTTGCACCACATCCTCCTCCTCCCTGCTGCATTGTGTAGAATACTGCCCTCCCATACTGTACCACATGCCCATGCAGCACAAGGGTCACTCTCAGCCATTCCTCCCTGACGATGCCACTCTGCATTGCTCTGCCCCTGGGGTAGGGATAGGAACCAACATCTAGAAGATGGCAACTTGAGATTCCAGGTGCTGTTGCAGTAAGAGTGATGGGAGCAGCGGCGGCTGGGCAGGAGTGCAGAGGCCTCAACGTAAGCCCTGCTCTACAAAATGGTGACAGTACTTCTTTCTCTCTCTCTCAGAGAGAAGAGAAACATCATTTCTCTCATCTCTATGAGAGAAATGAAGTTCTCTATGAGAACTTCAAAGAAGGGACTGCCTCTTACTATGTGTTTGTACTATGCCAGGACTTAAATTTTGATTAAGATATCCAGGCATAATACAGCTCATAACTCATGCATAGTGGCAAGAAATATGGATTGTTTTCCTCTCCCTTCAAAGTGGCCATTTTACAGATGGCTTATACTTTGCCCAATAAGCTCTAGAACAGGGATAGCCAAATTTGGCCCACGAGCCAGATGTGACCTGCCAGACCATTCTGCCCAGCCTGTGGGGTCCTAAAACATTTAGAAAATTAATATTTGTCTGCCCCTGGTTGCCTGTCATGTAGCCCTTGATGGCTTGCCAAAACGCAGTAAATGGCCCCCTGCCCAAAATAATTGCCTGCCCCTGCTCTAGAATCTGTGTTAACTACATTTACACATGGAACTAACATTTGAGAAGGCCTACAGTGAGACCAAAACTGTTAGTTCAAGCACTGGGAAAAGAAAATCCTTGAATTTGAAGCTAACTAGCTCTGGTTCCACAGCAGTCAAACCATCCTGGCTCAGTAGTACGCTCAAAACTATGCAGTGGCACACAATTTTTGTTGATTAGTAATAAGATTGTAGCAGGACGTGTCTGTTATGCAAGAAAGAGTCTGAAACACCAAATCTGGAATGAACAATATGTATTTTACTCTCTTTGCCATAAGAACATCTGGAAGCAGTGTAGGGAGAGGTTTCCTTTAAACGGAGGTTTCCAGGGCTGCTACCAACCCACGAGTCCTTTGAATATTTCTGCAAGCAAATGAAACTGAGGCATGCACGCTAATGAAAATCATATCGGAGCTGTTCTGTATTACCCAGTACAATCACTAGAGTTTGATTCTTCACCTTCTTTCTTCCCTTTCCCTCCCTCAAAAACCTCATTTGTTTACATTCCAGTCAAGCTGGTGGTTGGTTCAGCGGAACCTGTTTAAAATGAACCACATGAATATTACAGGGCATGTCTGAAGGAATGAAGTTGTTGTACTTCAAATTCAGTGATGAGCTACAGTCCGACAGGACGGCCTAGCAAGGAAAGCCATTAACACAACTGGCCTTAGGTACTTTGATAATGGGTGGATGGGGGAAAGGTAAAATAATGATTTCTAAAACGATACAGCTCTTTATAAATTATAGTTTATCCATGCTGATGCATGACAAAGAGACAAGCACGCACATGCACAGGCACGTGTAATTATGTATAGCATGCAGTGTACAGGCAACCCCCACGTAGCACTCTGAACTGGTTCCTGGAAAACTGAGTGTTAAGCGAAACGAGCGTTAAGAGAAACCAAAAGTATCTGATGACCCAAGGTGAAGACCGCGAGCGTTATAGTGAAACTCGATGAGGGCTAAGTGAAATCAGGTGTCAATATAAAATGAGCGTTATAGCGAAATAGCCCTAAGTGAAACCGTGTTAAGCGGGGGTTGCCTGTATATTTATTTATATATTTAATGTTACTCGTTTTGAAAGTTTGAAGTCTTGCAAGTAGTTTCAGTTAGGAGAAGAAACTGTTAATAGGGCAAGTGTCATCAGTGCAATTCTGTTTCTTTGGAGACCTACTTCCCAGAAGTTATTCTCCATGTGGGATCTGCTACGGAGGTACTAACTGTTGTGTGGTATCTTGCATAGTGTGATACTGTATGAATGTATGAATAATAATAGCCTGCAGATTTTGCAGGGTTTTGTTGAGGTTCACAGTTAGCTAAATGTTCCTGAGGACTTCTAAGAAACAGCAAAAGATTTCTTGATCTGTTGGTGTCACACATATAGTGGTATGTTAGACTGCTTGTGCACATGTTTAAGGAAAAAAACACATATGAAGAAAAAGATTGCCTGCTTGGATTTAGTTATTAGAAGCTCCAAAAGGCATTTAGGATGATTGCTAACCCTGCCATGACAATGTATGTTAAAGGTTTGCCCATACAACCTGGATACAGTGATAAGCACCAAGAAAAGTCAATTGTTTGTAGGCTACAGAATCTAATTTCTTCGTCTTTATTCAGATTTATTCAGCATCAACGTCCAAAGAAGACAAAAATTATACTTTGGCTTTGGGTGGGCAGAGTCACACAGCCTCTGTGGCAGCTACCTGAAGTAATAATAATTTTATAGGGCTAGGAACTTTAAGAAATATAGGATTGTAATAGTTCTGGCTTCATGGCTGTTTATGATATCAATCCTTTGAAAACTGTAATAACAATTGGTATACCAAATTCTGGCAAGGCGTCTCCTAGAAAATCCAAGCTGCTAGAATGAAATGGTTAATTGTAATTGAATAGGCAGGCTTAAGAGTATTTTTGGGATGTTAAGCAGTTCAGAAGTACCACGGACTAAGAGGAAAATCAATGGACCTCAGTCTGAAAGAGGGGGTTGTTTGGGAAAATAAAGGTGGTAAAGTTAGAATGGTTGGAGTATGCTTCAAAATACTGAGAACAGGAGAGTGTTAAGAAATATGGAAAGAGGTTGAAGATTTTGGGAAGTATAAAATGGCGGACAGGGTCAGGTCTAGAAACTTTGATGCCTTTAGCAACCCTGAAATATCCTTGCTGAAAATGTTTTGGTTCTCAACATTTTATTGTGCTTTAGTGTGGTTTAAATGACAGCTTGCTCTTATGGCAAGACAACACAGAGAAGAAAGTGAGCAAAAAAGACATTTGATGACATAAACACTAGACAATAAAAAAGCAGTAGCATGTGGTCACACAGAAGAAACCCTTTGTGAAACATGGTAAAGCTGGTAAGCCTGAAAGATGGTTAAGATGGCCTCATAGATTATACACTTTAAGGCAAAAGGGAAACCTAACCCCAAGTGGCAGGGTTTTGCACTTGGCATGTCTATGAGGTTATGGAATTGAGTGAGGAAATCTCCTTGTGCCTATGGTAAATGATCTGTTCTTCTGTCTCTCATGTATAATTATTGTCAATAGAAAATGGGGGAGAGCTACAGCCACACAAAAGGTGATAGCATTTTGTATGCTAACATGAGAATCACTTTATTTGTTCCTTCAGTATTGCCCTGAATAACCTACTCCATGAAATGTTTGAGGTTTGTATATGAATTCAGAGTTGTTTCAGTTTTAAAAGAATGCACTGACAAGTCGAGTTAGACCATATACCATATACCATATACCATATGTGTGATTTAAAACTATTGGTCTCATTTTAAAATGAGGAGCAAATGAATTCCATCCACTGTTCTGAACTGCATAATATGAGAGACTGTTAATGCAGAATAATAAGTGCTACTCTAAAAAGGCCTCTAGCATAAAAAATAGGTGTTAGTCAACAATTGCCACCCCAACATTTCTTTTTGTACTGACAATACAAAAACTTTGTACCGACAAACTAACTTTTTTACTAACATATTTTTAATGCTTTATGTTTTACATAATATAAATGTAACTTTTCTGCCAGGCTCTGGAGTACTGTCAAGCCCCAGTTAGAAGGGCTAGGTTCAAATTTCAACACCACCCATGCTAAAAAAACCAAAAAAATGTGGTTGTCAGTAAAAGTTTTGCAGTTAAAAATGTGACGGGCTAGCTGGCAGTGACTTAGCCCAGGGGTTTTGAAAGGGTAAAAGATGATTGGAGGACTTGGGATTCCCTTT
>NW_017729026.1:8773003-8779031 GCF_001723915.1 Gavialis gangeticus | reverse complement strand
GGAGGGGGATAAAAGGGGCAGTGCAGCTGAATCAGGAGATACCAGCAAGGGATCACAAGGAAGGAGTTTCAAAGAGCTGGCAAGAGCTGGGCCAGCGGGGTGGGAACAGTTGCCCCAGAAGCACCTGAAGGAGTAGGACCTGCAGGCAGCAGTTGGAGCCTCCGCAGTTCGGCGTGCGGCTGGCAGGAGAGGCTCCCGGCTGGGCTCCAGGATCCCCAGTGAGAGGGTGCGGCCAGCAGGAGAGGCTCCCCCAGCTCCAGCAAGGATCTGAGCAGAGACCTGAGAGGTTCCCAGCTCTGCTTCCAGCTCCTCCAATCAAAGGCTAGGCAGCTTGACATGAGGCAGGGACTAGCAGTTTGGCACAGTACCAGTACTGGTGGCTCAGTAGTAGAGTTTAGCCTACCATGTGGGAGACCCAAATTCAAGTCCCAGTTGGGGTGAGTGAAGTAACAGGGAGAAATTCTTGTTGCAGTGGAAAGGGGTCATCGTGTTCCCCCCCGTCCAGGTACCTAGGCCCTATATTCCTTGTTATTTGACATTTTGTATTTTGTATTGTTTGTTCTGCTGTTTGTGTTTTATATTTTGTTAACCCTGTTTTGTCAACTGGATGAATATGTCAATGATTGTAAGTGTCTAACCTTTGTTGAATCCTGTCCCCTTGGGGCATTGTAGCATCCCCTATACCTCTTGGTTTATATTGATTATGTTCCCAGTACTGTTCTCTCATTAAAATGTATATGGTTAAGTCCCCACTGGTGATCTGGCTCTGCTCTATAGGGGGAGAAGAGTCCCTACACCTACCACAGCACTTGTGCACCTGCTTTGATTCCTTCAGTCGGTACTCTTGGAGTACCACCTGGGTTACAAAAATAATGTTTCTGGGTTGGCAACCCTGCTTGCTATACCAATGATTTTACACTGTGCTGCCCCCAACAAGGGGTCTCCACACTGACACCTCACCTCCACTGCACTCCTTCTGTGCTGTTGTCCCCAACCCACCTGCCTACCAGCCCTACTGCTCCCACCCCACAATTGATCCCAACTTGCCGTCTCTCCCCTACTTCCCAGTCCCTAAGGTCCACCCTTCCTGCATCTTTTCCCTTCTACCCCAGAAATGCTAATCATTCCATTTTAACTGTACAAACCCAAATAATTAAAAGGGCCTGATGGTCAAGTGTCTGGGGTTGGAAGTACCTGGAATTACCAATCACTTTAGACAACTGGGCAGTAATTTTTAGTTTATTCACAGTTCAGGAAATCTGTTCACCTTCTGGAAAGCAGTGGTAATGTTCACTAATGTTACTGGAAGTTTTTCATATTATGTAGTGGAAGTGGAATCTACAGGCTGCCTTATTTTCACTCATACTGCCCTAGTACAGTAGTTTTCAACCTTTTTTTCATTTACAAACCCCTCAAAAATTTTGAATGGAGGTGCGGACCCTTTTGAATTGTAAGTGTGAGTATTAGCACACTTTTGATTGAACATAATAATCTTTTGTGGAACCCTTAGACATAGTTTGTGGATCCCCAGGGGTCTGCAAACCACAGGCTGAAAACCACTGCATTAATACAATGAATGAGGTTCCTGTATGCATGAGGGATAGTTATATTCTGCAAACTACATAGGTTTCCCTGGTCTTCCCTGATCAATGACAACATTCAGTTTGGCCTGCAGTAGGTTTCGAGTAGATGAGTGAATCCATTGCTGGAGAATTTCAAATGTACTGAACCTTAAATATGATAACACTGTATTAGGAAAGCTTGAGAAGATTACTAGCTTCACCTAGAAATTCCTGTGGACTGAGTGTCTTACAGCCTATGACAAAAAAAAACTAGCTCTGTGTTTTGAGTTTACAACGTACACATTATCCAACACAAAATCCCAGCAAACTGTATTTTTGAACAATTAGTTTTATATGCCACATCCTCACCAATGATCATTCTGGTAAGGATTGCAACAGGATTCTGTTAACTTGTTTAGACTGGTGCTCTCACTGCTGAATTGCATTTGCTTTTTGATGTTTGGTATTTCTGACTATGGCTGGGGTGATGAAGTCTTTTTATACATATTTTTTTGTTTCTCAGTATGGTGCATAAAAAATTGGTAAACATTTGGTAATGGAAAAATGTAAATAAATCAAATTGTTATTATTCCAAAAATATCCATAATAACCACTAAGTTTTTGTTTGAAAAAAAGTATTAAAAATTCTCGTAAAATTCCTATAGCTGAGGTACTAATTTTTTTATCAGTATAGAAGGTCTCTGTATTGTGAACCAGGTCCCATTCCATTCAGAATTGTGTGGGTTAGCTCTTCTCTTGTTCAGAATCACATAACATCCCTGTGGCAACATCGGTGGTTTCTTGCACAGAAAAGTAATTCTAAGAAAGTATTTATGTATTTTAGCTGTCGTTAGTGTGATACATGATTTGTGCTTTTGAAAAACAGAACACACAGTTTGCTTTGGTTCTTTATCTTTTGAAAAGTTTTGTTAGCTGGGTAGAAAACATGACAACTGACTCTTGAATGATCCCTGGACTGTTTGAGAACTTCTGATACTGCCTTTGAAACTACTTTTAAAGATAATTTTGACCTAACTCATGTTAAGTGCTGGTTCATTCTTTAACCAGAGGGTAATTTTTGGAGTAAATTATATATATATATAATAGATATATTTTAATAGATTTGAAACCATGTTGGACTTTACCATAGGTGTCAGGTACCTGGACTTTCTTTTGAGGAAACCTCCCTGTTATCAGGTATAAACTTTCCCTGCCAATAGCAAATTTGGGGTCATGACTGAAAACACTTGAGCAATTGATGTCCCATCTCACGTGTTACAATTTTTTAGTCTAGGGACAGACATTCAAAAAGCCCAAGCTTGAATTGATTCAATCTTTGCAGGTTAGTCTAAACAGAGTTTGAACCAATTTGCAAGTGGTTAGACATTCACTTTTGATTCAGGAAATGCAGGCAGATGCCTGCAGTGGCTCAGGCCAGAAACTGGGGGGTGCTAGAGCAAGCCATCCTTTCCCTTCTACAGTGCTGATTTTGGGGTGGTGGGGAGGAGAGGGGTGGCCAGGCCCTGGCAGGAAGTGATGATTAGGGAGGGGCTGACCTGCCGGTTAGTTCCAAAAAGTCCTAAGTAGACACTGTCCTGTCTGCCTTTGTCCTAGTGAAATTGGCAACACACACACAGACACCTCTCAGCATTAGCTAGCATGGAGGTGGCGTGACCATGACCAGATGCCAGTTGGGGTCCATGCTACTGAGGTCTGTGCTGCAGAAGAGAGGAGGGGGTGGGATCTGTGCTTGAGTAGTGAGTAGTGAGGGGTGGGGGTGGGGCAGAGGTAAGCCAAGCAGATGCTGCTGTGTCTGCAGTCCCCCAGCTCCTTCTCAGCCAGCCAGAGTTCCAGGTAGGGAGGAGAGGGGTGGGGCCAGCCCTGCTCTCTGGAGCAGACAACCCAGCCCAGTCCAACCTAGCTCAGCCCAGGGCTGTAAAGCATGCTGAGATGCTGGGGGACTGTGATTTAACTTAAAGCAAGGAGGGGTCTGGGACAGAAGTTCCATAAACTGGTTTGATTCAAATCACTTAAGTCTGATACTACTTTCAACCAGGTTTATCTTAAACCAGTTTCAGCCATTTTGAAACTGGTTTATGTGTAACTTCTGTCCCTAGCCTTAGAGACTTCTGCAGTATAACATGAAACTAAATGATCTGGTTCACCTATTAGTAAAATAAACAAAGATATTTGAAGTTATTTAGAAATGTAAACCTCTGACTTTCATTATTGCAGATTGACTAAATCACAAAATGACTAACTAGAAATAAGAATAAGCCTCATATAAAGCCACCCAAAATGGACAAACAATTATATCTCATAAGAATCGATGGCAATTTAGAGTTACTAAAAGATATCTAGTATAATTTCTGAGGCACACCATCCAGATATTGTGTTGCCAATGAAGTAGCAATGAAATAAATGGAAAAAGAATAAGAGATTATTATGTACTATAGTTCTCATGTGTTTAGGTTTCCATTCCACTGATGGCAATACTACTGATCTGCCAGGTAGCAAATTATCTACAATACCACATCTCTACATTGGGCATAGTTTGTATACCATAGGCACTATAATAGGACATGTGTTTCTGATTTTTCCCTTCCTTAATTGCACTCTTTTTTTCAGTAACACGTTTTCATTAGTAACTTGACTTGGCATCACTACTGGCATAAGGCCCCACAAGTTAACTCTGCCTGCCTAAATAAATACACTACAAATATTTAAGGAGTAGTAACTATACAAATCAGAGGTAGGCCCCAGCCTATAAGGCAATCACGTTATTATGACACTAATATGTCTCTTGTACTTTGTATTAAATCAGAAGCAGGAAGACAAGGTGGTGTGTGCCAGATTGGCTAGTGAATAGTATGTACTTGTCTTTTTACATCACAACTGTTTTTAAAATTTTATTTTATAATAAAGAACACAAGTGAAATATTCTTTATTTTATTAGTTGCACCAAAGCCATGTTGGAAACTGTAGAACCAATAAAGTAAAATTGTTTCATGTGTTTCTTGTTATATAATCAACTGGTGATGCAAAGGACAAGCCCACAATAGTTACCAGCCAATCTGGCTCTTGCACAACTCAGAACAAGAAAAGTGACATATTTCTTATTGGAAAAGACAAAAGTTTAAGTGTTCATTTTGAATACAAACCAGCTTGTGGGTGATATTTCAAGGTAATGATGAAATCTGTGTGACTGGTACTGTAGTATGATTTTTCTAAGCAAGGTTTTGTCTACCCTGGGATAAAAGTTGTGTTTCTTAGATAAGAGATGCACTAAAAATCTGGTGTAGACTAAAGAGCCAGATCCAAAAAGGGACTCAGGTCACTGAAATGCAGATTAAGTGAAATTTAGATGTATGAGTCCAGAACAGCAATCCATGCCCTGGCAGACATTAACTTAATGGCATGATTCACACGTTAATTACACCATAAATTTCAACATGCCACAAACGCAAGCAATTTATGGTGCAATAAAATGGCAAACCAACCACAAAAATACTCCACATTTAATGTAATGTTCTGTGTGCTATATTCCATATTCTGCATCACACTTTAATTTGAATGTGTGGCATGAACATGCTGGGGCAGAAGCTACTCCCAAATGTAGGGGTCCCACTGCTCATGTGTTTGTATACTCTTTAAATATGTTATTAGAAGCCTAAAATGGAGAGTTGTTAATGAATTTGAGACCATCCCCTCCCCTGCCCACCCCCTCATCTGCACATGTTCAAGGAGCAGGCATGCAACTGGGCTCCATAAAGTGTCTTTCAAGGAACAGAGAACATTTGTTTTGCAGACCAGTATCCTGGACCTGCGGCTGTTCCCCAAAGGGACACAGCTGCCCTCTATCCCTTGAAAGACTCATAGTGCCACCCACATATTAGGATATTTAAAGTTGTTTGAAAGGAGCACTGTGCAGCCCAACATAAGGGAACTGTTTCCTCAGTGCTAGGCTGCCAAATGAGCCTTTAAAGATCCAGGGGTTGGGTCTCTGATCCATAGCTCCCTGCCTTGGGAGAAATGATGGGATCTGATCCTGGATCCCAAAGATCATGTGTCCTGCCATGCATGTGTGGCCTACATGACATGACAAGACAGGTGATTTTTGGGATCTGGGATCAGATCCCAGTGCACAATTAAATTAATATCTGCCAAGGCCCCATAAGAACTGCACATAACTGCTTAGCTGCCTGCAAGTCCAGAGATGACTAAAATTCCACTATCACTTGTGCCTAGAACTGGGACCATCATGACTAAGTCAAGCATTTAGGCATCTTTCTCATGCCAAAGAATTTTTGAAATTCACAAACTAAGTGTAGCCATTCCTAAAGTTCTTTGGGAGCTCTGTGGCGGGTGCAGAGATCCCATCTCAGGAACACAGCTGGGTATTCATATCCCTCCGCTGTTTCCACCACGTGAGGCGGGCCAGTAGGGGGTGCTTCTGCGTTGAGCCA
>NW_017729026.1:8769301-8772683 GCF_001723915.1 Gavialis gangeticus | reverse complement strand
GCAGAGGGAGCAGGTTTCCCCCTCCCTCAGGAATGCAGCCAGCTCCAGTTCCCTAAAGAGACAGGCTGAGGGTGTGGTCCCCTGTGTGCTGGGCCCACCCTAATTGAATGGTCACAGCACAGAGATTTAAATCACAGTGTCACAGGGCAGAGATTTTTGGGGAGAAACCAAGGTGGCTTTCTGCCACAGGCTCAATCCAGTTGATGTCCTCAGACCATATCTACTACTGATTCACAGCATTGAAATTAGCACGCTCAGATAATTCTATCCAAAAATACAGGAGGAGGAAGCCTGTATTTCCTCTCACAGGAGGAATTTCCTAACACAGGAGAGTTTAGGAGTTAGAGCACTCACCAGCAAAGAGTGTTTGGTTTAACAATTTCCTTACCTCGAAAAGATGAAAACTCCCACCTCCCGAGACTGTCTTACCCACTGGGCTATAGGCAAGGCTGCATTAAGGATTCATTCCACCCCTCTTCTAAAGATAGCTTATCTTGCAAAGAAGAATGCAAGGGAGAGAGGAAGAGCAAGAGTGAGTATAACTTCAAAGCCCAGTGATGAGGGAACTTCCCCTGCCAGAGCTGGTTGTGCATTTTATATCAAAGCATCATAAAATATTTAGATAGATCTAGGACCAGGGATTAGAATCCAGGACATGTCTGATCCTTCCCCTCTCCCCCACCCCACCAAGTCCTTTTTATAGATGTAAAATTTTGGCGTGGCTACATATCTACATATGAAGGTATGTAATTTTATTTTTATATATATATATATCATATCCTTTATATATATACATATATATACACACATACACACACACACACACACACACTACGTATCTTCAATTTAGGCTGATGCACTTAATTCTATGGAATGCATTATAAAATTTAGCAGCACAGCTCCACTTTCATGGCTTACATGATTTGAAACCACATGTTTTTCATTTATGTTAGCTGTAGAAATATTTTCAGCAGACAGAAAAACAAACAAATTTCAGTGAAAAGATCAAATATAATACAAGGTGAAAATTCATTTTTCATGTTTCTTTTTTTCATTTGAGAGCTGCTTTTAAAAATTCTATGTTCAACTTAGATTCCTTCTTCTAAAACATTAAAATAATCCTTCTGAATGGAGAAACAGAAATATTTACTGAACAGATACTACTATAAATATCACCACAAAAACAATGAGGATGCATAATTGCACTCATGAGAGAACTTTGGAAAAAAACCAGATTTGGTCTCTCTCACATTATCATCAAACAGTATGGGTTTCTTTTCTATCTCTCTGCTTGCAAGCAGCTATTGGACAGGGAAACATCATTAATAAAATCTACTGCTTAGAAGTGTAATAGTACTCCTGGATTAAATAGGAGTATATCCTAAAAGCAAGGGCAGATCAGGGAGGGGGGTGTCATATAGGAGGTGTTTAGTATCCCACAGATATTACTCTTTTCTGTCAGAAAACTCCAGATCTTAGACATATATACATCTTTGAATTAGAACCAGGTCCTTATTGATGTGTATTGTGGTGGTTGTTATTTCTGTTGTTAATTGAGGTTTTTCCAAAAAAAGAGCTTGATCCCCATGTGGGATTCCCTATGCTTACATGTAGACTTATTATTTATTTAATTATTTGTTCTTATTTAAATGCTTAAAAATAACTGACAGGCATTTTCACAGGAAAAGTGGTCATTATGAGGGCATGAAAAAATGGTGCTGGTGGAAAACACAACTTACTTATAAAATACCACTTGTCAAAATAAAATTGATTTTCTTGCTTCTCAGAAGATGAAAGTGATTTTAGATCATTAGAACTCAGAGTGTTGTGCTCTTTTGGTCAAAGGAAATCCCATCCATTTCCATTGCCATCGGTGGGACTTCTGTTAAAAAATTAAACTGAATGCAATTGATCAGAATGATAATGGTACTCTAGCAATCGTAAATCCACTGCAATCTTATTGACCTGATCCAACAACTACTGAAAACAACAGAAGATTTTCTATTAATTTCAATGGAATGTGAATGAAAAATGAATGTATATGACTTTGTTATGTACATGTTAAGCCTAATGCAATACCAAGTTCATATCCCTGGACAGTGTCAGTGCAGGATAATTTATCTACTGCACATTTTCTAATGTTTTATTTGATCTAGTTCTAAATGGCTCTAGCAGACAGGGGTTCTATCAGTTCCCATTTTTATCTTGTAATCTTTCCATTGTTATGTTTCATCTTCTATTCTTTGTAGCATTTATTAGTGAATACTCACTAAGAATCAGACACTTAGTGGAGAGTTGCATGATTGTTTTCTGTAAAAATTCTGAATCACTGCCATTGATTTATATCCAGGCAAGAATAAATGCAGAGCCTAGAAGTTGATCAGCAATTCTACAGTTTGTATAAACAAGATGGTGGAAAAAGTAGCTTAACCTCTTTTTTTGCTCCATATTCAAATTTTGACAGAATCATTGAGGGGTTTTTTTCTCCTATGTGGAAATTATTTATTATTATACTGAATTTCTAAGTATATTGAAATACTTAAAAATGAATGTAAAGCCTTCTCCCACTGTTCTCTGAGGAAAGAAGATCTGAATTGTGGCCTTCTGCACCCAAGGTTATTTGACCGTTGATGGCATCACTGGTGAAGACAGACCTTGGAAGGGCAAATCATGCTGATGGCATAACCTGGGTCAGGGCCTGGTTTTGCCAGTCAGAAACTCTTTCTCAATAGAATTTATGCTACACTTGTTAATAAACACTTTGATAGTACGTAGGATTGTTTGACAATACTTTCTGAAGAGAAGGTAAGGATTACTAAAGTCCATAATTTGGAGGTTTGTAGCATCAAACATTTTTCCCTTCATGTTATCCATACTGTATGTTATCATCAATAGGAAAATGAGCAGTTTGGATAAAATATATTTTTCTATAACTTTATCCAAGTCAGAATAAAAATTCTTTTGAGGCTTGGAAGTACCCCAATAATTGTTTATCATTACTATTTATAATTTATAAATATTATTTACTTATAATTATTATAATTATTTGCATGCTCTTCTGCACTTCCTCAGTCTGTTTGGATTGAAAATAGAAGCACTGAAATCTTATATTTACATACTATTTGTTGAGCACTGATAGTGTACTTGGAGCTGAAACAACCAGAGAAATACCGCAAGAAAGGCTACTCTTCTGATATTTCAAGCCCAACCAGAAAGAGAAATTACTGGAAATTTCACAAGAATACCTGTTCTTGCAAGACTTCCAGGCAGTTTTACAGATCAAAGATGCTCAGACAATTTGGATAAAACCCAAATAAGCTCAGATATTGGGTTCTTAGCCAAACCAAAGTGAACCTCTGAATCAAAAACGGTTTGTTCATCT
>NW_017729026.1:8753192-8764301 GCF_001723915.1 Gavialis gangeticus | reverse complement strand
TATTTGTTGAGCACTGATAGTGTACTTGGAGCTGAAACAACCAGAGAAATACCGCAAGAAAGGCTACTCTTCTGATATTTCAAGCCCAACCAGAAAGAGAAATTACTGGAAATTTCACAAGAATACCTGTTCTTGCAAGACTTCCAGGCAGTTTTACAGATCAAAGATGCTCAGACAATTTGGATAAAACCCAAATAAGCTCAGATATTGGGTTCTTAGCCAAACCAAAGTGAACCTCTGAATCAAAAACGGTTTGTTCATCTCCCTTCCACCCTTCACTATTGATAATCTTCAGGTTCAACCTGCCTGCTCAAGAGTGGAGTTTCTACTTGATCCCTAAACAACATTTTGGGTTCCTGTTGTAATTTTTCTATGCTGTAGTGAGCAAAGCTTGCAAAAATCAGTTTTAAATTATTTGTTATTAAATGAGAGCCAGATGCTCACATTTTTATATAGTTGTTCCTAACCCCACAGGTGGGTTATTTTTTGTATAAGGTAGTATTCAGAAAAAGTGGGGTATCAGAAAGTTACACTATTTTGCTATAGGAAAGAGGACAGTAACACTGACACCTTCTAGACAAGACTCTACCATTAATATGCCTGTTGCTTTTTGCCGAACTCTTGGAAGTCACCTTATTGATTTTACTGGGCTAATTTAGAGAAAGGTATTACTTCACATGAACAAGGATGGCAGAATTTAGGCCTCTGTGATTTTAAGAAATAATTCCTGGTTGAAGTTCATTGTTTTCTAACCGTCACCACTTTTGCAGGTACAGGAGATAGTCTGTTCCTTCTTATTCTCCCTAAAATTAGCTTATTTTTAAAAAGAACTGCTCAAGTGAGATATTGTGTTCTTCCCTTAGTTCTTGATTGATTCATCCCAGTATATTGCATTTTCCTTCCTTTGTGGGCCTGGCTTTTACTACTGTCTTTAACTGCCGGTTTTTATGGCTGTGGCTGTTCCCTCAAACCCAGAGCCTCTTTGGTTATATTAGGGTCTATGGATGTGCCAAGGGTGTATATATTACCATTTAGTTTGTACAGTGGTGGTACATACAGTGCTCACCCCATTGTTTAATGGGTTCTCCCAGCACATAAGAATAGCAGTAGTCCCTGTTCCAAAGACCTTACACTCTAAACAGATGTTGGTACAGTAGCATGGTTCTGTGGACAGGGGAGCAGGCATGGAAGACACGTTCCTTTTCTAGCTCTGCCACTTGTCTGCTTTCTGAACTTAATGAAGTCCTTCCTTATTTTGTGCCTCAGTTTCCTTGTCAGGAACTCCCTTTGTAAAAACATTTTCAGATCCATGAAGGAAACAAGTTATGGAAAACCGATGTTGTTATCTTCCTTACCATATCCAGAATAATAATAATAATAAAAGACTATAAACATTTTCCCTTAAACATGCTGCAAAAGTTAAAAGCAGTGGTGATAGAAGCCTTAATTTCCATTAACATAAAATGTCGCACAAATGTATATATGTGGTGCAATAAAGAACTGTCTTTGCATGAACCAAATAGCTAATGGACAAAATCTAGACAGTCTCTTTATTTTCACATATAAAGGTATGGATTCTTATGACTTGCTTGTAATTCTACTGGATACAAGTAATGAAAGGAGTATTTCAAAAAAAAGAAAAAGAAAATAAATAGACCCATGTGAAGCCAACTCATTCCATGGAAATCCTTAAGTGGAAGGATAGTAGAAAATTCCAGGGAGATATATAGTAAGCTTGTCTCATGATACTGTAAAACACTGTGGGGGCCTAATCTTTACATTTGAATATTAAATTAGTAGGGGCAAAGCCTACACAATACCATTGCTATTAGTCATGTCTGGCAGGGCATTCAATACCAGATGTCATTTTTCTGATCTTTCATGTTCAGCCCTTACTGTTTTTGGCACGTCAGAGTTCGCATCTGAGTACAATTTAAGTTATAACAATACAATCAGCATGTCTAACTATTTTTTTGCATTTCTTTCCACTATTTTGAGACCTGAAAGGATGCTGCGTCTCAGTTTTTTAATGACCAAAACCAAGAACCTCCCATGTCTCCTTCCCGTCCTCATGGGGTAATGCTGGGGGAAACCTCTGTTATTTGACAGATGTCACTGATTTTAAAAGTAATTAGATTGTTAATTGTTTAATTAGTTCTGTGTCTTTTGCTTTAGACTAGACAAGGAAATTGCAGCACTAATAGATAGCTTACTGTGGGTAGACTGTTATGTCTCACCTGGCATGTCATATTGTTTAGCTGCATTGTTGAATACATTGATATGGGCATTTATTTATTTAAAAATCCAGACAATTCTAATAAATAAATAAATAAATATCCATATCAACATATTCAACAATACCTTGATATGGAACGGGAGGAGGGTGGTCATGCAGGGGGCGCTATGTGCACACATTCATGTATATGGCTTCTAGGCAGCCTGGAGAGCAGCTCCTGCAGGTTAGCCTTGTGGGGAGAGATTGAAGCCCCCATAGAGAGGAAGGGAGGAAGTTGGGCAGGGCTGGGGCTGCTACCCAGCCAGGTGGTGCCTGGTGCTTGGGGCCCAGTGCCAGAATGTGTGGCTGTAGAGCCATGGTGGGAATTGGGATGGGGCTGCAGGCAGCTCGTCTGGGAGGAGAGGGGGGTGGGGCTGGCTCCCCACTGCTGCACACACGCCTGGGGGGATCCCATGGCCCCCAGATCTGTGCACGGGGTGGAGGCAGGGATAGGATGCCCACTGCAAGCTCAGGCTCCGCACCCTGCTGCCGTCCCCCAGGCCTCCACAGCCCAGCAGGTGGGACCTAGCTTAGTAGGGCAGAGTGGGGCCAGGTGGGGAACCTCTTTGTTGCTGCTGACTCTGTGCTGCCTTGGCAAGGTAGTAGGGGCAGTGGCACAGGGTTGTTCCCCTTGCTGCTCCAGGGTGGACGTGGGACACCTTGCCAAGGCAGTGCAGAGCTTGCAGTAGCAAGGAGCTTCCTTGCCTGGCCCCACTCTGCCCCATTGTGCTGGATCTCACCTGCTGAGCTGCAGAGGCCCAGGGGGAGGGTAGCAGGCTGGGGATCCTGAGCCTGTAATGGGCAGCCCACCCCCACCCCACACACAGATCTGGGGTGGCCAGGTCCTTCCCAGGAGTGTGCACTGCAGTGGGGAGCTGGCAACTGGGGTTCAGGTGCTGCTACAGGGGGAGAGGGCTGAGGATCTGAGTCCCCCTGGCCCTGTATCCCTGCCTGCTTGGGGACCCCTTCCAGCAGGGCTGGAGGGGCAGGGGGCTGTGGGCGTGGCACAAGCAGCACCAGCAGGCCAGGAGGCTGGGGGATGGGGAGTGAGGGGTCTGGATCTGTGTCCTGGTGAGCAAAGGGGGCAGGGGGAGCTCTGATTTTCCATGACAAAAAAACAGATTAAAATACCAAAATGTATAGGTATTTAAACTTTATTTTATTATAGTGAAGCACTGGTAGGCTTCCAAATTGCTTTAAGATTGTAAATATATCAAGAAAACTTTGTATTCAAATGATACTGTCATGGAGCGGGGTCCTAGGGGTGGCCGTGATCTCCCCTAGTGCCCCCTACCATGCCAAGCTTACTTCAAGCACCCTCAAATCTCACCCGCCATGTCTTGATCTTAAATATAAAAGGGAGGCTGCCTTTCATCCTCTTGGACACAGTCTTCTCCTGCTGTCACTCATTTGGTTCTTTTAATGGGGTTCCCATGCCCCTGGCCTTATGGGCAATGCATGGCTCCAACCATCCCTGTACCATGCCCCAAGCCTCACAGATGTCCCGGATGTTGTTTGGTCTGCCTCTCTCACCCTGCGCCCTCTCTGGCGCTCGGGCTCTCTGCAGCCCTTGTCTCTCACCTTGCCCTCTGGCGCTCTCCACGGCCCTTGTCTCTCGGGTTCTCCTCAGCCCTTGTCTTGCAACTGCGCCCCACAGGCACTCTCCTCTTGCTGCCCCCTTTGCTCTGGGGCTTCTGCAGCCTTGGGGCTCAGGAGGCCATAGCTGTGCCTGGCTCCAACTCTCCTCCTCAGGGTCTCAAACCCCCACAGGGCTCAGGAAGCCTTGGTTTTACCTGGCCTCTAACTCTTCATGCCCCTTCTCTGGGGCTGGAGTCAGTGCACCCCAAATGCTGCACCCTCTCTGATGCCAGGGTCCCCACACTACCATGGGTCCCCCATGAGGCCTCCTCCAACCCCTAATAGCCTCACCCAAACCACCAGTCATAAATAGTAAACAGAAAGCTCAAGCCCCTAGGCTATAACATAAATTCAAGCCATCTGGCTATAACAGCATTCGCCACTCCAGGGTTTCTCCATCTCACCGGTATCACCTTGTTCAGTCATTCAGGCCCCATCCTTTTCCTCACTCAAGCAGAGCTCCCACCCCTTTGGCAGCCAGCAGGAGACTGCCTGCTTGGCCTCAGCCTGGGTTTAAATGGGAGCCAGGCCCTGTCTCTTCCAGTCAGCTGACTCACAGCGGTTGCCCTAGCAACCTGCACCTGTGCTTCTTCAGTATTTCTCTGGCTGCCTTGGTAACCAGCAGCTGAGCTCCCCACTCACGGCTCGGGCTTTCTCCCTAGCTGTTCCCACTCTAAGGAGCAGGGCACCTGCGTGTTCTGTGACAGATACCTATATATATATATATATTGTGCTGTTTGATTTTGATCACAGATTAAGGGGGATTTTCAGAGAATTTGCATTTTTTTAAATAAGAGAATTTGTGATTTTTTATCAGAGAAAACCAAGATCCCTGCTTATAGTGAACCAGTCTGAAGGATTTACATTCACTGTGTTGTGTTAATCCGCTTCCTCTTGTTCCTCAATAGCTGTGTTATCTGCTTCTTGCCCAGAGGTGTTCTATATGGCTTTGCATGTTGAGTCTGATATACAATGGGATGATCCTATTGCAGAATCATTGTCCTTCTGGGTTTATGCATGCTGTAGTTACATTTTATCTCTGTAGGCTTGATGACCCAGGTACTTGTGCAGAAGGCATCTTGACTCAAGGGCAATATATAGGCCAGGGGCGGGCAAATATTTCGGGTGGAGGGGTACTTACCCAGTTTTGGCAAGCAGTCGAGGGCCACATGGGTTCATGCCGTGGTAGGTTGTGGTGAGGCTGCCACCACTGCCTCCGTGCTGCCCAGCGCATGAGCTCTGAGCAGGCAGGAGCAGCAAACTCTGCCAGGAGTGGCAAGCTGGGGGGCTGGCATCATGCACAGCCCCAACGGGTGAGCCTGGAGCCAGCACAGGGCCCAGTCTGGCAGCAGGTCTGGGTTATGAGCTGGTGCTGCGTGCAGGGGAAAAGCGGCCCTACGCGGGCTTCTGGCAGGGGCTTCTGGCCTGGGACCACGTGACTGCCCCAGTGCTAGAAGCTCAGATAAGGGGTGGGGGAAGGGCAGGGAAGGAGCTGGTGTGAAGTGCGGGTTAAAAAAAAAGATGATGTTTCTTTGTATTTCAGTGTTCAACCAAAAGAAAAGGCATCTGACTGAGTTCAACATTTTATTATTGATGATAATGAGATTGATTGTGTTTGCATGGTCCTCACAGATTTAGTGAAGAGCAGAATAAGCTAATCTTACTCCTGAATTATATACTTTGGTTTGACATTGTGTGTGCATGTGAGTGTCTATTAGTCATCCATTTAATCCTCCAGATGGGAGATTTGGATAGCTAGTTTGTCAATAGACAAAGTTTGACTATTGATCTCACTGTTCATAAAGCATTTTGGGTAGTTTGGATAGGATGAAAAGTTCTTTTTATAGTATAACATGGATAATTGGCATTGTTAGGTTCCTTAGCTCCTGTGAAGGTGAGGATTTGTGAACAAACCAGAGATGTGGAGAGCTGCAGCAAACAGCTGTGCAGGACTGCTAAGATTATCCACCTGACTGCTGTGGCTTTTACTTCAAAGGGCACTGCTTCTCCACTCAGCTTGGGTATATCAGAGGTTCCTTACAGCTACCTGGAGATGCCACCACCCTTTGAAATAAACAGCTGCATAGTTTGTCCATCACTTGGCAATCCACTGGGAAGGAAGCAGGTTGCAAACACCTGGATACAAATGAACTGGGTTCAACTCTATTGATTAATTAAAAAGGGATATTAGCTTCCATTTTTCCTCTTTTACAACTAATTGTGCTCAGAATTCTGAACCTTGCTAAGACTTGATAACTGTCAAAATCAGAAAAAACTTTTCCTATTTATTACTACTATGTCCTAAATGATATATGATTTCTGGCAACACAATAGACCGCCAATCTTGGCTGAGACATCTGGATTCTTCTGTAATTCAAATTAATAATACTTTGAACAGAAAAGTACAAACCATCTTCCAGAAAATAATCTTTACTTTTTGTGCTCCCTGTTTCAACTTTTGCCTGTCTAGTATATGCAATGCTTTTGGAGGCAGAAATAGACAGTTATGAGTATGTACATTGGATTGCACATTGAGGCTCTGATCTCCCTATGTGCTACTGATTTACAAGTAATTCTAAAAATAGTTATCTAGATTTCATAAACTATAAATTAGTGCAGGTTCAGAAAAAAAGATTAACAGAAAAATACCCTCATTTTGATAGATGGGCTAGAGTGGTAGTAATGCAATATAAATACTAGAGTATAATACAATCTATTACTAAAACCCCTACCTTTGCCTTTGCAGATCACCTACTCTGGTTTCTTGATGTCATAATCTACTGTTTGTGACATCATACATACCCTTACAGAATCAGAATCAGAATCACAGTACACAGCCAGAAGGTTATGATTCCATATGGAAAATAAGAAGCAGCGACAAATTTAAATGCCTCCTAGGTCTCCCACACCCACACATTAGAGAGAGAACATATTCTTTTCTTGCAGAAAACTCCAATGATAAAATATAAAATATACATATGGCAACAGAATCCATTGAAAGCTGAAAAAAATGTTGAGCTTTCCAGGAAACATCAGTCGCTCTTTAAATCACTTCCAACACAATGCTGAAAACTGGAAATGACCCCAAGCTGCAAGATTTGCATTTGTATTTCATCTCTCCTTGGGTCAAGGGGAGTCTGGGGCATCCTAACTTGGGCCTATTTCTGCATTTGGCATAATGGGCATAACACTAAGAATGTCTTTCTCATTTGGGGGTTTCACTAAAAGTGAAGTTCTTTCAAACAGGCTTTATCTCAAACCACTTTTTCTGGTTATAACATGACCTCCCACAGTCATGAGAATTAGAGGCTAAAACAGGTCCCCCTCTCCCCCCTCCCCGGATGTACTGTGTAACATTTTTTCCCCTTTTCCCAAAGAGGTAGGATTATGTAACCTAATAAATTGGTCTTATTACAGAGCTACTGACAGATAGGCATATTGGTTGCTGGCAATGGGCATGTGTGCAGAAGGTGAGTGTGCGGGGGTGGGGGGGTGTTGTGGAACAGAATGATGGACAGATCACTCACAGATCAGCGAGCTAGAGGAGGTCATGCCTGTTACCGAAAAGCAAAGTGAGATAAGGATGTCAGCAGCATGGAGGGTGACATCCATCAATCAGCTTCTTCATTATAGTAAGAATGAGCATTGTGGGTCCTGAGGAGGAAGAAGGAGCTAGTCATGCTATGTCTCACAGGTGGCAACTCTAAAAAGAATAACCTTTCACATTTCCAGGAGCAGGAAGGATGAAGAATGTGTTTTTAATGAATTACACACACACACGCACACGCACACACACACACACACACACACACTCTCACATACAATTTCTTCCTTTCATAAACAAGGGAGGGTTTTTTCCCCTTCTCCTTTGAAAAAGAAAAGAATTTAAAAAAATCTCTATTTTTTATTATTATTTCTTTTAAAACAAAGGCATATTTGTTTCTCACTGCAGAAAGCATCTTTCTTGAATGTCACTTTATTGAGAATAATTCTAAAGGTGGAATATAGAACCTACGTTACATTTACATAATACAATGGGTATTACATTTCAGGATCTAGCATAGGGTTAAAAAGTTAAATATAATGTTATGACTGCTTGTGGCATTTTAATCATCTTAACCATGAATAAGAAGGTTAATACAATCTCAGACTTCACAGCCTAAACTGGGAGCTGTGAGAGACTGGCTCTTCTATATGCTTATTACTGCACAATGACATAGGTACATCATGGAGGGTTTTCTACTTTTGAAGTATCAACCACTATCAAAAGCAGATACTGACCATATCTAGAATGGCAAGTCCTTTGATTGTAATTCTAACCAATCAAGCACAAGAAAAATATTTAAAAAACAACTGAACTATGTATCTTTAGCTACTCTCTTGAGCTAAGTAGCATAATATTCTATTATTAGAGAATACTATTATTCTCTAATAATATTATTTTCTATTATTAGAGAATAATATTATTCTCTGTGGGTCTGGCTTTGGAACTCTTACACATGTGAACAAGGGTGCACAGTCTCACTAATGCCAGTGAAATTATGTGTATAAGTGCTCACCAGCCTGAGTCAGGACTCTGTATCAGGGTTCCTGCTTATCTACAGTTTTTCCAATATATAAATGCAAAGCAGTCCCATTGAATCTGGTGTTTTCATACATTTGGTGAAGTTTTTTAAAAACATTTGTGCCTTGTATACTTCCACAAATTTTGCAGTAAACAGAGAAAAGCAGATTTGCTTAGATCAGTGCTTGTGTTTCACCGCACACAGGGGGTACAAGAATTATAATTGCTCTCCATACCAAGCCTTCTTTAGATGGAGTTTGAACCTGTGACATGCAGTGGACTGTTCACACACCTATAACTAGTAGGCCTGTGCAAAGTGGCTAGCATTCACTTAGGATTTGAATTTGGCCGATTCGGGGGACAGTGATTCGATTCGGTGATTCGAATCACTGTCCTGAATTGATTCTACCAAATCTGATTCAGAGATATGGCTGCTGCTGAATCAGTTGAATCTCCAAATCACACAGGCCCCATCCCACTCTCAATGGCTGCCACTCCCCACCCCAGCTCCCGGCTCTTTGATAAAAAAAGCCCGCACTCACCACGTGCTGCTAAGCGGGTGGGGTGGGGGGGAGAAGATCCCTGCTGCCTCCCACTGTCCTTTGCTGTGTGGGGAACTCTGCCATGGCCCCCCCCCAACCCCCTCCCCACTTTCCCAGCTCCCCCATGGCTGCCCTAACTGCCCCAGCTCCGGCCCTTAAAAAAAAAATAATGCCCCTACACACCAGCTCCTGCCCTGCAGGCAGGGGATGAGGGCTGATGGGGGTCCCCCCATGGTCCCCTGCCCCCTCCTCCAGCCTCCCCTCCCTTGCCCTCTACTTACCAGCTTGGAGTCCAGTTCCAGCTCCCTGCTGCAGCGGGTGGGGACCGCCCAAATCACTGAAGCTCTCCAAATCTTTTCTGAGTTGATTTGGAGAGCTTTGAATCAATTCAAACCTTTTAATTGGTCCCCAATTCAATTCAAATTTGGAGATTCGGCCACTGAATCAGGCCGAAACTCCTCTGAACTGAATCAGCACCCAAAGCTTCACACTGCCCTAATAACTAGGTACCTGACTGTCGGAGACTGGGAACTTGTACTGACTTTGAGAACCAAAACTCTGCTTGCAAGCCAATTTCAGACATCACTTCCAATATTAAACATTTAGAAATAGGAATAATGTAACTGATACATTGAACTAATAATGTAACTGATACATTGAAGAGTATAGTGCTGGTATTGTTTTGACAGGCACGGCAGCCCTGAAATGTTTGACCAAATGCTTCAGTTATTCAAGCTAAACTTCCACCAATATCAATACATGTTTTGTTCCAACAAGGATATTGGGATTTGACTCTATTTGTAAATTGACCTGCTAACATGTAAAAGGAGCAAAAAAAGAAAAAAAGGAAAAACAAAAAGAAATTGGTGTAATAGTGAGCGCACCTTTTTCATTCACTTCTCAGATTGTCATTTTATTTTAACAGATGTAACTGAGCTAGGGAAAAAATATATTAAAAAAAAATTAACAGCAAGCATGGTTTTTGTAAGGTTTTTTATACTATCCCAATGTTTGCCCCAGAATACACACAATAGATTAGCTTCACCTTTGAAAGCATAAGTAATCAATCAGATTGGAATTCATATTGAGTCTTGTTTTTTGTGGATCATTAAAAATGACCCAGGGGACCAATTTTCAGCAGAGGTTCTTGCACTCACAGTTTTTTTTCCTGGTTGCAATCAGTATGAGGCTAAGATTAGTGGATATAGTGGATGAACAATGGGTGAAGTTCTTTCCTCATTTATACTGATGGAACTGCTGAAACTAATGGGATTGCACTGCTGTAAATGAGAGGAACTTCTTGCCCAGCCTTAATGCGGACATATATGGAGCTGATTTTTTTTTCCTTGGCTAAAGTTATATTCAATCTACACCTACAGTTTCTGAATCAAGCTGTGTTACAGCTTTGTAAAGGTCAGGAGGTCAAATTCAAATCTGGTAGAACCAGCTTTAATGAAGCAGTGCACATCATCACTGCCTTTGCTTTGGATGCAAAACCATTGTTATGTTGTTAAATGTGGTGTGGTTCAATCTACACGGCCAATGCTAAGCTGCGTGCCCAGTCAAGAAGCTGGAGCAATTTTAAAAATAGATTTGCTACTATGGTCACACAACAATGTATAGGGAGTTTATGTCTAAGGGAACACATGGTCATGAGAGTTACGAAAAAAAATAAAGCTGTACTGTTTTTTATTATTGTATGCTGCCTCCATAGTTTCATAGTTTCTAGGGTCGGAAGGGACCTGAGAAGATCATCTAGTCTGATCCCCTGCCATGGCAGGAAAGAGTACTGGGGTCAAACGATCCCAGCAAGATGTTCATCTAGCCTCCTCTTAAAAACCCCCAGGGTAGGAGCCTGCACCACCTCCCTTGGAAGTTGGTTCCAGACCCTAGCCGCCCTGACCGTGAAATAGCGCCTTCTGATGTCTAACCTAAACCTACCCTCTGCTAGCTTGTGACCGTTGTTCCTGGTCACTCCTGGCTGTGCTCGGGGGAACAGTGACTCCCCCAATGCCTTCTGATCCCCCCTGACCAGTTTGTAACAGGCCACAAGATCCCCCCTCAGCCTTCTCTTGTGGAGGCTGAACAGG
>NW_017729026.1:8727880-8752893 GCF_001723915.1 Gavialis gangeticus | reverse complement strand
GATTAACAAAAATACACAGAGATGCTATAATGTTACCAAGTCCAAAAATAATTGGAGATTTGGCTTCTTGGATGAATGCAATGATCACAAATCAGGTCTGATGATATATTACTTTACTCAATGTAATTTATCTTAAAGGAGGCTTCTGAAGCTGCTAAGACTAGCACCAAGGTTGTGGAAAGGAGATGACGAAGTAATTTATAGACTTCATTTATACTCACATTAATACCTTCAAGAAAATGCAGGACTTCAGAACAATAGAGGTTTAGTATACAGGCTTTTTGCAATCTGTCCAGAATGCTTCTACTCAAGTTACTTAATTTCAGAGTCCAGTACTATAGTTAAAACCAAATTTGCCATCATCTACACACACACACACACACACACACACACACACACTGACCCATCTTTCAGGAGAGGAGGGTGTGGGGGAAACAATTACAAACATTTCATGGACAGCCATGTTCTTAAATCCCCCTCTCCCCCAGACTCCCTCCTTCCCTCAAGAGCATTTCTGAGCTTTGGTTCCTGCTGTAAATTGATCCTGTGCATGTCTCAGTCGGGCATGTGAACCATGCCAAATCCTTATTGAATGCTTTAAACCCTGAGGAGAAGTGTACCTTGGTATCAACCACAGCAATGCAGACCATTCCTTTACACTAAACAGTGTGGAAAATGTGCTGGAACAGACAGGAAAGCAGTCCTAAACAGCACACCCTTTACACTGATACCCTCCATTTTTGGCTGCATGCAGTATACCACTGTCTCAGGAATTATTTTCTCCTTAAGCAATATTTTAATGCTATTCCACTTGGAATCTGTTAATATTTGTATAGTATGCTGGCTTGAATTGTAGTGGTTATAATTCTTTATGCCATACCAGTCTGTTTGCAGGCACACAGCATTAAAAAAATGACCTCCTTTAACTTAGTTCCTTTTCACAATCACTAGTATCAAAGGATGTCTAAAACCTAAACAAAATAAGACTGGTTAGCAATGTACTTTCATTTAGCCAAATCTATAACTTCTAAGGTGCCCATCCATCAACATGGATCCATCAACTGTGACAACACAAAGCAACCATGCAGAGGTTCTCATTGATCCAGTAAAGTCAGGTCGACATTTCTTTCCGAGATGTCTTTTCTCTGGTAGAAAATGCTCCCAAATATATAGCTGGTTTCCTGTTCCATTTCTCATACTGGGATCTGTTCCAAACCCCACTGAATTCAAAGCAGGCACCTATTCAATTTAATGGTCTTTTTGGATCAAGCCCTTAAATTCTGCACAAACCTCAGCTACAGATTTTAAAGTAGGAGATGCACAAAGTGTTCTAATATTGAAATATTGTATACAACGTCTATCTAGTATATGATAGATAGATAGATAGATAGATAGATAGATAGATAGATAGATAGATAGATATCAGAGTGAAAAGCAAAACGTCTCTTAGTCTCTTGAGTTCATATTTATACAGAAAAAATTAGCTGAATCTGAAGACAATCAAGACTTGTTCAGGTATAGAAATGAAGCATAAAATGATACTGAAGATAAACAAAACAACTGAAAAAAGAATTATGGCTTTCTGATCTTAGCAAATCCATGGTTTTCTCAAATGGAAATGAAATATTAATATTTTAAATGTAACCATTTAAAAAGAAAGGCCATTGAAAACCCTACCATTTCTTAGAATAATAAAGTGTTTTTTAATGCCATTCTTGTAGGCTTTAAGGGAATCAGCAGATGACTGGTCTTCCTTAGAAAGTGAAAACTCCCTGTCTGAATTATTGTCATATACTCTTTAAAACTCAATCTGTTGTGTTAATTAGCTATGTAAACACATCTAACACTTCTGGAGACAGAGCAGAACAGGACTGACTGGGTAGGTGAGAAAAGATCAAAGTCATGCTGTAATAAAGTATTATGGTAATTAGTATTAGTCTTGCTGTTTATCTACAGGGGGTCTTTTAACTGAAGCAGTGAGAGCTTGGGAAAACCTGCTTAGTATGTAAGCACACAAGTTGAACTGAAAATCAATGGATCAAGGGTCAGGTGAGAAGCGTATAGTGAAAGGAACAAGTAATCTGAGGTATATGAGGTTGTCATGAAAGTCGGTGATAGAAGAGACCTACTAGATCATTGCTTTCCCCCCACCACCATGCTTGCTCCTGCAAAAGCAGGCACTAACTACCCACTAAAAAGGGATTACCTTGAAGCTACATTTCATTTGAACCAAAACTCCAATCCTCTTTGGGACTTCATCAGTCATAGGGATGAAGATGATGTTAGAGAAGGGAAAGACACGTTCATTCAAATAGTCCCTCCCCTAGCTTCTGTAGGACTGTTATTTATGCTGTGTTTCCTGGTACTGTCTCCAGTCTTAAGTGATATGAGTGGCAGGCTTATTCCATTTCCTCAGAGAGGCTATTATGCTGATAAATAAGGACACTTTTCAGAGAGTACGAATCCCTAGGGTGCAGGGGGGGAGCACAGTTCTCTCAGTAGGTGCAACACATGTTTTCACTCGGCACCAGTACAGCTCAGTGAGCTGGGTACAGAGCCGTGGTGCCTCAGAAGGGCTTCTGGGCTGATTATGGCCCAAGGCAGCACAAGGAAGGAGCAGTCCTTGCATTCCCTTGATCATAGGGGCTATATTGTGACAGACCTTTGTATGGGGTGCAAAAGGAAAAGGATTAGCACAGACTCTCATAAAACTCGTTCTCCAGCCACCTTGTACACATAGGCTAAGTACAGATAGTCAGAAAGCCTGAGGCTGAATCGATTCAAACTCTGCCAGTTAGGCTAAGCAGTGCGGATTGAACTGATAAGCAAGTGAACAGACATTCACTTTTGATTCTGGAAATGCAGCCAGGAAGCTAGGCATGCCTTCCTGCATGGCTGGAGCAGACAGCTTGGGTGAAGGCTAGCCCACCCACCCTGCAAGGGGGAGTTTGCAGGGGAGGTGCAAAGCATCCTGGAAGGTTGGGGGACTGTGAGTTAACTTGAATCTGGAGATCTGGGACAGAAATTCACTATACTGATTTAATTTAAATCAGTTAAGTCTGATACTACAGCCATCCAGGTTTATTTTTAACCAGTTTCGGCCATTTTGAAAGCAGTTTATGCACACTGAACTTCTCTTGTGTTACAGGTGTGAACTGGTTTCTAGTCATTTATGCCAGTTTATCTGTAATTTCTGTCCCTAGCCATATGTTATTAATTATCACTGGGTGATTCTACATGAGACACCTACGGTGCAGTTGTTACTGCGCAGTCATTTAGTACTTGCATAACTAAGTACTAAATGACTGCGCAGTAACTGGTGCCACTACACAGCAACATCCTGGCATGATTGCCTGGTGATGTATGCTGCACACTAGCTCGATACCACTGCACAGTAGCGTTGCATCACAGTTCATGCCTGGCACTGCACAGTAGTAATGGCCTACTATGCAATAAGCATCTCATCTAGATATGCCCACTGTCCCTTAATATTTACACCATATTGATACTTGCAGTCAGCAAGCGTATCTTCCCTTAGCTGTTCTAGATATTAAATAATGAAATCTATCCCCACAGACCAAACCCACTGGGTACTGTCTTTGGTTGCTGATTGTTACCCACTCCGGATGGTGGGGATGGATGATGACCAAACATCGTTCCTACCTCAGATGGTATAGCCCAGGATTTTACCAGACCACCTCTCCCCATAGTTTTAGCAGGCAGCTGCCTGACAGTATCATGAACAGGTTAAGTCTTGCAAGCCTGGAAGGTCTTGTTTGCTGGAATTTAAGTCTCTGGCGAGCAACTCGCTGTCAATGCTCTATCTTTTGCAGTGTAAGAGCTGTGGCACCTGTTCATCTCCCTTTCCTTAAGGGAATTAGCATACCGTATGCAAAAGACATTTATGTGAAAAAAGGTTTCTTGTCTCTGTTAAAGAGAAATACCATTACATATGAGCTGAGTCAAGGGAAGGAAGATTGTATGAACTTAACAAATTTTGAGGAGAACTGATTTTACATCGGGGGTGGAGAAAATGTCTCAGTTAATTTGATTTTTAGTAGACATTCACTTTCTGCTGCTAGTTCTCTCCATATCCAAGAAATACTTGTGCCTCATTGGAAGTCATTCAGAGTACCCTCACCACACCTACATCTGCCTGCTAATGAGAACGTAACTGATTCACTTTACATGAATGACCTTTTAATCTTTGTTGCTAGTGTAGAAAAAACCTCCAAAATGTATCTAGGCCTGCTTAGGGATTGTCAATGTGTATCTATTTAAGCAATGAACCTGAAAAATGGCATAACTGTTCCCTGTGCAAAGAATTACCTCATTCTGTCTAATCAACCTGACAGGACAAAACAAACCAATCTTTTTCTTAAAAAAAAAAAATAATTGTATTTTTTTACAGGAAGATGTGGATATTAAGACAGCATGTAGATGCTGTTGGTTCCAATTAAAATCAATATCTGTCCTGATTTGTGCCTGTTGTCTCTATGACAGCGAGGGGGCTGGCTAAGGGGATCCATCTGCTCCACTCTCCCAAAGGGGCTCAAAACAAGTGAATGACCTGCAGTGTTTATTATTAAGTTTTCAAAGGCAAAGTTGTTTTGGTCTAATTGAAGGAATAATATGAGAGAGGTTATTTCTGGTCAGTTCCCTGCTGTTTTCACTCTAGAGAATATATTCCAGGTGTTAGCTTTGCAGTGCTATGATACAGTATTGACTTTCCCTGGTGTTTAGGCATGCTAGTGCCAATGGACCAATAAACTGCAGTTATGAGCACAAGCCCTGGCCTTTCAGGGGAAAAAAAGCTTTTTTTTTGTTAACCATCTAGTAATCCAGATGGCTAATGACTGCATTGATTTCCAAGAAGTCCACTCCCTGAGAAGAAAGTAATGTGGTTTTGCAAACCTCTAATCCTATTTTTTAAATCTTTTATGTTTCCCACTTTTCTCCTATCCTTTAATGCATCATAAAACTCATTGTTAAAGAGCAGCTATAATATAATGTCAACTCTGCTTTAAACCACATGCGAATATATGTTCCTAACAATGAATCCCTTCTGCTATATATCCAAACTTCAGGGGTAGAGCCTGCATAGTAGGTGAAAAACCACAAGATACTCAGATTTGAGCTAGTTAGAGAGAGCACTGTCATTTTTATTTCCATTTTAGTTTTGCTTGCTACAAGAGCTTCATGTGAACCCTGGAGAGAGACCAGCTATTCAAGCAGTCGCTATTAGGCATAACTGCAGAGTAACAGAAGGATACAGGATGCTCATTCTAACATAGCCAAGATGTACAGTTATCAGACTTCTCAACACATCTTCTGTGCAATCAGCCTCTGTAAAAAATGAGATTTAATTATTGTCTCCACAGTCTCACCTTTCTATAATGTGTACTAGCATATGTTTTCAAGGAGTGTCTTTAAGTTGGAGTCCTTACCAAAGTTGTGTGCTTAAAGGCCCAGGTTGTACTAGTAACCAGGATACATTTTCTGTCTTGAGATGGAAAGAAAATCATTCTTGATCCTCATAGATGGAAAACAGGCTGCAAAGAGGTTCTGGGCATGTGAAATAGTTGCTGAGAGGTAAACTAGGGTTAGAAGTTACTGTGTATCAACTACTACATAGTAAGTACCGACCCCATGGTAATACAAAGCAGTTAATACCTCAATGAAAGCGGAGAACATGAATGCTTTCTGTATCTTGAGAACAGGCTGCTTAATCTAGATGTGAATAGAGGGCTTAATTTTCCATAGCTGTCAATTCACAACTCAAATATATTCAGGTTGCGGTGGCAATGGAAGCTACGCAGTACATGCAGGCTTGGAGCAGAGAACAATGGCATGTCCTGCCCTGTCTTTCTTTTAGGGCCACATTACACTTAGGACATGTTTACTGCATTTAAAACACAAGTGTTCACATGTTCAAGGAGTAAAAGACATACTAAGAGTCATAGCAAAGCTAGGACTTTGCACAAGAGGAGTATCTGCAAATTGTAGCAGGTAACAAACACATGTTCAGCTATCAGACTGCTCAATGGAGGTAATACGAGTTTGGGGCTGGGATCAAGAGTCAGCTGATTGTCAATCCCAGCCCCCACACTGCATCAGAGCCTGTTCTCGACTGACGGCAGTAGAGATCTGGCTTGCCCTAGCACACTTAGGGCAGGTGGTCCAAGGCTGGGCAATGTTGAGCATGCGGTAGGCTCTGGGTGTGGGGATTGCACATCCTCATGGGCAGATGTACAAAGCTGCAGTGCCTGGTGCTGGGGTCAGTGTTGGGGGTAGTGGCGGGGGGCAGAAGGGACCCAGCTGGCTCCAGCCCTGTCCACAGCAGCCGGAGTTCATACTATGCATTACCATGAGGCTACTCAGAACACATTTTAACTTTTAATATGTGATAATAATCAAAATAAAACATGTGCCAAGTGTCCTGTGTGATAAGGTCCTTAGTCTACCTACTCCGGCCTCTGACTTGGCTCCTCTTCAGCCATAGCTCCCCAATCGCCAGGAGAAGGCTATACCTAGTTTGGGTAGAGAATGGAATGGGGATGGAAATGGCAGATTCTCTTTAGTCCCTTCAGGTAACAATTGAGAAGATTCAGATATTATGGGGCTAGCCATCAGGTGTTACGTTTTGTTTAATCAAGTTTGGATTGATCAGAGCTTTTTCCATTGCCAAGTCTTCCCCATAAAAGAAAGATAGCAAGTGAACTGTTATGTAAACACAGTCAGTTAGCAGAGTGAATAGATTTCCAACTCGAGGTGCAAGTCCTTTCAGCTGGCAAACATTTGGGTCTCTTCCACATTGAATATTCAAACCCTTAAATATATTTCAGCAACACACAGCCACCAGACAGCTCCACAAAACAGCCAAAGGCATGTAATAGCAAAGGTGCATCTAAACTTCTGTGCTCTGTGTAAGGTGGATCTGTTCTGTACCCAATCAAGTGTGGATCCAGGGGAGGAATCAGAACTCATGGCAGAGGTGATATCTTTTATTAGAGCAACTAGATTTTTACAAAAATATTTCTTTAATTGCAAGCTTTTGGGCACAAGCACCCTTTGTCAGGCATAGAAGAAAAGATTGTAAAAGTTCTCGCAGGTAGAAATGAAAGTTCATTCTTGCAAAAATCTACTTGGTCTAATAAAATATATCACTTCTATCACAAGTTCTGATTCCTTTTGCTTCCAGACCAATGAAGCTACAACCTAGATACCTGATCCAGGGGAAGGGTCTTCTGGTATGGTTGCACCCCACTTTGATGCCTGTTCTACCCAAAGTTTAAAACCAACTGCCCTGGCAGTGGCAGCAGCATTTCTAGTCAGGCAGTAGTAAATGAATCACTTGACTTCATGGTTCCTTATAATCTAGTAGACTGCTAAACTCTTCATTTCACAGGTGTTCACAACCCTCTCTCTTTTTTAATGTTTCACAAATCACGCTATTCTTTCCTGTGCAATTCTCATGTCTGTTAGTTCTTCCAGGTAAAGTAGCTTTTATTTCATAGCCCTGCAAACAGTTTTTAACTCTAGCTGCAAACATTAACTCAGGGATGAAACTAACTTCCAGTGAAGCACTAGCTGCACTGTTAAGATGCTCAGGATGGGTCAATTTTGTTTTATGAATATGAAAGAGATGTACATTTAATTTGGATGAATACAAGATTAGAGAAACAACTTTTCAAAAAATTTTGCCTAGTTTATTTTGTTTTTAAATACAAAATGTATGATATAACAAATCAATGCATATTCCAATTAAGTTATATATTTTTTTTAATATAGCCCTAGGCCCCTACCATATAGTAGGATTCTAGTTTCTTTTTACCTTGAGAAAAATATCTTTATACGTCATGGTGTACCACATCATCTACACCTTCCTTTTCAAACCTAGATTTGCTCATTAAATAGTGGGTATTTCCATTTGGTGGCTGAACTGAAGAACTGAAAATAGGTTATAAAAAAAAAATCAAGTGAATCTGAAATAGAATTTTTTAGTCTTCAATGAAAGGAAAAAAGAAAGACATTTAATTTTGGCCCAGCCAAAAATATTATTTTCAACTAGAAACAAAATGTTTCACTTCAGTTCATTCTGGATTTCTTAAACTGTTTTTTAAAACCTATTTTACCTCCTTAAATGTTGGTCCTTTTAAAATATGAAAACACTGTTTCTGAATGAAAAGTCAAAAAATGTAGTTTGATAATTTGATACAATTTTGACACAATTTTGCAAATAGGTGAAGTACATCCAAGACTCCATCTTTCAACAAAGTTGTTGGTCAAAATTTTGCCCAGCTCTACTCCCCTCAAATCACTGACCAAAGTTTCCTGCAACGTGGCTCTTCCAGGTCTTGCATGAGACCCGTACTCTTTTGAACTCTTGTGTAAAAGAAGGCACACCATCTCCTCCTCTTACTGCCTCAGTTTATTTAATTTGTTTTAAATTCAGTCTCAATTGTTTGTTTTTTGGTTTGGCTGCCAAACAGAAAAATCAGTTATCTGTTGTTATCCTAAACCAGCCCAAATGCTTTAAAATAGAATTGCATGCTAATCCATCATTTTTAAGGTGCTTCAGTGCAAAGTTGCCTTCAGTCTTTTCATTAATTATGTTATTGCATCATTCCAGCTGCACTGCACTAAGAGGGCTTTGTTAATGAACAGAAAATTCCCAAATTCTCTGCTGTTTCATAGCGGAGATGAAGAAGGAGCAATGTTCCTGAGCAAACCATTGTTTCAGAGTAGGTTATTTAGCTGAGTGACACTGGGAAAGTATTGTAAACTTTTTTTCAGGCAAGGCTTGTCACAGGAGGGCCTGATCATACTGAATTTGCTTGTTCTGCTTTAACTTTTTATTCCAGCTGGGGGTGAGGCAAAGGGTTCTAAATGAATCTGCTGTCTGTCCATTTGGTTGTCATCATTTTGATTAACTTGATTCTTTAGCAGGAGCAAAAAGTAGCTGGCTTCAGTCCACATTGACATCAGGAAAATAGCTGCCATAAAGGCCAAATGATCTCCATACAAGTGATCCTGGGGCTAATCTGCTTTTCTCCTATGTCTAATTAAAAACGTCTCATCCTGTTTATATTAAGCATTTTTACAATATTTTGATTAAACAAATCCTTTTAGAGCTGTGAACAGGTTTGCCTGTTATTTTATCCAAAACAGATGCTATGTAGAGAGGAAAGAGAAGGTAAGAAGAAGATGAGGGTGGGGGAAGAGAGAGTACAACAAATGGATTACTAAAGGATTATGGGTGGAGGAGGAGGGGTTATATTTACCCTTTAACAAAGCATTAGTATAGTTTCTTGCCACTGGTGTGGAAAGTAAAAGATTTATATAGAACCCATATGCTTATAAACAGAACTATTTTGTGAACAGAAGTTATGATTTCATTTTTCAAATACCCATCCCTGCTAAAAGTGTATCAATGTCTTAATTTATTTTCTGCTTACCAGAGCAAGACCAGTGAGACCTAAGAGCTTAATCCAAGGTCTGAAGGCCAGCATATTCTTGGAACTGAAGACGCAGTCTAACAAAGTATTTAAGCATGTGTTTAACTTCAACCATGTGCATAGTCTCATTACTCACATGCTTATGCTATGTTGCTGTGTTGGATTAGGGCATATACTGCCAGAGGTAGATTCAAATTATGATAATTTACTTTGAAATAAACTCTGAAATAGGTCTGGGCAAAAACAGTAAAACCATATTTATAGTTCTGTATAAAAACTCTGAACTCTTTTCTTTGGGTGAATCTGATATCAGATTATTTCCAACTATTTAAGTTGGTCTAATAAAAGATATCAGATTCACCCAAAGAACCTTGTCTGCCTATGTCCTTAGATCAACACGGTGACAACCTACACCCTTGAACTCTTTTCTGCATTTCTTGAATCCAGCTTTCCACATTGATACAAGTAAGTTCTTATTTCAGGAATGTTCCCAAAAGCAAAATGCTCAAGAATATTTGTGTGAATGTGTTCACCAAAAGGTTAGTGCTCCAAATTCTTGTGAGGCCATTTGTGATTTCTGTTCTTCTCTTTAGACTTGTTTCAGTTTTTTCAGTGAGGGAGTGTGACCATGTGACCAGTTACATTTTTGAGCAAATAATCTAAGACCTAATAAAATGAATAGCTTCTGAAATATGTTTGTCTGAAATACATAACTATCAAGTTTCAAGTCACTCGAATCATGAGCAAACATTAAAAATGATAGCATGTTTACATCCTGATACATTTATTAAAGGGATTGTTTATCATGGATGTCTGGAATAGCAAGGGTGGACTTGATGATTCAGATGGTAATTTTCCAATAGCATAACTACGGGGGCAGGGTACCAGCTGATTTAAGAGGAGGCTTTGGTATGGCTCTCTCCCCTTGGGAATCTACCATGGCAGGGGCAGCCCTGTGTCACCTGGCTATAGGAGCCAGTCAGGTATGGTCTCATGTCCTGTAGCGTATCTGGAGGAGAGTGTGAGTGGAGTGTTATATTCCCCACCAGGAGGGTTGGCCATGCAAGGCACGGCCCTCTGGATCTGGCAGGAGAGGAGAGTAAATGGGGCATCAGGAGTAGTCCTAGGGAGCCTGCATTGCTGCCTGTCCTCCAGTGGGAGCAGCCCAAGCCTGTGCTGGTGCAAAAGCAGCAGTTGCAGCTGCCACTGGAGTGAGGAGAGCTGGGCAGGTAAGACTGTTTTCCCTCAACCCTCTTTCCCCCACCTCCCAACTCTGCCTTGGGAGCTGGAAAACCTGGCTAGGCCTCTGTCATTCCCAGTTATATATTCCTATGTTTCTATACAGGAATGAGGAGGAAAGGAGAAAGTGATAGGAATTACACAACTATATTCAAACAAAATATGCTCTGGTAATGAATAAGCTGCATCACTGAAGTGATCTTAGAAGAATGAGACAACACCTAAGATACTAAAGATTTGTTAACAAGTTCTATTGATTGAATTGTTGTCATGCTAGAATTATGCTTGTGTAACTGAGAATCAAAATGTGGCCCCCAAACTTTTGGGAACATAGTTGGTTCTAAGACAGTAGAATACTGATTTCTCTAGAAAACATTTATAAAATGAAACTTCTGCCTTGCACTGTCTTGAAATGGTGGTGGTCCCTTTGGTTAACCACTTGCACTTCTGTATAGCACACATTGCTTCTGTCAGCCTGTCTAGAAAAGGAAAGTATGTGGGCCCTTACCAAAAAAATGTGATTGCCTTTGTTTTCAAATTAACTGCTTTCCTCACATATACTTCTACTAACCACTAGACCATACACCCTTATTCTTGTATACACTGCACATATTTTCTAGTTCAAACGTGGACAATAGATCTAAAAATCCTTCATAAAGCAGAAGGGGTTCTGTCTTCAGAGAAACTCTGAAGGAACAGAAAATGCTAATTAGTCACTATCCAGCTGTAAACATGTTTCATCCCCTAGTGGGGGCAATCCTGTTGCCTTACTGACTCCACATTTTAACAGTTGCTTCCAAGCCTGATTATGGACAGAAACCTGGGCCCTTGCAAATACTCACCCACACCCATATGTTTCAGTTTCAGCGCTCTCATTCCCAAAAGAAACTGGCTATAGAGAAGGGAGATGTTCCTGAGAGGGGTGCTGCTTTGGAGCCTGTCTCCAGCTGTTTTGCTTGGCTATCTGAGCTTGGGAAAGAAATGAGCAGCAAGCAGGGTGATACTACCTATCTCCATCACCGTGTCGCCTTTAGTTTAGCACTGGACATTACTGAGGCTAGTTTTACAGAGTAAATCCCAATCCTGCTTGCCCTGTTCATGTAACTGGGATTAATTGCATGATCAGGAAGGAGACAGGATTAGGTCCAAACACTGGAATGAAGTGAATGAATATGGCCACTAAAAGTCATAGTGGGAAATATATATATTGTTAAAGCTATAGATTTGTCACAGCTCTGGTTCTTCTGGGCAGGTTTCCATGAAGAACATATTTTTAACAAGTCAGATAATGAGTGACATGTTACAATGAAAACCTACAGATGCAGCTGAGTTCACTAGCTGATGACTTCGGGCCAGTGTCTCTTGCTTGCTGTGCACTCTGAATGGAGAGTTAATGGGATAGGGGAAGGAGAAAGGTAATAGGTATTTTCCTCTAACTTACTTTTAGTAGGAGAGAGACAGAAGTGGAGCTAGTAATGAGATCCTTTTAGCTCACCATTGTAAGAAGTAACAAGCCGGCTATAATTGAGAGAAATAGGGTAAAATACATATAGTTCTCTATTTTTTTCAGCTTGCTTGCAAGCTGAACAATGAGCAGTCTTGTTCTAGAATCCCCCTGCATCGTACATCAGTTTTCTCTGTTGTTTTGAGAAAGACCTATGAAAACCAGGAGAGGAAAACCATTTAATCAGCAGAAGATTGATTGTAGGTGCAAAACTCTAAGTGGCAGCAGGGGTCAGAGGCAGGTGAGGTGCCTGAGTAGATTTCAGTTGTTTAGATTTAATTGACTAGATATCAGATAGATGAAGATGACCCATGGTTTTCTTTCCCATATCTTTTCTGCATCAACTCAACCATCTGTTCATCTATTTATCTAATCATCTATCTACTTATCTATCTCAGGGGTATCAAAGATATATAGCCTGTGGTCTACAACCAGCCTGCAGTGGTATGTCATTTGGCCTGCATGGATGCCTGTGGGTCAGAAATTTGGTGATGGGACAAACTATAGCTGCTGTGGCTCCAGGATCGACTGCACTTAATGCTGCCATCAAATGTCCAGTTTCACGGGCCAGATGGCATCAATCCACATTCTCGATCTTGCCTGTAGCCTAGTTCTGTGCTCCATATCTGGCCTGCAGGGACAGATAAGTTTGACACCCCTGATCTACCTAATGAATAAAGCTTAAGCAGCATGAGTTTCAGATGCCAAGTATGTACTCTATATTCTGGATAGGTTTGTCACAGCCCAATGATAAAGTCCCTGCTGCCACTGCTACACTGCTTTGGTACTTGACCTAAGCCACTTAGAGATAACTCAAGTATCTCTATGGCTGCTCTGAGATCAGTGGTTGGGGGTGTTTTAGGCAGAATGGTTCCCAGACATTACTCTAATTAAAATGCCTCATATATTAAGCCTCCCACATTTCAAAATGCCCACTTTAACTAAAGCTCATTCAATGATGTTTAATTAAAGTGCCTTAAAGCACCCCCATGGCCATTTTGAAACTCTGGGGCTAGGGATAGACATTCAAAAAGCCTGAGCCTGAATTGATTCAATCTTTGCAGGTTAGTCTAACCTGGCTAGCCTAAACTGGTTTGTAACTGCACAGACATCCCCTCTGGACTGAGGAAATGTCAGCACATGCCTGCAGTGGCTCAGGCTAGAAGCTGGGGGTCCTAAGCACCCCTCCCTTCCCTTCTATAGTGCTGAGCTGAGGGACAGGCATGGCCAGGCCCTGGCATTAGGGAAGGGTTCCCCCCACCTCCTGGTTAGCAAGGGAGCCAGCAGGGAGTTGATAACAGAACACTGAGTTACGTAGCAGGGAGTTATGTAGGGAGTTGTTAGCATTTATCAGCCCATCAAACAAAACAAAAGCCTCTCTCATTAGTTCAAGCTCTTCTTAAACAACTTTTTCCAAGGCAGGAACAGAGGGACATTACCAGTTACCTGTTGATTAACTCCAAAAAATCCTAAGCAGATATTGTCCTGCATGTCTTTGTCCTGTGTCCCACAGCATGGACCATAGCCAGCATGTGGTATGCTATCTAATGCTGAGTGGTGTTTGTGTAAGGCAGAGGTGGAGGGGGTAATCCCTGCTTGAGCAGGGAGTGGAGGGGAGGGGGAGCAAGAGGAATCCAGGCAGATGCTGCAACCAGGGAGCAGAGAGGGGAGAGGCCAGCCCTGCTGGGCTGGAGCACATAGCAGAACCCTGCCCAGGGTTGCAAAGCATCTGGGATGCTGGGGAACTCAGTTTAACTTAAGCCAGGACGGGATCTGGGACAGACATTGCATAAACCAGTTTGATCCAAATCGGTTACTACATTCAGGCAGGTTTATCTTACACTGGTTTCAGCCATTTTCAAACTGGTTTATGTGCACTGAACATCTGTTCTGTTACAGGTTTAAATCAGTTTCTAACCCTTAAACTGCTTTATGTGTAATGTCTGTCCCTAGCCTGGAGGGCTTAATATACATGATGATGAGGTGATGCTGGAGTGTTCTAATTAGAATGTGAACCAGCACTTCTATAAGAAGCCTATATGTGCCTCAGTCACTCCTCCTGTTTGCAATACAAGCATGATAGTCAGATATTTTATCACTGCTTCACTGGAGTCTGATTCAAGGGTTTTCTCTGAGGACAAGTGGTGGTGATAACAGTGAGATAAAAGATGATATTAAATAATAAACAGCAGTGAATATATAGGATGTGACTCATACAGAAGAAATAGGGAATGCAGTGGTTTAAATCCAAAATGGAAAGATGTTACAGTGAAAAGTTGTATGAACCACAAAAATGTAGGTCAGTATGAGGGAAGGATATTTTACCTACTATAGAGATGGGCCTGGACCAAGCCACAGATGAGAACACACCAGAAGTCTGGGGAGAGTTTAGACCCAGATCTCATATTCACTGTTATCTGTTATCTCTTGATAACATGCTAAACCAAAAAACCCTGGATGAGAATACCTATAAAGTCTGAAAAAAATTGGGTCCTGATCAAAATTTTAACACAGTCCTTGGTTCTGTACAACGGACTACAACAAAACCCCACATAGGAATATCTCTGGAACTTGGAAAGTACAATTCCAGCTCCAAACCTTGGTTCAGCTGTGGTCATTATTCCTGCTTACATGAAGCTTACTGAATAATGCCACTTCTTAAATGTCTCATAAAGGTAAGAGCTTGTGCATGGAGGAGATTTTATCTATGGAGCTGCAGAAGGCAAGCTGCTAGCAGCATGTATGTGTGTGCATGCTGTAAAAAGTCCATTAGCCAAAGTGTAAGTGAAATGAATCTGACCTCAGTGTCACTAACATGCTGTCTGAAAAGGTGCCACTTAAGAACATCCCTTGACATCACCCCAAACTCTCGATGAGGCCTGAAAGTGAGAAGAGGAATAGAGGATGATTTTTTTTTAGTGAATCAAGCAGTGTTTGTCTGAGGAGAGTAAGGGGAAGGGAGGGGGAAAAAGCAACCCAAGCTTATGATATATCTTGGTCTTTTTCCAAGTATTCCGAGTGAGAGTCTGAGCCAAAAAGTAAGAAACTATCTGAAATGTTTGTAAGGGAAGGAGTCTTTGCCAGCACTCGTCCAGCAACATCTTAGAAGAGAGCAAATTTCACATATGATTGCCTTAGACTTGTTGCCATTATCAATTAAGCTTAGAGAGCTCATTTGATATGCTCAGCCATCTAGCATGCTGCCAGAAAGACAAGATTTCTCTGCAGCTGCAGCACTGATGACCTCTCCAACGTTAGAAGGAAAGGGAGCGATGGCAGCCAATGAGGTGATATCAGGCATACTGTGCCTTTCTTGACAAAGGCCATTTGGATTTGTGCCCAGATCTGGCACTCTGTCATCGCTCAGTGGTTGTCACTTCTCAATCCCCCTGACTCATGCAAGTAAAACATTGCCTATAAATGAGCTGGCCTTACTGCATCCCTACCTCAGGCAAAGGGCACACTTTTACCAGCACTTTAGTGCTTCAGCTCAGCCCTTCCTGAATGGCTTACGTTTCAAACACATTCAAGAGGTTTGACACAGTGGATAACGATGTCACATAGGAAGTGTGAGCAGTTTTGAGCATGCCTTTTGCTCATTAGTTCAAATAAAAATTCCTGTTTTTCAAGACTGAGTTGTAGTTAATCACTGTGGAGCCAACACAGAGATGGACCCAGGAACTCTGCGCACATAGCTTCCAACTTCGTGGATTGGCCATAGCTATGGCTTTTGTGGTCCTTTTGGACAGGTCACTGTAAAACTAATCTGAGGGATCTCTTCACTAAGGCACAGGTGATCAATTTATTACAAGGCACGTTTGTTTTTTCCACCCAGGAAGCAATAAAACATGTCAGGTTGGTAAATATTAATACCATATTTACTCAAATATAAGATAAGGCTCCCCCCTCCCACTATAAACATGAGGAAAAAAAGCTCCTCATCTTAAATTTGCATCATTAAATCCATTGCCTATCATTAAACTGCTGCCAACAGCAACATATGCTTAGTAATAGAAACCAATTATGAAGTTGATTAAATGCAGCCAACACTGAGCACAGCTATAAAACACATGGCCCATATTGGGCAAACATGCTGATAGGAATCTTCTTATTTATTTATTTATTTATTTATAAATTTTATTAAAAGCACACTTATCCCCCTATGCTTACAAAACTTCTTTTGAGCATCTTCGTTTTACCAAGACTTCATATCACAGAAACACCTACATATCAAAAGCATACAACTACATATAGTAAACCCTAAAACAATATACATCAACTATCCACAAAAAACCAAACCCTTACAGAAATCTTTTTCTTTATACAGAACCCCATGAAAAATTGTAACTACCTGAAACTCTCTCCCCCTTTCAGCTGTCCTCTCTGTTGGTTTAGTGAAACAAGTGTGTCCAGTCCTTTTTCCTCCAGTCCTTTTTCCTTCTCTGCCTCTTCCTCTCCAATCTCTTCCTTGTCCCATTTGATATAGTATTTAAGTTCACGCAGCCCCAGCTTCAGGCACTCTCTTTCAGTGAAAACCAACCCCTGGAACACCCAGAGGTTTCTTACTTTCCATAAACTAGTTTTAGTGCATGCTAATAAAGTTCTTAATAATGTTTCATCCATCCCCTTTGGTATAAATCCATATAAGACTGATTCCTACACTGACAAATTTATTTTGGTTACTGAGAAAGTGGTGGACACTTTCTCACATCCCTGTTGTGTATGTATATCCCTAAAACATGTCCCACTGTTTCATCTTCCTTGCACCTCTCCCATAGGCACCTTGATGAGTTCATTGATCTCCATCTGTGTTGCACTTCTCTCACTGGCATAATATTTCTTATAACCATCTACTCAAGTCAGAATGTTTCCCTTTAAGTTGTTTACCCACCACCACTCCCCACGCCTTCTTCAATTGTCCTTCTGTGAAGTATCCCATTGGTGTCATCCTGTCTCTTTCCCTTACTGCTTTCATCAGTTTCTTATGATCCTTCAGGACCTCCAGCCCTACCTTCCCTATTTTATACTTCTGCGTGAATCCTTCCATCCTGCAATGAATCAGTGGTTGCCATGTCCATGGACTCTTCAAACAGGTCTGATATACTCCCCATTTCCTCCAAATTGCAGCTGCATGAATTCAGGTATCACATACTGCCATCCCCTCTCCCTCCATTACCATCTTGCATATTGCACTTACATATTTGCATAGACAAACAATCCCGAGTCTAGAAGCACCTCCTTTCCCCATCTCTCTTGCTTTGTACAGTTCAACTCTAGGCAAACTTTCTCTTTTGGCATTCCAGAAAACACACACATTTCCCTCGGTACTTTTGCTATGTGTAACAACATCAGTGGGAATTCAATTCCTGTATGTAGAATAATCAGTAGCACAGCTTTTAGTGGCACCACTTCCCTGGAAAAGGACAGTGTCTTCCAGACCATAACCAAAGTATTTGCCATAGCCTTTTCCCATGCTATATTACATTCCCCTTGGCATCCATCAGGATCCCTAGCACTCTGATTTCTCTCTCTTTTATTTGAAGGCCCAACTTCTCCAAGTCCTTGTAGTTCCTCACTCCCATAATGGTGCTTTTCAACCTATTTAGTCTCCTTTGCTTCTCCATGCTTTGACATCTGCTTTAGCATCCTTTCCATTGAAAGTCTATCTCTAACTACATTTTATGATCATTTATTGTACGAATTTTACCTCTCCCCCTCCCAGTATCTTTACTTTACTTATGACCTTGTCTTTTCTTATTCTTTGTGTTAACGGTTCCATGCTGTATACAAATAGTAATAGTGATGGGGAAAACCCTTGTTTCATCCCTGTACAGATTTTAAAGACCCTGCTAACGTGCCCATTAATTTGGACTTGACTCTTTGCTTCTCTGTACAATAAACTTCTCCTATATATAATTTTTTCTGGGAACCCCACTTTTCCTAGCACCTCAAAAATGTAATCATGATCCACTCTGTCATATGCTTTTTCAAAGTCTAGGTTTCATAGAATCATAGAATCATAGAATTAGGGTCGGAAGGGACCTTGTAGATCTTCAAGTCCGACCCCCTGCCTGTGCAGGAGAAAAAACTGGGCTCAAATGATCCCAGCTAGGTAGGCATCAAGCCTCCTCTTAAAGACCCCCAGGGTAGGAGCCAGAACTGTTTGCTAGAACTGTGCTTGTTTTCCTCTCTTAGATGCAGGACAGTGTATCTTTGATTACTTTGATTGCTTCGCAGATCCTTCTCCCTTGTACTGTGCATGCCTGGTCTTCATGTATTATCTTATGGAGGTTTTTCCTTATCCTCAAAGCCAGCATCCTGGCCATTAACTTATAGTCCATATTAAGGAGTATAACTGGCGTCTAGTTTTTCAAGGAGTTCCTTCTTCCCTTTCTTGAAGAATAAGATCACAATTCCTCCTATAAAATCTTTCCCTACCTCTCCTATTTCCATTATTTCCTTGAAAGCTTCCACAATAACCCTCCTTATTCGTGCCCAAAACTTCTCATAAAATTCCATAGGCAGTCCATCTTCTGTGGCTGATTTCCCTCTTTTAACGGTTTTTAAACACTCCTCTGCTTTCTTTAAGCTTACCTGTTCTTCCATCTTCTTTGCTTCCTTCTCCTCTACTTTCTTTCAGTCTCTTCCAATATATCTTTCATCTTCTCCCTGTCTGTTTTCTTTCTGTGGTATAGCTCTGTAAAATCTTCTCATCACCTCCAACATCTTCTGCTTTTCCATCTGGGCACCACCTTCTTGCACTGCTTTAAGTTCTCATTTCACCACCTTCACTCTGACTGAAAAGTATTGGGACCACACTTCATTTTCTCCCACCTAGGGTGCTTGTGCTGAGCACATTTTCTCAGTCACCTTTCTTTTAAACTAGGACTCTTGCCTTGTTTCTTCTAGCTCTTCTTTTACCTGTCTTTCTTCTGTAGCTTCCTTTAGCACCTCTTGCATCTTTCCATGCAGCTCTCTCAGCTCTTTTTTTCTTTTTCCAACTTATCTTTGACTTCTTCGTGAAGAATTCTCCCATCCTCTTCTACACCATTATCCACCATTCTCTAGTACTCCCAAAATATTCTTCAGTGTTTGCCCTATGCTGTCTCATGTATGCTTGACATACCTCTTAATCTTGTAGGAGCTACACATTTAACTTCCACAGTACCTTCCCTGAGATGGGGCTCTTACCAATACTCATTTCCACCTTTAGCACCTGTGATCACTAAAACCACATGCATGGATTCCTTCTTCTTATCCTTATTTCTTTTGACACAAACACAAAGTCAATTCTTGATTATTTCTTTCCACTGGAGTCTGTTCTACTGAAAACTTTCTCCCCAGCCCACACATCTTTTAGTGATTCTTCTTTTATTATATTTGTTAACAGTCTGGATGAGCTGTCTAGAGCTCCATTTCCTTCTTTCCCTGTTCTGTCACCCACTTGGATTTTACAACTAAAATCTCCCACTTCTATGCATGGTCTCCCTCCAACTACAGAAGCCACTAGCTTTCTAAACAGTGCATTTTTTCTCTCCTTCTCCACTGGTGCATATACATTGAACATTTCTAATTCTGTTCCCATGGCTGATAGTATCATCCATTGCAATCTGCCACTGATGACTTCTACTTGCTTTGCTTTCAGCACTGGGTTCTTGAATAACACTGCTACCTCTGCTGCTTTGTTCTCATATGCCTCTGACCCCCAAGTTGGTCCCCATCTCCACCTTTTCTCAAAGGGTCTGCCTGTACAAATCCCTCTCCCCTGGTATACCATATACTTGTAGGCGGATTATGTCTGCCCTTGCTTGGTTCAACACTAGTTCAATCTGTTCCCATCTTTTCCTTGTTAAAATACTCTTTACATTAAGCAAAACTATTCTCAGTGCCATTTATGCTTGTTTTAAAATGAGTGTGCCTATCCCTTTCAAGTTCATCTGTGCCACTGCTTGGAGTGGTTGACTCCTCTCCCTCCCTCACTTGCATTCCTATAGCCTTTCCAAGCTGCTGGATCATTTTCACATTTAGGAAGGCTTCCATATTACTGCCTCCCTGCAACTTCCCACCTTCTTGTCTCCACTTGGAGCTGGAACCCAGAGGTGTTAGCAGCAGGAAACTGCTCTCTGGCTGTTTCTCCCTCACGATCGGGTTTCTTTTTCCTGGTTTTCAGCCTCTGAATTATTCTTTATTTTCCCAGCCTCTCTCTCTAATTCTTTCTCTTGCTTCATATCCACTTCTGTTGTCTGTAGGGTGTCTTCTTTGTTCCCTACCCCACCTCAATATCTGAGCTGTTTGCTGTTCCCGCCTTGGCTTCCATTCCATCTCCTATCTCCTCCTGTGCTGCCTTAGCCACAGAAATTTTGCCCTCTTCCTTCTTTGTTTCACCCTCCTGCAGGGTTTCTTCCACCATTTCTACCTCAGTGTCCAACCCTCCTCTCCTTTGCTCTCCTTCTCCAGGTTTTGCTGTTCTTCAGGGGATTCATAGATTCATAGACTGTTAGGGGTTGGAAGGGACCTTTCAGATCAACAGGTCCAGCCCCTGCCCCCCACTCTAGGCAGGAAGACAACTGGGGTTAGGTAGCCCCACCAAGGTGACTGTCTAGTCTCCTCTTGAAAACCTCCAGAAGTTTCTTCCACAGTCTGGATTCCATGACTGTGAAGGAGTTTTTCCTGGTATTAAGCCTGAAGTAGGATTCCAGGAGTTTGTATCCATTGGTCCTAGTCTTCCCCATGGGTGCCCTAATGAAAAGTTGTTCACCGAGCTCCTGATGCACTCCTCTGACATAGCGGTAAGCTGCTATAAGGTCCCCTCTCAACCTTCTCTTCTTTAGGTTAAAGAGGCTCAGGTCCCTCAGCTTTTCCTCATATGGCTTGCCTTGCAAGTCCCTGATCATATGGGTGGCTCTTCTCTGGACCGTTTTAAGTTTTTCCACATCCTTACTGAAGTGCAGCACCCAGAACTGGATGCAGTACTCCAACTGTGGTCTCACCAGTGTTGACTACAGCAGGAGTGTCACTTGCTTAGTTTTACATGCGATGCATCAGTTGATACATGCCAGCGTGTTGTTTGCCGTGCTGGCTACCGCATCGCACTGATGGCTTATGTTCATGTGGTGGTCAATCATTACCCCTAGGTCTCTTTCAGCCATGGTGCAGGTCAGGCTGTCACCTCCAAGCCTGTATGTATGTTGAGGGTTATTTGCCCCCAGATGGAGCACCTTACACTTGGAAGTGTTAAACTTCATCTGATTCTGGTCTGCCCAGCTCTCGAGCCTGTCCAGGTCTGCCTGTATCAGCAACCTATTTTCTGGTGTTGCTACGCTGCCCCATAACTTGGTGGCGTCCACGAACTTGGCCAGTGAGCTTTTCACTCCCCCATCCAAATCATTGATAAAGATGTTGGAAAGCACTGGTCCTAGCACAGACCCCTGAGGGACACCACTGGCCACTTCACACCAAGACAACGTGGATCCATTCATGAGAACTCTCTGAGTCCTACCCTGTAGCCTGTTTCCTACCCACTGAACCATCAAGCAGCTAAGCCCACAATCTTCCATTTTTCCCACAAGCATATTGTGGGATACTAGATCAAAAGCCTTTTGGCAGTCTAGGTATATAATGTCTACCTTGCCTCCCATGTCCAAGTGGCGAGAGACCTAGTCATAGAAGGAGATGAGATTGGTAAGACAAGATCTACCCACCACAGAGCCATGCTGGCTATTGTTCAGAATCTTACCTTCCGCGAGCGTATCACACATAGATTCTTTAATGAACTTTTCCATGATTTTCCCTGTGATAGAGGTTAGGCTGATTGGCCTATAGTTGTCTGGGTCCTCCTTCTTCCCCTTTTTGAAGATGGGCACAATGTTGCCCCTCTTCCAATCCTCAGGGATCTCCTCTGTGCATCATCAACTCTGAAAGAGCTTTGCCAGGGCTTCTGCGATGATCTCAGCCCCTCAGAGAAAGAAGCAGAAGTCTGTGCTGAGCAGGCCAGAAGGTAAAATCAGGCTGAGCTGCTTCTGGAACATCTTGAAGGTAAGGGTAGAAGCTATGGGGATGGTGTGGAGGCTCCTGGTCCTGGGCATGCCTGCCAGGCAAAGGTAGCCTGGTGAGACTCCCTGTGGTAGGGAAGTCCCCAGGAAATGCCAAGCCAGTTATCCCCCTGGTGAAAGGTGAGGAGGGGTTCCTTATAACCCCAGTCCCTGCCTAGAGATGGGTTACCAACACTGGAAGGGAGTGGAGCTGGGCAAGCCCGGTGTTGGGGCTGCCCGAGCCCAGTGTAGGGGCCAGGCACAGTGGCAGCCACCTGAGCCTACAGGGTGAGAGACCCCAGTGTTAGGGGCTAGGCACAGCAGCAGCCACCTGAGCCCCACTGGGTGAAAGACCCCAGCAGCCCAGTGAGGGGCTAGGAATGTGAAGTGGCCCAGTGAGGGGCCGAGTGTGTAGAGTGGCCAGGCTGACAGTGGTAAAGATGAGTGGCCCTAGGGAGGGGTAGCACCACTGACTTGGGGAAACAGACATATCGGATGGGATAATATGGAAATACCAAATGTGGGAGAAATACTGGAACTGACAATATGGCAATACTGGATGAGACATAGAAACAGCCGTGAGGCATGGGGCATATGTAAGGGAAAGTCGAAGTGTGTACTTAAGCCCTTGTTATCAGGAGGCTGAGCAATGGGCAACCTGCCACCTTAGAAATAACATTCATATTATTTTCATCAAGGTGTGGCACGAAAGTGAGGCAGGGGTTTAGCCAAAACAGGAGGGCGGCCAGCACTGAGACCCAACTCTGAAAGGCCAGCCTGTTACGCTAACATATTTAGAAATGAACTAAAGAGGGTTTCACTCTGACCTGAATGAAATTGTGATAAACATCTGTATTGCCTTTATTTAAAGTCTTTGCTAGATATTCTCATGCAAAGGGAATAAGGAATAAAAATTAACCTGAGGAAAATCAAACCAATGTTTCTTTTAAGTGAAGAATTCATACCTGAGCACTATTCTATGTGTAGAGAAGGGAACAGAGAGTCAGGATTTGGAGTCCTTTTCAGTTCTCTGTCATTAACATAGTGTGTAAAGCTAAGAAAGTCACTAAGTATCTGCTAAGTTTAGGTGGCTTTTCCATAGAATAATATAATAGTAGAATTGGAAGGTCATCTAGTCCAGCACCCTGCTGAAGGCAGGATTGTCCCTTACTAAACCACCCCAGCGAAGTATCTATCTAATCTGCTGTTCAAAACTTCCAAGGATGGAGATTCCACAGTCTTTCTGGGTTTTTGGTTCCAATGCTTGACCTCATTCCCAGTGAAACAGTTTTTCCTGATATCCAACCTAAATTTCCTACACTGCAATTTGATACCATTGCTCCTAGTCCTGTCCTCTACAATCACACAGGGCCCATCTATACGCTACCCTATGGTGAAGTTGTAACTGCCTGTTACTACCGCCTGTACTAGCCAAAGTAACTGCCCATACTATGTTGTTCATGTAGCGCATTGTTATTTTTAGCAGCTACTTTGTCGTAGGGGTGCGCTATGATGTGGGAGTGTGCTGCTATGGCAAAATAACTGCTCATCACGTGTAGATACCTGTAAAGTCTACACTACTGCAGCAATGTGCTACGGTGATGTAGCATCATGTGTAGATGTGCCCACTGATTAATCTCCTTTTTTATAAACACCTTTCAATTGTTTGAAGACTGTTCTCAAATCCTCCTTAAGTCTTCTGTTCTCCACAGGAAAGGTTCTTTCAGCCTTCCTGCATAAGTCATGCTTCCCAGGTCCCTAATCATTTTAGTTGCTCTCCACTGGATTCTAATTTATCCACATCTTTCTTGAAGTGTGGGGTGCAAAACAGAATACAGTACTCCAGATGAGGCCTTTCTACTGCTGTATTAAATGGGAGATTCACCTTCCTTAATTTGCAAGTAGTGTTCCTATTAAAACATCTCAGTATGTTATTGGCCTTCATTTTACAATAAGGGCATGCTGCTGGCTCAAATTAAGCTTCTGCAGTATTGCAGCCTAGCCACTCATTCCCCAGTCTGTATTTATGCATGCAATTGTGCCATCCCCATGTGCAGATAGTCAAGATCTGATCTACCAAATCACTGAGCATTTGCAACATTTGGTACTTTAAATCAGAGTCCTAAATATTTAACCTCTTTGTACATCAATTTATTCATTTAAAACAATGATACAACAATATTTACATACCTTAAAGGTGTACTGTAAATCTTATTTACCATGAAACTTTTGGAGATTCCTGGATGAAAAGACTTCTGCCATCTACAGAAAGGCAACAAATTAATGCATTATACTTTGGTATTAATGTTAGGTGCATTTCTTGTTTGTCTGGAATTTTCCATGTACAATTTGTGAGCAATACCAAACTTAAGACGCATCCAACTTCATATCTTTTTGTGACTTTTCTTTCATGCCTTGTTTCCATTGCTACCTAGTCTCCTGTTTGATTAAAGAAAGAAATGTTGTAATCAGCTAATGTAAATATGTCAATAATGTAACTATGATTACATATGTTGCTTAACCATTATCATACTAAGGTCCCTCTTTTTTAAGGGAGGATGTTTCACCTGTGCCTGATTCTGTCAGTCATAATGAAGTTTTGGTGAAATAGTCAATAGATACATTTCAATAGCTCATATGTTAAAATAACTAGAACAAACTAAATTAGAATCAGTGGTGAAAATAATAGGTGTAAAGAATCAAAGCATGGACTCCCCACACCTCCTGCACGACCACACACACACACACACACACACACACACACACACACACACACACACA
>NW_017729026.1:8727031-8727814 GCF_001723915.1 Gavialis gangeticus | reverse complement strand
CACACACACACACACACACACACACACACACACACACACACACCAGTATTGCCAGCTCTCATGATTTTTGGTGTTCTTAAAGTCTGTGCTTCAGGAATTTGAAAAACATAGCTCTGTCTTACATTATATATATATGATATATATATTATATAACCTCAGGACATTCTCTAATTATACATAATATATATAAAAGAGAGAGCTAAGGTTTTCACATTCACAAAGCTTTGAGAACGTGAAAAACTTAGCTCTTTCATATATATATAAGTTACTTAATTTCTAGTTGTAGAGTTCCACAGTTAGGGTTCCACCAGATTATTGGTAATCTATGGTTCCCCTAACACAGTTATCACCACCTCCACCAATATGATGGAGGCAAAATGAACAGATGACAGTATTTAATGCACAAGATGTAACATATTTCTTAATAAGAATTTTAAAGCAGCAGAGGGGGATTTAATTGAAGCAGGTGATGACAAGTAAAATATGTGCATATATGCTGGGCCCAGTCTTGCAAGCCATTGCCTCATAGACTCATACAAAAGTAGGGCTGAAAAGGACTACTAGAGCTTATCTAGTCCAACCCCCACCAGAGGCAGGATCACCATTATCCAAAACATCCTATAGAAATCCGTTGCCCAACTTATTAGTAAAACTACAGTCAACCCTGACACAACACAGGACATAACACCCTAATTTGCCACAGGTAAAGCAGGGGGACCATGGGAGCCAACATCCTACATCTAATAAATGGTTTTTAATATATGCTCAAGGTGTCCCACGTAG
>NW_017729026.1:8712317-8722031 GCF_001723915.1 Gavialis gangeticus | reverse complement strand
CACAGGTAAAGCAGGGGGACCATGGGAGCCAACATCCTACATCTAATAAATGGTTTTTAATATATGCTCAAGGTGTCCCATGTAGAGGGCCACAACCCCCCACCCTTTCCTTTCCCCCATCAGCTATAGAGGAAGGCAAAACCCATCAGAGTCTGTACCAATCTGACCATGGGGTAAAAGTCCTTCCTGTACTGCATCGTGCTGGCTGCACACAGTTATTTTTGGCTACAATGTGGCTATAGCATCACACTATAACAAGGGAGTGCATTGCTACAGGAATGTAGTGGTGGTGTCACGGTTTTTGGCAATGGGTGCTACGGTGCTGTAGCACATCACTACAGAGCTATAGCATCTTGTGTAGACATGCCCTTTTAGTACCTATGAAGTATCTAAGAAAACACTTTTTCTTGGGACAATCATGGCTAATTTGAGTTAATTGGCATTTAATCTGTGTCTGTAAATAACTGTTCCCTGCACATATTTTTATGTGAGTCAAAGCCTGGGACAATCAGACCTGGGGACAAACCTGATGTCTGTTTTTACCCTAAGCGCTCACCTAACTGGGCTTAAAGCCTTTGAAATATGAACAGTCCCTGGGTCTCTAGGTAGAGTGGTCTAGGAGGGTGGACAGATGTAATGCTTAAAACGTTCTAAATACACCACCCCCAAGAGTCTACAGCCGCGTCTAGATGAGCACAGCCATGTAGTATGTGGTGCTGCAGACATGTCTACAGCACCACTTACTGCACATTCAGCTGTTCTCCATGCTTCAAGGTAGCGGGGAGGGAGGGAAGTGGGGAGGCTGTTTGACTCCTGCATATCCAGGAGTCAAAAAAGCCCATGCAAAAAACAAAAAAAGAGCAGAGTGGTGTATGTGGGGACAATGCTTGCTGCTCAAAACTGGAACCTGGCCAGCTAGAGCCACACTCCAGCTGCTGGCAAGGCGCTGAGTGGCAGGATAACCACTGTTGCAGCCCCAGGAGGTCCCCAGAACTCCAGGTAAGGCTTCTGGGGCCAGCCCAGTGCTGGCCCTAGCCTTCCCTGCCCCACCTGGGGTAACCTGACACTTGCCAGAGGGCACATGGCACAGGCATTCCCCAGGGACAACCAGGAGCACCACACAAGGTGCTTCACTGCTAGTTGTCCCCAGAGAACCAAATATCCACACTCATATAGACAGCCTACATGTGCAAACCACTTAAGACTGATTTAAACTTCCTGGAACATTTCAAAACCATGCTGGGAAAATCAAGTATTATTTTGAGTCAGTCTTCTGTGAACTGGCTCAGTCTGAGGCGGGGACAGGTATTCTGTGCCTAGTATCTGGACAGCTTATCTGCTTACATCCTCAAACCTCAGGGCATTCTCCAAAGAATCTCATGGTACATGGTACCTAAGCCTGGTTGTCAATCACTGGTTTGGACACACCCATATCTTATTTATACACAAGTCATAGTGCACAAGTCATCGGGGTGCAGCACATAAACACCTATACTGTAGTGTAACAAATACAGTGAGTTGCCACGTGGGACAAGGCCTGAGGGACAGCAAAGAAGGGCACATGGTTCCAAGAGAACAGGGGTTGTGACATGTTTCAAGAGTGAGGAGGAATGGGATCCTAAAGCGGGGGTAAGGGGGACATACTGTGAGAGCATGGGCAGTGGGCACAGAATCTGAGAGCAGGGAGCAAGTGCAGGTTCAGGGGGGTGGGCAGCAGTCCTATTCAAGCCAGGAACTCCACAGTCCTGGATAAGCTGCTGTTGCCATGGCATATGGTCTGTTTCTTAAAGCAGCATCTGGGGACTGTTTCAGAGTTCCTGACATGGGAATACTATTGATAAAAGGTGGTAGGGGGTGATTCTGGCACCCATCCTGACTTGATGCCCACCCTAGCTATGCAGCTGCACCCACAGTGAGAGTAAGTAAACCTTTGCACTTGCACTTTCTGAGCAGTTTTCACTTCAAAGACAAATAACCAGTGAGTACAGACCATTAAAAACCAAGATTCTCATTGCACTGCTCCTGCCTCTGGTGCACCTTCCTATTGGTGGTTAACTTATGCTCTAGAAAGCAGCCCTGACTCATCAGGTTCCCAGAGGAGCACATGGATCTTGAGGGTATACCTTCTAAGTAAGCCAGGAGCAGCTCTTTTCTGCCTCCTATGTCATGAGGCATACTCTTCAGCCTCAAGAGCTGACCCCATTGAAAGCCAGTTAGGAAGCCAAAAAAAAAGCCTTGGAATCAAAATGGAGTTTCTGTCTGAAACAGATAAATGCAAAAGGTCATAATCTTAAACATAATTCATAAGCTTTACGCAGAAGATGTAATCATCAGACACACTAGTGTTTTTAGGCATATACAGTATAAGTTAAGAGCATATATATATATAAAGCGATCTAAAGATGTGTGTGTGTATATGTACGAGTGTGTGTGTGTATATTTCATCCTTTCAGATTGTATTTAGATACATTTAAAATAAACATCTCCATACATTTTAAATCGGTAATGAAAATGAAGTTTGTTACTGAAAAGCAAAGTCCTATATACCTAATGGTGACAATATTCTACCCAAATAAATTATCGTAGGCAGGAAACAGTGAACAATGTTCATGATTTTATTATTAACATTGTAATGTTCGGCTTTTCTTAAAATTCCTGCCCCTGGATTCATGTGATTGCAAGAGATTCCCAGGTTTTCATTTTAGGCTTCATGGTTATAAAGGAAAGCTCAAAAACAAATCCTGAAAGGATGTGCAACCAGAAGACAAATATGAAATTGCCAAACTTGTTATTTTTCTAAATGTCATGATTTTAAAACTAAATAATTTTTAAGGAGTTGACTCCCAAATCTTGGATGTGTGGAATTGGGAATAATGAGGAAGTGTAATACAAACAATGGCGTGGGTGAATAACGTGGAAAATAAATATCAAATGGAATGGGGTGCTTTCCTTACCATATTAACAAGAGAAAAGATGACTTGTAAGCAATGAGTTGAAAATACTGGTTAAAAAAGAGAATGCAAGTATATGTTGAAGTGCTTTTCCACCCTTTTTAATATTATCATTTTTCTTGGAGAATTTAGCATGCACAAATTGAAATGAAAACTAGCAATATATTAATGGAAGGATAAATCAATGCTCTAGGTCTACGTGTTGTAACTTTACTTTTCCTGTTTCTCCAGATAAAAGTGGAAGAGATATGTTCTCTAATACCAAGCCAAGCTATTACAGAATTTGCAGAAACTGCTTCCTGTGAAGATTTAAGGTTTAATTAGCTGAAAAGGAAGTGTACAGAAGGACGATAACTGAGAGTTGGTCACCCTGTCTCTCTGATGAGATTATCCTCTGTACCTCTGAACTTTATTATCCAAACAAGTCCATGGCGTGACTTGGTTCCTCCAAGAATCTTGTACTCATTTTTACACATGTAATCTGTCAGGAGGCCTAATGCTGTTTCCAGAGCAGCTCTGGATGTGACTGACAATTGACTATACCAACGGCGCATGTGTAAATATTTGAACAAAAATTTGAATTCTAGATGTTGGTTCCTAATCCAGGGTTAATTGAAGTCAATGAAAATCATCCAAGTGGTTTTGAATCAGGCCTGGGAATACTTCTGATACATTTTGGGTGATTTCCTTAAAATGCAAGGGCCAGGATTTTCAAGAAGGGCCAATTTCATGTTTCTTCAGATGAAATGATGCCTGAAAAAAAGAATAAGGCTTTTCTGATCATACAGATACCCAAGGCAAAACCCTGATGCACACATGGTTATGAAACTAGAAATCATGCCATAGTAGGAATAAAGATGATGGGATTTTGACTGGGGTGTGGTAGTGTTCCTTATTTAAACCCAGAGCTTCCTGACTAGAGGATCTTGTCTCTTTGCTCAGGGTCAGACTAATTTCCATAGATGGGGTCAGGATCCTGTCTGACACAGGCAAAGGGGAGTGTGATTATACCACCGCACCCCTCTGGATCTGCCCCTGAAACTCTGGGATAATTATTGCTTTGCTTAACAAATGATTGCCTTATACTCAGGCAAAAGTATTTATGCACTTTTTTTATAAAACATAAAACGTCCCTATTCTTTTTCCCACTCTTAAACTAGATAATTGACATTTAAAAATTAAAAATACAGTGAAACACTTGGCAACCATATAAATTTTATTCTCTAGAATTCAATATTAGAAAATTACAAACTACTTCATATAAAATAAAAACCCATTGTCCCTTGTTAAAACTGTAAGCTAAACCCAAACTAATATTAGCTCCATGTAAGTTCTATTAAACCTTTAAAAAATGTTTTTCATTCACACACTGTGCTTTCTGGTTGTCATTCAGAATGGATATAGACATATAAAATAATATAAGACAGTTTGTTGTCATTGTACTTCTGATTCAGCTGCAAGCGGTGAGTACCCACTAATTTGTTAATGACTCTTTTGGAAATTTGTATCCCAATAGTTCAAAACCAAAATCTAGTGTTCAAACTATTATGTAATTTAGCAAACTGAGCTAAGACTATTTATACTGTATGTGGTTCATCACCCCACACAAGATAGCATGAGAAGTACATCTGTGTCATGGGGCAGATACTGCAAACTTAAGGGAAATGATAAGAGCCTCTGGTTTTGGGGCAGGTGAATATAATCTATTATACCACTTCACTGTGGCTATGTCTGCTATTTAGGGTTGAGCCTTAAGCTGTCCTTCTGTATATCTCTTGCCATGTGGCTTTCACCAAAGCTGTAAACATTGTGATTCTTGTCCTTCAGATGGAGCCTCTCTAGGAATCAGCTGATGAATTACTTGTCCTTCTGTGCTTAGTTCTACCTACAGATCAGAGAAAGACAGGAAGTCAACTACAGGGAACTGTGGGATTGCTGCTGATAGACGTATTGTGTTCGGCAGCCTGCTGTACACACGTGGGTTTGGAATATGGTATGTGAAGGCTCATCTTCAGACTGTGAACTTTAGCAAGATTTCAGGACTGCTAGTGAGTGTTAAGCTAAGACACTTGACTTAGCTTGACTTGAGCTCGGTCATAGGGTTGATCCAGCTATCAAGTGTAGATCAGTGGTTCTCAACCTTTGAACTCAAGCCATTCTTCCATAAGTTTCCTGAATTTGGTGGCACTCCCTTTTTGAACCACTGTAGTCTCAGCTTACCTACTTTGTCTCAAGGCTGCCACTGCTGCTGCCACACCAGGTCAAACTGTCCCATGTGCCTCTGTTTCCAGGATAGCTATACAGGGCTAGATGCCAGGGTTGCCAAGTGTCAGTAAAAAAATCCAGCTAAAAATGTCAGTAAAGTCATTTTAATAACTCTAGCTGTCAGTAAAAACACTAAGCAGCTGCAGTTTGATTGGAGCTTCCACAGACAGCAGAACAGAACCATCTGATATCTGAGCGAGAGCAGCCATGTCCTGCTGCTGCATCTCAGGTTGCCTGTAATATTGCTGGATCACAGGTAGGCTTCGCTGGGGGTCTGTGCTGGGGGGGTGGGACCAGCAGGTTAAGGCTGCGAGAGGCAGAACAGTGTGCAGTACAGTTGGGGCCATCAGGTTGTGGGGGTGAGTAGGGTACCCAGCAAGTGGGGGAAGTACAGTGTAAAACCATTGCTGCATTCAAGTAGGGTTGCCAACTTCAGCAGAAGGCACTTCTGCTTTCCTTAGATTTTGCTCCTCTCCCTTCCTTGCCCTGATCCTTTTCCCTCCCTTCCCCCATTGGCTGGAAATTTGTAAATAGGAAATGCAAGTTTTGCAGAAGCCAAATTTGCTTGTGCCCTATCCCCAAGGAGTCCTCCTGTGTGCTTCTATTGCATCTCCTGTTTACAAACTGCTAACTAGTAGAGTGGGGAAGCAGAGCATAGGAAGGGAGAGGAGCAAAACCTAATTTAGGCAGGAGCATTGGCTTCTGCTTCAGATGCTTTCCTATTCAGTCATGCATGCTCTTCCTGGAAATGAAGGCTCGCAGGAAAATTTCACTTGGCCATGGCAGTGCCTCAACTGAGAACCACTGGTCTAAATAAAGGATAATGAACTTGGAGTAGTCATGAGATGTAGGCTACTGATGATCATGAGGGTTTGTTTGGCCTTGAATTTGCTACAGTATTTTTTAATAGCAAGATGATGAGAGTCTTGGATTCATCTCTGTTGTTATATTAAAAGTATATTTCCCCTGCAACCTCCACCCATTAAGATTAAGAAAAAGAATTTACAAAAACAAAAGTATAAAGTTCTATAAAATTTGAATAAAACCTCCAAGAGATGTAAAGAATCTAAATAGAAAAGAAGAAAAAAAAGCATAAGATTATTACTTTTTTCTCTCAGACTACTGAAAGTTTATTCAGCTGTTTCTGATGTTTTTAACCTATTTTTTTCTTCAACCATCGGTTCCATTTTTTTAACTTCCTCTGTGAAAATATTCTGGTCCTGAATGTAGAATTTTGGTAAAAGAGTTATTTTTGATTCCTTGTTGATTGTATGCAAGGAGAATTTAGGTTTTGGATTTATTAAGCATAGCAACTATGTTCCTCCTCTCAGTATATTAGTGTTCAAAGGGTTAGATTTCATAAGGCTGTTTTCTTTACCCCTAAAGAGCTGAAAATACTACTCCTCCACAAGCACCATTAAAGACCTAAGTGTCAATGAACCAGGCAGTGAAATGACAGTTACTTAAACAGCATATGATTCAAGGCAGTTTTAGGAAATTCCTAACACATTTTGTCCTATTTTTTCTTGGATACAAAGGGACAGATTGTGCCTGACTAGGGCAGATCCACAAAAAAGAAAGGAAGTAGATGTCGCCCCTCCTACCACCCATCTTTTCCCCCGATGTCTATTTCTATAGACAGACAGTCCCAATTCTAAGCCCTTGAGCATGAACACTCCAGAGGTGAAATCCTCACTCTGAAGTCAGTGGGACCAAAATCCACATCTATCCTATTTCTCCCCTGGCTGTGTTTCTGAATTTTTCATTTAATAGTTATCAGATAGAACAGAATGATACAAATGAGAGAAAATGTAGGGATCAGTATCCCCCTCCCTTCCATGACAGTACCCATCTCAGCTTGCCGTTCTGTCTCCCTCTTGACTATCTAGTAAGCCAGTTTCACCAAAAGGTGGAAAAGGTCCTCCCCAGTTGATTGCCCAATGGTTAGGACACTTTACTAGAAAGTTATAGATGTGAGTCCAAACCCCTTGTGTTGGGAGAGGCCCATAATCTGGGTCATCTATTCCACAGGCAACCAATAGGATAATAGAGTAGAAGGTAGGTCCTCCCCCTTTCTTTTACCAGTCATTAGATGTAGGTTCTCAATTATGCCTCTTCCCTCAATGGAACAGAATTGTAGCAGAGAAGAAGTGACTGGAGCAGATTCCTTCTGAGCCTATCCAGAAGGTCACAGGAATTTTGGGGGGGAAAGGAGGGGAGACATAAGAGCTAAAATCCATTAAGTGGCCTAAAATGTCACTTCTGTGCTAACTTTAGCTGCATAAGTGTTCTTACCCACCTAAAAAGAAGTTGGATTTGGGGCTCAGAGTTTTGTCAGTGACTTCAGCAGGGCCTAAATTTTATTCTACTAGTGAAAAAAGGGTGGAGCCATGACCACACGTCACCTGCCCAGTGGCAAACATATTAGCTAGTAAAAAGGCCTGTTCTGAGCCACTTTGCCTTGGAGGAATTGTGCCTGTGTTAAGTTATACTTCTAATCTCTATCCAATACCTCTGGTTTAACTTTTAATAAGACAGAGTCCCTATGCATACAAATATGGAAATGGACAGTATAGAGAAAGGTAGGAGAAAGATTGGTACTTTCTTTCTTCACTGCATATACATGAGGGGTCTGTTACAACAGGCCCAAATTTTGCAGAATGTAGTTACATGGTATATGGAACATACTGTTTGCCATGCCATCATCTAAATAGGCTTCTCTAGCTAATTACTTCCTGTACCTGCCTATTATAGATGTTAGACCTATGACCTCCTGGTGCTGTTACCTCAGGGCAACTTGTCCTCATGAAAAATTTTGACCCATGGTACTCACCTTATGGAAAATTGTATGATTATTTTGGGTTAAAGAAGTAAATTACTTATACTTTTGGGCTTTCTCTTTTATGTTCTGCTTTTCCCAAATGATGGGTATCTTTAAATATTTGTATCACTCAAGGAAACATTTCTAATGTACCCCCATAAATACAATGCAGTATCTAGATGCTATACAATCCTGTGATCTTTAAAGCTTCAGAGGAACAATGAGGTCCTCCAAGATTCTTAATAGAGCTGACTGCAAACATTCCTATTTTCCCTTGAAAAACAGTTTCACGCTTCAGTAAGGATATAGACAACATTTTTATTTTCGTCTGGAAAGTGTTCTAGGTAACACTCATCTATGGGTCCATCCCATTGTAACAGGGAACCCCTGCCCCTCTTACTAGGAGGGTTTGAGTAAGTAAAGGGCCAGGGATCAAGCAGCTAGTGAGGCAATTAGCTGCACCTAGCACTGGGGGAAAGGGAGACAAAAGGACAAATCAGGTGGCCAGACGAGGGCAGGGTTGGGGAATGTAAGCCCAGTCCCTGAGCTGGAGGGGGGCAGCTTGACCCTGCTTCTGCAAGGTAAAGAACTCTATGTAAAGCAGCTGCAGGAGGCAGGCTGACTGGTGTCCAGGCAGTGCCAAAGACCTGAGAAGAAACAAGGGGGAGCTCATAAGGTGCAAGGAAGTATTAAGGCAGGGTTGGGAGTATTTTGTTTTAAAGCTGTGAGGCTGGCATTTGTATTTTGGTGTGATTGGCTGGTGGACTGGATGTGGCAATAAGGGCTGACATGGAGGTACAGACAGGGATACTTGAGGGGGTTCCTGTACCACAAGCACCAAAGGTCAGACCCTGAGACCGAGGAACAGAGTATTAAAGTGTATGTAGACCGCAGGAAAGGGGATTGTCATCCAGGCGAGGCCAAATCCTAAAGATTGAGGTCTTGAATAGTAGGCCCATGTGAAAGATGTGGCCAGGGAGGAAAATGTTGCTGAGGTTTTGACAGCCAAGACCTGAACACGTGCTCTAGAAACCTATGGGGTGTGTGCCCTTAAAGGGGAAGTACTGTGAGAAGGTGAAAGGCCTCAGGTGTGGCTGGCTAGGGTGGACAGATCAGCCTACCCCATGAGGTGACTATTGGCTTTCAAAGCCCCTTCCCATTAACAATAAAAAAAAAATCAGAGGCATGGCAGGTGAGTGACAGGAGGCAAGGCAGGGTTGGGAAGAAATTGGCAAGCAGCCTATGCTAGAATTTCATATCAGGTTCTAGCCCCTGGTCCAAATTAGGCAGAGCAGGAAGTTGGGCATGCAGTAGATACCCCAACTACTGGTAGTTGGGGTATCTACTGCATGCCCAACTTCCTGCTCTGCCTAATTTGGACCAGGGGCTAGAACCTGATAGCAGACAACCCAGGAGAGCTTATGAACCAGTAGGCTATGTTGTAAGATTATCTCCATGGGACATGTGACTATAGTGAAAGACTGGGAGGGACAGGCTTCAACTAGACCTGGACAGGTTACAAGGGTGGGTGGATGAGAACAAGATGGGTTTCATACTGACAAGTGCAAGGTGCTGCACCTGGGGAGGAAGCCCCAGCAGCATACCTACAGGCTGGGGAACTCCCTTCTCATCAGCACAGAGGCAGAAAAGGATCTTGGAGTCATTATTGATTCTAAG
>NW_017729026.1:8700294-8712012 GCF_001723915.1 Gavialis gangeticus | reverse complement strand
TAACGGCCACAAGTTGTTGGAGAGTAGGTTTAGATTAGACATCCGCAAGAACTACTTCACAGTCAGGGCGGCTAGGATCTGGAACCAACTCCCAAGGGAAGTTGTGCTGGCTCCTACCCTGGGGGTCTTCAAAAGGAAGCTGGATAATCACCTAGCCAGGGTTGTTTGACCCCAGCATCCTTTCCTGCCCAGGGCAGGGGGTTGGAATTGATGATCTGCTCAGGTCCCTTCCGACCCTACTAACTATGAAACAAATGGTAACCTGGAAATTCAGATTCTCTCATAGGATGTGAGAGATCTAGTATCCTCTTTGCCTGATTTATAGCAGGAACTTCAACTTCCCATATCCCCTGGGAGTGCATTAAACACTGGACTATTGGTTTGTCTCAAGTGGCTTTCTTTTTCCCCTTTCTTTTTCATGAAACATTTTGAAAGGTCTCGTTTTCTTTCTGCATTAGATTCTGAGCCTTGCTTCCTCTTCTTCCCCCACTGCCCCAAATGTAAATGCTAGCCCTACTACTTAATATCAAGCAAGTTACTGAATTAATATATTGTTTTGGGCTATGCCATTTTCCTCATGAATTTAGAGACAATGATGACTGAGAACGAGCAGATGTGAAGAGTCTGCCTGCAATTATTTGGTTGTAATCAGTACCTCTTTAGATTCCTTCATGCTCCAGTTTAGTAAAGCACTTAGGAAGCCAGGACAACCTGGAGTGGGGTATCTACCTCTATTTTTACAGTATGTGTAACATTGCTGGATGTTTAACTACAGGGTTAAATTAAGAGTAATGAAAGAATGGCTTTCAGCAGGGCTGTCCAGCTGGTGACCCAAGAGATGGAGAAGTGCAGTGTGGCATGGCTGAGGGAACTGAGGATGAGCCTAGGGCCACATGGTGCATCAAAGAGGGAGGGCCTGTGCAGGTACACAGTGCAGTGGTGGAGAAAGTTCTCATACAGTGTGATAGGAAAAGTGGGGGGACCACAGTTACACAGTCGTGTAGGGGGAGAGGGGCATCTGCACAGTGCCTGGCCTTTCGGTTCATGGCTTGCCCTGCTGGGGCCCATGGGTTTATAGCCCTCACTAGTGTGGCTAACAGGATATTTGGACCCCAGCCACTTAGAAGTTTGACAGTCCTATCTTGTAGTGCTTTTTGTATGTTGATGATACTCTTTTTTATCATTCTCTCTCCCCCACTCAGTTAACACTCAGTGTCTGGATGAGAGAGGCATTGGTTAAATTCAATTCAGGAAGAGCACTGGTGATAGTGGTAGACTGGGGGTGTTTCTAAATCAATGTGCAGTAACTGGTGCTACTGTGCAGTAATGCTGGCATGCAGCTTTTTAATTATGCCAACTGCACAGTAGCCGAGTTCTACTACACATTAGCATATTAGCATGGCTTTTGCCCTGAACATTAATATACAGTAGAACTAGGCTACTGCATAGTTAATGTCTTGTGTAGATGCACCCAGAGAGAAGTAATTGGAAGACATAGCAAATATCATGACTGTACTCATGACTGAAGGCCTGAAATTCTTGGTTCTGTTTGCAATCCAGTTTAATTTTTTCAGTTTACTGCTGGATGAAAGTAGAGCTTTCCTTCATTTTACATTGGGGCAGACGGTTGGAAATTTTTCTCTCAGCTACAAAACATTCTACCATGATTTCTGGTACTGCCACTGTGCCGTTTGATTTCTGCAGCAGCCTCTGCTTAGGCCTATATCTGAAATTTGCCAGAAACAGAAGATGCTACAGAACAGTGGTCCACTTTCAGCAAAATAAGCTGCCACAACACTAAGGCTACATAACAGGTGCTCCCTAACTGGATTTCTGAGGCTTGGTCTGAGAGAGCCTCTAGTCCTGAGACCTTTATGCTTGAGGTACTGCCTCCCACTGGGGGAGTTGGAGTGAGTGGAGGCATCTGAGCTGGGGTACCTTGGGTATGAATGACAGAACAGGTAGGAGACACATCTTCATAAAAACTTCCAACTTTAAGATTCCCTTCCCGTTCAACTAAAATTACCAGATCTGCTGAACTTCAAAGTATACCATAGAGTTCAGAAGTTTCAGTTGCATGTTGCTTAAAGTGTGGGTGTTTTGTTTAACTATTTTTGGGGGGGAGGGTTAGTGAGTATTGTGAAATGGTTTTGTTTGTTTGTTGCTATCAGGTTTATTAAGAATGTAATGGTAGAAATTGCTGCTGAGTCTGCATTTCTGTTGTAATTTGTCTTGTTTTTTAAAGAATTGTCCAGATAAATAAAGGCAATGGCATTAACAATTGATAAACTCAGCTGTGCTTCCCAAGATCTTCAAAGGTCCTAAATACTTCCTTTTGATATGTGACACAGCACATTATACTAAAAGTGATTGTCTATTCTAATTGGCCAACAAGGTAATCGAGAATCTATACATAACCTCTTTGATGTTAATGTATGGAAGAGGACTTTAAAGTCTTAGAACTTGCTGTTGGTTCATTCTCCCTTGAAGATCCAATAATGAAAGGGGAGTTTACTTTGATTTGGAGAAGTTTTAAAATGTTCAGCTTTGTATTTAGTGGCAATTAAGCCCCAAGATCCATCCAGTTTTTCCCTGTAATTATTATCGAAATTCAGTAATAGCTAGGCTTTTGTTCAAGTATTGCTGCTCAATGTAATTTACAGGATGCTGCAGGTGTGCATCTTACCAAGTGACTGCTAACATCTGTTAATTGCCCATTTCAGCAGTCCAAGATCACTTTGTTTGTTTCTTGTCTCTTGCCTTTTAATTTAATATGAGGTGGGGGCTCCTCTTGCTTAAAGTTAAGGCAAACATTTCCAAACAGTTTCTGTGTCTCTGCAAGTCCAGTTTTTCTTTGTGTTTAGGGACTGAGGCATGGATTTAAATCAAGTGCTTAATTTTTGGCATCCATGGTTGAACAGGTTGGCCTAATTACCTAAAATGATTATTTCTAATAGAGAGGCACAGCAGTACAAGCAATCTTCCTGCAGCAACACTCCACTTATCACACTTTTAGATGAGAGATTAAATAAAAGCTTGTCCTGTTTTAAAAAAGGTTGTTCATACTTAGTCTTGGATCATGCCTGTAGGCACAGAGCTTGACTCCTTCAGTAGCAGTGGGGTGGGTCACTATGAAGAAGAATTGCCTTTGTGTCACTGAAGGAGCTGACAGATGGGCAACTCTCTGCTCTAACTTATGGCGTTTTACATAAAGCACCATGAGTGCCCACCCCAACAGGCACTTTGCTGTTGGGTGGAGTAGCAATTCGATGGCTTTTCCACATCATTTCTGCCTTTTTCTCTCCCCTCCTCTATTCCCTATGGGTATATATATAAGTAGTTATAAGTTAAGTTGAAACCCTGTGTACATAAGTCCCCTTTTTATAGTAACCATGAGCTATTGTAGTAGTGTTTTGCTGTGTGTGTTGGATTGCTGTAATGTATTACACCGTACCGTTATTGTGTTGTAAGTGTCTCTGTGTTAATGTTGTATGATTTAGGCCTGCAATGTGGGTTGGCATCAGTGATGTCAAATATCCATTTGGTATGTCAGATACCCATCTTGTCCCCAGGCCCTGTTGTGTAAGTATGTTGCAATTATGACTCATGTTTAAGTCTGTAATCTATCCCATGTAAATTGGTTTTCTTTCAATGCCTGAAACAAAAAAGTGAATGGATGAGTGAAACACAATGATAACAGGACCCCCTACTAAATCACCCCACCATCAAAACCAATACCTGGACCAATGACCCAGCCATTGGAACCACCCTGAGCATTCAAGAAACAAAAGATGAGGCAACCCACCACTGTGCCAAGGCTGCACATGCTCAGTATGAACATCTGGAACTCTCTGGAATAGGGCTGACCTTGTCTGGACAGGCCCTCCCCATTGGAGATCATAGGTAGTCTGCCCCATAAAAAGCAGTAGTGACGACTGACTCCTTGGGGCTCCATCTTCACCTGGATCAGACCTGCTCCACGTCACGCTGCCTATCAACCCAGAGGCCCTCCCGGCGACCCCCTCTGGACAACACCTGCTGGAGAAAGACCCTGACTGGCCACTGAGGACCCCCTTCCAGCCTGGATAGGTAACTATCACCCCTATCCTCTCTTCAACCAAGGACTTGGACTCTGTTTATCTTCCTTACCTGGACTCCAACCTTTCCACTGAGTCTCTTCTCCTCCTACCATTGTGTGAGTGTGTGTGTATAGGAACCAAGCTGTACAGTACAGTGTTCATTTAATAAACCTGTTATTTGGACCCCTGAGTTGGGTTTTGCTTTACTACGGTTTTGACCCAGCTCCAATCTCTGCTACTCGCTGCTCTAACTTCTGTCTCATTTCTCCCTCTCCTGCTTCTGGCTCACTGCCACCTCCAACACCTGTCCCATGCTGCTGTGGCTCTAGCTATCCTGATCTCCTCTCTGCCTGCAAACCTCTGTTTCTTTGCTATTGCCTTGTCCCCACTGCCTTTTTTCCTGATCTCTACCACTTGCTCTTTAGTTACCCAGCCCCCCAAGCATAGGTACCACAGGCACCAACACACACACACTGTCACCTGATTCGGTATTTAACCTGTGTATGTATGTATGATTTCATGTCATTATCATTAGGGTGTGTATATGCTTGAATTGGTGATGTGTGCATGTGCAACAGTACACCACACCCTCCTGTCTAACAGCATGATATTGAGATCCTGAGTGTTGGCCTGACCGCACAGGGCAACACATCTCTACTAATGGATGTGACTGATCATTGTACATACTATGTCAAACTTCTGCCTTGAAAAGATTTGCTTTAATTGTGATGCTGGTTGTAGCTGTGTTGGTCTAAGGACATATGCAGACAAGGTTTTTTTATTTTATTATCTTTTATTAGACCAGCTAAATCGTTGCAAAAATTGTTCTTTACAAGCTTGTGGGTACAAACACCTTTCTTTAGGCAGAGGGAGAGAACAATTTATCCAACTATTTATTTTATCCACAAATAAAAGATACCACATTTACCCAAAGAGACTTGTTTGGCTTGAACTGAAAATTCTAAATATGTGGTGCCTACTTTATATTCCTCTAAGCATTGAATCTAGTTTGAATTAAGTTCTCATCAAAACCCAATTTTAAACACTCTAAGAGTAGAGCTACACAGCAAGGTGAAGATGTGATTTGTAGCATAACTCTGCTAGCTTTATCTAGATAACAGTGGACAGGTCCACATTGTGTTGGACAATTCTTTGGTGTTCCATGTCCATGGAGTGTCATCATGAAGATGGGCCCTTTCCATTTGTTCCTACTCTGCACTTGCTGAATGCGGAAAATGTCATGTAGCTGCGGTTAGCATCAGTATGAGCAAGACTAAGAACCTGAAGGCATTGCTGGGGGCATGCCAAAAACAGCTGCATAACATATTTTCAGCATGTAGTACATGCAGAGTGGGACCAAGTGGCTGAGTCATTGTTTTTTCTGTAAACATGTTCAAGACTAGTGAAGATGTGGTGCCCATGGGCTTTAGCATATGCTAGCATCCATATTATGTCTACCTTGGATCCTTGATAATTCATGTTCTTGTTGCTAGCCTGTATTGCTGTATCTTTAGTGCTACTATTATTTGTGCTAGACGGATTAAGCTAAATCAAAGAAATTTTTATTTCCATGTCATATAGTAATTGCTGCAGGTAGCACTAGGCAACTCCTTTTTATTTCTGTTTGTATGGAGACAATAATAGTGGGCATGTTCTGAGAGGGCTCTTCATCACATGGCAACAGCCCTAATAGATATGGAGCAATATTTGATGCTTCATCTTCTGGAAATGTTGCTGCAGAAAAAGGTAACCGATATTTGATACGGGGAAATGAGGTGGGAGAATAAAGAAAGCTGAAAAATGCCCCAAACTTAAGGTTAAACTTATTTTCCCTATTCCATTGCCAGCACTGACTGTTGAGGGTATTCAGCACATTTCAGCAGGCCTTGAAATTATTTTAGCTCCAGCCCCTAAGTGCTCAGTACCACAAATCTTAATCCGAAAAAAGGCTACACATGTGAGTCAGGGATTGTAAGATCACATGACTCCAAATGATGCTGCTTCTTCTGTTCTATAGAAGATGGACACTGAGGTGGTTATTTACCTCCTAAACCTCTCTCACATAAGCCTATATTATTCTATAAATTTAATACAAGTCATCAACAAGGCCTGATGCTGCTTGAAGGTTGCTCCCCTCCCAAATATGATTGGCACACAGTTCACCTGGCCTAATGCCTATAGTAGCTTTAAAACAAAATTGAATCCAAAAGTCCATTGCTCTGGGCTCTGAATCTCCAGTAGCGTATTGGGACCAATCTATGGATACTATGGCCCAAATGATTCTTCAGTTCAGTTTCAGTTACATTTACTGTACAATTTGGGGAAGAGCAATTACAAGTTTAGAATGGGAAATTACATTCCAGCTCCATGCAGATACAAAAAGCCTTGCTCATGTCCTGACTCTGTTTTAGATGCTAGCTATGGCAAGTGAATTCCTTGATTCATCCAGGCCATGGGCACAAATCAAGCTTTGTAACGTCTCCAGTGGATCTCCTTTCAGTGACCAGAACCCTGAGGAGGGACCCCTCTCACTGTCTGGGTGGGAGGAGCATAACTCTTCAAGCCAATTTTTGTTCTAGGCTTATGCTTATGTACCAAAACCCCCAGTTCTTATTCTCTTTTTTTTCTTTTAAAATACATCCCTTCCCCTTCCCCAACCATTTCTGACTTTCTCTCTGCCCTCTCTATCCCTTATAAGTGGTTACAAGTAATACTAGGTAAGCTAAATTATTCTATGCTATTATTGTAATAAGCCCCTTTTATATTGTAAATAGTGTTCTGTTATGTTTGTATTGATTTTTTCCCATTTTTATATTGCATTATATTGTATATTGATTTTTATTGTTTATATTAATTTTATATGATTTAGACCTATATCTGTAAAGTAATGTCAAGTCTCAGTTGTGTATGTCAAGGCTCCATCTTGTGTCCTCTACCCGGGTGCAACCTATGTTGTAACTGTGACTCATGTCTAACCAGTCTCATGTAAATTGGTTCCTGAATGAATGGGGATGAATGAAGGTGTTTGAGGTACAATGGTAGCAGGCCTCTACTGAATGATCAACTCAACAGCTGGACCATCAGTTCAACAACCAAACCATTGACTCACCCAGGAACCATGGACCCAGCATTTGAAAGACAAAGACCCTACAGAAATCAGCCAACCCACTATTGCAACACAGACACCTGAAACTGCACGTCCTCGCCTGGAGTGCACATGCTCAGTACACCAGGGCCGACCCTTGCCCAGGCATGTCAGTGGGATGCCCCCTCCATCTGGGTCAGCACTGCACCACACCACCTATCCACCCAGAGGCCCTGCCAGCGACCCCCTCTGGACAACACCTTGCTGGAGAAGACCGTGACTGACCATCGAGGATCAACTCACAGCTCAGGATAGGTAGCTATCACCCACCTTCTTCCCCCACACACAGGATCTAGATTCTATCCCTACATGCTTCAAATTCAATTTCTCCACCAAGCCTTTTCCTCTCCTGCTACCATTGTGTAGGTGCATGTGTGAGTGCTTGTGTGTGTGTAGGAACCAATAACTGTGAGCTGTACAGTATACTGTTTGTTTAGTATAACTGTTAATTTAGAACCTGAGTTGGGTTTGGTTTTACTGATCTCCCATTCCTACTCCAATTCCTGCTCTCTGCCCCTCTGATTTTTCCTCCCGTGTCTCTCTCTCTTGCCTCTCCCTTCTCCCCAATCTCGGTCTCCTCCTGCCTTTTGTCCCCAATCTTTCCTGTTTCTCTCTCTGTTCCGTTGCTTCCTGTCTCTGCCCTGCTGCCTCCACAATCTCTCCCTCTCCTCTTAGCTGTGTCCCTCCATTTCTGCCCCGCCACCTTGAGCAGTTCCCTGCACCTGGAGCTCTTCTCTGGCTCCCGGCGCCTGCCGCCACTCTCTGCAGCCTCTCCAGCTGCCCCCTGGAGCCCCAATCTGACTCCTAGCACCTCCTCAGCAGTCCCTGCGGTCTCTTCAGGTCTTCCGATCCAGCTCCTGCCTTTCCCAGCAGCCCCTTCAGTTTCCCCGCTCCCCCGCAGCCCCTCTCCAGCACCCGTGGCTCCCCATCCCAGCTCCCAGTCCCCTGCTAGCTTCTCCAGCTCCCCCCAGTCCCAGTTTCCCTCTCCCCACATACCTTTTGGCTCCCTCACAGCTCTGGCTCTGATCCCAGCCTCTCTGCTGGCTTTGGATGTTTCCCTTTAATCAAGTAACACCAATTTACCTCAAGTATCCCCAGCTCCCCTCCCATCTGCCAGTTCTAATCCGGGCCCCGGCAGCTTTCAGTCTCTTATTTTTCCTTGTCTCATCTTAACCCCCATGCATCTCTCTCCTTCCCCTCCTTATGGAAATCTTCAACCCTTGATTTCCTCTCCCATAGTCACCAAGCACCCTTGGTATCCCAAGTACTCTAAGCACACGCATACCACACCACCCAAGTTAGGAACTCACCTGTGTGTATGTGTAGGTGTGTGTGTGAACTGACAGATATATACATATTGGTGATCTGTGTGTGGGTATTGACAACTGATTTCTGTCTAATTTTTGGTGTGTATGTACTTAGCTGGTAGCCTTGGATGTGTATGTGCCTGAGTTCGTAGTGTGTGTGTATGCGCTCCATGTGTGTATGCACCTACTTGATTTTTGTGTGTGTATATGTGTAATTGTGTCACACCCTCCCGTCTAAGAGTGCAATTTTGAGACCCTGAGAGTTGGACTAGCCCCACAGGACAACACTTAGAAATAGGAGCTACTGACTGCTGAATGATGCAGAGTGGTTTTCTAATGTAGACTGTGGTTCCCCTAGGGATGGAGCTGAGACTACTCACTTAACACGGGACTTCAGATTAGACTGAAAACCTGGATCCCAGGGGTACTAAACCAGTACTCTATTCGACACATCACTCAGCCTATTCCCACATGCTATATTATTACAACACGAGCACTGTGGTTGGAGGCTTCAGTTTCTCAGTGAAGTAGAATAAGGCCGAGTTCTGCCATATGGCTGAGGAGTGTCATTCTTTTTTGAATTTTTTGGAAAACAAAAAAGACTTGAAAGAAAGGGCATGTTCAAACTTACAGCTCTGTTTTTAATTCAGCTGAGGGTGCTGATTACCAATGGCATTAAATCAATCTCCATAGTGTGCTTGGACATGGAACACCTGGGAAAGAGGACCTTGCTCTGTGAAGTGTCTGGGGCAGAGTGGGAGGACTCTAACATTATATGGTTGCACATTAATGTTAACATATTACTTGTAGGAGGAGGAATGTCTTGCACTTGAAAGCTTGTCAAACTTTATCCCAACTACATACTTGGTCCAATAAAAGATATTGCCCTAATAAATGTTTGCATCTCGCATATTACTTGCAATAACCCTTTTGCCCTGAAGATGGCTCCACTGAAGTTGTTTGTATGAGTGAGGGGGAGTTGGTGGTATGACTATCAACAGGCCATGATTCTGCAGTAACACAGAAACAATGCCCTGATAGCAAGATCGCTGCCCTTTGTTTTAAAAGCACAGATACTTCATAAATACAAAGCAGCAGACAGCCTGCAAAAGCTGTCTGCTGCACAGGGCAATGCTGTTGCACAATAACAATTCCATTGTGTTTAAAGCAAACAAACACACATTCTAACCCAGTTACTCAACAGCTCAGGGGAGTGCCGAATAGTTCTGGAAAAATCATATTTTGGCTTGGGTGAAAGGGCCTACCTAGATGTTGCTGGGTTGTGTATTTGTTCCATGGGGCACGCCTGATTGCACACCTGAGAAGTCTGGATGGCTACCTCAGTTTAAAACCAGTATGAGTCAGAGGAGAGCAAGGCTGCCCATGATGTAGCAACTTCTTAGTACATGTCCAGGGTTTAGTCTGGGAACTGATTTCAGAAGTCAAGATTCCATACAGTGGAAGTCATCCTTGCTTGGTTTACTTTTGAAGATCACTGAAATGTTTTCTCTAATTTTTTGCCCATCTATTCAAGAATGACAAATTCTTCATGCTCTTTAGCATTTCATGCAATTCCCAGTCATAATCTCTAGTGTATGCTGGGATGTTACAGATGTCAGAATTGTGTTAGCTAAAAACATAACCCAAGAGAAGAGAACAGAAAGAAAAATAGACAGCGTCTGTTATAAAGTAGATGTCTAAGATGTTGTAATTGAATTAAGTATTTAATGAACTGAATACAGACATGTTTTCCTTGGTTTTTGAGGGTCTGACCCTGCTTGTCTGGAAGTCAAGGAAAAACTTGACATGAATGGAAAAAGAAAGTTTCTCCACTTCTGAGTCACTTTCTTCAGAAAGAGATTGCACCATGAATCCAATATGAGGGGGTGTTGGTATTTGGTGTTCCACTTTAGTAGAGGGATTGTTTCCTGTGTTCAGGGTCACAGCTGCTATAATAACACTTAAGTTAGGTTCAAATCTTGCCCCCTTTTAGGAGGGATTTGTATGTGAAACTCCACAACTTGGAGACCATAAGGATGCTGCTAAATCAGGCAGGGGAAGGGGTTTGTATTCTAAAACTTGCCATACCTGGAGAGGTTTCTGCGCATATGCTTCAGAGATGTGTACTTTTTATGCCATACTTTATCCCATCCAAAAATGCACACACTTCTTTTATGATGGCTAATTTTCTACAGGAGCTGTCATTAATGGTTTCTCTCCCCATACCTAAGGCAAACTCATCTCCCAGCATGTACCCGACTGTGCATAATGGCAGTGAACATAGCACAAAATAATGCTAATATGGTCACTGGTGCTTTGCATGGAGAAATCCATACAGGCATAAGGGAGAATAATCATGTAATGAATGGCTCCCCACATATACATACATGCCTGCTTTCTCTTTTCTTTTCTTTTTCTGTTTTTGGTTAAAAGCTGTGTTAAAAAGTGAGGATGTTAAAAAGTAAGGACACTTACTTCCCAGCAGGAACTGTATTCTAATGAAGTGTTATCATAACTGAAGGAGAGAGCATACCACAAAACACTGGTAATGTTGAAAAAAAAAGTGCTTGGTGACAATGTCAGCTATGTTGATCTATGCAATTTGTAAGAATTTCAGAGTTGAAATACCCCAAAGAAAAGGCATTTTTGTGGTATTTCTATTGGGCAAAACTCAAGGACGAGTAATGTGGCAATATTTCTAGCTGAAATAATGGAGGGAGGCATTTTTAGGTGGGACAGAAGAAATAACATAACTGAACTCCCTGGCCTGAAAGGCCTTCCTTGCAGTATTTCTATTGGAAAGCAAAAGGTGGGAGCATTTTTTAATGGGAGATATGGAAATGTCTCTATTTTCAACCTTCAGGATACAATCATTGGTGTAAATAAATGGGATGAAACCTGGTCACAGGGGGAGGGTCTCACAGAACTCTGCCAGCCAATTTGTTAACCTCAAAGCAGGCCACAACTCTCACTCCCATAGGGGTGGATTAAAGCTAAATGAGGTCTCCATATGCTTGAGTATTTCCCATCAGATGCACACAAAGCAGATATAAAAACAATCAAAAAGCCACTATCAACACTGCAAAAATACTTAGAAAAACATTCCAAAGGCCAGCATCAACAATCCAAAAAACATATAAAACATTTAGGCCAACTAAAAAAAAAAAAAAAAAAAGGTGTTCACAAT
>NW_017729026.1:8699708-8700212 GCF_001723915.1 Gavialis gangeticus | reverse complement strand
AAAAAAAAAAAAAAAAAAAAAAGGTGTTCACAATGACATACCTAACCTGAACAGGTCTCTTATGGTTTCATATGCAGTGTGTTATATGGTCTCTGCATGCCAATGATCATTTTCATGTTCGGCTGGTCATTTGTGTGAGGAGTAGCATGATTTGTCATACAAGTGCCTGGATGCTTTCCTGAAAATTCAGGCTTTAACTTCAAACCAGTAATGTCTTTCTTTATTTTACAAAACTAATTCTCCTCTCTTTCCTATGAAAGAACAATGTGCTCCTCTTCTACTTGCTGTTTGGTCTCCTTCATTCCTGTATCCTTTAATGTCTTTTGAACCTTGCTTTTGAACCATGTGTGCTGCCCTAGAAATGCAATGGCCTTACTTCTGGCTTTTATAACCAACTGGGATTTTCCCAATGTGGGAAGAAATTTTGAAAGGCATAAAGCTGCTAGTTGGCTCTGTGCTTTCCTTTTCCAGTCCCTAGTCTAGGAAGGTTGTTTTTTTTTTTGT
>NW_017729026.1:8690617-8694708 GCF_001723915.1 Gavialis gangeticus | reverse complement strand
TTTTTTTTTTTTTGGGGGGGGGGGGGAGGGGAGGGCAAAAGAGTTGTATCCAGTAGTCCTCCAGCAATCTCCACTTGGCAGAAGGCCTTTTGAAGGTTATTGAAGACAATGCATGGTTTAGGGCAGCCCTGACACAGGTCTAAAATACACCAGGAGCCAATTCAGCATCTTGTTGCATTCTGAAGTTGGCAGCCACAGTTGGCTTTTTGATAGCTGCTTTTCTTTTGCTGCATCCAGTGGAGGCTTCATTTTACTTAATATATTTCCCTCAACCTCCATTTCAAACTCCCATATTCCAGTGTCTCTCTGTCTTTCTCTCTGTCTGTCTATCTGTCTCTCTACTTGTAAGACAAGTATACTGGTCTGAGTACCTTTGATTTAATTGGGATTTAAAATCTAAGTGTGGCCACACCTCTACACATGCACCCACGTTGGGAGCAAATTGAGCCTGACAGGATCAGCCCAGTCCAGGGCTGCTCCTGCTCTACTCTGTCCCCCTGCAGCAGCCAGAAGGAACTGCAAGCTCCCCTAGGTGCCAGACTCACTGGCAGGAGGTGCTGGGGGAAGCCCCTGTGTGGCAGGGGGCACAGGGCCTTAGCCATGAGCACCAGGGAGTGGAGGTGTTCCCAGTTTTGGGAGCACCACCTAGCCACTGTTCCTTGAACTCTGAAGTGTATGGGAAGCTGTCCCGGCTCCAGGGGCAGCTCCCATCAGATGCGCCAAACTCAGAGTTAGCAAGGGCTGTTTGACAGTGATTTTCAGATTAACTGAAGGGGCAAAGGCCATGGAAATCAGTGTGATGGCAGATATGCTGCACTGAGAAAAGTCCTCAGACAGTCCTTGCAAACCCCAAACTCTGCATGGCTGGGGAGAGCTGCCCCCAGAGCTGGGACAGCTCCCCCCTCCCTCTGAAACTCAGGGAAAGCCTGCACCTCCACATGGCAGCTGGAGACAGCTCCTCCACCCCTTGGAGATCAAGGTTTACCTAGGAAGCAGTTGTGGCCCCTTGCTGCCTGGACTGACTGGAAGCAATTTGCTCCTGGTCAGCATCTACACATTAGTTAATGAACCATTTTTCTAGTACCTGTATGTATTGGTACTAGCATACAATGCATTAGTGAACGCATTTTTATGTGCCCTGAAATGAAAATCCTTTGGTACACTAGAATTCTGAAAAAAATAAATGTTTGGCTTAACCTGAAATAACCTTTTTTTAAATCTGCCACTAAACCAAAAATCAGTTGCTTATATACAGCTCTACAGTGAAATGTAGGAGAAAATGCCATCAGATACACCCCCCCATACAGGATACTACAATCACTGTGTTCAAGTTTGGCTTGCTTTTTGAAAATAGCATAGACTAAAAAGACTTAAGAATTCCATCCAATTCTCTGTTCTATTTATGACATATTTCTCTTTACAGTACCAGTCAAGGTGCATTCACTAGTTGAGTTGCAAAGTATTGATGGGATTTGTATGTTAGTACTCATTCTTCTAGAATGGATAAACTTGTGTTTGCCCAGACAGAGAGTGGACTAAAGAAATTACTGTTTTCTAGCAGCATTTCTTCTTTTATGTAGGGGAAATTTATCTGAGTCTGTAAGACTTTAGCATCTTTAAAGCTAGAAGGAAGTTTTTAAGTGCAACTCACTATATACAGGAAACTGTACATAAACATTTAGCTGAGGGCATGGGATTCATTTGCTTTGAAAACGAAGATCTGCTACGTGATTACACCGTGGTGTGCATAAACAATACAAAAGGGAGACTTTTCCAGCAATTGACTAGGGAAAGCTGAAGCACAGAGCCCACACTATTGTTGTTGGGAGCAGCATACTACATACACATTTTGCTCTTCATTGGGTGCGTCTACATGTGCATTCAAGTGAGACTAAATTTACTACGTATTAAGCAATTTTTGGCAGGGTCTACAGGTGCAGGGACTTGGCACTAAATCTAGTGGCAGCCATGTTGAAGCTAGAATCAGCTGCCAGCACTTGGCAGCCATCTTGGAAACACAGCCCCACCCTCTGATTCCTGGCCAGCCCCTTTCCTGCCCAAGATCCACATGCCCAGTGCAGGGGCAGCATGCAGCATCTCTCTCCTTGCCCCCCCCACCTCCCCATGCCATACCTGCCCCTGCCAGTGAAGACCAGCATCCCCTGCTCCTGCTGGCCATGGTGCACCAGTGGGGGTCAACACCAGCTGTGGGAGACCCTGCCCAACCCGCTTTTCCTGCACTCCCTGCTCCAGCCTGTCTGCCCTGCTGCCCACAAGTCACCTACCTCCTGCCCAGCACCACTTTCAGGACATGCACATGGTTGAAACAAAAAAATTTTTTTCCCTAACAACACCCACCCTCATCCCTCTCCTCTCCCCCTTCAACCAACAGAGCCCCTCCAGCACCCTCCCCACTCACCAACCATAAAAAACCTGCTTACAATTGGAAATCTATTTACAACTGGAAAACTATTTACCAGATTTCTGATTTTTGAACCCAGGTGGGTAATGGCAGGTCCAGGGTGGGGGTGAGGCCAGGGGGTCTGGTGGTCAGGAGGCACCTGAAGACCTCCTCCCAGGCCCAGACAGGGGCCTGCTGTGGGGCAGGCATAGGGGCCCTACAGGGCTGTGGGCAGGGGATGGGCAAGTGGGGGGCTTCCACACCTCCTGCTCCTCCACCACCGCTACTGGAGCAGCAGGGTCTGGTCCCCAGTACACTGCTGGTGCAGCTGGCACATCTGGATGGCTCCAGTAGTGGGTGGTAGTGACTCATAGCCCACATCCCTGCTGGGGCTGGTGCCTCTCCCCTTCATCCAGATGTTGGCCCTGCAGAGGTAAGAGACAGAAGCCTTTTGTGAGACTTTGCAACATTTCAAAGATAACATGCTTTGCACCAGGGGCCGTGCACTACCTGGCCTGAAATCAGGGGTTGGCTGTGCATGGGTGCCAGGGATCTTGGTAAGCTGGCCAGCAGGCCCAGGCCCAGGTAGCTGCTGCCTGAGCCCCCCATCCCCTCTTACTTCCCTGGGGCTGGTGGCCCACTGGGTGCTCAATGCAAGCAGCCTGCCTCCCCTGCCCCTTTCATAGGGCAGGCTAGGCCAGGCTGCTGGCAACACCTGCTGCCATGAATCCAGACCCTGCTGCCCCACCCCCTCTCCCTGCAGGCCAGCTGCTCTGCTGCCACCCAGCTCATGGCTCCTGGGCTTGGGGCATGCATGGCTCCCAGGAAACTGGGGCAAGGGGCTGGCCATGCCCCTGTCCTCCCTCTTGGGGACTGCTCCAGGGAGACCCATGGTCACCCAGCTGTGGGGACATGGGTTGCTTAATAAAGTTCTGACTGTGTCCCTTCTCTCTACATCCTGGAGGGGGGGTGGGGAGCCCAGGCCAGGGGAGTGTGGGTGGGCCAGGCAGGGAGGAGGGGCAGGGGTGGGGCTGGTGAGGCTGGCAGTTCATCACAGTCCTCCCGTCAGTATGGGAGACCAGCTGCATCTGGTGTCAATGGCTTGTGGTATGCATCAGGCCAGTGCCTGGCCAGGGGACCACCCCAGGGAGGACCTGGAACTGCAGCTGGCACTGCTGTGTGAAGCTTCGGGTGCTGATTCAATTCAGAGGAGATTTGGCCTGATTTGGTGGCTGAATTTCCAAATCTGAATCAAATCAGGGGACCAATTAAAAGGTCTGAATTGATTTGAAGCTCTCTGAATAGATTCAGAAAAGATTTGGAGAGCTTTGGTGATTCAGGCAGTCCCCGTTAGCTGCAGCAGGGAGCTGGACCCAGAATCCATGCTGTTAAGTAGGGAGGCGGGGGAGGGAGCCTGGAAGAGTGGGGAGGGGACCATGAGGGGAACCTAGCCAGGCTCCATCCCCTGCCTGCTCCCTCAGCACTCCCAGCGCCCCCTGACCGACACCCACTCCCCCAGCACCCCCCCATGGCTTCCCCGCCCGGCTGCAGCTCCCAGTGCTTTAAAAAAAAGCCCCTACCCACCAGGTACTGCCAGGCGGTGAGGCAATCCCCTCTGCCTCCCACTGCCCCATGCTGTATAGGGGACTCTGTCACAAGCACCCCAACCTCTGCCTGCTCCCCCTTCCCC
>NW_017729026.1:8690075-8690562 GCF_001723915.1 Gavialis gangeticus | reverse complement strand
CAGCCCTGGGGGAGGACAGCTGGGGGGGCCAGGGGGTCAGGGCTGAACCCCCCACATGGTGTGGGGCTCTGGGGGGCAGCAGGGATCGCCCCCTTGCCAGGCAGCACCCAGTGAGTGGGGGCTTTTTTTTGAAAGAGGCGGGAGCTGGGGTGGGCAGGGCAGCCATTACTGGAGCTGGGAGAGCAGGTGGGAGATGGGGCCTGTGTGATTCGGAGATTCGGATGATTCAGCTGAATCTCCAAATCAGATTCAGCAGAATCAATTTGGGACAGTGATTTGAATCACTGAATTGAATCACTGTCCCCTGAATCGTCCGAATCTGAAGTGAATACTAGCCGCTTCGCACAGACCTAGTGTGAATCTATCAATGTGTGCAGAAGTGGGGCAAAATTAGATAGATATTCCCTACCTCTTGAGCTAAGTACAGACAGTCAAAAAGCCCAAGGCTGATAGATTCAGTCTTTGCAGGTTAGTTTAAACTGCAGAG
>NW_017729026.1:8684531-8685075 GCF_001723915.1 Gavialis gangeticus | reverse complement strand
CCTGCTGCCATGAATCCAGACCCTGCTGCCCCACCCCCTCTCCCTGCAGGCCAGCTGCTCTGCTGCCACCCAGCTCATGGCTCCTGGGCTTGGGGCATGCATGGCTCCCAGGAAACTGGGGCAAGGGGCTGGCCATGCCCCTGTCCTCCCTCTTGGGGACTGCTCCAGGGAGACCCATGGTCACCCAGCTGTGGGGACATGGGTTGCTTAATAAAGTTCTGACTGTGTCCCTTCTCTCTACATCCTGGAGGGGGGGTGGGGAGCCCAGGCCAGGGGAGTGTGGGTGGGCCAGGCAGGGAGGAGGGGCAGGGGTGGGGCTGGTGAGGCTGGCAGTTCATCACAGTCCTCCCGTCAGTATGGGAGACCAGCTGCATCTGGTGTCAATGGCTTGTGGTATGCATCAGGCCAGTGCCTGGCCAGGGGACCACCCCAGGGAGGACCTGGAACTGCAGCTGGCACTGCTGTGTGAAGCTTCGGGTGCTGATTCAATTCAGAGGAGATTTGGCCTGATTTGGTGGCTGAATTTCCAAATCTGAATCAAATC
>NW_017729026.1:8679221-8679531 GCF_001723915.1 Gavialis gangeticus | reverse complement strand
GGGCAGGGCAAGGCAGGGCAGCTCTGTATTTAGGGGAAGGAAAGTTTAACCCCCCTCCCTGGCCCCAGACCCTAGCCAGGGTTTGCCTGGGGGGTGTTGTCCCTGCCTCCTCCTGCTCACCCTTCTCTGCTAGAACAGAAGGCACAGCCCAGCTCGGGGCTAAAAAGCATGCTGGGATGCTGGTGGATTGTGATTTAACTTGAACCAGGAGGGGGTCTGGGACAGAAGTTTCATAAACCAGTTTCATAAACCAGTTTGACCCAAATCAGTTAAGTCTGATACTACAATCAACCAGGTTTATCTTAAACCA
>NW_017729026.1:8666646-8674221 GCF_001723915.1 Gavialis gangeticus | reverse complement strand
GGGAGATGGGGCCTGTGTGATTCGGAGATTCGGATGATTCAGCTGAATCTCCAAATCAGATTCAGCAGAATCAATTTGGGACAGTGATTTGAATCACTGAATTGAATCACTGTCCCCTGAATCGTCCGAATCTGAAGTGAATACTAGCCGCTTCGCACAGACCTAGTGTGAATCTATCAATGTGTGCAGAAGTGGGGCAAAATTAGATAGATATTCCCTACCTCTTGAGCTAAGTACAGACAGTCAAAAAGCCCAAGGCTGATAGATTCAGTCTTTGCAGGTTAGTTTAAACTGCAGAGATTAAAGTGAGAAACAACTGGACAGACATTTGGTTTTGATTCAGGAAATGCAGCCACATACTTTCAGTGGCTCAGGCCAGAAGCTGGGGGGTGTTAGAGCATGGTTCTCTGGCATGTAGCCAGAGCATGGGCTGTGTGTTAGCTTCCTCTTCCTGCTGCCCCAGAGGTCTCTGGGATTTGCAGTCCAGAATTACAGTAGCAGGACTACGCAGGGTTGCTCATCAATTCCTCTTCCTGCTTCCAGGTGCCTCTGGTATGTATAGTCCACAGTAGCAGCTACGAGTAAGTTTTTAGCAGGGCAGGGCAAGGCAGGGCAGCTCTGTATTCAGGTGAAGGAAAGTTTAACCCCCCTCCCTGGCCCCAGACCCTAGCCAGGGTTTGCCTGGGGGGTGTTGTCCCTGCCTCCTCCTGCTCACCCTTCTCTGCTAGAACAGAAGGCACAGCCCAGCTCGGGGCTAAAAAGCATGCTGGGATGCTGGTGGATTGTGATTTAACTTGAACCAGGAGGGGGTCTGGGACAGAAGTTTCATAAACCAGTTTCATAAACCAGTTTGACCCAAATCAGTTAAGTCTGATACTACAATCAACCAGGTTTATCTTAAACCAATTTCAACCATTTTTAAACTGGTGTAAGTACACTGAACTTCTGTTATAGGTTTAAACCAGTTCCTGATTACTTAAACCAGTTTATAGGTAACTTATGTCCCTAGCCTTAAGGTTCGATTACTCAAATTAAACTTGAATTTTGAAATTTCAGTCAAATTAAAATTTATTTTGAACTGGAGAAAGTAGTTAAAGATCCTTTCTCCACCATTCTACTCCCATCAAATGAATGACACACTCAAATGAATACGATTTTAATTAGTCAATGTGGGAGAACCCCTAAAGCAGTGATTCTCAACCAGGGAGCCATGGGATCCTGGGGTCCCTGAGAACCTTTCAAGGGTGCAACGGGGTACCACACAATGTTAGCATGTTTGGTGTGCAGTCATGATTTACAAGAGAAACCAGAGATTTCAAATAGGAATCTACAGTGTTAAAATATTCTGACATTTTGTGGTCTTTCTGAGTTCTTTGCAATGGAAGAATCAGTTGTTATTTTTCTGTAGTAAAATAAAAAATAGTGAAAACTAGGAGGTGGTATTTTCTAAGAAGTGCCTCCAGTTTATTGAGGGGTGCCTCAAATCTAAAATGGTTGAGATTCATGGTCCTAATAGTTGGATTTTGGTGAAACAGAGGAACAAAACCAAAATCAAACTATCCTCTATATTACCAGCATCTCTCCATTTCAATAACAAATCATGGCTTACTCTTGCAATGTACGCCATTCAGTTTTAATATATGATGTGGGTTGAGGTAGATTTGCTGACTCTGCTTTTAAAGGCAAAAAAAAAGAGCTTGTGTCCATGTTCAGATGCTTAATACCAGAGAGGTATTAAGTAAAGAACAAAACTATGACTTGATTTCTGATGATTTAGATATGAAAGTTTTCACAGTAAAAACAAAATGACCTTCTATGACCTAGCAAGATATTCCCACAAACTCTTTTGATCATTTCTTGATGGACTTGGTAATTTTTGTGTGTTACTAGAGTAAATGTATTCTATTGTGCACATATACTAAAAGTTCCTTTGGTTGTTTTTCCTGAGTTCCTATGCTTGTGATGTCTCCTTGCAACAGTGCCCAGGGAAATTAGAAGGCTACAGAATAACAGTGGTCAACCCTTTAAAGGTTTTTAGTCTTATTTTCATTTCAATTTGTTAATTGATACCAGTTCTAGTAATGCGCTGAAATGAACTCTGTCAAAATAATTTTGAACACCTGGGTGGAAAAGCACCCAACTTAACCCTGCTCAGTGGCTTCTGGATTACGGAGGCTTGGAGAACAGTTTTTATGATGTATCATATCTACCATGCTCCTCTCTTAAGCCGCAATGCAGCCTACTGTATTACCAGTAATAGGTCATTGGGAATTTTGCTCAAATTGAGCACCCTCCATCAAAATAGTAAGGCATTCTTTTTCAGCTAATGAAGACTGTCCCATTGCTAAGTTTTTTCTTTGGAAATGTTTCTATTGCTTGAAACTCCCACGTTTTTCATACCCTTTCGTCTGCTCTGTATTGGTACATTAAATGAAACAAACAATCAGTTACAGGTTTAGAGGGGATATAAATCCTTGGGACACAAGTTGAACTATTGGGCTACCTCTAAATGAGCATGGCTGTGCAGCCATGTCAGCAGCACCACATACTGCACATTTGGCTTTTCTTCTTGCTGCTGGGGAACAGTGTTGGCGAGGGAGGAGGGAGAGGTTTGAACCTTGGATATCCAGGGGTATTCATTTAAAACCTGATCTTGCAACAACACTTACATAACTTTACTTACTTGAATAGTCACATTTGGCCAGATTCTGTTCTACCTCTTGAGCATCTAAATTCTGTTCAATTCTGTTTAAGCTCTCTAAATCATTCATGGATCTACTTCTGTCACACACCGTCATCTGTCTGGATGGAACAGAATTGCACCTAAGTCCACTTTACTGCCTAGTAGGGGAATAAGTGAATTTAATGGGACTAATCTTATAAGTAAAATTATTCATATGGTTAAGTTTTTTCTGAGTTGGTTCCTTGGCTAGAATGTGCAATCTGGATACTATTTCTGGTAATGCTTTTAATGGGCTAGGAAATCTAATTTTTTTAGAACATCTGTGAAACCATATTCAGGCAACAGGACTTCTGGGAAGATATATTTTTGTATTTCCATGTAAAGTAGAGGTGGACTTCAGGTTCATGTGCAGTTCTTGCTAAATGCCTGATATGATTTTAAAACATAAGTGATAGTTAAAATGACTCATCTGCATATTTCCTATACTAGAGCACAGTCCTCTTAATTTTTTGATTTTCCAAATTCTAAAAGTTTGATGCTTATATGATTAAAGTGCATAATATTATATGTTGTTGTATGACATACTGTAGCTTCTAAAGTATAAATAATTTTCATTAAAAAAGTTGCTTTCTTCTGGTATAAATTAAGTAAACCCCTTTTTAAAAAAGAAAAAGGAATCATTTAAACATAAGGACCTCTTGCTTTCAGATATCCATTTACGACTATTTGCTTCTTGAGTCTGAAGAAATTACTGTTTCTTATCTAGAACACCCACTAGATGAGGACTTGGCTCATACTTTCTAAACAGCTAATTGCTAGACAGCAGTACAATACTGGAGGTCAGGAATCCTGGGTTCCCTGGCTCTTGGAGGAGAATGTAATATAGCCTATATAGCACAGTGCTCTGTAGAGATCATCCTGAATTAACTCCAAACAATCTCTCTGAAGTGCTAGAAATTAAGTAGCTGTATAAGCATAGTGCTGTACTTGGGCACTGTCCTTATACATCTATCCCCCTCTTCCCACCCCTGCACACAGAAAAGAATGAGTCAGACTTTGTCATCTGAAAACAATGCATACTGTGTGTCAAATGATTAAATAAACAGATAGCTGCTCAAACAAGTTGCTTTCAATTCAAGAAGCCAAAGCCACTAGAATAATCTCTAGCCACTGAAAGAAAATCACTTACATTGTGACCACACAGAAGGCCCTATTCATCAGCTAGACTAGCCTATGGGAAGAAATCTGTGCAGTATCACAACCTCCATATCTTTTCAGTATAGAATGTGGCTGGCATGGTACATTGTTTCTTTGCTAGATCTCTAAAGACCTTAGAAGAGAGAAATAGGAAGAAAATGAAGGTATCAATTTAATTACTTTTTCTCATAATTAATTTAGCATTGTCATTCTAACTCGCTGATCGCTTTGGAAGAGCTGGTCTTGCTGGCCCACAAAAACTATTCTATTTTTTATACTTACTCAGCTCCAGACAGAAGTGTCTTACCTGATGATGTCATAGATGTTGAGGCCAATAAAAGGAAGTTTCTACATAATGCACCTTAAATGACTTGCCCCTACAGCCGCAGAGTGAAGCACTGGGCTCCGTGCAGCTCCATGGCTCTGCAGGAGCCTGGCAGCAGCCCAGGAAAGCAAGCTTCGCCCAAGAAAAGTGGCAAGCCTGATCTCCCCCTGCCCCCAAAGAGCCTGCCTGCCTGCCTGAGCAGTGTGGGGGCCTGGTACTTCCCTGTGCAGCTGTGGTGCCCCCTGGGACTGCCTGACCTGGGTGCCTGCAGGCGGGGGCTGCCTGGGATGGGACCACTGCTGCTATGGAGGGAAGCACCAGCCACCCCTGCAGCCCAGGGACCACTCCACCTGCCAGCAGCTCACCTTCCCCTCCCCGCCAGAGAGGCAGGTAAGTCAGCAGTGTGTGTGCATGACACAGGTTTAAGGAGCCCTAAATTGAAGTGGTGTTTATTAAAACCCACCACTTCAATTTAGGGCCTCTGTTTCATCTACACATACCCATGGAGAGCAAAACTGCTCCCACTGGGAGAAAATCTGCTCCCAATTGTGAGCGTGTTTAGTCATGCTCCCAAGTAGGCTTACTGTGCAGTATGTTTATTAGTACTAACTGTGCAGGCATGTAGATGTGCCCACAGTCAACTTCTTGAAAACCAAGGTACTTTACCAACCCACCCCAAGCGAACAATCCATTGCTCCTCTATGTATTACCATTAGAGAACAATCTTTGGATAATATTGAACATTTTCCCTACTTGGGTAGCCACCTTTCCCCCCAAAAAATATAGACAATATTCAGCTTTGGATAAAATCTGCTGCTGTCTCTGGACATCTCCAAAATCATGTCTTTGATCATGATATCAGGACTCAAACCAAACTTCTTGTCTACCAGACTGTTTTCAGTCTTACTCTGTTGTATGGGTGTGAAATCTGAACAAAATATCACAAACACTTAAAAGCTTTGGAATGCTACTATCAGCTATAGCTTTAGAAAATCCTCTATATCAGTTTGAAGGTAAGATGGACTACCAACTTTCTAGCTCATGCAAACTCTACCAGTTATCTTACCCTAGTGCTTGTGAGGATACTGAAAATGAGCATGGCTTTGTACATCTGCTTACATGTACTCAGCCAAACCTGGGAACCTGGCAGCAAAGATGTTCTCCAAACCTCGTGGTCCAGTGCCTTAGTCATAAGATCATCCTGTTCTTGATACTGTTTCTTCATTACTATCATACTAGGATTCTCCATCACTCTCTCTTAAATGTGTACTGTATAGACTTGCAGTTAAGGTATGTTTACATAAGTATAGTAACTCTGTGTCTATTTGTTGTCAAGTAAGTGCAGATTTTTTAAAACCAAGTTATACATTGTGTGTAAATGCATGTAAATTATGGAGTCTGGCAATGCACTCATTCATACAATTGTAAGCCAGTATTAAGATTAGTTTGCAAAATTTGAGGACCTGAGGTAAGATTCCCTTTGACTTCATCTGTCTTTGGATAAGATCCTGAGGATACACAGATGAAGGATGGCTCCTCATTGGAGTTCCCCTCACATTAGGACCATATGCTGCAGCAGCTGTGGGAAATACAGACATGGTAAATGCAGACATGGTAGTTCCATTTGTTTCCTCACCAGCCAGTAGAGAGAATCATATACTGCAGCAAGCAAGTGGAGGAGTCCAGTGCTTCCCCAGAACTCTGGCATGTCTCAGGATGAGTTAGATTTCCTCTAGGAACTGCAAGCAAAGCTTAGTTTCTTCTTGCTAACCCATAATGCAGCTGGTGGCTTAAAGTCAAAATCTAGGCCTGACAAAGCCCAGATAAATGACAGGATATCCTTAAATTGTGGGTTTAAGACATTTTACACATCCAAGAAATTACAAATGCTGCGAGTGTTCCATAGACTGGGGGGTCTCCAGGAATCCCTCCAAAATCTAGTTTTAATGGGACCTTATGGAGTTTTATTCACCTGACCAGCTTATCCCTTTTCCATAAAAGGGACACCTGAAATTAAAGTTAGTGTTACTCACTAGGGAAAAGATTATTTCAATGACAAGAAAACGAAAGCAAATACAATAAAAATGACAATGTTAACAGGACCCGATCATGGTCCTAACAGGACCCCCTAATGTATCTGTTTAAAAGGCTCTCAATATATATATTTTTTCATTTAAATGCCTATTAAAACAGTCAGAGGTTCACCAAAACTCAGTGGCCCACTGAACAAGTTTACGTAAAACGCCAGTTTCTACAGCCAAGGAAGTAATCAAAATCACATCCAGGCATCTCTGACTTTCCAGCCCAAATCACCATGTACCCACTTACAGCTGGAGTTGCCTGGTGGGTGGCACTGAATTCAGGCCTCTAAAGCAGTGATTCTTAACCAGGGTGTAACAGCACCCTGTGGTGCTATGAGATCTTTTTAAGGGTGTTGTGGTGTGCCACACAATACTATCACTGGTAGGTATGCAAACACCTACACATAATTCACAAGATAAACCCAGATTTCAAATAGGAATTTATAGTGTCAAAGACATTCTGAGTCCTTTGTACCAAAGGAATTGCTTTACAATTTTTCCTGCATCAAAAAATGTGAAAGCTAAGAGCTGGGATTTTCTGACCAGTATCTTGAGTCTAATGAGTCTAATAAGGGGTGCTTTCTAGGCCTGTGCAAAGCAGCTAGTATTCACTTCGAATTCAGATTTGGCTGGTTCGGGGGACAGTGATTTGATTTGGTGATTCGAATCACTGTCCCAAATCAATTTGGCCAAATCTGATTGGAAATCTCTGAATCAACCAGGCCCATCCCACACCCACTCTCCCAGCCCAGCAATGGCTGCCCCACCTGCAACACCTCCCGGCACTTTGAAAAAAAAGCCCCCACTCCCTGGGTGCAGCCCTGTGGGTGGTGATCCCTGCTTCCCCCCACTGCATGGGGGGCTCTGTACGAGTCCCCCAACCCTCCCCAGCTGTCTCAGCCCTCCCTCCCATGGCTGCCCTGCTCACCCCAGCTCTGTCCCCTTAAGAAAAAAAACACCCCAAACCCCAACCTTGCCATTCTTGCCAGGCAGGGTGGGGGGAAAATCCCTGCTGCCCTCCACTGCCCTGCACCATGTGGAGGGCTCTTCATGAGGCCCCCCTAAGTCCCAAGGCCACTGCAGGAGTGGTGAGTCCCACAGTTTTTCTCATTTATTTTTTCTCAAAGGGCTGGAGCTGGGGTGGGTGAGGCAGCCCTGGTGGGGAGGGCTGGGTGAGCAAGGGAGGGGTTGGGGGGCTCCAGGCAAAGCCTCTCATGCAGCATGGGGCAGTGGGGAGCAGCAGGGATTGCCCCTCCCACCCAGCAGCACCTGAGCAGTCGGGGCTTCTT
>NW_017729026.1:8659770-8666379 GCF_001723915.1 Gavialis gangeticus | reverse complement strand
GAGGGGAATGTCTTAAATTTGAAGTCATTTTGGATTCGGGTAAATATGGTATGTAAGAACAGAGCAAAAAAGGGAGGGGCTGGGGGAGTGGGGAGGTGGTTGGGTGGCTGGGGGAGCAGGCAGGGGCTGGAGGCTGGCAGGGGGTCCCCCCATGGTTCCCTCCCCCACCCCTAGTACTTACCAGCTCCAAATTCGGCTGCAGCTCCCCACTGCAGCCACCGGGAGCTGTCTGAATCATCGAAGCTCTCCAAATCTTTTCCAAAAAATTGGAGAGCTTCGAATCGATTTGAACGTTTTAATTGGTCTCTTGATTTGATTCAGAAATTCAGCCACCAAATCAGGCCAAATCTCCTCCGAATCGAGTCAGCACCCAAAGCTTCGCACAGTCCTAGTGCTTTGGCTCTAAAAAAGGTTGAGAACCACTGCTTTAGAGCCTTACCAAGATGCCATAGCTCCTTTACCACTATATCCTCAAAAATCAGCTCCCTCAAAATGGTTGCAATGTGGATACAGCTCCCTCATGTATATTTGTGTCCTGGGGAACGTCATCACCAGAGGTCCAAGATCCTTTGAGATATAAACATGCATACTATGGTGTTCTTCTCCTTTGCTTGCCTTTTGGAATAACAAGCTACCACATGGATGCAGTGGGTGCAAGGGACCCTTTCTGCACAAGAAAGAACAAGAGGCAAAATGTAACATTTATTTGAATCAAAATTAAACTATTGAGTATACATCAGAGTTAGCAGATTCCCTGGTGTCTGTCTAAAGGAAAAGATGAATTGCCAGATTTGGTCAACATTATTATAATCATCTCTTTTTATGATCCTGAAAACTGATGTAATCTCCTTGTATGATAGGTTTAAGTGCCCAATCCAGTGAAAAATTATGGAGTAGATAATTTGAGAATTACTATCAAACAGCCAAATATCAACCAGGCTTCAAGTAAATGTTAGGCAAACCTCTATGAGACCCCTCTAGGCCAGATGAGGATACCTACTTGCTTCTCACTACTAGACTTCTTGTTAAAGTTTCATTGATTAGTTTTGTCTTTAATTACCCAAAATTACACCAAAGAAAATATACCTTTATTGATAAAGCACTTGCCTGAGACTGGGGAGATTTCATAGAAGTTTTCAGTTTCATGGCAAATTTCCTGAGCAATCCAAATCATTTACTCTATCTGTATCTCAATTCTTCATCTGTAATGTGACGACAATGGCATTTCTCTCAGACTTTGTATATTTTATAACATTTGGGGGATAGGTCTCATGTCTTCTTATGTGTTCATGCACACAATGGAAAGCTGAAATAACTGGGAACAGTAAATATTAGCAAAATTCAAACAATTGCCTATGCAATATCTCACACTTATCTGTGGTGGAGTACGGAATACAGTTTTTGATTTCTACAGCAACTTTCAAACATCCTTTTCCAATATCTCTTGGGTCAAACATAGCTTTGAAATCAGTTGCCATAGTCAATGGATCTGGGAGAATCTGTTAATTTTTTTTCTTAATGCTCCTTTTTGACTGCTTTCTTAAGGTTTCAGATTTTAGATTCTTTTATACACAGATGTTACCACTTGGTCATTTTGTCTCTTCCTTGAATATTATCTACCACTTTGATTCTTCATCAATGATACTCCTACTCTCTATTATTTATATAGAACCTCTCTATCAACCTTTCTGCCTGTGAACAGGAGTGAATTTCTGCATTTTTAATTTTTTTTCAGCTAAAATATCTCAGAGTCATATCAATAATTTTTATCATGGCTTCAACTTTTTTGTTGCAAAAAAAAAATCTTTTTTTAAAACACATAAGTCCAGAAAGTCTGAATTTTAATATTCTAGTCTTACCATGCACAAAACCTTAATTGGTGTGAGAAGAGTTTGAAGGAAAAAAGAAAATGAACTAACTTTCAGATCCAGTCCTTTAGGTATTGTCACTTTTTTCAAGTAATTAGACACTAGTTGAAAGACTTCCATTGCTTTAACAGTACCATTAAGTTATGGCATTAATAAACCCCTATGCTGCTGTCTTAATTTTGTGTATCTAATTCCAATAGCTTTCCCCTCCTACCCTTCTCAAAAAATTGCTGCTCCTCTTAAATTTGTAAGTATTAATTCATTGTTAATTATGAATGTATGAATATCTGGCAATTTTACAGTATTCATTCAGTCATTCATAATGATTCAACATCATGAGTCAGGCCCTGGAAAATCAGAGTTTGGCTTAAAAAGAATGCTTTTAAAAATTAAATATAGGGTTCTCTTTATTTGCCTTCTTCTTTTGTGTCTTTAGGGATCACATTTACTAAGTTTTCTTTGCAACTGGAAGACTATAAACCTACTTTTTCCCCCTCATGAGAGCTCAGCTACTTATATAATGTCATGAGTCCAAGAACTGGGGCTTTAAGAAAAATACTACATATAACAAGACTGATGTAATATCATGACTAGTAGCAATATTAAACTAGATAATTCTAAAAGGAATGACAGTCTCACCTTTGCCTGCTTGTAGCAGGGCACTAAGGTGCCTGCTACTTGTAGAGCAGAGATAACTACCCAGGTGCAGGTTGCTGGGGCAACCAGAGTGAGCTAGAGACTCACACCTGCCAGCTGTCAGCTGACCAGAAGGGGCAGGGCCTGGCTCACATTTAAAACTCCAGGGCTGAGACCAGCGGGGCAGTTCCCTGCTGGCAGCCAAGGGGGAAGGAGCTCTGCCAGAGTGAGCAAAGGGAAGAGGTCTGACTGCATGAACTGCCCTGGATACTGGTGAGAGATGGAACACCCCTGGGGTGGCTTGAATGATGTTTTAGCTGGGTGGCTTGAATTTATGTTATAGTCCAGGGGCTTGTGTTTTGTTTGCTGTTTTAACCAGTGGTTTAGGAGAGGCTATAAGGGGGTGGAGGAGGCCTCAGAAGGGGTCCACAGCAGTGTGGGGAGCCCGAGCGCCAGAGAGGGCGCAGCTTTGGGGCTGTGGGGAGCCCGAGCGCCAGAGAGGGCACAGAGCAAGAAAGAAGAATGTCAGTTCCATCAGTGAGGCTTGGGGCGTGGTAAAGGGGTGGTTGGAGCCATGCATAGCCCATAAGGCTAGTGTGCCCAAAACACCCAATACAGAATGGGGCCCACAAGGGATTTAGGAGCCGGGGCCAGTGTACAGCAAGAAGCTGTGTCCAAGAGGATGGAAAGGCGACCTCCCTAGTATACACTTAATATCAAAGACGTGGCGGGTGAGAATTAAGGGTGCCCTTTTAGGCAGCTTGGCATGGAAAGGTAGCCTTAGGGGAGATCACGGTGACCCCCTAGGATGCCATCCTGTTACACTGCTAAATAAAGGGGATTTCTATGCCCTGGATCTGGATGATTCCAGCCTAAGAATGGAGACAGCTGCAAGCTATCTGTTGAGAACCCCCATGAGTCCCAGCTCAAGGGACATGTCTAAGCTGAGAAGAGAGCTCTTGTAGCTTATCCTAGTTGCTAGGATTCTCAGTTCTTGCAAGCTGCAGAGTCGCCCAGGGAGATGTGTCCATAAATTTCAGTCGTTCTTAGAGCTGTCTAATTTACAATGGAGGGGGAGGCATTCTGGCCTCCAAAGATGGCTTACAGCCACCAGCTCTTTTTTCCCAAAGACTGAATGTTCCATGCTGCACCTCTAGGAAGAAGAGTCCAAATTTTCAATGCATGTATTCTCAGAAAAGTGTGAAATAATCAGCATATTAAAACATATGAATGTGCATATGTATGTGTATCTATATGTATTTTAAAAACTGTTTTTTATAAAGATGTATACTACTTGGGCATTTGAAGACTGACTAGGAAGTACTGAAGTAGGAAAAAGCCAAACAATAGGCTTGGGTTGAAGTTGTAGGCATTCAGCAACTCTGAAAAGCCAGCCTAAGAAAACATAAACTGTTGGGTCTGGTTCCCCTCTTCCTTAGAGTAATAACTCTTCTGCTGTCAGTAGAGTTACTCCTCATTCTGAGAGGCAAAGCACAGGCCCTTAGGGTTTCTCTTTAATTTGAGTATATTTATTTATACCACCTGTGGCATATATTCTTTAACCACCACTGTGGCATGTGCCAGGGAGTCTGCAACGCTAGCATCAGTCTTCTTAGCCACCAATGGACTCATCTACAACCCTTTACTTGACCCATGGGAGTGATCATCCTTGACTGCAAGGGATTGCTGATGCCACTGAATTTGTTTACAACTTTGCTTACTCAAGAAAAGAATTCTTATCCTCGGCGTTCTATAAGTTAATATGTAAATTAAATCATATAATTCAGCCCTTGTTTGCTGTATGAATTGTTTCTCCTTCTCTTTCCCCATTGCTATGCTGATTTTGCAACTGCAGAATTGCTAAAATGTTGACCTTTGAGTCAGCTGTACTAAGGCATGTGGAGTCATGGACACACACACACACTTTTAGTGATGTTGAAAAGGGCTAAATTGACAGCACTGAAGGATCAAGTGCTCTGTAGCTACAAAATAGACCTAGCATAAAGGTAATAGCATGGCAGATTTCCCCATGCCACCCAACACGTGCACCTCAGCTCCAAATTGGATGGACTAACAGCAAGGGAGAAGGATTCCAGAGCCAGAAGAAGCTCAGTAAGCTTGAAAAATGTGATGGTGCACATATTGTGGACATCTCTTTCCTCACAGTGAGGATGCTGTGAAGAGACTGGATTTAGGCTGGGGTTAAACTGGGTTTAAACTAGCTTTCCACTGGGATGCAGAATTTGGATTTAGGATTTTTAAAATATTATCCTAGCTAAAAAACAAAGTGTGAATTAACTCTTGCTTTTGTTGCATGTGGTAGAACCCGTTGTCTGTGGATTGTTATAGCTGAGTCAAACCTGTCTAAATAGGTTGGGATATTGTGAAAGCAACCTGGTATAAGGAACTGCACCTATTTTACCACTGTTTACACTAAAAGTAATGGAGTCTTCATATTCCTAAACTACCCAAACAATTAGATATTTAAAAAAAGAAACTCATTTTCACTCTGCTTCTTCCAGTCTCATCTTTCTGATGGGTAGTTATTATCATCAAAATCAATGGATTAAGAATGAAAACAGTAGAACAAACTATGTAGAAAGTCTGTTTTATTTGTGTTGATCTGCCCTGTATGTGTCTGTTTAAGCTTTTCATAGTTTCCATTGCATTCTTCAGTTTGGTGACAAAACATACTCCTGCTGGTTGGTGGAGAGCAGCAGCTGATAAAGAGTGATTGTTTGCTGCAAGCAGAGTGAGTTGGAAGCAATCTGGCCAATGACAAGCTTGAAGGGCTCGGAAGCTTGCAAGCAGTGTGGACACTCGCTGACCCTGCTTTCTTTGCCTCATTTCACCTGATAAATGAGCACTGTGCACTGGGAGTTAGTTTCTCCCCTTGTGACTGTGCAAATCACTTCAGTGAATGGATAATTGAGTAAGTGGAGAAGATTTTTTTTTTTTTGCAGAGTTTTCACATAGTTGCAGCTGTAGAAGGAAACCACTTCTCCACCCTGTGTAGACTCTGAAAGGTGGGTCAGATGGAAGCCAACTCAGGCAGTCCACAGCATGGGCCGAAATATTAGAAATCAAAGGAGGAAAATAAACATACAGATTCACTACAAGAGGCGAGATCCTCAACTGAAATCAATGGAACAACAGCGATATACATTAGCAGAGAAGGTGTAATTTGGCATAGTAGTTTTATTTATTGTCCTTTCAGGGAATTTGTGACTGTGGATTAAACTAGATATCTCTGATCTGTCTGATCAAGTCCTAAGCATAGCTGTGTTTTGGTTTTTTAAGCATTTCATGGAAACTTAGACATTTTATCTCGCCCACACTTCAGCCTCAAGGTTCAGGAAGTGGCCTGGGAACCTCACCATGTGTCTCTACTATCTCTGCAGTGCTCTCAAGGCTGCAGATGGAAGATAATCAAGGCCTGACATCATGCTCCCATTCCACATGCTCCAGACCAGGAAAGGTGGTCACTCTCAAGCACAATTGTGACAGATCTCAAGAGCAACTTGGCCATGGGTAGGGGGCATTCCTGGAGTATCCTTACTACCTCAGTTCCAGTTCTGGAGCATGAAGAGGCAGGATAGACATAGGCTCTGGTTTAAGCCTCTATGTTACCTCATTCATAGGGATAGCAATGAAAAATAATTGTTTGGAAGCAGGCAGACCAGGGGGTTATACTCACATTTTCCCCAGTCAATGTCAAAAGCCACACTTTGCAAATCCCTAGCTGGACTTTTTTGACAGAAATCCATTTCCATAAAAGCAATGGAAAAGTTTTGGGTTTGTTCCAAAGGAGAACAAAGAAAAATTTCAAAATCTTAAAAGTTGCCACAGAACAGAGTTGTTGTCCTCCAGTCAGCTGTAGTTATAAGCATCCTCATCTCCTCATTAAGCCAATGAGAATGGAGTAGGTAAAGTATTCATAGCACTGAGGCTACAAGTAGACAGAACAGACCAGACTGAACTCGATCTTGTATCTGTCTCCCGTTAAGCATTGCAATGCTTAAAAAGTAGGCTCCTAAGGTCTCTTGGAGAGACAGGGAGGCTTCTGAAGGATGATCCAAAGTTCTCACCCTTCTGAAGGATGGGC
>NW_017729026.1:8630070-8654770 GCF_001723915.1 Gavialis gangeticus | reverse complement strand
CTTGTATCTGTCTCCCGTTAAGCATTGCAATGCTTAAAAAGTAGGCTCCTAAGGTCTCTTGGAGAGACAGGGAGGCTTCTGAAGGATGATCCAAAGTTCTCACCCTTTTGAAGGATGGGCCTTGAAGATAACTCTATAGGACACACTAGGTAAGGGTGTGCCTAAATTATCATCCCTCTCCAAAGCCCAACACCTGACTCTGGCTGCATATTTAGACACCACCATCATCTTTGGATTTAAGTAGCATGGTTGTCATCATGACTCTTGGTCATGTTGGTGATGTTGGTGTTGGTGATGATAGCCACTTGTTCCCTAATAGTTTGGTAGTTAGAGCACATATCCAGGAACTGGGAGATCTCAATTCCAGATACACCTCAAATTGAGGAGATTCAAACCAATGTTTTCCACTTTCTAGATGAGTATTCTATATAGCATGCTAGAGATTTGCTTGGGTAGGATCCCCTTCCATCTCTCCTCTTAAAAAGTTGGCTTACTGTACAGCCAAGAATACGTAGGTCATGGAGCCAGAAGGGCAGCAAGCAAGCAGGATCATGATTCTTTAGCCCAGTGATGAGGGCATTGGTCTGGAAAGGGGAAACTGAGGGTTTGGCCCCTGCTGCCAGGGTGATTTCTATTTTTTAGTAAGTGTCTAATAGACAATGCATAAACAGTCCTTTGAAAAGGGAACAGCTGAGAAGGAGTGAGGGGGTTAGCAGCTTGGACTAGATTGCTTTTGTGCCTGGTACTTAAGTCAAGGTACCTAAATCTCCTTTTGTACATTATCTAAGGTACCTAATGAATTTATGCACCATAATAATAGTGTAGCTGCTGAAGCAGGCTAGATCCAGATTGCTCTTCTGTGAACTAGGCTCTTAAATTTTGTGTAAGTCCTGATTAGGTACCTAGTGGACTAATCTGAATGTGGCCTGGCATGTTCAGTACAGAACCTTTGATTTGATTATGGTCATTCATCTTGATCACTCATACTCAAATGTAATTTATGCAGGTGCCAGTAACTTTGGAAAGACTAAGCCCTGAAGAGATGGGCTCCAGACCAAATTCTTGCATGAATTGTAGTTCTTTTAAATAAAACTTGATTTTTCACTGTATGAAAACGTGAATCTCTCCCTGGCTCTTGCATCTGAAAAGAGGGGATGCAATTTAAACTTTATGAGAAACAGGGCAGGTAATTCAATGCAAGAGCAATAATAAATTTGTAAGGTTACAGCTCATGAAAATTCATGGGTAATATGCCCAGTCACAAGTCTTACCAAGTATCTGATCCTTAATGGATTTATGCATGTAAGTAAGTTTTGATAGACCTATGGAAACCAATAGGTCTATTCACTAAGTAGAAGTTGTTTGCATGCATAATATTATAGGTATGTTTGCAGAATCAAACCCCAGGGGATGAATTTATGCTTATGCTGACCTAGATTACTTATGCATATTCAAGACTTGGAAAAACCCCATGTAACTACTCAGCACCTCTCAATCTAGTGTTAACTTTATCATATATACTATAATCCCAAATCTAAAATCATAATGAAGAGAGTAGATAAAAGATTAGAAGAACTACAATTTCATAGTAATATTGATTAAAATGTACTAAGCTTTTTAACAATGTACAAAATAAAATACATTCTTCTTGACACATTTTATAAAAAAATCCTTCAAAACAATTTTGGAAGTGTTGCAAATTACTTAATTTAGTAAATTGTAACTAGTTAATAAAATATTTAGTTAGACAATCCTCAGATACTATACATAATGTCAATGTGTCATTAAGAAAGGAACTCACAAATGCCACAGGTGAGGGGGTGGGAGTGGGAGGGCACCAAAGTTGGATACAGAAACCATTCTTCAAGCCAGTTTCCTGATCATACTACATAAGGCTCCCATGACTGAATGCTGAGAGTGAAATATCCGATGACCTTTTCAGAGCCTTGCCAAAGCATGCTGGTGGCTGACATAGAACATTTATGGCAAACTTTAGGTATGACTAGAACACCTCTGTAGTGATCCCAAAAACACAACTATGAAATAAGCCCTACCCACTCACTCTCTCACCACTTTCACCACATGATGAAAAAATATGATGTGGCTATTTCAATGGTTGTGCTGCACCCTGTTCTCAGTAGCAGGGGTCCCAAGGAAGGGATTCTGAAAGCATCCCTGGGTGAACACCAGAAAGCAATGGCACATCTTTTGGCAAGTAACACATGTGGAATATGAGCAAGTAGATGGGGTGTGTTTCTTAGGATCATCACAGAGAAAGTGTTTATATGTGCTCCCCGACTATGTTGTTCCATCCCGCTCTTCCTTGAGCCTCACTGTGATGCTTATGCATACTCCCCCCCACAAAAATCCTGGCTCCATGATTTATTAGAACAGCTTGACTTGTTAAGGGAAAAAAATCAAAAATACCAATTTTTAGTTTTATTTATAAAAATGCTGCCTGCCTGCTTTTCTGCTAGTTCCCTTACTTGCGTCCCCAGGCTCCCAAACTCCTCAGCAGTCCTGACTGGTAGGATGCTGGGGAGCCTAGTGGTCAACCTCCCTCCCTCCACTCCCAAATGTTGCTGTATCTGATTTGGATCAAAATGTTTTCAAAATTTTGACATTTTTCCCAGAGCAGAATGCTCTGTTCCTGCTCAGCTCTGTTGCTTCATATTCAATAACTAAATGTTTCTATCAGTTACTACCTAACATTACTTTAAATGATAAAATAAGTATGTTCACTCATAGAAGTTAACACAGTTAATCACTAACATAGCAGTTAATAACTCTTTTTGCTTTGTGTATCACAAATTCATTAGACTTGTAGGGGTTTTGCTGTTGTTTTGTCTTGTTTTAAAAAAGAAACACATCTTCCAGGATTTAAATAAAGAGATCCTGATGATGTGCTGGGCAGGGTATTTTCCTCATCTCCATATCAAATGAATCCTCCCTGTGTCCAGTAAAAGTCTTGTCTTAGGAAGCAATGCAAGAACTCTACCTTGATTTATCCCAGCAGGGAGAAAGGTGTCATCATAACATTTGTATTGCAGCAACATCTAAGGGTCTCCATCAGGGTTGGGACCCTGCTGTGTTTTGTGCTGTACAAATATACAGGAAGACAGCATTCATATTCAGAAAAGTTTGAGATCTAATTTAAGTAACTAGCAAATATAATGAAACATGATGGAAAAGGAGAAAGGGTTAGTATAAGAGTGGGCAGATCCTGTCACGTGAGCTGTCTCTGTATATCATTAGTATGTGTGGATGCATGAGCGTGACTAAATATATATTTTTAAATAAAATATATTTACATACATTTTTATGAAAACATGATGAAAGTACATATATTTAAATTTAATCAGGAAGCTCCATCAGCCCTCTACTTTACTGATACAGTATTCTCTATGCTTTATGGTAGATGTGAGTCATAGAATGATTGTTAGCATTTTGATGGTTTGTCAGGACTTTGTGACCAAAACATAACATATTGCATTGTGTCAAAACATCTTACCAGTGGGATGAAATGTGTTGACACTGTGTCAAAATAAAATATCATTGTGTCATGCTACAATGTTGTGATGTGATGACCTTTAGTTTCACATTTTCACACCCCAAAAATCAAACAAAAAAACTAGGCAACAACCCTATAGTTTTCCAACACGTATATAAACCCTATATGAAAGAAAAATACCATGGTAGGTCTCCAGAGCCGCCACCGAAAATGAAGTAAAGCTTTGGGGTATTCATACATATTGAATAGCAATGCTAAGCAGCAAGGCTGCCTCCAATTCTTTGGTCCAGAAGCAAACTTTAAAATGACCTTTTTCAGGCATAATCCCTACTCTTTCATCACTGACTATTCCATCTATGGGTCCAGAGAGTGCACTGAAATACTTATTAAAACTTTTTAAATGGCTTTTTAAAGGGTAAAAAAAATGGAAATTTTTTGTTTCCCATGCCATTTTTCACTTCTTGCCAACTCCTTTCTCTCCCTCCCTCTCCTCCACACCTGGCCCCAAACCCTAAATTACAAACCAGTAAATGGCAGATTTCAGGAAAAAAATGGGGTGAAGGAGGAGGTTCAGAAATTTAAAAATAGGAAAACATTTTTTTGTTTTTAAAAACAGAACTTTTCCAGGGGACACTTAAGCTTTTTTGGTAAAATAAAAAAATTTTTTGACAGAGATTATTTTTTTACCAACTGTATTTAAGGGAAAGCATTCATGAAGTAAAAATACTAAATAGCAAGCAGCGGAAGTTTAATTCTGGAGTTCACTCAGTTTGGTATTTCCTACTATCTTTTCCCTGCCTGTCAACTGCTCCACATCCTATATAAGGTAGGGACCATCAATAAAAATACAAACCAAACGCAAATATTGGATCAAATCCTGAAATTTTAAGTCAGGGTTTGAGTCTCCTTTCACTTATAACAGTTTTACATGGCTGTAACTCAAATGACTCCAAAAGGAGATACAAAGGAGACCAAAAGAAATCCCTTGGCTCCAACCGAGCTAAAACCTGAGGTTCTGAGGTCAGTAGGACTTAGAGATACAGAGCCCTGCTCAAGTTTTTGCCAACTAACTTTGGAAAAAGAGTTTTGCCAAAACAAGGAGTACGAACTAAGAACTTTTAGGGTTTAGTTGACTGACACACACCACACCATTTCAATATTAAGACTGCATCCATTTTAAATTTAACATTGATATTTAGCCAGTGATGCAGCTGACATTTTCCAAGTTAAACAGCCTGGTCCCATTTTTACTACTCTTGCATATTCTCACACAACCTTAGAGGTAATGTGCAATCAGGTATGTAAGACCATATTACTCATTTGTAAATTTCTCCCACTAGAAAATGAAAAGTGTTGCACTGTAGACCCTTATCATTACATTCAAAGGTGGTTAAATAGAAGGAGCTGAATGAATCGCCAGTGTAACTTCATCAAGTTGAGGGGAGATACTCCAGGGATGGATGTTGTCCAAGAGAATTGTATTCATAAATATGCTGAGTTACAGAACTGCTTATTCTATACTTGAAATTATGTCTTAAATTCTGTTCTCAGTAGACATGTCTATGTGTGCATTAAAGTGTCGTAGGTACTGTGAATTAAATTCAGTAGTACCTATAATAACAGGTACTAACTTAATGCACAGTAACTGGTGCTACTGCGCAGTAGCACTGTCACATGCCTTTTAAGTAAACTAATGCACAGTAGACTAGTTCTACTGCTCATTAGTGCAATAGCACAGCTTTTGCCACAATGCACTCATGTACAGTAGAATTAGTCTACTGCGGATTTAGCATCTTGTGTAGACACGCCCAGTGATACCTGTGTTAAGCTGAACTTACTTCAGTAATATTAATGGAAATATTCCTAATAAAATACCTGTGGAAATCAGAGCAGAATTTGAGCTTGTGTTTTAGGTTTGGTGAAAAAACAGGAATATTTCTGAGGAAGAGGCCAAGGGCCACATTCCATAGTGAATAAACTTAGAACTTTGCTTAAAGAGTAGAAGGTTTTAAAATCCTTCTACATGTAACTGGATTCTGCTAAGTGTAGTTCTAGTGCACTTTGTTTGGTTCCCTTTGTATTTTACAGTACAAAAACATTTGTGAAACACAAATGGTAAGAAGAAAAAAGGTCTATATATGGTTCTGCTATAACTGAACATAGAAAATAGAGGACAGTGACACAATCACTAACACCAAAGGTAATTTTTAAATACAGTTCATAATGTAACACAATCATTATCCTTTCAAGGTTGGTCACTGACAAAGTCTAGTAATTTTGTACCTGCTTGAGATATTTGTATTCCAATACAGAAGAGGATTACAAAAGAGAAGCATATTTTATTCTGCCCAGCACTGATCCATAACACAAGTGAATCCACCTATTGGAAAGATCTATCAAAGGTCAGGCATCTTACACAAGGAGTATTACTGAAGAGAACAGAAACAATGTGTATTCATCAAGCCTGGAGACATATTAATGTTGGATCTGTACTTTGATCACTATGGACATAATCAAAATGCCCCTGAAGTTATGAAACCTTTGACTTCTATGACCTATGGTTCAAGTTTCACATCTGATATTTAAAAAGCATCCTGGATCTTGAAATGAGTCCTCATCTTGTAGAATAAGCTTTCAAGCACAAGAGTACAGACCTGTTTTTGAGCCTGCTTATATTTTCAGGTATAAGTTAGGCCACTTGGGGCAAAATTCTGCCCTCAGTTAACCTGTGAATGCCCTCAGTTAACCATTGATGATAGTCTCCATGTATGGAGTATGGCAAAACTATGATCATAAGTTGAAATGGTAGCAATGGGGTAAGGGAGAATAGGGGGTGAATTTTATCTTTTGTTCTATTCTATTCTATTCACCATAATATTGGGATGCTTTCCACTAGTAAGTTAAGCAAAATGACTAATCTATATCTTCTGTTTGTTCTTCTTTCCCCATTCAGTGGGAAAGGTGTATGCATTGGAGGGCTTTGTTTAGAATTAGTTTTATTATACAAGCATACACACTTCTGTCTTGTGTGACTAGACTGCTGCTAGATAAATTCTGTTTCCAGTGATCCCATGGAGTTCTCCCAAGCAAACACTACTTATTATAGTTCTTTCTTCCATTATTCATTGAATGTTTTCCATCAAAAAATGAATTTGTTATATAAGCATATGCACAGTAGAACATTGCGAATGAAGCAGGTACTGTGCTTGCTCCCCATGATTTGCTATGAACTGCAACTCTTCTAATCGTTTTTCTTCTGCCTCTAACAACTAGCCACTCTTTTCTCCACTAGAGGATGTAGACACTCCAAAAAAGGAGCAGTAGTCATCAAAAAAGCTTTCTGTTAATAAGGGCTACCATTTTGGAAGCTGGAACTGACTATGACTCTGGTCTTCAGCAAGTAATTTATACATCCAAATTCTTGCATAGTCTTCAGAATTCATAAATCCTCTATCTATAATGTAGGGAAGAGCATCATTTTTCCACAATTTTAATGGCATTTCTATCTCAGCTAAAAATGAAGCCAGAATTTTGGACCTGCCCACCCTACAGCACTGGGAGAGCTCAGATTCAGAGCTGATTTTTACAGTTTAAGATGATCTCTAACACCAAACTACTTCTACCCCATTTTTGTTACTATATTTTTAAATTATATTTTGTGGTAATAAAGTGGAGGCAATTTTATGGATGAGAGAAGCAACTGTTTGAAAAAAGTGTCCATGCATAGCACATAAAATGTGTAAAAGGACGTAGCTATGGGATTGCTACTTCAGCTGCTTTCACATTTTACTGCTGATTTGGGAGAAAGCAAGAAACCAGTGGCAGTGAGTGCTCATTTGAATAATGCCCTAAATCAATTCCATATGTTGACCCCATGACCAGTCCTTGCAGGCAAAAAAATCAAAACAAACCAGTGGTGTTTTTCAAATAGCTTCCAAGTAAGAGTCTACATTCACCTAAGCCAGCATACACACACACACCACTTTGCACCTGCATAAATAAGACATTGTTCTTTATCAATAGCAAGAAGAAACTCTATTTTGATTCATGCATAAAAAATAATTGTACATAGAATGACTGTGGCTTGACCACAGCATTAGACATGGTTATTCTGATAGAATTAGATTTTTGCCTTTAACAAATATGACTTTATATATGTTCAGAATTTTATTCAATGTATGCTTTGGAGGGCCCTCAGAAATATTTACATTTAGTGAGGAACTCTAGCTGAAAATTTATCTCCCACCCAAGTTGGTTTAAATCTGAATGAGAGTGAAATTTGTTTTCCTATGCATTTCTCAGATAATCTCAGTGGTAAATTCTTATGTTTTTCTCCTCTCCTAATTCAGCCAAAACATTGACTGGTCTCAGTGGGAGTTTTGCCCATCAGATGGCTCCGTAAAAACTGAGAAAGAACTCAGGATTTTGGAGGCAGGTATTTAAATATTTAAACACAGTTCAAAATTATTATTACTTTTTTACATATTTAGTTGAATTGAGGTGATGCCCAGCAGGTCCAGTCAAGAACGGTGCCTCTGTGGTGCCAGCTCCTGTACCTGTAGCAAAAAAAAAGTTTCCTGCTGTAAAGAAGGAAGATCAAGGTCTATGGCAAAAGACAATAGGTGGACACACTAAACCAGTTGTGAAACAACAATATAATAGGAATATGATCATAGTTAGTGCAGTTAGGAGTGGTCATAGTAGTCCATTTGACCTGTTATTCTTGAGTAAATTGCAGACATCACCACAAAGGTACATGCTAAGGAGGGATTTAAAAGATTACAATGTAAGATACCTTGATTTGTGGAAATCTCCCAGGGATAATACTGGAAAAGAAAACCAGCTTAGTATTGGAGTAAAATTTGGATTGATGAGAGATGAAAATCTGAGATTATTGTTAGAGATAAAAGCAGGGAATATGTGAGCACTGTTTTTTTCTTTTTTTTTTTCCACCTTTTTTCCCATCTCTCTAGACAGTGTCAGTTTGAGACTGACTTGAAATGCTGGGTCAGTTTAGGAGATCCATAGAATTGTTACTTCCATTTATTCATTACTATCAAGTCCTCTTAGGCTGGTGTACATCCAAGTGAATTTTACAAAGAAGCCTTTCTGATAGCTTTTTGAAAGGGATTTAGGAAGTATAACTTAATACAGCAAAAGCTGTGTTAACTGGCACCTTACAAGCTGGCATGCTCTGTTAACCGGCATGCAGGCTTGTAAGGGAAAAGTACAACTGGAAGTGCCCACCGTGTGACCTGGGGGAAAGCAGCCTGTGCTGCCAAGCCCCTATGGCCTGTGGGGCATAGCAGGCTGCGTGGGTCCCCCACCCCTGTCCCTTGGGGCCCACGGGGCCTGCAGGAGGGGTGGCAACACCCCAGATGCAGTGGGACAGGCGGTGGACTGAACAGGCAAAGATGCCTGTTTGGGCCGCTCAGTTATCTGGCATATCTTGTTATCTAGCACCCTCCATTCCCCACGGGTGCCAGATAACAAAGCTTTTACTGTATTAGGTTTATGAGAAGCTGCAGGTGCTGATTCGATTCGGAGGAGATTCAGCCCAATTTGGCGGCTGAATCTCCGAATCTGAATCGAATCAGGAGACCAGTAAAAAGGTCCAAATCAATTCAAAGCTCTCTGAATTGATTCGGAAATGATTTGGAGAGCTTCAGAGATTCAGGAAGTCCCCACTCACTGCCGCAGGGACCTGGACTCCGTGCTGGTAAGTGTGGGGGGGGGCTGAAGAAGGGGGGCAGGGACCATAGAGGGACCCCCACCAGGCCCCATCCCCCTACCTGCTCCCCCAGCCCCCCTGAGTGCTCTCCGACCCCTGCCTGCTCCCTCAGCCCCCCCATGGTTGCCCCACCCGGCCTCAGTTCCCAGTTCTTAAAAAGTCTGCACTCACCTGCTGCTGCAGCAGCCATCAGGGCTTCTGGGGGTGCATGGCAGAGCAGCCCCTGCTGTGCAGATCAGTGGGGGGCAGTAGGGATTGCCCCCCCACCTGGCAGGAGCTGGTGAGTTGGGGTCTTTTTTAAAGAGCTGGGAGCTGAGGCTGGGCAGGGCAGCCATGGAGGGAGTTGGCTGGGAGAGTAGGTGGGGGATGGGGCCTTTCTGATTCAGAGATTTGGCTGATTCGGCAGTGGCCAAATCTCCAAATCAGATTCAGCTGAATTGATGTGGAATAGTGATTCAAATCACCAAATTCAATCACTGTCCCCCAAATCAACTGAATTTGAATCCAAAGTGAATACTAGCCGCTTCACACAGGCATACTGAATAGGCCTGGATAATGAGTCATTCCTCTTATTAATAGTGGTGGTCTCTCATAGTCTTGTAGGGAGAAAAGTATATGGGAGCTTGCAAAGTCTTTGTGATTGTAGAAGAGTACATTCTTAGAGAGGACCGCAGTTGACAATAATGTTAGTACATTTACAAGCATGGAAATATATTTAAAAAAAATCAAACCAAATTGCATTTGAGTGTTTTTTTCCCCCCTAATCAGTTTTAACATTTGATAAAGAGGCAATATTCTGTCAGCCTTGTTTTAACTGGTCATAAGTTTGAAATTGCAAACTGCTCTACATTTTTGTGACCTGAATATTTCTGTACTGTTTCTTTCTCTACTTTTATCTCTTGTCTCTCTCCTTATAATCTATCATCTTTGTTTCAAGTTGGAAAAGCAAACAAAAATCATTGTTCTGTTATTATACCATTTTCAACATATTTCTATGAGACTTGTGTGCTGTCATCCCTACTTTATGGTTCAGAAATGTGGACTACATATGCTAGGCACATCAGGAGACTGGATGTCTTTTACATGAGATGTTTGTGTATGATCCTGAAAAGTGGGAAGACAAAATACAAACATAGAGGCACTGGAGTGCACAGGACTGACACACTTAGAAACTACTATCAAGAAAAAGAGGGTGTGATGTATTGGCCATGTCAAAAGAATGTTTCAAGAATACATTTTTACAGCTGAGACTGCTGGGATAGGTGAATATCGCAAATACTGGATAACAGATTAACTGCGTAGCTAAGATGTAGATATTTATTTACCTAGAAAGGGAGTGCCTGAAGATTATGAAGGAGCAGAATGTCATCCAGGCCCAGACAGTGAAGGCCACAGACAATGACCACCAAACCCTGGACACCATCCTGGGTCTGGTGGTTGTGTGCATGCCCCCTGGGTCTGGGAGGAAGTCCTCTGGTGCCTCCTGCCCAAAGCAGCCCTGCCGCTAGGTCTGCTACCACCAGCCTGGGCCCAGGTCTGCCACTCACTCTGGCTCCACATGGGTTTGAAGCCAGAGCTACCTGGAACAGCACCACAACAGGACTCTGGCCCTGTTGGCCCTGGACTCAAGCAGCCAGAGGGGGAGCCATCCACCGTAGAGGAGCACCAGCTGCCATCACCCCTAGGTGAGCCCCCCACCTGCCATGGTCCAGATGGCTGGTGCAGGACCTCATCAACCAGGAAAGGAGTGGGTAGGCAGAATCACCAATGAGCAGGGGTGGGGCAAGGGTAGACTGCAACACTGTCAGATAAGATACTAACCTGTGACTTACCTGTATCTGGAGCACTGGTGTAAGGTTTTATAGCAGTTACCCAGTGGGTATTGTTTATAGTATGTATTTAGATATCATATATATATAGTACATATGTTTATATCCATGTTTGTTTTCCTTGTGAAAAGTTAATGTAAATAAATTTGCATCTAGTTAAGTCCCCTGAGTGTCCTGGACTGGTTCTAAAGGGATGGAGGGAAACTGAGCGGTCTGCAGTTCCCCCACAGCACACCTGCCAGCTAACAATTCCCTTCAATTGGAAAAGTGGAGTATATACCTGAGTATACCTGGGCTACATATGCAAGAGCACAGCCTACTTGCTGGGCTCAGACTGTGCAGGCAGACTCTGAACTCCACCCCCTGTTCCCACCCCAAGGGGTAATGTGTGTTCTGCTTCCTCCCGACCTGAATGGGGGTGCTTAGAGTAAAGCTCAAACGTTACCAGTGCCACAGGCTTCTTAAATGCCTGTACCTAGCCAGAAAGACTGAACAAGATTTTGTGCTGTTCCTATAAAATGAATAGAACTCTGCTGAGTTTATACCAGGTGAGAATGTCCCTAGCATATGCAAGACACGGCAATTCTTAAGAATAATTTTGAATTCGGTCCAGTGTGTTTCTCAAAGCAGAATATGTATATGAAGTTATGCAAATACCTGATGTATTGATTTGCTGGCTGTTCCAGGCAATCAAACAAGCCGGTAGCAAGCCCAAAGGTTGAGAGAAATTATTTTCAGGCTGTTCCATTCAACTTGAAACAAAGCATTTGTTTTTCATTTTGAGTTTTTTCAAACAATTGAAGTTGCAAAATGAAGAGTCATGACAAAAATCCAGCTTGAAAACACCACCAACAAAAAAATCATTTAAACTTTCTCGGATTTCTTTCTTTCTTTCCTCTTCTCCCAATGTGAACTATTCAGTGAAACCAAAATGACTTTGTGAAGTGTTTTGTGCTGCCAAGTCAGCATTTGTGCTGTAAAGTTTTAACTATAATATTTTGCTCAATTTATATCTACGTAAATATCTCACTGGGTTTGATCCTCTGTTTCACTGATGCTTTTCTGGTTGGATCTTCTATTTGGTGAGAGAGTACACATTTGCACTGAAGATGGCAAAAGAAGCCCTATTTGTCCTGGAAAATGCTTCTCTTTGATCAGAAACTTCTACAATCTAGTTTCCAATGGCAAGCTAGGGCATCTTTACATGTGCTCCAGGGGCTGGGGGGCACTCTAATTAAAGCACCCACAGCGTCTCGCGTATTCAACACCTTGCACTTCACAGTGGTGGTGGGGATGCACTTCCCCATAGCCCTTTTGAAGTGCAGAGATGCTGAATCCATGAGAGGCAGAGACTGATGGAGCACGCTAATTACCACACCAAAGCAGACTCAATGAGTCTGCTCTGATGTGCTGTAGTTGCAGCACATTGGAGCAGCCTCCCTGCAGTTTACAGGCACCTCTAGTATCTGAGGAATACTGTTTGATGGGTCAGCTGGTATAGTGTCTTAACTACAGATATTGGGTAAGAGAAACATTGTAATTAATGTTTTCAGTGTCCCACTTTAAAAGTCAACCATTCAACAGTTAAGGCATCTTATTGATCTTGTGGGTTTTTAATTCTTTCAATAAATATTGCAAGACTGTTTGCATAGAGTTCTAAACCAGTGATGATAGAAAAAATAAGATAGGGCTTCAGCAGTATTTGTCTTTTGGTATTTTGAAAAAATTTCATGATGATGTTACCCAATTTTTCAAAATATCCATTAGTGTCATTAGGGAAATACGGTATACAGAGGAAAAGAGCTAGAAAAGAATGATTATTTTAGCCACAGGGACATTTACAAACAATATACTTTCAAGTATTGTGCAATGTTTTAAACTGTAGACAATCAGAAGGGAAAAACAACTAAGTGTGATTTTTCAGAAGGTCTTATCTATTGCTAAGTCTGCTCACACTGAGGTCAGTGGTTCCAAAAACTTCAACAGGAGCAAAGTGAAGCCAATGTTCAGTGCTTAAGAAAATCCCACCCATGAAGGTCAAATACACCCATCTATGGAGAGCCAACACAAGCACCTCAAAACCACTTAAGCCCTTGCCTCAGCAGCTGTGCATAGAGCAGATGTGAGCTATATGTCAACTCCATATTCAGTGTACTGATGGGACTGTCTAGGGCAGACCAGAGAAGGGATGACAGCATCTGTACTCCCATTGTTTGTAATGACTGAACAAATTTATAATTGCCTGCAGATTGAGTGAAACTCTTGCTTGCCTTCCAGTTAACTCCCTCTGCTCCCTACTAAATGCAGGGCTATAGGTGCTATTGTCAATCCCCATGTCTCTTAAGGAGATTTCCCATAGGTTCAAAGAGGCCACACATTTTCATTGCAAAGCTGGTAAAACAAATCCTGGCAATTCAGAATAGTTTGTCCTTCCAGGCCTTTCAGGAGTATAATTGTGTTTGTCTCTCTTTCCATGCAATTCAGATAGGTTAGTATCTGCTGGTGATGAAGGCACAGTCCAGAGAGGGTTTGTTATACGTTCTGTTTACCATGTGTGGCAAGACTATCCAGGAAAGGCGCCAGGCAGGGTTGAAAGGAAAGTATTGGGTTTGGTACTTTCTGGGTGGTCCAATAAGTATGAGATTTTTCCCTGCATCCTGTTTCCACTATAATCTGTTATTTCTTCAATATAATAATTTTATTTTCCAAATTAAGGATTGTCGTCATGATCCTTTTGCATTTCTTTCAGACTATGCTATGCAGCTCCAGCTGCCAAGAGGAGATAAATTAAAAAAATTGCTGACAAGGTGTTTTTGACAATAGGTTTTCAATTTTTTAATTTACTCTTGGAATTCTCTGCCAGTAATGCCATGTGTCAGTGGTGTGGTGGCAAAACAGTTAAAAGTATGTCATGAGGGCCATGTCTACACGAGACGCTGACTACGCAGCTGACTACTGCACAGTCAACATCACCTAAAATCGTTCAGCAACGCTACTGCGCAGTAATTCTGGTTACTGTGCAGTCACCTAGCACTTGTTTATACTTATTTATACAAGTACTAAATGGCTGTGCAGTAGCCTTGCCAAACAGCTTTTAGCTGATGCTGACTGCGCAGTAGCTTGTTACTACTATGCAGCAGCATTGGATCACGCTTTGTGCCACACGACGCTACTACGCAGTAGTAACGAGCTACTGTGCAGTCAGTGTCTCGTGTAGATATGGCCTAGAACTCCCAAAATCAAGCCTTATTTGAGACTTATCAAAAGCCCTCCCCATTTGTACATTAATATCGGGTCATTGAAGCTTGGAAATCAAGCATGGTACTGGCTACATCACTCCTTTTGTGTTATAGAGAAACTGGGGTGCTTTAGCTAGACCAGTGGGCCATCAAGGCTTTTTTGAACACTGTCAGGGCATGCAGAAGGCAGGGCAATGTGGCACCTTATTAGAGACTTATTCAGAAATGTATAAACTTTCATAGGCATAGCCATATGCTATGACTGGACTTTCATAATAGACCATTCATACCAGAAGCCTATGGGCACATGCACATGTAGATCATGGGACCCAATCTACAATCATGAGAGTGGTAGAGTGGGCAGGGGGGAGTAGGAAAAGCATAGTCCTGGTGATGGGGTGAGTGTCTAGGTTTTCTCAGACCAGGGGTTCCACTGCAATCATGTATACACATCTCATTAGATTAGACATGGGCTGGCCCAGTCTACATAGCCCACCTCCTTAGGTGAACTAAGTTAAATTAGGCTGACCATTTTTTGCCCGACCTAAACTCCCTGAATACATGTACAGTTTGGCGCTTAGATCAATGTAAACCTAGTTAGGTCCATCTAAGTGTAATGTCTGTGTGTACCCAATGAAAGCCTATTCATTTCTGAACACATTAGTTTCTAAGGTGCCACCCTTCCCTGCCTTCTGCCTGACTTCAAACTGAAATACCTTACTACCTCTCTTCATCAGAGCATAGTAAATGGTCTATCTCATTTCCCAGGTACATGTGGAGGAGGATAGAAGCTAGTAGGAGGTACTTGTTTGTTCTTCTTTTCTAACTGTTTAGTGTGCCTTTGTTATCCAGGTGAGCCATTTGGAGCAGCATTTGTAGCCAGGTATGGACAATCAAAAAGTCCAAGGTGGAATTGATTTAAGGTATGCAGTTTTCTATAAGCAGTGTGTAGTGTAGATCAGTAGTGAACAGAAATTCGCCCTTTGGTTGGGGGAGGGTGGGGGGTGTAATTCTCGGATGGGGTTCTGCCATTTTTAAGCAGTCGGTGCAGAACTTCTGTTCTGTTACAGTATAGACTGGTTTCCAATCACTTATACTGGTAAAAGCTTAGTGTCTGTACCTGGCTTGTGTACTTTAGAGTATTGTGGGGCATGGTAGTTAACTAATGCATCAGTTCTTGTAGCTGAAGAGGAATAATGCCTTTTTGACTCAGAGATCTAAACAAATAAATAGGAATAAATATAAAATGATCAGTCTCGACACCAGTTTTGGTTGTCATTCTAGTCAGTGGTTTCTGGCGGGAAAGGAGTAATAGTGTCACTTTTTATTTCCATTGCCCTCATCAAATATTGAAAGATTTCTCCTTCTACTGTGCATTCATGCATGTGGCATTGTGTATCTCTTGTTCTATTTTATCACTTCAGTATGTTTTTTCGATAGATGAAAGATCCCCATAGAGTTTCACCCAGGCTGTAAAATTCCTAAGAATACAAATCCTTTTGCTTGTAGATGTCTGTTTGGCTTGGGTTGTGGTGAGGAGAATCAGAGTTCACAGAGCATGGTTTTGGCTTGCTAAAGTAACACCATGTGGCACCCCCTCTGGTCTTTAAGATTTCAATAAGATTAATTTGATTGGGGAAAGTTTTATGGGCCTCTTTCAATAAAGCAAATCATTCATATAATTCCAGGTTTTGAACTGTAGCCAGCTCTTTCCTTCCAGACTGAAGATATATTATGACTATACCCATCAACTCTGCTGGTGTTGATGTCCCATGGAAGATGGGGTTAACAACATCTGGAGTATTATTCATTTCTAAGTAATATGCATTCTTGTTTCAATTTCTTCTCAAGTCAGGAGGTCTGACAAAAGCAAATGGTCACAGGCCAGCCAGACTGGCTGAAGTATTTTGCAACATTCAGCTGAAAGTGCACTGAGGCACCGTTGGACAAGGTGTGCCATGGTTGATTATTCCTATTAAGCACGTTTTTATTCTGTGCAATAGTGAACAAATACCAACTGGTGAAAACGTTTTATACTTATTGGAATAATGGTTCTGAGGAACAAGGGCCTTTTCAGAAAGCAAGCAGACCCTACTGGGTTGTTTGCTTTGAGAGTTATCTGGCTTTGGAATCAGTAGAGTGATGGTTTCCTGCTTTGTCCACAGCTGTAAGAGTGGTGTTAAAATAACCCCAGAGAGCTGAATAATAATCAGCTGTTTCATCTATATGGGGTAATTTTGATTCAGTCTAATGACACTGATATAGCTACAATGGCACCATATCCCCCTATAGATCTGTCAAATTGGGATATCATAGTTCTGGCACTGATGTGACTTCCTCCTGCTGAATAGTAATCAATAGTATCAATGCAATATGTCTGCACAGCAGTGTGATTATGCCAGTGCAGTCTGGATGAGCCCAGAGGAACTGGGGTAAAATCCTGGCATCCCTGAAACAATGGCAAAACTTACACTGCTCTTTTGAATATCCTTTTACAGAATCTGATTAAGTGAGCCCTGGCTGATTGAAGCTTATGCTCTATATCTCTAATTCAGTATAAGATGCAAAGCTACCTGCCTTCTGCAAAACTTCCTTGCTGGTCCATGGAGCAAGCACACTTGTCAGGATAAACAGATCCTCACCCACTTTCCACCAGAGAATAGTTTATCTGTTTCAGTAGCATTACATTTTCAGAAAGGAAATGGGATATTTTAGTTAAAAAACCAACAAACCAAAAAAACCTCCCCACTTTAGCCAGCTGAGCTGAAATCTGTCGGCCTTTTGTCAGAAGCTGAGTCTCCCCAAATCACTAATCAGTTTTGAAAATCTTGGCAAAGGCCACGTAAATTCTTTCCCATCACTGTTTTCCTTATTTTGTAATAATTAATATCTGAAAATATTCCTGGTATAAAAATAAGTTCAATATTTACTATCCAGATTGCAGAGAGAAAAATTAGTGTTGCTTTTCAACATTTTGGCATGCTGTTTTGTGTACAGGATAGAGAACAATTAGTATTTTAATGAGATATGTTGCAACTGCCAATACCCTTGATGATACAGAATGCTCATAAACACAGCCCTGACCTGAGCCACGCATTCAAGAAAAAACAAACAGTTGCATTTTCTAAAAAAAAAACAAGAGCAATTTGAATCCTATTTAAACATAACCAATGCATAAACACACTTCTAATATTTTATACAATCAAAAAGTTTGCGTCAGGGAGCAACAGAGCAAACAAGAGAATGGTAAACAAAATGCTTTATTTTTAAATTTGGAAAGGTTTCTTTCTGGTTTTTCACTTTATATCTGGTTCAGATTTATGAGGTTCACAGCTTGGATAGATAGATTTTCATTTGGCCCTTAAGAAATGAAAGGCAGGTAAACTGTTTTATTGGCAAAGTGTCTCCCCATGCTCAGGATACTGGAATTTGGAACCCACAATAGATTTAGTAATTCTTCCTCTACCCAATCGCAAATATTTTGCTGCATGTGATTTAGGACATCTCCATACTTCTGCTTACCCTGCCTTCCATGTCACCCAACTAAGCAAAACTACAGGGTGTTAAGTGCAAAACGCAGATCTTCTGTGTATGAAGAACTTTCACCCTATTCCCAAAGACAATGAGGCAAATGCCAGCTTATTTTATTGAGTTTTAATTTAACCTTTTAAAATATTGCCACCCACCTAAGAACTTGAATAATGATCTAAATAACCTCTCTGTGGTGCTTCTGTAGTTATTATTCAGTACTAGTGGTTAGATTTTAAAAGATGTTGCAACAGGGAATGCTGGGAATTATGCAAAATTAGGAAAAGACATACTGGAGAAATATTTATTTTGAACAAACATGCACTGACCCCTCACTTAAGAACTTCTCACTGAGCCCTGTCCTAACCATTTATTTTCCTGTCGTTGCAGTGGCAGGGTATTGGCAGTACCCTAGTTTCTCCTGCATTTACCTGTAGGTTGCTACTGGTGTCTCCCATTGTGCCTTATAAAGGTGGGTCAGGAGGTGTTTGAGGTGGGTAAATGGTTTCCTGTGAATGTGATCTATGAATAGATTCAATGACATGATATGAATCTTCATTCCTATGTTCACTGCAATCCAACATCCATGACTCATTTTTATTTCTATTGACTTCAGTGGACTGCATATGAGTGTCTCTTCTGACATCATCCTGTCATTCAAACTTTCCAAGGGCTAGATCAGGACTCCTATGGCTAGATCAGTAGTAGCAGCTCCCAGCACTGGAATTACAGTTAGCTCCCCATAGATATCCTTGGCATTCCCTTTGAAGAATGATATTAAAACATTTCCCTCATCAAAAATCATGATCATCATGATGCTAGTAGTAGTAGAACTAGCTCTTTTATATAGGAGTTTTACTTTCTAGTTCTCAAATAACTTTACAGAGGAGGTTAGTATCATTATCCCATTTTACAGATGAGAAAAATACAGGAAGGTGAAGTGACTTGCCACATTTACCCAACAGACCAGTGGCAGAGTATAGAACAGAACAGATCTCTCCTGAGACATTCAAGTGTGCATAATTATGGAATGCAAAGTTCTGGCACATGAACTGCCCTTAGGTGGTATAATGTTCTTACACTGTATTTCATCTGTTTTTAATGCTGAGATTGACTTTTGGGTCAATGGCAGATATAAGCCATAAATCATAGGAGAATGGTGTCTGCTTAGTTGTTAGGACCATGACTCAGAAGATCAGAGGATCATAGGAAAGTAAGGCTGGAGGGGACATCACAAAGTCTAGCCCCCTGTTCAAAGCTGGATAATCCTGGACTAAACCATATCCACCACATAGCTATCCAATCTACTCTTGAAAATTTGCAGGCATAGAAAATCTAGAATTTCTCTAGCTATTCTTGATCACCCTCTTTGTTAGAAAGGTCCTTCTCATATCCAATCTAAATTTCTTCTCCTGCAATTTAAGGCCATTGCTCCTACTCCTGTCTCCTATGACCGAAGAGAAAAGCCCACCTCCATCCTCTCTATGATCACCCTACAAGTATTTGATGACTGTTACCAAATCCCCTATCAAGCTTCTCTTCTTCAGACTAAATAACCCTAGCCTTTCCTCATAAGTCTTGCATCCCAGGTCTGTAATAATTTTGTCACTCTGTGCTGGACTCTGTCAAATCTGTCTACATCCTTCTTGAAGTATGAGGCTCAAAACTGGATACAGTATTTCATGTGAGGCCTCACCAGTGCTGAACTGAGTGGAAGAATTACTTCCTTTGATTTACAAGTGACACACCTGTTGATGCAACTCAGTATGCTGTTGGCTTTTTTTGCACTGAGGACACACTGTTGGCTCATACTCAGTTTATGGTTCACTGCAACCACCAGGTCATTCCCTGCAGTACAGCAGCCGAGCCAATCATTCTCCAATCTGTATCTATGTATGTAGTTATTACATCCCAAGTGCAGGACTATGCACTTGTCCTTGTTGAATTCCATCTGGTTGATTGTTGACCATTTTTCCAGTCTATCCAGGTCATTATGAATCCTAACCCTACCCTCCAGAGTGTCTGCAGCTCCACCCAACTTGGTTTCATCTGCAAATGCACTTAATCCCATTATCAAAATCATTAATGAAGATGTAAAACAATATTGGACCCTGGACAGACCTCTGGCAAACCCGACTTGATACTTTCCTTTAACTACTCCACTGAGCCATTGATGACTACTTGTGGAGCACAACAGCCAGTTTTATACTCACCTTGCTAGGGGCATTTACATGTGCAAATTTAAGGCACATTAACCATTTTTAAGGTTCATTAAAGGCATGGGTCTACTTGTGTTCCCTTAATGCACCTTGAAAAATGGTGATTTTTAGGTACTAATAGCTAAAGCACCTTAACGCACTTGTAGACATGCTAAGGTGCATTAATGCTGTGTATGTCAACTGACTTGGAACTCACTTTAGTCCCAAATTGGTCTGTACATGGCATTAATTCACCTTAGTGTGTCCACATGCAGATGTGCACCTAAATTGCCTTGATGCACATTAGGCAAATGTACATTAAATTTAGACACGTGTAAAAACACGTATAGACATGCCCACAATACTTTTTTCTAGTCTGTATTTCCTTAGGTTGTTAATGAAAATATCATAGTATACTTGTCTGCAGCGAGACTACTCACTTAAAGGTGAGCCCTGCTTAGGTACATCTTGCTGAAGTGTAGCTGAAATGTATTTCATAGTGCTGTAACTCAATATTGGAGTGAATCATCACTGTTGCATAATGTAGATTACGAATTAATACCACATAAGAAACACTACTTCAGATAACTCTGTTAGTGAAGTAAGCATGTAGTGAAGTTATATATAGCTAGAGGCAGCTGAATACCGTCAGTGATGGTGCTCCTTTATCACAAAACACTACTTAATGTGATTCTAGAGTGATCAGTAGTCCAGAAACCAGCACATGTAGGACATGATCAAAAGACCACACAAGGCTTTCATCTCGAGCTGTTAGGTACTGAACTCTCTTGCTTTAAAAAGGAATTTCTAAGCTCACCAAAGAACTCATTGACCCTTCTTGTCTCCCTCTGAAGAGTAAGCAATAATGACTTAAGTAAGCAATAATCTGCTGCTGCTTCAGTGCCAGAAATCCCTGCAATCAAGGTCCCTACTTACCATGTATACCACCAAAATCAAACCATTTGCTTCAATTACCAAATATTTAATAATCAGAAACCTGCATGAACAACAAAGGATAACTTTGTAATGCAATAAAACCTCATTGTCATACTTCTCCAGAAAGCAGAAGCCATGTTGGTGGGGGCATGGGTAAGGTATACCAGATGCTAGTAAATGAAGCATTTGCATTCTCAGAACACTTCTATTTTTTTAATTACTTGGTTAAAAAAGTACTGGGCTTCTGAAAAGGGCAGGGATAATGATGGAGGAGAACAATACTATTACTTTTCCACAGGCCTCATTTGAGTACAGAAGGCAGGTGCACTTGAGTTCATGAATATTTCTTTATGAAAAATTCCCTTTTTTCCCCCTTGGGCCTTTCTGAGAGGCTGTGATCCATAGCAAAGAGCAACGACTGTGGATTAAAAAAAAGTCTTCTCTTTCAGGAAGGACTTAAAACCATTCCTATCCATTACCCATAAATAAATCAGCATTCAGAAAAAAAGTGTTGTACTTCCTCTTTTAGATTAAAAAAGGATAAATTGTTTTAAAAAAAGAAGTATAACGGTAAGCTAAATCAGGTAAAATTAGGCAGTTTCCCCAGCAGGTTTTCTGCAACAGAGATCTGATTGAATAATATAAAAAGATTACCAGAGAATCTCAATATATGAGCATATGCATTTCTAAAAAGTCAGGTGTTTTCAGTAGTAAACAGTATTCTTTTTACAAAATAATCGCTACTGCTTCTAAAAATGATGGAACTATGCAGTTTCAAAAGAAGTTATACACCTTCTTTCTGCCTACATGTAACCATGTATAAATGTACATTTAATGTTATTATTAGACCAAATTTTGTTTGAAAAGTTTTTAACACAGTTAATATTCAGTAATTATTATCATTTTTTAAAATGCATTTATATCCTAAATTCTAAATACTAAGAGTCAGCTAGATTTTCAGAGTTAGCTCTTTACCCAGCAACTCCCATAATCCTTGTGGAAGATCATGTGCACTAATCACTTTTGGAAATCTGGCTTTCTGTTTGTGTTTAAATGGAAACTGAGCTCTTTTAAAGATCCAGCAAGTCATTCATGAGTCCCTGGTGGTCTAGTAGTTAGACTTTGGCACTCTTACCACTGTGGCCTGAGTTGAATTCCCGGTCAGAAAAGAGGCCCTTTTTGTGGGGGAGTGTTGAAGATAGGCTGGCAATACAGGCTGACCTGGACAGGCTTGAAAGGTGGGTGGACCTCGACCTAATGTTGTTTAATATGGAGAAATGCAAAGTGCTCCATTTGGGGAGAAATAATCCACAACACACTTACAGGCTCTGCAGTGCTATGCTTGCTAGCACCACATCTGAACAAGACCGGGGTGTTGTGATAGACAACAAAATGAACATGAGCCACCAATGTGAATGTGTAGCTGGCAGAGCTAATCAAACACTGACATGCCTCTAATGAGGCATCTCGAGCAAGGCTAAGGATGTCATCCTCCCGCTCTATTCGGCCTTGGTGAGACCACAGCTGGAGTTCTATGTCTGGTTCTGGCTACTGCACTTCAGGAAGGATTTAGAGAAGCTCAAGAGAGTCCAAAGGAGGGCCACACACATGATTAGATGCTCAGAGACCAGGTCATATGAGAAGAGGCTGAACGACTTGGGAGTGTTTGGGCTGGAGAAGAGAAGACTCAGAGGGGACTTGGTGGCAGCCTGTAAGTATCAAGGGCCTGAGGGAACATCTGTTCACCAAGGCCCCTCCAGGGGAAGACAGAAATAATACGTCCAAAATAACAAGGTGACTGGGGATCACTTTAGGTTAGACATAAGGAAAACATTCTTTAGAATTCAAATGCTGAGGGTTTGGAACAGGCTTCCCCCAGAGGTTGTACAGTAACCCACCCTGGCAAGCTTCAGAAAGTGTGTTGATGCCCAGGTCAGCTGATCCCAGCAGTCTTTCCTGCCCAGGTGCAGGGGGACTAGACCTGATGATCTGTCAGGTCCCTTCCAGCCTCTGACAACTATGAAACCATTTCACTGATTATATGAAGCTATTGGATCTGAGTTCTTTTGCATATATAACTCTAAATCACTTTCTTAGAAGTATCCTAGCTGAAAAGAAAGAAAGAAAATTACAGCTATGTTTCATCATAAAACAAAACTGAAATATGTTCTTGTAGGGGAAGGATATCTTTTTGAATCAGGCCATTACAAATACCCAATACCTACTTCCTGTCAATGTTTCATGTAGAAAAGAAGAATCAAGCTATTATCATTTACAAAGATAGATGATTTTCCATATTGAATCAGACCTGAGATCCATCTTGACCAGAACCTGATGCTTCAGAGAATGGTATAAGAATACATCAGTAGGTAAAAGACCCCTGTAGATGTGGGATAATTTTCCTCTCTACCCTGAGTTATTATTGTGATCACTGACTGTTAGAGGTGAGCTCTGTCATTATTTATTGTAAGTCTGGATGTTCTTTAGTTTAACTCTCCATTCTTTTTTTGGCCCTTGCTAAGTTCTTGGACTCAATGACTTCCTGTGGCAATAGGCTCCAAAATGTAATTATATAATGTGTGAAAAAATTAACCCCCTATCAGTTTTAACTTCCCACATTTTAATTGCATCAATGTCTCCTTGTTGGATGAATCCAATTACTGGGGATTTTGTTCTATATACTATTTGTCTTTTCTTCTGTAATTGTTAAATGAGCTTCATTGTCAATGGGACTGGTTCTTTTGCCAGGAACAGCTGAATGCAACAAGGATAGGGCTGAACACATGGGGTGGGCCCACACATGCTGGCATCTTCACTTGCAGCAGCTCAAATAAGAGTAGCACAAATTTGAGCCAGGAATTTTTGCCTCAGTGCAAGTGCCTGGATGTGCACTTTGGTGTGGGGCAAGCTGTGCCACTTGGGGCAAAATAACCCTGCCCAGCTCCTCCTCTATCTGCAGCCAGGGGGAGCTAGAGCCTGGGGCCAGCACCTATGCTGGTCGAACAGTATAAAAACCTGCCCTGGCACTCAGGAGCTTCTAGGGGAGGAGCCTCTGGGAGGAAGTTGGCCATGCCCCTTCCTGTCCCAGGATGCTGCTGCTGCAAGCTTGGTCTCAGGATCCTTTGGGGAGAAGATAGCCAGGCCCCTTCCACCATCACTGCTGGAGCCTAAAGGTGCCTTGCCTGCCCCAGCTGCCTTGGAAGGCCACCCTGCCCCTCCACCTCCAGTTTCACCTGAAGCACACCTTGAGTGGCTGAACTGGATGGCTGTGACCACCACTGCTGCTGCCGTCTGTTCTGCTGCTTCCCTATCTCAGGAGAGAGGGAGATTCCCTGCTGCACCACCTTGTACCACTCAACATCACACCTGCACTGGAGTACTCCCTAATTGACTGATTGCTCCTACCCTCCCCACAGCTGCCTCACTGCATCTGATCCTGCTTTGTTTTCCTGCCTATTGCTCTGCTGCTGAACCCCTGGCTGGAGGCCTGAGGGGCTCCTGGACTGATCTTCAACAAACAAAGCCTCTCCACCACTCCAGCCATTTTTTACATCTGCCTTAGCAGCCTTCCCTGTGTGTTTTTGCCCTTGTGTGATAAGTCCTGTGGTCCACTCTCCCTGCCCTAGTGTTTGTTGAGTGGATGAGTAAACGAGGTCGAGTCTGCCCAGCGTGTGTGTGTGTGTGTGTGTGTGTGTGTGTGTGTGAGTGTGTGTGTGTGTGTGTGTATG
>NW_017729026.1:8626525-8629715 GCF_001723915.1 Gavialis gangeticus | reverse complement strand
CTGTATATTTTGGTTTTCCTTATTGTTTTCCCTGCCCTCATGTGGAGCAACGGCAGGGCAGGAATCTTCTGGGGTGGAAGATGCCTCCCCAGAGCTTCCTGCAGCTCCCACCCCAGAGGCAGAGTCCAGCCAACCTCCTCTGGGGGTAGAGAAGCCTGCAACCTCTACTGCAGGGGCAAGCAGGACTCCGGCATGGAGCCAACAGGGCCCCTGACCAGCCCCCCACCCCTGGAAGGGTTCCCAAGCCCCCTCCCTGCCATTAGGGACCAAGGGCAAGGGCAGTGGGAAGGTATCCTCTTCAGCCTCCTCTACAGCTGGGGGTGGGAAGGGCACGGGCCCCACCCCCAAGCCTAGACCACTGGCACCTGAGGGGACCAGGTGCGCTACACCAGCCAGCACACCCACTCAGCCTGTCGCTGGCCCTAGCCCTGACCCTACGAATATGGACCGCCAGTGAATGAACCACAGCTATGCACAGGCAGCTGCGAGGTGATCTGAAGCTGTGGGGCCTGGACCTTCCACCACTGGCTCTTCCAGCTCGGGTGGCGGTGCCCCCTTTCCAGCACTCACCTGCACAGGATGAAGTGCAAACTGCGCAAGTCAGAGAATCTGAACTTTGAGACCTGGTTGCAGGCCCTGGCTTGGGTAGTGGGGGCCACCAAGATCGTGGAAGCTTCCCACTTTCATGGCAAGGGTGTCTTGTTACTTGTCTCAGAGGCTGCCACACAAAAGGTTGGGGAGAGGGGGCTCATGGAGAGGGCTCATGGTGGAGGGCAAGTATGTCCCCCTCAAGCCCCTAGAAGAGCTCCCTTGACCCCCTAGAAGGGATGGGGACCAAGGTGGCCCTCAGCTCCATCCCTCCCTATATCCCTAATTGGGCCCTGCTCCCCCAGCTCCAAACCCTGGAGAGAATTATCTCTTGGGTGGTGGCCCTCTCGCTGGGGTGCCTCTACCATGTGCACTCTTTCTGTCACCAAGTTATGATCCAGCTGGTGGCAGGAGTGTGGCTGGAGGCTGATGGGTGCCTTGTGATTCCTTTTCAGGGGGCCCTGGTGATGGTTTTCTATATGCTGGGGGACCTGAGATGCTTCCGATGATTTGAATCACAAGTGCCCTATGGGCCAGGAAGAGAGGGCATCCACAGGTCCCCCTGGCAAGAGGGGTGCCCCTGCCACTGGTACCTAACCCACATCAAGCCCCCCTGGCATCCCAGCCACATCATCCAGCCCCCCTGTGAGCTCAGGGGACCCCCACTCTCAAACCAAACTTGGTGGGGTGCTGGGTAGGGCAGCAGCAGCCAAGGGGAAAGAGGGGCAGGGCCCCTCTTCCCCTAATCAAGCCCCCGCTGTAGCTGCCCCATTCCATCAACCCTCACCTTCTCCTACTGGAGCCTGTCCACTTGAAGACCATCCCATGGCTGAGTGCTTGAGGATCCCCTCCAGGTACAAAGCCAAGAGGAAGGCCCGGGTGGAGTTGGAGCTCCCTGTTATGGAGGATTCCTCCCCCCCTCCCAAGACCATCGCATAGGGGAAAGGAATGGCCCAGCTCCTGGGGGCCTTCCCAGCTGTGTCTGACACCCCACCCCCTTGAAAGATCAAATGAATGATCCCCATGGAGGAGGTTTCAGGGCTGCTGGACAGTCATGAACAAGACCCCATGAAGGAAGCCCCTCACAATGGCCACTGCTGCTGCGGGTGAGCTGTGGGCTGTGTGGGGGGCGGGGCAGGGGGCTGAGGCCATGCGGGGGGCATGTGTGCCCTGCAGGGGGTGGGCAGGGGACCCACACCTCCTGAGCTGCACCCCACCATGATCCCCCACACCCTCACAGTCCCCCCCCAGCCCCTACTTACCTGGAACAGAGACAAGGTCCAGGCCACTGCAGACTGCATCACTGTTTGCCCTGCATAGGCAGGCAGCATGCTGCAGCATGGAGGAAGGGGAAGGCACAGAAACACTCTGGCCATGCTACCAGAGTGTCTCTTTGGAGGACCTGAGCCTCCAATTGACTCAGGTGACTCAGGAGGGTCAGGGTTGATACCTGGATATCCAGGTATCAAATTTGGAGCCCGCACTGCATATATGCAGCATATGGAATGTTTATTTGTTCCCACCGTGCCTCTTGCCACATCTCAAATTGCTTTCAGATGCGGCAAGAGGCACTTGCGAGCTTGTCTGGAGGTGCCTACATTATCTATGCCTTGCTCACCAATATCCACACACACTAACTCCAGAAATGAACCTACTGTAGGTTTTCTCCACTGCTATTTTCAGATTGTGGATCTCCAGTGTGCCTGTCACTGTTTTGAATTTAACAAGATTAATTTTACAGATGTTTTTTCTCCTTTAGCAAACTAGTGATACATTCTTATGTGCTGTATTCCAAATGGGGAAGTTAACATCTATAGATTACAGTCTATTCCAAATTATTATTTTCTTTTTCATGGCCAGATACTATTGTTGGCTCAGACTCTCCTTGTGATCAATGAGTACAGGCAAGTTTTCTTTCTCCTCAGTCATCTTCAAGTAATGAGCTCCTAGCCTGCAGTAGAAATTCTTGTTATGTGAATGACCTTGCACTTTGTACTATTAAATTTCATCCCATTAAGTAGTCATGTTGAGTTGTTTGTCCACTATGACCCATAAATCTTCTTCAGAGTCTCTGCTTTCTAATATACAGGCTCCATTGCATAAGTGGATCATGTATGTTTTTTCTTTCCAGAATATGTGCCCTTCCATTTGGCTGAATTAAAATAGATTGCTTGGTATACTAGATTCATTCAAAGAAAATCTAGATTATTCTATCTGTTGAACCTGTTCTCTTCACTATTTACTGGTTTGTTAATCTGTGCTCCTTGCCCACTGCTGCATGCAGCAGTGGCTGGAGCCATGCCCCACTGGGTGCCACTCCTGTACCAGGCACGAGCACCCTGAGCATCCCTACCTGCTGGTCCTCTCAGCAGTGGGGATTGTGCACCACATGGGGGTGTGTGTGTGGGGGGTCCCCTCACCTCCCACGCTCACTCACACTCCACAAATCTCACATACCCACACTCTGCCCCTACAACCCTTAGACAGCTGTATACATACCTTATGCCCCCCACACATAGCCACACCCCCTCACAACCCCCCACAGCCCGAAACCCAACCATACACAGACACATATACACACCCTACCATACACACCATAACA
>NW_017729026.1:8615490-8621525 GCF_001723915.1 Gavialis gangeticus | reverse complement strand
TCACTCACACTCCACAAATCTCACATACCCACACTCTGCCCCTACAACCCTTAGACAGCTGTATACATACCTTATGCCCCCCACACATAGCCACACCCCCTCACAACCCCCCACAGCCCGAAACCCAACCATACACAGACACATATACACACCCTACCATACACACACATGCACCCCCTATCATACACCCCCTCTACCAAACCCCACCCCACCAAACACACACAATATAAAAGAGTGAGACTTTATTTTTGAGTTATTATGCAGTCCCTTCTATATACAGGACCCAAACACAAATTATGACAAATATTTTTGTAATAAAATTAAAATATGTTATAGTAGGTGTTTGACTTCTAGTGTATGATTTGGTTTTTTTATGGTTCTAAGATGGCAACCCCCCTTCCCAAAAGGAGTATTTGTGGGGGAGGGGGAGTAAGGGGAGGGACTTCTGATGGTAAAGGTCAGGTGTTAGGGGGTAGGACTTCTGGTACCAATGTGGTGGCCAGGGGGTAGGGCAACTGTCAAGGTGCGAAGCTACCCATGTGGTAGCTCACCAAAACTTGTTAAGCGCCCCTCCAACAGAAATAATTGCCCACCCCTTCTGTAACCAGTGATTTTAACATTCATATTATGAGAAGCATCTGCCGATGTTTCAGTAATGCCACTTACATCCTTGTCACGTTCTTTGTTAACTTGGTTCAGTATGTTCCTTGACTTTGAGTATTTGTTACATTTTCATCCTTCCGTTGCATTGTTAGTTGCTTAGAGAGTGTTAAACTAACCTTCCACCAGAAAGGTTATCTGTCCTCCTCCTGGAATAGAGGCCAAATCATTCCTACAGATTGGTATCTGATATAATGTGGCCTGATGTCGTACAAAACCAAAACTTTCAGCCTCATACCCTGTTACATTGTCAATGGTCTCCAGTATTTTTGGCTCCTCTTCCTGATGGGATCAAAAATCCCTCTGAGGAGTTTACATGGATTTATTTCTTTTTTAGCTCCTTCCCAAGATCCCAAGGACCTTTTGGAAGCTGTGTAGTTCTTTCTGATGCTCTACTGACACATCTAATATGTGTCATGGCAAGTGCAGTTTTGCCAGAGTCTAATCCAAAAAGATCTAGTTGTGAATCATGAGTATGAAAAGATCTGAGAACAATCAGGAGGTAAATTAAGAAGAATGCCATTGTACTAGCACTTGTGAATACTAATCTGTGTACAGGTCTGGTTGCCTGTGTTCAAGAAGGTTAAGTTCAAATAGGAGTAGGTGCAGAGTAAGACCTGCATCCAGGTTCTATTCCAGTTATTAGGCATGTAAGTGACTTAGGTACCTAAGTATGATTCTATTCCACTCTGCCAAAGTCTCTTATGAAAAGCACTTATGCAAAAGGTGGGTGTTACAAAAGTAGATGCATTAAGATGCCTTAACTAAACAGTTAAGGCAACTGTTACAAAGGTAGATGAATTCATGGATTTTATCATCTTGAGCGGTGTGGAATAGAATCGTGAATAGGAGCTGAAGTTCACTTACATGACCAATAGGTAGAATAGAATCTGATCTTTGGAGTTTTTCCATTAACTTCAATGGGCTTTGAAGTAGGCACACAATACTAACCAATGCATCTCCTCCTTCTCTCTTGTAAGGCTGGAAATGTTTTATTGCACAACCTATAGTGATAGGGAAAATAACTGCAAGGTCCATGCAATGAATGCCTTCAAAGTCTTTGATATAACTCCACTGACGTGGAACAACCCCAGAAAAGAATATGGCAGGAATAGCACTGTGGTATTTCCTCCAAGACCCTTTTGACAACTTGGGCCCCTGTAAAAAAAATCAGTTCCTCTTTTCAATGTCACATTTAAATCAGAGAAACCTCTTCTGTGTTGAATTCTTGTGTTACCAACAAAACAGATGTATTAGGAAACTAGATCTTTGCTGCTAGGTACATGGGTTAGACTTGATTTTTTAGCAGAAATTGTTTAGTTTAGTTAAGGGGGTTTATTAAGTTCTGGGAAGATTGTTACAGTACATTCCCTCCCAATATGGGATAGTACAGCCACTATCTGAAATTCTTATGACTCAAGAGAGAAAGCAGAATACCCTCCAGCAGTGAGCTTGTGCCAGGGAAAATAAAGAGATGGATATAATACACACACACACACACACACACACACACAAGTAAGCATATATACATTTTTCAAGGAAAAAAAAGGAAAATAATGGAGCTCCTAACAGAAGAGGATGAGTTTTGTAGCATGAAAATAAGTTATAGAGGCAGCTTCCCCTGTGGCTTCATGGTGCCTCTGTTTTCAACACACATATACCTAGCAAGTACAAATACAAACAGACTACATACAAAGAGCCCAGATCTATGTGTCTTTGACTTTAGATTCAAAATGTGGACTTCTGATACTGTTACAGTAGGGAAGTGATTCTCAACAAGGGTGCTGCAGTACCCCCAGGTGTCACAAGTTCCTTCCATGGGAAGGATCCCAGCCCCTATGCCAGGTGGTAAGCAAATGCCCCTCCTTGTGCCTGGCACCAGGATCTCCTGCCTTCCCCAAAGCCCCCAAACTCCCAGTAGTGTTCTGTGTCAAATCAAGTGGGTGGGCAGATATTGGGCAGCTGGGCTATATTTTCAGTCTGGCTCATCTCAATCCCCCTTCTCTCATTCTCAGAGTCCTTGTGTAGAGCTCCAGGTGCATATGACCCCCTTCACCCATGTACGAGTTACTGGAGGAGTAGTGGTGGCAGTGGAGGCAGCCTTGCCCCCTCAGATATAGACCAGCGAGGGAGAGGGGGTAAATAATTGAAAAAGCAGTGTTCAGTGGAGTGAGGTCCTGTCCCTTCCACCCACACCTGGTACCAGTTATATTCTAGCTAAGCATTTTTCAGTTGGGGTACTGCTAAATTTCAAAAAGTCAGAGTAAAAAAGTTGAGAACCACTTCACTAGAGAAAGAGCTTCATTCTTTTTGTAAGCAAACATGGAAGTAGCATAGAGGTAGCATAGTATAGCAGATTGGATACAAGACTACGAGTCAAGAGAAGAGCTGATTGGGGGTTTTGTGTCAAAACACTTTTTCACTTGAAAACCTTTTTGTCAAATCCAAAACTCCTTGTGGTAAAGTATCAGTTTTGATTAATCTCCCAAAAAAGTTTCAGAATTGTCAAAATGCTTCTTTCCAAATGAAATATTTATTTTATTATTCAAAATCTTTGTTTTACTTAAAAAGTTAATTTTTAATAAAAAAAGGTTAAAATGAATTATCACAATCAAAAGACAGGATTCTGAAATTATGAAAACAATGTTTCAATTGACCTGGGTTTTCCTTTTTTATTCTTGAGATCTTGACTTTCCATCCTGATTTAGGACAGGAAAACATTTTGTCTCAACACACTCTTGCAAGGCAGGAAACTGTTTCCTGTTCAGCTCCAATCAATGGTCATGTATTCTGTACCTTGAGTTGTCCTTGATTTGCTGGGCAAGTTTGGACATATATAGAGACATTAACCTCTGACCTCAGTTTTCTATCTGTAAAAGGCAGATGACTTAGTCCCGCCCCCTTCATCAAAGTCCTTTGTGATACGTAAAGAAAGAAATGTCATGGTTACTGCAGATGCCTTGGTGACACATACTGAGTTTGATGCTTTCTACTTTACTAGAGATTTGCAGAAACCAACCCACTGAAATGGAGCTGAATGGCTGAGAAGCAGCGCAGAGCAAACTAAAGACATTATCTCTGATTATGAAAACAGCTGAGGCTTTACTAACTGCCTGCCTTGAACAACTTAATAAGTGTAGTGGATATTCATCAACAGAGAACCACTGTAGTAGTTAACTCTCTATAAACCTTATGCAGGGAATGAATCACACATAGTCCTCTGCTGCAGTCAGAAAATACAGTTCTCTTTTACAGGCTGTTTAGAAGAAATAAGTTATCTTTGCTCTTTGTTTAAAGCCAGCATGTATTGAATGTGTTGAATGGTAGTAGACTATGTTTAGATGTAATTGATTTGGCAGACTCTGCATTAATCCTTTACTATAGGTCACTATATCTTTGTAAGGTCTGGATCACTGATAGCAGCAGGGACAGTTGTGCTTCAAAGTTGTTGCAGATTGTGCCTTTTGGACACTCCTTTGGGTCAAGGTCATGTACCACAGATATACTGTCCTGGATGAGAGCAGCATGGTAGACTGAGCCCAGATATACCTATGTCCCTTTCACTGCACCTCTATGGAAGCCTAATTTCTAGGGGGTTATGACAAAGTACAACTGAAAGAAAAAAAGGAAAACAAAAGACTGCCTGGGTTGTCAGAAACCAGATCCCTGCAGGCTCCCACGAGGATGGGGAAGTGGTCCCTCAGGCTTTTGAAGGAGGCCTTAGCTCCTATTCTCTGTGCAGTATTAAAAAAGAATTGTCCTGGTTGAGTCCTGAGGTTCAAAAAAAAGGAAAAAAAAGCTGGATCTTCCTCAGAGGGCTCTTGTTGACTGTACTTGTGTCTTTTCCCTGTAAGTATCTGTAGGTCCTGATGCAAGGATCTCTGTGCTCCAGGTCTACTTATTTCAGAACAATACTGAAAAGTCCACTGTGTTGGGATCTTCCCTTTAAGATTATGCCCTGGACTTAAAAAGTCTCCTGGGTGTACAGTGAGGAGTTGGTACTGGCTGTGAGCCTAGGAGTTCTTTAATCCCGTCTTGATTGACGGGGTGATCTGACCCACCCTAGTACACTACCTACCATCCTGACATGCAGAGGAAACACACTCTGTGCTTAGGAGAGATTGTGCAGTCTGTTCCAACATAGCAGGCACTGAGATCCATGAGGAAGTGCAGAGAAAGGAGGGGAGCAGGCTCATGTCCCCACTTTGTCATGCTTTGATTGGATAGGCTTTTTTTAGTTAGAAGGGTGGAACAGTCCCAGCACTCATCTGAGCACAGTTATGTCAATGACTCTTTCTGGGGCATGTAAGGATGAAGAATGTTCCATATGCCACTATCACAGTGTGAGTGTACACTGCACACAAAACAGATGAGACCTCAGCTAGTATAAACCAGCATAGATATATTGACTTCAGTAGGGTTCTTGGTTGTAGCCATGTTGATCTAAGGAAGTAGGCAGACAAGGTTCTTTGGGTTGATGCGTTATCTTTTATTAGACCAGATTATCTCTTGAATATTCCAGCACCAACATTTCCTTTTTAGACACAAAATCAATATCCAGAATGGTAAAATACAAACCACCATATGCAAGAAACCCATGGATGCTTATCTTGCTGGGGTCATCTGACCCTGACTTCCTGCCCCTTGGGTAGAGGGGAGGACCTGATGATCTTGTGAGGACCCTTTCAGCCCTAATGTCTATGGGCCAACCTACATATCTACACAGAACCAGCAATCACCCTAAACACACCAAGAAAGCTGTAATATACAGCCAAGCCCTCCACTACCACTAAGTTTGCACTGAGGAGAATACCTGCAATCGTCAAATCTCAAAAGGGCTTTCATTCAACAAGGGCACTCCTCCAGAGAGAGAGATCGTACTTTTGAAAGACCCACCTGGATACCACGTGAAGAATTGCTGCAGTAAAAAAAGAAAATCCCAACTAGTTGTATACCATGAGTTATGACACAGCATCCTTCTCTGGAACCTACATGGAAAATCCTCAAACAATTACAACACAACTCTTACAAGAAGCAACTCTTTAAGAGACCTTTCCATGTTGCCCTGTGGGGCCAGGCCAACCTCCAGGATCTCAATATTGCGCTGTTAGACAGGAGGGCGTGGTGTACATTTCTACATGCACACACTCAAAAATCAGCTAGGTGCATACACACACACTAGGTGCATATACTCACTCCAGGTGCATGCACCCCCATCAGGCGTGCACACGCACACTACCAATCCAGGCATATACACATCCAAAATTACCAGCCTAGGCAAATGCATGCCTATCACTGATTCAAGCACCTACACACACTATACAGACCAAAAGAAATTAGACCAGAATCAATTATCAATACCTGCACATGCAATA
>NW_017729026.1:8605464-8610490 GCF_001723915.1 Gavialis gangeticus | reverse complement strand
TCACCTACACCTACACACAGGTGAGTTCTTAACTTGGGTGTTGTGATGTGTATGTATGTATATGCTTGGTGTACTTGGGATACCTGGGGAAAAGTTAAGGTAAGAAAGTAGAAGGGCAGGGAGTGAAAGTTACCGGGACCGGGATTAGAACCACTAGACTAAAGAGAGCTGGGCTGAAGAACTGAGGCTTGGGGGTTACTTTATGTTAACTGACCTTAATTGATTAAAGGACAATGCCCAAAGCCTGCAGAACAGGGGAATGATGCTGGAGAGAAGCCAGTCAGGGTCTCCTTCAGCTCAGTGTTGTCCAGAGGGGGTCGCCGGCAGGGCCTCTGGGATGGATAGGCAGCGTGACGTGGAGCTGGTCTGGTTCAGATAGAAATGGCATTCCCACTGGGTCTGTCTTCACTGCCCCTTTTTATAGGGGAAGACCTTGTGTGACCCTAGTGACAGGAGGCATGCCCAGGCAAGGGTTAGCCCCTGGTATACTGAGCATGTGTGCTCTAGGCAGGGATGTGCAGTTTCAGGTGTCTGTAATGGTGGGGTACAATGGTAGAGTTGCTGGTTCTGCAGAGTCTTTTGTCTTTCAAATGCTGGGTTCTTGTCTGTTCCTGGGTGAGGTCCGTGGTTCCTGGATGAATCAATGCGAGGTGATGGCCCGGTCATTACAGGCCATTCAGTAGAGGCCTGCTACCATTGTATTTCAATCATTCTCAATCATTCCTATTCATCCGGGAACCAATTTACATGGGAGGGGTACATGAGTCACGCAGTTACAACGCAGGGGATGCTCTGGCAAAGGACACAAGATGGAGGCTTGACATACAAAATGGAAACTTGACATGACTTACGCTAACTTACATATATAGGTCTAAAACAGTAATCACACAATAAAAAACAGTACAAACATAATAATTATCACTTAGAAAACAGTGGGTATCAATATCAAAATAGCAGGGCACTTATTTGCAAAGAGGGGAGAGAAAAATAAAACTTACTATGCAAAATAAAATGTTAAAGCTTATCCTATATCTTAGCTTACTTATAATTATCTATAGGAAATAGAGAGGAAGAGGAAAAGTCAGAAATAGTTGGGGGAGGGGAGGGAATGCATATCTATATCTATATATATCTATAGATCTATATATATAAAAGAGAATGAAAAGAAAAAAAAAGAAACCGGGGGATTATGTTACATCTAGAACTGTCCATCCTAGCCTGTAAACAGGCACTGAATCTCATCAACCTCATCACCAGAAGCAAAATTTCTAAGGTCCAAAGCACAATGAATGGATCCAGACCATGGCAGGACAAAAAGATATAAAACCTGCCAAGATATCTCCACCAATCCCACAATAACTACACTCCACAACAGAACCATCACCATTTCTGGGTCTTACACCTGCACCGCCAGAAGTGTGATTTATCTCATCCAGTGAACTAAATCCCCTAATGGAAAATATATAGGAGAAACAAAACAACAACTGCATACGGGAATGAAAATCTATCAAAGATAAAAATACCCAGTTGCCTGTGGGTGTACACTTCTCACAAGATAACCACTCTCTTTCTCCAATCTCTCAGTTCTAAACCTCAATGGGAATTTACAAAACAGCTTTCGTAGATAAGCCTACAAACTTCACTTCACAAATTTACTGGAAACAAAAAAATATGGACTAAATGTAGACATTGGATTTATGGCACATAACCTGCCTGCCATCTGATAATCCCAGGTAACCCATCTTCATTTTACCAGCTACATTTTATCACCTTTTCCCCCTTCCCTCCTTTGACTATCTTTTCACACCTATTGTCTCCCATTCGCTTTGAAACTTATTGCCATGCATTTGCATTTTCACAGACCTGCATTTTGAATTTTGGCTTCTGTTCCCCCCAGGAAAACACACAAACGCCAACAGACTTTCCCTATGCTTGAAGAAGGGTGTTTGACCCTGAAATCTCGAAAAAAAACATTTTTCTAACTATTTAGTTGGTCTAATAAAAGTTACCACATCTACCCAAAGACTCTTGACTTCAGTAGAACTTTTCAGATTTCCATTGACTGAGGAACTGGCTGTACTGGACCCTCTTAAATAATCCAAATATAAAACTAGGATCAAACTATCCTAAATTTGGGGAAAATTATGGGTTGGTGCCAAATTCTGTGACTCAGGCCAATCTCAAGTTTAAAGAGGTTAAATAAATCAACACCTTTACGGGGTGTTCTGTCTTTAGGATCAAACCCTTTTACTGCTGCCATAAATGGTATTCTGATATTTTACAATGCTTTTTTTGAGGGCCACTTACAAGATATACTTTCCAATGGAGGCCCAGTCTGAATATAAGCCCCCAGCATATTCACAAGCAGGAAATTCACAAGCATACATTCAGGTGCTTGCGCAGATTAAAATTGCCATGCCGTGAAGACACAGTCTGTGGCAAAGAAGAGTAATTACAATCTATGAATCTGTAAATCTATGAATTTCACTTGCAGTTCTGCCTTGCAAATCCTTTTTCACTTTCAGGCTCAAGGAACAGCAGCAAATGAATGGTTTAACAAAGAATTCTGACAAACTGTTGGGATTGCCCTGATAGGCTCTATAAATTCAATGTACAGGCTGCACGTTGCCCTGTGTATTGCATATCCCTGTTACGAGTACTGCAGATTAGTATAATAAGGAATAACCTCTAGTATACTTGAAGAGGTTAGGACGAAGGGTAGGAGGACCAGAAAGTACACACACAAATTCTAAATGCCACTGATTCATCATGTGATAATCATGTCAAATACACCACCCTTGAGTTCCCAATCACAGTGAGGCCTTGTTGTGCAGATCCAGCTTCAGGAGAGAAGACACACTCACTGATGTCTGCAGAGTACATTTCCTATCCAGCATTTATCTGGATGTTTTTTACAGCAACTTACACTTAAACTTGTAATGGGGATCAACTTCTTCATAATCTCATTTGATTACCCAAAAGGAAATCAGCACCCAGGAGGGCAGGGAGACTGGGAACTGTACACTGGAATATGAAACCTGCAGATACTGCAGTTGATGGACTATTGCTATGTAACATTCAGTGGATCCAAGAGATGGATCAGTGGGGAATTGGGTGCCAAGTGAAGAGACTACTTTTTTATAAATGTAGAGATTTGCATTTGTGTTCCCTAGTAAGCTTGCTCGGTGGATGGTTCAGGCAGGCATGCTCTGGAACCAGCTGAGAAAGGTAGGGGGTTATGGAGGTGAGTTCTACTGTATTATTTATTACAAGTTTCTCATTTGCAGTTATCAAAACAAAATGCCTTTTAAACACAGAGCTAACAACACCATAAGAAGTTACATGAATGACAAAAGTAGCTGTGGAAGTCAAGCCAAAACAGATGTTTTAAATGAAAACTCAAATGCAGTTAATATAATGACAGATATCACATGGGCTTGGAATGAATTACCTATCTAAATAGTGAATAATTCCATTGCAGAGTGAAAAAATATTTCTCTGTAGGACTTCATAAGCCTTTTGGCTACCAGTGCATTGTAATCTCAACTGGCGATCAACACCTGTAAATGATGGACAACAAATCCAGCTTTCTGTCTCCTATTCCTATTTCTGTGGAAACATAGTTCAGGTGGGTGAAAATAGGCTAAGTAGGAGGAATGCATAGCCATCCCAAATGGACCCAGTCAGTATAGGTTAGGGTGGTCATTTAGGGAGATGGAGCAGAGACAATGACCAGTTCAAGATTATGCTTCTCACTGTAGTGACTAATCTCAATCACTCTTCTGGTGGTATTTTCAGATCAAACCATAAAATTCAGATCACAAGTAAAATCAGAAAAGCGTAGCAGTTCCAGAAACATCCTTCAGATATCTTGAAAAAAAAAAGCATGATATAATTCAGCATTCCTGGGGTCCCTATACGTGTGCTCATTCATGTTCTAACTAGAGTGCTCCAGCATTGCCTCACCATCACGTGTATTAAGCCCCCATGCATTGTTAAATGGCTGCAGGGGTGCTTTATCTAAGCCTCATAGAACAAACTTTAGTTAAAGAGTGCCACAGCCATTTTGAAATGCACAGGGGCTTAATACATGTGTCAGTGAGCCATTTTAATTAGCATGGCTGTCTGGGAACCATTCTAACAAAACACGTCCACCAGTGGCAGACCAATGGGGGAGCTCCAGCCAGGCCCTTCAGAGTTCTTATCATGCAACTTGACTTTAATTATTGCTACATGAAGGACCAGGGGGGCGGGGGGGGGGGGCAAATGCAAGCACTGGCCCCTGGGCACAGGAGACCCATGGTACATCACTGATGCCCACCCCTGAGCTTGTGTATAGGCAGCCTTAAGGTCTAGGTCCATGATTCTTTTAACATTATCCAGCTTTCCAAACTGATTGTTGGTCTTTACCTCTGTTCATGATTTGGGAATGCTGAGAAAAGTCTTTTCTAGACTGTTTTCTTATCTGAAATTTGCACTTATTTGAAAGAGTTGGGTTAAAAGGAAAAACTCTTGGCCGATAGGCGGTGATGTGCTATTTGCCATAACCAGAGTTAGATATGAAATCCTTTATTGTTTTATATTTGTTCAATGGTTTCTTTGTGGGGAGAAATTTCAGGCCAAGCACTGCTTGTAAACTCTTCGCTGTGTCTACTAACTTGCCATCCATATGTTGAAAATACGATTATTTGCAGTAATGTAGCTGAGGATGGGTGACTGGGGCACCATCTTCAGGTGCTGAGTTAGAGCAGGTGCAAAAATAGCAGCTGATACATTGCGGGCCTGGCCACTGCTACCACTACTATTGGCATCCCAGCCATTAATGCTTCCCAGGGCACAGAAATGCCTGGGTGTCCCTCTAATCATTTCGGTCCCATTACACTTTTCTGTACTCTCACTGAAATATTTGTAAATAGGAGCCCCTGAAGACACCTATTCTGGCATTAATGTGCATGAACAAGAATTCTCACAAGAATTTGCCACTGCACCTGTTCCAACCAGGGTTTTTGGGGGGGGGGGGTTTGGG
>NW_017729026.1:8578055-8605386 GCF_001723915.1 Gavialis gangeticus | reverse complement strand
GGGGGGGGGGTTTTGGGAGGTGCTAGGAGGAGGACTGTGGAAAAAACACAAATTGTAAAATTCTGAACAGGAGAAAAGGTAATGAATGTCATCAAAGTGAACTGGTGATTTCCTTTGTAATGAGTCACTGGAAGTATTTTTGTGCAGTATTCACAGAGCTTTTGGTGTAACTTATACATGAGTAAAACCAACTTGGAAAATGGGTGCACGTATGCAACAGGGTAACTAACAGGAATTTAAGGCATTTTTACACATGTAAGCACCTCAGTGCCGGGTACTTCGAAAAGTGCCCAGTGCTGTGATGACGCTTGCAGTTGTAATAAGAGGTGAAATGCGCATAAGCGGTGAGAAAATGGCAGTGGTGCACTTTTGAACTAAGATGCATAAAAGGTGCTTTAGTTCAAAAATGCAGTGCTGCCATTTTCTGTGTGCTGATGTGCATTTTGCTGCTTATACAACTGCATATGATACAGCGTAGTGTGCATCAGCTTGAGTGCAGGCCAGACTCAATTAATCAAGTCTGCTTTGAAGCGGCAGATCTCTGGTGCATCATGGGACCAAAAAGTATTTATATAAATGCTCTTAGAAGTCACTGGCTGTGTGCAAAGACCGTAATTTACATGACCCCAGAGAGGGACATTATAGAAAAAGTAACTACCAGAAGTCTGTAAGGGCAAGCAGGCACACAGACTATTTTCATTTTATTTTACAATACCATCTCCAACAGGCATAGTATTGCAAACAATACAGGAAACTTACCCTGCCAGACTGCAATGCCCTCAAACACTCCTCTCTCCTCCTTGTAAACTGCGTTCTGAATCAGAAGCAATGTAGCTACATCTGCAGAGCAGTTCAGGCAGATTAATTAGCATTGCTGAGTAACGGTGACAGTAACCTGGCACCATGCTTTTTAGCCAGCCTGTTGTGCTTCTGGCTAAGAAACAGTGCAAGGAGTTTGAGGGCACTGTTGCCTGCCACAGTATGTTTTCTGTGTAGACATGGCTCTACGGTGACAAATCGGCAGGAGGTGCACTACTGTTTTCACTTAAACATTCAGGCTAGGGACAGAAGTTACACATAAACTGGTTTAAGTGGTCAGAAACTGGCTTAAACCTGTAACAGATGAGAAATTAAGTGCACATAAACCAGTTTCAAAATGGCTGAAACTGGTTTAAGGTAAACCTGGTTGAATACAGTATCAGACTTAATTGATTTAGGTGAAAGCAGTTTATGACACTTCTGTCCCAGACCCTTTCCTGGTTCAAATTAAATCACAGTCCCCCAGCATCCCAAGATGCTTTGCATCCCTGGACTGGGCTATGCTGTCTGCTCCAGAGAGCAGGCTTGGCCCTGCCCCTCTGCTCCCTAGCTGGAGCAGTGAGGAATGGCTGACAAGGGGTTGGGGTAGAAAACCCAGCTGTGGACTGTAGCTGGATCTTCCTGTGGGGCGGGGGGAGGAAGGTAACCCCTGCCAAAGTGTTTCTGGCTGAAGTGGAGGGGGCGTGGGCAGGCAGGCTCAGGCAGAGGGCAGGGGGTGGGGGTTAAACCCCTCTCCCACCAGCACAAGACCCCAGCCAAGGACTTCTGGGCAGGGGACCGGCAGGAGACCAGCAGATTCTACCCCCTCCCACCTCTGGCAGAGACTGAGGCAAGCAGTTGATAAGGGGAGGGGAGGGGGTGTAATTCCCCTCAGCCCCACCAGGCAATGGGGGAGGGAGAAGTGTGTAGAACTGGGGCTGGAAGGACTGGTTCCTGCCACCTATGAGCACAGGGCCAAGCCCTGCAGGACCAGACTGAGAGGTGGGAGGTGTTGGCAAAGGCCTGGCACAATCATCACATGTATGTACTGGAGACAGAGCTAAGGGAAGAGGAGAACGTCCCAGACTGCTTGGGCACGTGTGGCCAAAGAAAGCAGAGAACTACATTTACATTATAAAGTAGAACCTGTCAAGATTGGGAGACTGGAATACCTAAGCAGAGACAAAATACACTGAATGCATGAGAGTCCTGCCAAAGGTGCTACAAGTTACAAGCATATTAATGTCAAGGCACCTGAAGGGGAGAAGGGGGTGCACGTGAACCTGTAGCGAAAATAGATACTTTTCTCTATGTTTCTTTGTTCCTTGTTTTAGTATCAACCCCTGCATTCTGTAATTTTCCACCCACATGGTACAGGATAGCCCACTACGCATGTCTTATAGGTTGCTCAGTTTTTGGTTTGAAATGACCAATCAAAATGTAACACGTCAACTGAAAAAAATGCTAGTTCAATAAAAGCCACGTGCGCTCTTTGTTTAGGGTCAACACTGATCTGAGCAACAAGCTCCTCTGTCGGCCTGCTTGCAAGCAATAAAATAGAGTTGGACCCAGCCTGAAAGTGTGACTCTCTTCTAGAGGTGAATTGGACTAGCCTCCAGGGGACAAAATTAGCAATTTATGCAACAAACCAGCAAAAACCCAAGTAGAGATGAGTCCTGTGGGATCTCCACTCCAACACCTAAGACCACCTGCTGATTACCCAAGAAGGACTCTCTGAATACCTGGCTGTAAGGAGATACTCTGCCCTCAGGATTACATAAGATTTATGCAAGCCTTTTTCTTGTCTTTTAGGTTTACTATGTTCAATTTTAAGTTAGACTAAGTTGTGTGTGCTGTCACTGTGTTTTACTGGGCTGTGTCTTATCTTAGGTGAAGATTTTTGGTTGTTCTTTTTTCTGTGCTTGAGGTTGCAAATTGCTGTATTCAATACATGCTCATTTCAGAGAAAGGACTATTCTTGTTCAAGCTTTTATGAATTCAGTGCCACTACTTTTCCCCCACTCAGCCCCTCCTCAGCCTGACAGGGGCTGTCCTCCTCCTCCCTCGAGCAGGCAGTTGAGGGGGAGGAGTAGCCTGACAGGCACTGTGCCTCCACCCAGGCAGACCTTGGCTGGGGTTCCGTGTGGGATAGGGAGGGGATTTAAACCCCCACCCTCCAGCATGCTAGCCCCAGGCTGGGGCCTCGCCACACCCCCTCTGCTCAAGCAGGGAGGGGGAAAAAGCCTTGGAGCTTCAGTCCCTTCCCTTTGGCAGTGGCTGGTGGGCTGGGAAGCATGCTCTAGCACCCCCATGGCTTCCGGCCTGAACCACTGCAGGCATGTGGCTGCATTTCCTGAATCAAAAGTGAATGTCTGTTCACTTGCTTCATAGTTTAATCTCTGCAGATTAGACTAACCTGCAAAGACTGAATCGATTCAGCTTTGGGCTTTTTAACTGTCTGTACTTAGCCCCAGTCTACATTGACTAGTCTTATAGGGTGAGTATACACATGCAGGGGGGTTGCTCTGATGTGCTGTAATTACAATGCATCATAGCAGACTTGATTAATCAAGTTTGCTGGACCGTGGTAATTACCATACTCCAGCAAACTCCAGCTTCACATGAATCAGCATCCCTGCATTCAATGAGCTTTAAAGTGCTCCCACTGCCATTTTTCAGCAGGAGGATGTTGGTATACGTGATGCTCCAAGCACTTTAATTACTTAAAGTGCACCCCCCTCCCCTTTTACAGTATGTCTATAAACACCCATACAATTTAGGGTTAGTTTATCAGCAGAAAGAGGATGCAGATTTCAACTTCCTGGCCTTAGATTAGTTCTATACAAGCTCCAGCCTTGATGTACTATAAAGCAGTCTTAAGGGAAGCCATCCAGCTGTGTCCCACAGAAGGTAGAAATACAGAATGAGAATAGCCAATGAATAAAAATCTTCACCCACACACCCCTTCACACTTGTTACGTACTCTTGGTGGTGGTCCCTTGAATTTTAGGATGATGTCTGTCAGGTTTGATGGGTCCTCAGGTGACTGAGGAGCCTGATTCTGGATGCACATGTTCTTTGGCAATGGGGGTATGTTGTTGTGCAGGGGAGTGAAATTTGCAACCCCAGGTTGGTCTCCTTCTCCTTCCTTCGCTACCACCGTTCCACCTCAGTATCGAGTCATTGGGCCTCAAAGCTCTGTGTGCCTTGGTGGACCAGGTAACACCACGCCAATGATACATTCAGCGCTACACTGGGACACATTCAGCGTTACATACTCTATGTTAGGAGCCAATGGGCGGAAGGAGTTAGAAGTCGGTTTTATTCACCTTCGTGATAGCTGAGGACTCTGAAGGTTGTGAAAATCCAGATGCCATCTCGACTCATCATACTGCCAGAGCCATACAAAAGAGTTTGAATTGAAGCAAAGAATTTTATCTGGAATAACCCAGCTCTTTTCACTTTGCTTTGCTACTTCTTAATCTTCCTTCTACTCACTTTCCTTTGTAGTTATTATCTAATTTAATTCTATTATTCTATGAAATAGTATAGCATGCTTTATTGTGCATACTGTCATGTGTAATTTCTTTTAAACATACATTGTAGATTTAAATTAGGCATTCTGTGTCACAGTACAGTTACCATGAAATGTATGTACAGTCTCTCTCAGTTTGAAACAGTATGCAGTGACCCTCAATAACAATCTGTTCCAAAGCCCATTGAAGTCATTGAAACTAATCCCATCAGCTTCAGTGGACCCTAAATCAAGACTTTGGACCAGATTTAAATAATGACATAGCTCAGGTAGCACTGAGCATCACTTTGTCCAAAATTTAGGTGTACAATTCCAGGAGCTTTATTTTTTAGCCCAATGAGGAGAACATATCCTGAGATGGAGAAAGCCTTAGGATCTGTTCCCTGATCTTTGCTCCTAGACCTGTTTAAGCATTTGCATATAATGGTTATTGGATACAATGTGTAAACACATTGGGATCAGAGGCTGGAACACAGAAGAATTGCCCTTTTTGCTGGGCTACCAAGTCAGACTCACTCTTACTTGCTAGCCTTCTGGCCCATATTCAATGGTAGGAGCACTGGGTATTCTCAACCTAGTCCAGCCCACAGTCTGTGGGTCAGAGCACGTTCCTGGGGGATGGCTGAGTAAGACCTAAAACCGAGGTCTCTGACTTACTGGGTTACCGCTCTATCACAAAGCTATTGGACAAAGGGTGGCATCCGTATCCACCTTATCCTTTGTCATTAAGCAGCGAACATAGACAAAGCACCATGTATTACGTGAATACCAAACTACTTGAGATGAGATTCAGATACACACACACTTCATTCTAATAGTGACCTTTCCAGGCAAAAGCTACACATTAAATCACAGCTACATCACAACATGCTTAACAAAAAGAGAATACACAAAAAGGTAGTATATGAAGTTTTATTTATTCTCACTGGGTTTTTAATTTTTAGAAAACCTGGTATTTACTGTAAAAAAAGCAACATTTATGATTATTAACCATATTAATAAGCAGTACATCCTTCCACGTCCCCCCTAGCCTTGTTTTGTTTTTCTGGCATACCAGTACTCTGGCACCTTATAAGTTAGACAGTGTGGTTTTTTCAGCACTCCAGCCAAAAATGCTGCTTACCCCTGGTCTATAAGAAACACTGATTTGTTTTAAAAAGACTAGTCAGATGCTCATTTTATTTTATTTTGAATGCCCAACAGTTGCATGTGTGATCATTCCACCCGTTGCTACCAACAACATGCACAGCGCTCTTTCTTATTTTTATTAATTTAATATAACTAGACATTTTCTCATATATGCCATGGTGGGAAAGTTCAGTTCTCATTTTATGTTATGAGACCCTAACCAAGATCAGGAGCTCACTATGCTAGGCACCATACAAACACCTAATATGTCCTTGCTGTGAAAGGTTTGCAGTCTTAGACAAAATAATGAAAACAGAAACAGGGAGATGAAGTCACTTGCCCAAGGTCCTACAGCAGGGGAGTGGTAGAGTTACCAGTAAAACCAAAATCTCTAACACCAAGCCTAGCATGCTACTAACTGGACCATGCACCATGTTTACAGTAGGCTAAACCAGAGAACTTAAAGCAAAGCATTAAAAATGTCCACTTCTTTTGGGTTGTTGGTTGTAGTCATGTTGGTCTAAGGACACAGGCAGACAAGGTTCTTTGGGTACACGTGATATATTTTATTAAACTAACAAAATCATTGGGAAAATTATTCTTTGCAAGCAGACTCTTGATATGCCTGAAGAAGGGTGTTTGTGCCCCACAGCTTGAAAAGAACAATTTTTCCAACAATGTAGTTGGTCTAATAAAAGGTATCACATTTACCCAAAGAACCTTGTCAATTTCTTTTGGATTCTTTAGTTTTTATATGCTCAACCTGAGAGCTCGTGAGCAGCTTTGGTGGCTTTTGACTTCAGTTAGAGTCATATGTCACAGGGCATTCAGAAAAATAAACCTCATCTGTCTCATGTTGAAATGAATATTGAAAAAATCTGGGTTTTAATAATTTGCCCAAGGTCACAGCTTATATGTGGCATGGCAAAGAACTTAACCTAGGTCTCCTGATTCCCAATTGAAATAGCTGCAAGTATTCTGAAGCATTCACCACATGTATTTGCCAGAAAGCAGAAAAGTCAAGTAGAAAGATCACTCTCAATTCTCAAATGTGATGCAGTGTCACACATCACAGCGGCATAGTTCTATAATTGTACAAGAAGTCCCATGAAGAGTTCCAACATGTTCAATTAAGAACACCGTTCCTTCTGCCACCTACTGTGGCCACTTCCTAGTGTTCTGAAGCAAACCATCAATACATAGATGGCACACTTTGCAGCACATCTGTTTGCAGTTAATCAGAATTTTGCCTGTCCTTGCTAATAATTCATCTTGAATAGGCTAGAGCAACAACCGGGTGTTCATTTGTTCTTTTTCTTCCCATTGTGCCATTCAAAAGGCTCCAAAGCTACTACAGCCACAAAAATGTTAGAGTGATTATTGGCCAATGTCAAACTTACTTTGGAGCGAAGTCTCCTTACATTTGGTAGACATATTATTTACCTTTCTTATCTAAACTTAATACAGTTAAACAAATCAGCACTTCCTGCCAACACACTGCTGAAATGTGATTGAATGAAGAGTATCATTAAGAAAGCACATGTGTGTGAACTATGATTATTTCTAACAGCTAACTTCACATTGCTCAATATTACAACACTTTCTAAATTTTATTTTGAGATGTATTGTCAATTTAACATCATCCAATGGAGCAGAAAAAATTATACATATGAGAGAGAAAAGGAGCAAATGGATTCTTTAAAGCATCTCTTTTTCTTTGGTAATTCTAGTCTATGTATTATCATAGAGAAAACAGAAGAACCTCAAAAACATTGACATTGAAAAATGAAAAACTTTTTTCTTTAAGTCAGTTATTTAAGTTTTAGAAAATGAACACAATATGATATGCCAGCTGTCTATATAATACAAAACACTTTGTTGTTGTAATAGTAGTAGTAGCAGCAGTAATATTTGTGCCAAGAAAAAACTATAGTACAGTAGTAGTAATAGTACTGTTTGTTGTTGTTAATTCTATTGTTGTTATTGTCATCGATGGAGTCTGTATTGTGGTACAGAAATATTTGACTTTATAGCTTTATAGCTTTGACTTTATGTAGGTTTTGTATTAGGCATTTTAATCTTTAATTTGTTGCTTGAATTAAAAATTCTTGCAAAGATTTAAAGGACATAGATTAAAATATATGAATAAAACTCTTGCCTTGTCTGTTCATGCCACCCTCACTCATTAGAGATATTTGAATCTCTTAATATTTGACTTAGGGATATATTGTTTTATTCAGTTTTTTAAACTATAAAATACTTCCAAGTTCTCTCCCCAAAATAAGCATTATATTACTAAACATTAATTGCTTACTACTGCATTCCTTTGGCTCTAAACTAATGAACACTGACTGACTAAAACAATTTCAACAAGACTGAAAAAAAAGTCAGTTAGATTGATATTGAAGCTGTACAGAGGGACCCCATTACCATTTTTCAGTGCCATTCTGCATAAGGAGAATTTGATTAGCGGGATGAACAAATGATCTACCATAACAGAGGTCTGAGGAATACCCAGAGGCTAATGCAGAATCTACCTGATTAATCTAGTATAATGTTCCCCCAGGTCTGGCTGGGGGGAGAGAAACTCTGTCCTGGACTACAACTGATATTTTTGCAGATTAATTTAGAAGACATAGGTTGCATCTACGTGTCACCCTACGGCGATGCAGCAATGCACTATGTTGCCATAAGGTGTGCTATAGCGATGTAACAATCACATGTGTCTACATTTGATCACCAGCTATGTCACCATAGGGGTGCACTCCCTAGGTATAGTGCAATGCTGCAATGATGTAGCGGCAAAATTTACCCATGTGCTGGCACACAGTGCAGCAACCACCAGTACTGCACCGTGCTTTAGTACTTCCTAAAGCATGATGCCATAGCAATATTACTGTACGGTGAAATGTAGATGTGTCCATAGTTACACAGAAGGCCTCACAGATGGCTCAGACAATTTTTTCTAAGCCAAAAATGGACTGAAGTGAAAAAGAATGCTGTAGCTAATAAGAAACTGTCCATAGCACCCACTTGCTATGTTCATGTATCCAGTATCCATCTATCTTTCCTTAGAGTCTTGTCTCTTTCTTTTTGGAATGAATCCCTTAATTATCTTAGATTAAACCTCCCCACTTAGTACCTATATAGAGGTGATGGTTTACTAATTTTGATTCCATGCTTCTGTATTTAAACATGATTTTCAGCTATATATGCTCCAATCTCTCTCACTCTCCCACTAAACATCATAAAGACGCTATTCCAATGGAAAGGATTCATGGTCATCTGAACCACACCAGCTGTAGAGCAAATGCTGGCCCCTTTGTGGACCTGTCTGATATATCTACTCCATACTGAAACATCTATCTCTGTGGTAGGTAGCTGTGGAGCTCCTGAGAAGAGAAAAGGACATTCAAATGTGCTGCTCCCCTGTCTTGTGCTTCTGACTTATGTGGTACAAGAACCTCTTAGCTGCGCCATCATTTATGGGTAAGTTTCCTACTTTCCCCTTCCTGTGTCCTTCTGTGGGGAACCACCATGGGTGTGACCTCCATCACACACAAGTGCTGTGAAGGTCTCCTGAATACCTTCATTCCTCCTTTGGCACCTGGCCATTAGGTCTAAGGATATGTGTTTCTTTTTGTGTCATGTAAGGTATATTTTAAGAGGTACCAAGGCTGGTTGTATGAAAGCAAAGAAGCCTTCTCAGAGGATGATAGAGACAATGGAGGATTATAGGCATTCTACCCTTGAAAGTTCTCCCAGGCAAATTGGTGGCTGGAAATTGACCCAAACTGTGATACTTGAGAGAAACTGGTTTGTGACTCATTGGCAGGATCTAGAGCTAAGAAACCACACAGGAACACTGTGTATGAGGCCTTGACCCAAATGAGAAACCAATTCTTCTGGTAAAGCGGAGTAAGTAAGAAAAAAATTCTGGTCTGATCCTCTCTGTAGGAGCAGACATACATGACAATTTTTAACTGATCTGGCCCCTGAAAGTGCTGTACAGCTGTGACTTAACAAAAGTGCATGGCTGCAGAGCAGTTTAAAAGGGCCCAATCCCATGATAACTGGAATCCTTATTACATAAGGGTTCAGATGAAGGCACACCATAGTGCAGCACCTTCATTAGCCTGTGTCTGCATGCACCAGGAGCAGGGCTTGGATGATGCAGCCTGGTACTGCTCCCTATGCTGTTTTCAATATGGGAGGGGGGGCAGGAAGGGAGTGGAGGGAGGTTCTGGGGGTTTCCCAGCTGGTCCTGGAGGGTGGGGCTGGTGGTTTGGAGCCCCCACTTTGGGGGGGCTCCAATCCACCCCGTTCAGCACTGGCTAGAAAACTCCCAGAACAGACGTCCCTCTCTGCCTTCTCCCCTTCTCATTCTGAGACAGAGCCAGGGGCTGGTCAATGGGGGTTGGGACTAGGGGAAGAGGCTGCAGAGATGCAGACCTTACTCCCTGGATTGATTCCAAATTGGAGTTCAATCCCCCACCCTTCCAAGCCAACAGCTAATCTCTGTTGGTCAGGAGGGTTGGTCTAATTTACAGTGCTTTCTGTGAAGTGCCATGAGTTTGACCAGGGAGCTGTACTTGAGTCTGCACCTGTTGTGAGGAATAAGCAAGACTTGCCAATTAGGAACTAGCAATCCTAGAGGTAAGAAGGACATCACTTCTTCGCAACAGATGTATTTCCTGTATACACAAAAATCTTGATTGATCCTTACTGGCAAAATAAAACTACTTTCTAAGCAGGCTTTCTTATTAGCCAGCAGCATTTCTTTTTTGGTAGGTGCAGGCCAGCTTCTAGTCTTGCCAGTAGAACTGGGGTTGGAGACATTATTGGGCTATTTGCTGATTGTCAAAGAAATGGTGTCTGCTTCATTCTACATGGAGCAGGCACAAAAGGATGCTTTGAAAATAGGTCAGGGATATCTTGATGGTGGGTCACAGGAGAAACCTGGGGTCTGTATATACATGAAGTGGTCCAAGTATCCTATACAACTGACATAGCCACACCCTACCCATAGGAACCTCATAGCTGGGTCCTGGGTTATGGAAAATGAGTGTTTCTAAGGAATCAAAAACTTATGTGGAATGTACAGACTTCCCAGACAGAATTAAATCACTGCAGAAAACATAACTGAAGCTAATTGTCTTGGTGGTTATTCCAGCTTGCTTCTGAGTAGGAGCAGGTGCCTAACCTCAGAAGAGGAACATTTCAAAAGGGCAGCAAAACTATTACTACTTCATCTAGTACTAATATTGGAGTGGTTCTTGGTTCTGCTACATCTCCACTGTTCCCAGCTTTTCCATACAAAACAGAATATAACAGCTGCTGCCTTTTTGAAACCTTCCCTTTTGAAACTGCTCCAAATGTCCATGTGTCCATATTCTTAGGGTATGGTTATACTGCTCGCATAGTGCTCCTGAGTGTACCCTGCTTCCTGCTCCCATTCTGCATGCCCCAAACCCAAAAATGAAGCATTCCTGAAAATGTCTCCTCCTCCTGTGCTGTTCTCAAACATGCTAGAAGTTGAAACCTTGAGATCATCACCTGGGAACATCCCCCAGGGTGGATACACTGCCTCACTTCTGGGTTTGGTACATGTGGAACAGGAGCAGGAGGGTGGGTTCATGCTTCTTAAAGAACAGCACTGCTGGAGCAGTATTAAAAAAAAACAACACAACTTACCTTTACACACCCAAACTATGAGAGTGGCTCCAGTACATCTCAGAGATAGAATAGGGCCATTAAACTTAATGGCAATCTCTTCTTTGTGTCAGTGGGAAGCATGTGAGTTTCAGTGATTTTTGTTATTTATGATAAAGTAATTTGGCAGGGCATTATGTAGGCCACTTACAAAGACAAGTAATCGGAACTACCAATTTTTTTCTGATTTGCATCCTAACAGAAAACAGCAGCTTAGTCCTCTTCTACTCCCCAATGATGTATTTCAGTATGTGCCAATGATGAAAAACATGGCCTGCCTGTAAAGCTACAATTAAGGCTAGTTTCCATGGACATAATCAGTCAAATGTAGAAATAATAAAAAAGGAACAATATAAAATAACCATTATGCTGGGGGATGTCACATACCAGAACATGAATGACTTTATGATATATGTTTCTATTGGCAATTTTTAAATTGTCTTTATTTAATACTTCATGAGACTTTCCAAGTTGAAAAGTTCACAATTTTCATACAGAAAGAAAGAAAATGAAAGAAGAAGAACCCTTTTGAGTCTATAAAGGACAATATAAATTAATATATAGCATCCACATACCTTTTCTGTTTCAAAGAATTGGGTTTAGGTTCAGAGCAAGTAATACCAAATTGCAACAGAACCAGGGCTGCTGGGGTTGCCAAAATGCCCACTTTGGTGGTGCATGGTTCCTGCTGTGCTCTGGCTCTCCCTTCAATCCTGTCTGCCATGCCTTGATTTTCTTAAATTTGGAAAGGGAGGCTGCCCAACTATCCTAGAACAAGATCTAATATGTCTTCTTGTCGGCAGATCCCTCTCACAAAGTTGACCCTCCTGGCCAATATGTGCCCCCAGGGCTGCTGTTGCCTTATGAGCTAATTCCATGGCTCCGACCTCCCCTATATCCATGCCCATGGCTCAAAGGTATCACCAGTCAATCAGTTCAGTGGGCCCTCAGTCCCAGTCTCATATCAAGCCTCATCTAGTTCTTAAGTTCCTTTTCATTATCTGCCCTTCTTGGACTGTGGGACCTCTGGCCTTAGTCTCCACTCTTCTTGGGCTGCAGATCCCTGACCCTAGCTCCACCTCTCTTAGGCACTGGGCCCTTGGACCTCTCTCTCTCTATCTCTTTCTCTCTCACTTTCACTGAGCCCCTGGCCCTGCCTCTCACGCTCTTGAGTGATACTGCAGCTTGCACCTTACTCCAGCAGGTTCAAGCCTCATATGCCTCCCTGGCACTCTGGGACCTCCTAGCTCCCCATCAGTTCGATCCGGTCCACCAAATTAACTATTACAAATTAGCAGATGTATGACAAACAGGTCCAGGGAAGTGATGCTTCCCCTCTATGTGGCACTGTTCAGGCTGCAGTTGGAGTAGTGTGTTCAGTTGTGGGCACTGCACTTCAAGAGGGGTGTGGAGAGCCTTGAGAGGGTTCAGAGGAGGGCCACTCACATGGTCTGAGGCCTGCAGGCAAGACCTTCTGAGGAGAGATTAAAGGGCCTAGATTTTATCAGCCTTTGCAAGAGAAGACTGAGAGGTAATCTTGTGGCTGCCTATAAATTCATCAGGGGAGGGCAGCAGGGAATAGGAGATGCTCTATTTACTAGGGCACCCCCTAACTAGGAACAATGGCCACAAATTGACAGAGAGCAGATTTAGGTTGGATATAAGAAAGAACTTCTTCACAGGACGGGTTGCCAGAATCTGGAATGGGCTTCTAAAGGAGGTGGTGCTCTCCCCTACCCTGGGGGCTTCAAGAGGAGATTGGACAAGCACCTAGCTGGGGTTGTCTGACCCCAGCGCTCTTTCCTGCCCAGAGCAGGGGGTTGGACTCGATGACCTACTCAGGTGCCTTCCAACCTTAACATCTATGAATCTATTAATCTGTTACATAAGAACAAGTCTTCTGGCCATAATACAAATTCTTATTGGGTCTGAACCCCAACCATCAGCTCATCTGTTGACTCATGATATTTTTCCCTATCCAAAGCCCTACGCTACTGCCAGCTAGCAGCATTTGATCTGTCTGCCCAGGGTAGCAGCAGTGTCCCTCATAAGCTCTCCAAGCCCTGCCACTTTGGCTGGTGACTTCCCCAACCACCCTCAGGGGTTTCTCATCAGGGCCTGATAGCTGGTCTCCATGGCAGCCTGCAATTGCTGCTCTACCAGCATCCTTGTTGCCCATCCTATTGTCCTATTGCAGTGCAACTACCTCTGCACTAAGCATTCCTAGTCTTTGGCTTCCAGGTACCTGTTCTTTCACAGCTAGCTTGTTCTGTGTAATGTTCCTTATACTGCACACAGGTATTTCCCTTTTCCTTAATATGTAGCTCCTTGCTGTGGTAGCAGTGTTTCTTTGATGCTTACCCTGGTGTAGCTAACCTCTCTCTTTCCACTGCCTCATTTCTATCTGCAACTGTTTTTCCCCTTACCCAGAACCCTAGGCTCCCTGTTACACAAATAAATACCACAATACATATTTGAGGAAGGCAAACTCTTTACAAAGATCCAACAGCTACTGGCTCTACATCAGCAGATGGAAAACGGATTTATATGTGTCATGAATTCCTAGAACACAATAAGAAAAGATATGTTTATGGACATTCAAAACAGATAAGTAGCTTTTTTATCAGTCCTTTTCCATTTTGTCATACAATGTTAATTAATAAAACTTTCACAACAATGACACGTGCCAAAAAGAAACAAACCAAAAATTCATTCACTTGAAGTCAATGGAAGCAGAGGGTGAAAAGCCCCTCCTAAAAAAACACTGGCTTTATTGATTTTAGTAGAAGTTCCACATAGGAACTGTGGATCCAGATCTGAGAAGTGCTGAGCACTACTGACAGGCATTGAATATCTTCACCTGCCTATGGGCAATGGAGGCTGAGGTGTTCATCAGTGTCTGGAGACTACATAGTCATTGATTTATGTCAGTGAGAGCCATGCCACAAATTAGTCCTGCTCCCTCTCTGAGTGGCACTCCAATCCCTTTCTCCTGCCTGCCCTGCTGCTCTGCTTTCTGCCTATGCTTCCCTTTTTCCCTGTGCTCCCTCCCTGATTTGCTGCTCTGTTTTTTGCTTCCTGCCCTATCAATCACTGTGCTACCTGTCCCACCCCTGGTCTGCCATGTGCCACACAAAGAGGCTGCCTGTGCCACCTGTGGCACCCATGCTTCAGCTTGGCTACCCCTAATTTAAGGAACGTTTTATTGTTACATACAGTACAAGCTCAGAAAACCAGTAGAGCACCCTACTGTATTTCACATTCTTCCTTCATACACACTTGATTGTGTCAGAAGGATAGTAAGAATGGTCTCACTGTTTTGCTAAGACAGTGGTCCTTGACCATTTTAGATTCAAGACACCCTTCAATAAACTCAAGGCAAACTCAAAACCCCTTGGAAAATGTGTTAGTCTTCACTCTTTTTTTTGACTTCAGAAGAATAAAAGAGCTCAGAAAGACCACACCAGATCAGTAGGCCTGTGCGAAGTGGCTAGTATTCACTTCGGATTCAGATTTGGCTGATTCGGGGGACAATGATTCGATCTGGTGATTTGAATCACTATCCTGAATCGATTCAGCTGAATCTTTGAATCACACAGGCCCCATCTCCCACCCACTCTCCCAGCCCACCGCAGCTCCCTGCACTTTGAAAAAAAAAAAGCCCGCACTCACCAGCTACTGCCTGGCCGGGAGTGAGGGTGAGGGGCATCCCCACTGCCCCCTACTGTCCCAGGCTGCATTGGGGGGCTCTACCACAAGCTCCCTGATCCCTACCTGCTCTCCCAGCACCCCCATGGCTGCTCCGCCTTCCTCAGCTCTGGCCCTTTAAGAAAACAAAAAAAGCCCCGACTCCTGCCTGGTGGGGGCTATCCCCACTGCACTCCACTGCCCTGCACAGTGTGGGGGGCTCTGCAAGAGCCCCCAGAAGCCCATCCTGAGGCCGCTGCAGGAGCTGGTGAGTTTGGGGTATTTTTTTTGGTTTTTTTCTTAAAGGGCCGGAGCTGGGGTGAGAGGGGCAGCCATGGGGCAGCTGAGGGATCAGGGGGAGGGTTGGGGGGGCTCATGGCAGAGCTCCCCATGCAGCATGGGGCAGTGGGGGGCAGCGGGCAGCTGGCTTACATAGCACATTGAGTGCAAAGCAGAGTTTGAAATTATTATGCAGATATTACGAGGGGAAATCTTGCTCTCCTAGCTCAATCACTTTCATGGGCATGTATGACAGTAATAGGGCAAATGCCACTCCTGTAGCCAATATTTCCCTGACAAAAGTGTCCCAGCAGCGCAGACCGGGCCTCTTTGAGCTTGCAGTTGGTGACCCTGTAAGACATACCCTGATTCTTCTGCAGGCTCTCTAGCCATTCTGCGGAAGGTGTATGAGGCTTTGGAATTCTTCCTGTGCCTGCATTACATCTTCATAACTCTGTTTATAATCATAGTTAATAAGCTAGTATCTTAAGAATCATTTTCCCCTCTGAATTATTAAAAAAAAGAAAAAACCCCACTGCAGTATAACATAGAATGCAGGGTCAATAAGGCACATGCTACCCTTAGCTTTAAATTTCTACCTTGCCAGCTGTTACTCCCATTTATCTAATTACCCAGTGAAGAACAAGGTGTCAATGATGCATTGCCAAAATACCCCACACCCTAAAATTTAAAAAAATAAGAGAAAGGAAAGTTACGGTGTCTGGGTGCCCTGTCCAGGGTGGTCTAGGAGGTCAGACACTGCTAATTGCTTGGACAATAGTCACAGATTTTTTTTCCAAAACATTAGTTTTAACGTTCCCTCTGGACCTTGGCTAAACACATAGTGAAAACACTGGAAAGAGTCCCATTGACTTCCACGAGTCCTGGATCAGGGTCTTTTTCTATATCTGTATCTACCTCTACCTCCAATGAGTACATACATTTATTATCAGATGTCTGTAAAGTTTTGTTTGATAAATGCACATGACTACATTTGAGCAAATCACCAAGAAAATGAAGAGATTGGCACAAGACACAAAATCGAGATCTGGATTTTGAAAGGCATGTTCTTTCAAAGTGCAGGCTATATATCTGGGCTTGTGGATATATACCCAGAACATATACACCCAGCATATCTCTAAAGAACAACCATAACATCCAGAGCTTAGATTCTGAAGTGTCTATATTTAGGTGGAGGCTGTAACCAATATTTCTGGTGAAGAGGATTTAAAAAACCTTCTCTTATCTAAATATGATATGTAATAAAAATGGACCCTGGTACTCCATAGACAGTATAACTGATATCAGCTGAGGAAGGGAAGGGGTTCTTTTTGTTTTAACCTATTATGTTGCTTCCTAAGCTTATTCTAAAGATGTTTAGTCTTATAAAAAGAGAAATGTTAAAGCTGGAAGCAACATTCTTTCCCTGCACAAATTGTGCCTGTTGTAGTCACTACTCAGAAAGATCAAAGAGAACAACCACTAATGATCATGTGAAAACAGGTGCTGCTGAGCTCTTGAAGATATTTAAGCTCTTTCAGACTTGCTGATTTTCTTCTCATCCCTGAAGGCATCACAGAAGCAAATGGAGAATTTTAAAACACATCAGCTCTCAGTACTCTGTTACTGGTTCTCAGTGAAAATTGTCATTTTATTAAAAACAAAGCACTTCCCCCCATAAACCCCCCCCCAAACACCTAAACCGCCAACCCCTCCAGTTTTTTATTTTGCTCTTTGATAAGTGGGTTGATAGATTTAATAATTTGATTAGCAGCAGCTAGACATTGGGCACATCTACACATGATGTTTAATGCACAGTAGACTAATTCTACTGAGCATTAGTGCATCAGAGTAAAAACCATGCTAATGCACCAATGTGCTGAATTAATCTACTGCATGTTGTGTCACAAAAAGACTGTGTGCCTTGCTACTGTGCATTAGTGCCAGCTATTGTGCATTTATATAGTACCTCATATTAGAGGTACTAAACTTAATGTGCAGTAGCAAAGGAATATTAATGGACGTGTAGACATGCCCATTGATACAGAAGCTACATGACAAAAACTGTGGCTTTACCCTGGACTGGTCTGGCCTACTTCTGGCAAGTACTTGATGGGGCTGTCTCTCTTTTATGGTTTGGCAACACTTGTTTAGCTTTCCCATGCCAATAAAACCTTATCAGTTTGAGACTAAAGTGTTCTTTATATAGAGAGTAATGGACTAGGATTCCGAAGATGTAAATTTTACTTCCAGGTCTGCTCCAAATTTCCAGTTGACTTTGGGCTCATTTCCTAACTTCTTTGTGCCTTGTTTTCTTTATCTATAAAGGCAGTTATTTTATTATGATTTTTTTTTAAATCATAGACTCCTGCAAGACCCAGTCCTGGATCAAGACCCTACTTTAAAGTATTATCAGACTATAAAAACACAGGAAAATTGGCCCCTGCCCCAATGAGTTTGTGATCTAGAAATAAAACAGAGGATATTGAATGAAGGCAGACAGACTTCACTAAACATGGGAAAAACAAGGCCAGTCATTCTTCTGTGCTATTCAGAGGTAGTATGAGAGTCAATCTTCTGAATGGTGTGAGATGCTTAAGAATTATGTGGATGAACTGCACAGGAATCTTAACAAATAATTGAAGGTTGGTCACTTGTAACCGGCTATCCAGATGAACTCTCTAAAGTTTTGTTGCTGGCACATCCTAAACATGGGAACGTTCAGAGGCATAGCGGGAATTTCTGTGTCTGCTCGGTCGCATGCTATAGCTTCCTTCACTGTAGCTTCACTTAGCTGTAGCTTCCTTCACTTGTATCTGCAGCTTCCTTCTCCAAGTTTAGGTGCATGAAGGTACAAACACCCCTATGTTGTTTGTGATTCATACACATATGAAAATCCATACCAGTTCATAGATAAAGTCTCTATAGTAACTATATATGAATACTATCAATGCTGTAATTAATTGCATTAATTTGATATGGCTTTGTTCCAGATAGCTGAGCCTGGAACTTGACTTGTCACTGATGTCTGCTTGGAATCTCTCACTAGCAATACCTTTTAGAAATTTACAAAAACCCTGCCATGACCAAAAGAAAAAGTCCAGGGAGGAGTTAAACATGGTAACATCAGTTTGCAGTTCTTCATATACAACTTGCCAGTAGTTGCAACACTGCATTCTCTGAAAAGTCCAAAACATAATCCAGCAGTGTTTTTTCTCATATTGTGCACAGCATGATGTCAGTCTGGATAAGGGATTTAAAAACAAACAGTAAAAGACACATTTTACAAAACAGAGAAAATATCACTCGCAAAGGCAATAAAATAACTGGTGAAGGGATCTCTGTCTTTTATTATCTTCATGGAAGTGGGTGGTCACAAGGTGGTGGTGCTGTGGGTGGACATTTTCGGTGGGACTTGAGAAGGTAAATTTTTTTTGACCACCATTCCCATGTCTCCCAGCCATGGACCCAGACTCTCAAACAGCATTCCAGAGATGTTCCCATGAGGGTGGGAAACTGGGATGTAATGCCACCAAGCAGTACTGTCCCCTTTCTGTGATGTTCCACCTTGGGTTTTATTCCTTCTGTTCCCCGGTGACAGGGTGGGTGCTATTTTATTCATATACTTAGGGTCTAGTTTCCCTTCATGTAAAATGTAAAGGGTTTATCTTGTTGAAATACTGCTGTTTTAGTAACATGTTTGGGGAAGTCATACTTTAGTCATCCAGGGTTTGGAGGGAAAAGAGGAACCAACAGCCTGTAGCCAGGTAAGTTGGGTACAGGAGTGTGGAAGGGCTAGCTCAGGTCCCTTCTATGCCTATTTTGGAATGAAAATCCCTTCTCTGAATGAGGCAGAGCAAGGTCTTGAATATGGGTTCCCCAACACAAATTAATTAATGAACAATTTCAGTCTGAAAGTAGATGTTTGACACAATTCCCTTTTTTCTGGACATTTTATAAAGGCTTGGTTTTCATTTCCAACAGGAGATGGAAAAGTGGGAGTGGCAGAAACAGCATGTCGTAGACCAAATAAAAAATCCAGTGCTACCCACCCGACCTGGAAACATGTGTCCAGGCTGGAGTAGAGTCTGTCAGTCCCGGATAGGCCTCATCAGCCATCTTCAGACATGCAGATAAGACGAGCATGGAAGACAACCACCCTCAACAGTGAGGGGCTGCCAAAGAAAAAGAGGAAGGCTTTCATTTCAATGCAGAAGAAAAATAGACACAGAAATCTCAAAAGTGCCACAAAATGGAATCATCTTTTTCTGCTCAACTTTACTATCACCCTTCTTTTTTGTTTGGCCCAATTCAGTGTTATTCTTTTATTTATTATTATTATTTTTCATTCTTTAAACTAATCTCTCCAGTTCACCAATCGCTGCTCTAAAAACATTCAAAAAGATTACCAGACTGCATATTTTGCTTCTTTGAGGTCTTCAGGAAAAGGGATGTTTGAGAACTGAGCTTATGAGAAGATTTCCTCAACAATGCAGGGTTAAATATACAATACAGGAAAAGAGAAGTCTGACTTCAGTATGTGAGAGACAAAATGAAGTATGATCTTGATTTATAGCATTCCCTCTGGATAGGACCCCTGAAAGTTCATTCAGAATCACTGTATGGATTTGATACAACAAATATCAGGCCAAAATCACATACATGCTCTAAAAATGTGTGTCATAGTGTATGTAACATGTAATACAAAAAATACTGCATCATAGAAAGAAGTCCAGTGTTTGGATGATTCATTTTTCTCCCTCTGTTTTTCAATACAGGAGACCACCAAACAAATTATGAATTTGAATTTGTACACTTAATAACAAAGGCACCTACGTAAATTGTTAACTTTGAATATTTCTCAACTGGTTCCAAATTTTTGTGGTGCCTCTGATAGCTGCACATTGCTCTCACATGCTGAATATTTAGAATGCCAGCTATCACCATTATTCAAAATTGTCAGTGTGGTTCTTTTCGACAAAGGGCATACATCTCTTTAGGATTTTGGAGCATCCATTATGGATCAGATTTTAATCTCAATGGCTTTCTGCCATGCCAACTGCCCTGAAATATTCCCAGACCTTTTGCAGATTTTGTCTGTGTGTATTTGGATGAATAGCATTTGCAGAATTCTGCACAGTGAATGATACAATGGTAAAAACAAAAATCCTAAATTATTTTCTGTACTGATGAAGAATGAAATTGTTTTATCGCTTTCATATTTTCTATTACATCTGCTTCCTGCATAGAAAGACTTAAATGCCAGTAACAAGTATGCTAATTACAATTTAGGCCATAGCTTCAAGTCTTTAAGTGATGTTGAATACTTCTTTGGTTCAGTCAGGAAATTTGCTGAGACACATTTCTCCCAACTGCTGCCAAAGGGAATGTCTGTTTTTAATACTTGAAAAATAAACCAGATTTGCACTTTTAAATAACCACAGTTTTATAGCTCCTATTAGACTCCTACAGAGCTTTTGACTTTATCCCACTTCAAATGCTTTCTCCTTCTAGCCACCCTGCTTAATTGATCTGCATTTCAGGACACCACTTAAGTTCACAGTTACATTAGCTAATTGTCATGCTGCTTTGTGCTCTTTGACTTGATGGAGCTCCAGACACCAGGAGAAGCATGGCAATGGTAGAGAAGAAAAAAATCAACCTGTTCTATCAAAATGTGGAGGACACCAAGCAAGTAAGAAATCACAAAACATTTAATTATGAGAAAAGAATGTCATGAACAGGAAAGATTTTCTGGAGCATCAGCTTCATGACAGGGAGTTTCTAATAGCCAGTCCATGATTAACATGAGATACTAGGAAGCTCAGGTTTAAGACAATCATTTTAATTCAAAGTGAGGGACACCTTAGAGTATCCTGATGATTAGTAAAATAACTTGTTCTTATGATCCTAAGTGACTACCATACATTGGAGCACTACAGGTTAAAGCAGAGGTATTAAACTCACCTCATGCCCTAAGCCAGGTGCTCCTTGTGGGCACAGGTTGGCTCAGGCCCAGGACATGTAGCAGCAATGGCAAAAGCAACTCCAGCTATGGCCTGGGGCACATGGCAGCTCTGGCTTCGACTTGGGGCATGAGGCAGCTATTCTGGCTCTAGTATGGGGCAGCAGTGGCTCTGGTTCCAGCTCTGTCTCCAGTTCTGGCTCTGGTATGGAGCAGCAAAGGGCCGGTGGTGAAGGAGGTACGGCAAGCGCAAGCCAAATGACCATTTGTCACGGTAGTGGCAACAGGCCAAGCAGCCCCAGGCAAATGAGTCTGTATCAACTTTTATTTGGCCTGCCCTCTTCCCTGCCACTGATCACCAAATCCATGGGGGCCCAAGAGCCCTGGCTTCTGCAGCAGGTTGCTCCACCTCTCCCTAACCCCAACTTCCGGTTGCCCACTGGTAGCTCAGAGGACCACATACAGCAGCTCTGCAGGCTGGATCTGGCCTGAGGGCCACCCATTTGATACCTCTGCGTTAGAGCAAGGTTGAAACATCCCCACACTTGCATTATTTGTTCATTTTGGGGGCCAGCTAAAGTCCTGATAAAACATTTACTCAGTCCTGACAAAAGTCTGCAGGCTAAGCTGGTATGAAGCAGTGTTTATGCTGGAAGATCAAAGGTGAATGGCCTTCATTTCATAGTCAGGAAAGCTAATAATATTCAGAATGTCAGGTTGCACCAAGATATTTCCTTAACTGCTACAGTAAACTGATCTTATTTTCTCAAAGATAAGAAAAAACAAATTAACGTTTTCTCTGAAGAGGAGAACTATATTTAATGCAGGCCGTAAGCCATTTTCATCCCCCACGGACCACTATTGCTTTGGTTTCCCAGCAGCTTTTTTGTTTTGAGTAGCAGAATCCACTGGAATTCATGAAACAAATATAGAAACTATTAATAAAAAAGAAATGCATTGGCTCTATTCTTCACAAACTAAAAAAAAAGGGTTTTCAAACCTTGTTAAATATATTGGAATCACCTTTTTGTTTAGGCAGGTACATAGGTTCTTCCTTATAAATTAGTACTTTTCATCGTAATCTTCACTGGTTCTACTAGGATTAGCTGTGGTTGGACCAATAAAGCAGACATGTTATGAAGACCTGCTGTGAGAAACATAATTTAAAGTGCTAGCACAGAGTCTGTGTTAGGTTTGCCACTGTTTCTATCACCAACCTAGCTGTACCGTTGTTGGTACAATGGTGAGAAATATGGAGAAAAATACCAGTCTAAACATCATGCAGGTTAGAACTCCTTTTAATATGCTTTGGGTCTATCCAGATTAGTTGTACAAATTGCATTAATATAGTTTAGTTAGCACTAAATTTAAATGGAGCTGTATTATGCATGCAGTCTTGGAATTCAGTGCAGTATCCAGCAAGATTTAGATTAAGGAAATGCGATATCTATACATGTGCAGGGAGCCGGCTCCAGCATGCTGGAAATCCAACATGTTAGAGCAGACTCAACTAATTGAGTCTGCTGGAGCACAGAAACAAACATGCTCCAGAAGACTCTGGTATCATGTGTATTAGCATCCCTGTGTCGATAAATGGCAGCGGGGTGCTTTAAACTCCACCTTGTTCAATGAGCTTTAGCTCAAAGAATCCCATCTCCATTTTTCAGTGAGGGAGACAGTGATACATGTAATTCTCAGGTGCTTTTAATTAAAAGCACTTGCTAATTAAGCATCCCCCTTCCCAACTATGCCTCCCAGAGGCGACTGGTAGGAGGTGCACGAGGGTGCACATGCCCCCCCCGATGGGGACGGTGCCCCCCAAAGGCTGACACCAACGTTGTCAGCAGGGCTGGTGCCCCCCCGACAGGGCCACCACTGTCAGCAGTTTCTGCAGGTGCCCCAGATTCAGGAGGTACCGGTCACTTATGTCCCTGAGCATGTGTAAAAATGCTCAAAGGGTCCTTTCTGGTGCAGCAATGCTGTGCCCCGATCATGAACTAAAACAGAAATTCTCAAAAGTGATCCACAGCTTACAGTGGGCCACAGCATGGGATCCAGGATAAGGTCAACCAACCAATTCTCTCTGTAGTTTCTCTGGTGCCAGGCAGCATTGTGCATTACCTCCTGAATAAAAAGTGGTATAGTAACCTTTATGCAGAGCTGAGAGATGGAGTTAACTGTCCAGGGTGCAAAACCATACTAACACGGTTGCCCTACTTCCCGTTTAGGAGGTAGCCCATAGAAAGCCAACTCAAATAACCGCTCAGGTAACTGCATGGCACTGAGTTTTTAGAAGCCAAACTTTAACTGTATATACAACATGTAAAAGCTCATAGTATAGTTATCTGCAAGGCAGAAGACTAATGGACAAAGGTGACTAATGATCAGGGATCCTGGTTTTCTCTGATAAAAAAAAATCACAAATTCCCTGCTAAAAATCGCAAATTCTCTGATAAAACTCCCCAAATCCACAATTAAAATGAAACACTACTATATATGTAGCTATCAACTAAATGCAATGTTTTACTGATATATTTACAAATTTAAAGCAATCTGGAAGCCTACCAGTGCCTCAATCCCTATAATAAAATTAATTCTAAATACCCATACATTTTGGTATTTGATTTTGAGATTTTTAACTTGGAACATTAGAGCTTCCCCTGCCTTCTCCACTCATCAGGACACAGGTACAGCCCCCTCACTCCCAAGCCACAGCCCCCGAGCCCTGCTGGTACCCTTCACCCCCTACCCACAATCCCCTCCCCCTCAGCCCTGCCAGAGGAGGCCCCTAGCCAGGTCCTCAGGCCTCTGGGCAGCAGCTGCCACAGTGGAACAGTGTGGAGCTCAGCTCCCCCTCCCCCACGGGTGGCACAGCCAGAGCAGAGCCCATGCGGGGTGGGCAGCTATGGGCTACCTGCTGCAGGCAGAGGGACCTGTGCCCTCCAGAACTGTGCATGGGGTGGGGGCAGAGGCAGGTGTAGGGTGCTTGCTGAGGGCTTGGGCTCCTCACCCTGCTGCCTTCCCTCAGAGCCTCCACAGCCCAGCAGGCAGGACCCAGCGCAGCAGGGCGGAGTGGGGCCGGGCAGGGAAGGTCCTTGCTGCTGCAAGCTCTGCACCGCACTGGCAAGATGTCTCCTGCCCACCCCGGAGCAGCGATGGGTGCAACCCTGTGCCACTGCCCCTGCTGTTGCAGGGTGGGCAGAGGACACTTTGCCAGGGCAGCATGGGGCCTGCAGTGACAAGAAGCTTCCCTGCCCAGGCCTGCTTTGGTCTGCCATGCTGGGTCCCACCCGCTGGGCTGTGGAGGCCCCGGAGAAGGGTACCAGGGTGGGGAGCCTACGCCTGCAGTGGGCAGCCTGTCCCCACCCCTACCCCACGCACAGATCTGGGGGGCAAAGGTCCCCCCCCCGAAACGTGCAGTGGTGGGAAGCTAACCCCATTCCTCCTGCCCATGGCCCTGTCCCACTCCCCATTTGGGTTCTGTGGCTGTGCATTCTGGCCCCAGGCCTCAAGCACCCGGCAGGGCAGCCCTAGACACCACCCGGCAGGGCAGCCCTACCCCCAGCTGTGCCCACCTCCCTCCCTCCCTCTCTATGGGGGCCTCAATCTCGCCTGATCCCCACAGACTTACGTGCAGGAGCTGCTGTCCAGGCTGCCTACTCTCCATGGTATCCCCTGCCTGACCACCCTCCTTCTACTCCCCCCAGCCTGCAGAGAGCTCTTTGCAAAGCTGCAAAATCTGTGTTTGTCTCTTAAAATGAGAAATCCACTTTTTTCTCAGGTAAAAGGGGAAATCCACATTTTTCTCCATTTTCTCATGGGAAATGGAAAACCCAGATCCCTGCTAATGACTTAGGTGACAAAAGTGATAGATGCTTTTCAATGCCTTCTTTTCAACAGCTCCTAAAAAATTACCACCTTAAGAACTCCCAAATTTATGCACCCAAATTTGAAGGAACCCAACATTATCATTCACTTTTGGAAACCTAGCCATAAATTTAAAATATAAGAAAAAAAATAGCACCTTCCAAAATGTTTTTAACAGAGATGAATTTTCATTCTGCCTAATGTCATATATACTAGAATTTACCCTCCTAAAATTTGCAATCTAGACTTAAAGCAAAACATTATTATTGGCAAAAGTGGCCAAATAAAATATTGCATTCACTGTACAAAACCAAAGTCAAATACAGACCAAGACAATCCTTTGGTTAGTTCCTTTATAAAATAGATATTGTTTTTGTCATATCTTCCTGAGCTTCCTAGTTTGCATTTTCCTGAATTATTATAAACACTTACCCAGGTTAACAAAGGATGGTGCAGTAGACCCCCTACTGTACTTTTTGCTTCCTTTCTACTGCCTATGAGGTATTAATTTTGAAGGAGAGAAGTGACTCAGTTGTTTTGTGGGTAGAAGTCAATTTTCAGTTACCAATGAGCCTTCTCAGAAAAGCCTCCTAGTGGCTAACGACATATCTCTCATCTATAACACTAGCCAAAAACTGACCCATTTTGATGTTATGCTGCAAATTATGTTAGAAGAAAAGTTATGTCTAATATTTGCTGCTACTTCAGTAGCACCTCTCCCCGGTAGGTATTCAGCATCTGGAGACTTCAGCAATCTGTGGGCTATAGGGTTACCATATGTCTGGGTTTTCCTGGACACGCCCTCCTTTTGGATCCTCCAATTTCCATCTGGGCAGTTTTTTGAAATCTGAACAAATATCAAGGATTTTGCTTTACTCCCCTAGTGGGAGTGGGGGAGGGTGATTGGAGGCAGGGGGCACCATGTGCCTCTGTGCATGCATGCACATATACATGGCTGGCATGCAGCCAGACAGAGGGGTGAGAGCAGCCCTGGCAGCTGGACTCAGGTAAGTCCATGGGCAGCGGGGGTTGGAGGCAGCGGGTGTTGGAGGGCCAGGGCTTGGGGACTGTGAACAGGGGGGAGGTTGAGCAGATAGGTGCATAAGGGGGGCAGGTGCCTGCTGGTGCTGGATGTTGGTGTCTAGGTGCAAGGGCTGCAGCAGGGCACAGGTGCAAGGGGAAAGCACCTGATCCTTCAGTGAGGGAAGGGGGAGGGGGCTCTTTGGGGGAAGCAGGGAAATACATGGCTGGGCTAGTGGCATTTGGGCCAGTGCCCATGCTTGCAGGGGCAGGGCACCTGGGAGATGCTGCCTGGGAGGGGCATGGCCAGACCACCTGGTGTGGTGCAGAAGCCCCAGCCTGGGGTGGGGGGGTGCTACAGGTATCTCCTCCTCTTCCCTCCAGTCCATGCCAGGGCTGGACTCACTCCACTGCCACCCGCAAGAGCCAGAGCTGCTGAAGCTGCCTCATTCTAGTCCAGTCAGGATGGGGGCAGCTGGAGGCACCCTTGGACAGGGCTGGAGGGGTAGTGGGACTATGGGTCAGGAGTTAGGGACACTAGCAGGGCTGGGGGTAGGGAGTGAGGGGCACTGGAGGGGTGGGAGGCTGTGGGCCATGAGAGCAGGGTACTGGTAGCGCCAAGGGGCTACAGTTTAGGAGTTAGGGGCACCAGCTTGGCCTGGGGGGGTGGGGACTATGGGTTGGGAGTGAGGGCCAGGGATCTGCAGGTCAGGAGTAAGGAGCAGCAGCAGGGATGGAGGGCTGTAGGTTGAGAGTGAGGGGTGCTGGCAGGGCCAAGGGTCTGTGGGTTGGAAGGGAGGTGTCTCTGTGACAGGTGTCCTATTTGTGGGAACTGGAAATATGGCAACCCTAGGATGCTAAGAGATGTTGATGTGGACTTCCACATGTGCCCTAAGAATAGTATATTAGTATAAATTTCATTTTGGCATTTCCAGAGATTAGAGGATAAAGTGATACTGATGCTAGCAACTATTTTCCTATTCCCATTTGGGTTTTCCTAGTTGTTCTAAGTTAAGCTTGAAAAATAAAACAGAAAGGGTAGGATTTTTGTAGATGATAACTTTTGGGGAGGGACATAGACAAAATACTGCTTGATAGACAATATACCATCTTAGGTGCCATTGTACCCCTCCTAAAGCAAAAATCATTGCATTCTCACATTTTTCCTGGACCATTGTAGCTACATCACCCCAACATGTCAAGGAGTCCCTATAAGTTGACATCGGCACCCAGGGTGGCTGACTAGAGACCCTCTGGGTTAAAATCTGTGGGGAACACAGCACAGGGGATACAATGGTGGGAGTCTACTACAGACCTCCAGAATCAAGATATTGACCAGG
>NW_017729026.1:8572623-8573055 GCF_001723915.1 Gavialis gangeticus | reverse complement strand
TTGCCAGGGAATTGGCTGAGGCTGCATGCTCCCGGTCCATGGTTGTCATGGGAGACTTCAACTATCCAGACATCTTGTGGGAAGAGCGCTTAGCTGAATCTGAATGGTCACAAAGCTTCCTCACTCAAGAAGTCTATGGGCCAATGAAAGGCAAAGTGCTGCCCGACCTGGTACTGGCAACCGGGGATGACCTAATAAGTGACCTAATGATCAAAGGTGACAGCGACCATGAGCTGATCGCCTTCACCATCCGCCAAAAAGCTGTCAAGTCAGTCAGCAGTGCAGAGGTCCTCAACTTCAGGAGAGCTGACTTTGACAAGCTGAGGAGACTTGTTGGTGAGGCCCTAAAAAAGCCTTCAGTCTGGTATCCCATGATCTCCTCTTGGCAAAACTGGCCAGCTGCAGCCTTGGGTCCACCATGATCTGCTGGCT
>NW_017729026.1:8560503-8571809 GCF_001723915.1 Gavialis gangeticus | reverse complement strand
AAGGTCTGGAATAGCCTGCCACCAGAGGTGGTTCAAGCACCCACTTCGAATGCCTTCAGGAGAAACCTGGATGTTTTTATTGTTGGGATCCTATGACCCCAACTGACTTCCTGCCCCTGGGGCAGGGAGCTGGACTCAATGATCTTCCAAGGTCCCTTCCAGCCCTAATATCTATGAAATCTATAACATCTATGAAATATGAAATGTGTAACGGTCATTTTAATAAAAACCTAAGGAAGGCCATTTTGGAGATGTTCTTTTTTCTACTGGCAAAGGTCAATTTGGTAATGGGGAAAGGAGCTAGGAAGCATAATGGGAAAGAGAAGGAAGCATAATGGGAAAGAAACCTTTCCTGGAAAACTATTATTTGAACTCCATATAGAGCTTTTAAAACATTTCAGATGAACTAAAAGAATCCATTAATAGAGTCAGTACTTATTCTTTTATAAACATACTGCTCTGGAATGTCAACCCCAATGCCATTACTTATGAACCATAAAAACTTTAAAATACTATGAAGTAGAAAGGATGGAAATTAATAGAATATTCAGATTAGTAAAGAGCTTTCCCAACCTGACCTTCTTACTAGTTATACTATCTGTGAATGAATGTCATTACAAGAAACGGAAATATGCACATATCTATTGACTCCTGGGAGGACAAAAGCAAGCTGATTATCACCCTAAAGGAAAAGAAAAAGCTCCCAAGAGTTTGAGGTACTGCCTGACGCTGACAGCTGAAAACAATATGCGCAACTGAGAGAAGAATTATTTCTTTGAAGGACAATGTTTACTGTAATTACCAACACAGTCAATCAATATTATTTTTTGTATAGCCCTTAATTTCCCCCCCTACTCTGATAACAGCTTCATCCCATCCTGGTTTTTACCTGTCTGTCCAGCTGTTAAAAGCAATAAATAACATATCATCCATAACCTGACCTCCATAAAAAGTCACATATCAGTAATTAATGCAGTAATTTGGCTTGACCCAATACTTTTAAACAATAATCCTGTATTCATTGTAAGTTTACTGAACTAAATTCTAACCTGGTATAGGATTAGGTGTACTGCTTTTACATACTCTACCATTTGCATAATTCAAGGAAAAAATGATGACATGAGAAAGAAAAGAGAGAAATCTGTTCTGGAGATAGCACAAAAGGTTCTATCTTTGCTGAACTAGAGATAAGGGCACCACAAATCCCACTGTAGTCCGCTGGAGCTGCAGATGCATATCTGAGGATAAAATGTGGTCCCCTGTATCTATTTGGTGTTTGGGCAATGGTTCCCAGAGTGCTAGTAGTTAGGATGAATTATAAAACAATTTTTTTAAATGTTGGAAAAATTAACTTGTTAAATGTTACTTTCTAATATGTACAAAATCCTTCTTTGGTTTCCTAGGATTTGCAAACCTGTTGACTTCACAAGAATATTTTTTTCTGTTTAAGATGGTTGAAATTATTTCAATGATTGATTCAAAGAAATGTCTGATGGGGTGGAACAGAGCATAACAGAAAGAAGGTATTCAATAATGTTTAAAAATTACACACATACCTTATTTCCCCCACAGCTAGTAGAATTGTTATCCATGAAGGAAATCATTTGGCTAATATTGTAATAATTGATAGGCAGCACTGAGCCTGTACTTCATTTATAATAAAGCTGATTTATGACGTTTTTAAAACACAGCACAAATACTGGCTCTAAATAAATGGGAGTTGATAGATGCTGACATGTGTTCATCAGTCCAATCCTATGTTTGAGCCATCATGCAATAGTAATACTAGATGGCATTTATAAATATTCTTAGTTATATATCAGAAAGCCCAGAACAAAATACCTGTCACTGAAATGCAGCCACCTCTGAGGCAGAATAAGACTTGTATTTAAAGTCAACACAAAAGAAAGAACACTTTCCTGAATTTAAATCACTGCGGATTTGGTTGGTGTAATTTAATTATCCATATGTAATTTAGGACCCACGCCTGAATACACTTACCGGGAAGAGTAATCCCCTTGAGTTCTGCCAGTTCCTATTAGTACAAAATGTGTCACAAGATCATTAACAACCTCAGGTTTGTCTGAGAGATGGCATCTCTGCCAGTGCAGAGAAGTGCTGAAGACATTGGCTATGTCTGAACCATGGCACCAGTGTGTCCTGGCTGAGGCTTTCCTAAACACTCCCCTGCTATCCACTCCACTGGTATATTCCAAGACCAGAAATATGGTAGTGAAACTGCTATGAGGAATCCTTTTTCAGCTACTCTTGACACCTGAGTCTCCAGCATACTTGAGACAGGCCCCTGAGAACAACCTGAGTGGCTTCACACATGGATTTCTAGGTTTGGAGCATATGAAAACAGGAGTAGATGGATAGGATATGCCTGGGAATTGTTAAGCTTGGACATCTTCTTACTGCCACAGTACAGGCATATCTCTTGAGACTAGGCATGTACCTCCTTGATACCGATATCAAGTAATGTAGGTGTCAGACCTGCTCCAGCCATACCCAACATTATTTACCTCAACATATGTGATGAAATGGTACTACTATTGATCTGCTCTAGAAGTTTTCAAGTTGGTGCAGAGAGGTAAAGGAATAATTTCTCTTTTCTGGGAAGGTCATTGAACAGCAACCGATTGTTAACATAAAGTTGGGGCAAATGTACAATTCCAGTATGATAAAGGAGAAAAATGACTGCTGTTCAGCTTCGCTTAACTGAGCATTAGAAGTGAGCGGATGAAATGGTAACTCCAGATTCAGCTGCTCTGGTAAGACCCCTTCCTCCCCTTTTATAGCAATGAAAGTGTTTTGTCCATATATATCCTTAATAGCCTAATAAAGCCAAGGCCTGCAATAGTTCATAACACTTTGGGGGTCATATATCATATACTCCCAACCCTAGGAAAAAAATGCTGCCATTGCTTTAGATATTAAAATAGTTTGTTATGGGATGAATCAAGAAGATAGCTGAAGTAAATCTCTTTCTACTGGGGGAAGATGATCAGGTTGTTGCTGTCCTGAAGAGCTCTGATGGATTTCCATGTGCTGCATAGGGGCTGGCTGAGGTATGAGGGTGCTCCAGTTGGGGGCTAGCTGGCAGGCAGACCCCATCCTGAAGCACCCTCATGCCCCAGCCAGCCCCATCACTGTCTACATGTGCACTGAGGCACACAAAACAACACCACCGCAAGGTACTACTTGTGTTTAGCCAGACTACCCTGTGGTGGCATTTATAAGTCTACTGCAACCTATTAGGGTCACACATATAGGTGCATAGAAACATAGAACCAGAAGGACCTGTAAGATCATCAAATCCAGTCCCCTGCCATGGGCAGGAAGTTAATGGGCTCAGATGAGCTCAACAAGGTGCCTATCCAGTGTCATCTTGAACACCTCCAAGGAGGGTGACTGCACCAAGTCTGCTGGGAGTGTGTTCAAGATTCTGACCACGCTTACAGAAAAGAAGTTTTTCCTTATATCCAACCTGAATTTACTGTCTATTAATTTATGCCCACTGGTCCTCGTCCTCCTTTGAGGTGCCCTCCTGAATAGTTACTCTCACAAGGTTTGTCAGGCATGATCTACCCTTAGCAAAGCCATGCTGATTGCTTTTTAGTACCCCATCCATTACCAGCTTGTAGTTGATGGCCTCCTTAACCAACTTTTCAAAAATTTTACTTGGTCCTGGGACCAAGGTCAGACTGATTGGTCTGTAGTTTGTGGAGTCATCCCTTTTCCCTTTCTTAAAGATGAGAAACAGGTTGGCCTTCTTCCAGTCATCCAGGACCCCTCCTGAGTTCCATGACTCTTCAAACAGCTTGGCCAGCGGTGCTGCTATAAGTTCAGCCAGTTCTTTCAGGGCTCTCAGGTGCAGGTCACCAGGCCCAGCAGCCTTGAAAATGTCCAAGCATTGTAGAAGATCCCTCATGCGTTCTGGGCTGGTTTTGTGTAGGCTTTTACTATCCCTGTATTCCCTGGGCCTCTGGTCAGGTGAGCTGCCCCCATTGGGTTTCACAAATACCGAGGCAAAGTATGTATTTAGGAGTTCTGCCTTTTCACGGGCTGTGGGCTGCCCCTGAGTATTCGATAGGAGTCCCACAGTGGAGCCCAATTTTTTTTTGCTCCCTATGTATCTGTAGGAGGACTTTTTGTTGCCAGTTTGATATCCATGTCTGCCTTAGCTTTCCGTAGACAGTGATGTTTTACTGCAAAGCTAATTAATCAGCTAAACATTACTAATTAATTACTCATTAATCAGTAAACATCTTGTGTTGACATGCCGTCAGTGACTTTGTGTACCTCAAGTGTGCAACCAGGAACACTTTAATATGTGGATTTTTTTTTAGAGGGCAGGTATACATCACTTTCCAAACTTAAAGGCCCTCTTTGACATCTCAAACAAAGCACTCAAAATCACACTGGAGAATCTTAATTCCTTCAACATGATGAGGTTAAATTATCAGTGAAAGTGATTTTATAGGGAGATATTATTGTGTTTGGCTGAGGTTTTAGCTGTCAGAAATATAGGCAAAGGACTAGGACACATGAAAAGAGGCCAAAACAGGGAAGAAAAGGCACTCCCTTTTAACACAGAAACTCCAGCTCTAGTTCACCTCACACGCAGTAATTCATACAGTATAACAAAAAGGAGCAAATTTAATTTAACACAACATGCTGTCTCAGTTCAGTCATGGCCCAGGTCTGGTCCAGCATGGAGACTGAATTACCTTTTAGCTCTGCAGAGGGAAGTCTCTACTGTCATTGGCAGGCAGTGTGGGAAAGTTTGTAGTGCAGCTGCCGGTACATTATCTAGTCCGCAGTCAGATAGAGGGCCTCAGATTCCACTACAGCCAGTTGCTCAATCTATGAGAACAAAAAATATTGTTAAAATTCTTTTAAAAGAGATTGTAATTCAACAAGATGATGTTCCTGGATGTGTTGTAAACATAAGAAAAACATTAGTGTATTTCCTGAACTACAAGCCTCAAATGCCTCATGAATGTTTTGCTACTCAAACTGGATTAAGCAAAATATGAGCATCTGAGAATTTTTGGTGGTGGTTGCAGGGTTACAAAATTAGCTCAAGTTTGTGTATACTTTTTTTTCCATGAAATGTAAACTCATTCCTCTCCAAGGTATTTATTATCTTATTATCAGCTAAGAACATCGCCTAGAAACAAGATTAGCACAAGTGTGTTCTAGTCTTACACACATACATACACATAGCTATTTATCCTGACTATACTTTGAATTTTAGACTAGCTTGAATATATATTATGCATACTAGTCCAAGTTCCCAAGCCAAGTAGTTCATCATGGTTAAGGCTCATCCATGTCTGTAGCTAATGGTGCACAAAGGTCAAATGGTCACCACCATGCCTGGCTGTCTTTGGTTCCCTACCCACGTGCCCACCACAGCTGGATTGGATAAGAGTGGCCTTTAGCAAAAATCTGTTGCAATATTCAAAATGCATAACTTGTGATGTGCAGTGAAACACCTCAGCAGCTTGGTTACCACATACTGTATGGAGAGCATAGTGCCAGAAAAAAATATTAATGACAAAATAATTCTAAAATACAACACAATTGGACTACATACCAAATATACATGTGTGCATGTGTGCTAAATATTGTAGAATTTATTTTTGTATTAACATGTAATATACATATTTTTACCATAGTGGTCTATTTTCCATTATTTTTAAATTTCATTTCTATTTCTTTCCTATTTCTTTCTTCAGTGTATTCCAAGAACAAAATGAACCTAGTGATTTTGGAGTCAAACTTTGGAACTCACCATATTCAATTGGATTTAAATTTTTAAAAAAAGATCTTGCTTACTCAGACCCAAATGCATTTTAGAAATCAGGGCCTTGGACCTTTAAGTTGCTGAGCCTTAACTTAGAAAATCACTTCAGCATGTGCATAATTTCAGACCAGGTGAGCAGCCCCATTGACTTCATTGGGACTACTCTTGGGCTTCAAGTTAAGCAAGTGCTTTGGTGAAATGGGACCTAGACCTCTGTTTAACTTTATTTTATCAGGCTAAATAGGCCTCTAACTAAATTATAATTACATGGTAGGATGAGAAATTAGAGATAAAATAATGATGAATTACTGAGCACACTTGTCCCACTCACAGTCACAAGATATTATTAAGAATGATCCTGAAGCAGAACATTCAAGTTATTTTCCTAGAAACTATATAATTCCACTAAACAGAACTCCTAATTTCGAAGGACAGAACAATCATGTACTTAGCCTGTAATGATATGGTTAAAATTAGCATGCTCAGCCACTGCATGGTAAATACCGTGTAGTCAAATGATGAACAGTTACCATTTCCAGTAATTAACAGAAAGCTTACATCATATTGGTGCTTTGTAATTTAAAGCAGTACCCAAAATTTTGTAGATTCATCACTACTACTGAATTCTAATGGTATTGTGTTTGTATAGATTAAAGGGTTGAAAAAGAACAAATAAGAATACAATACAGTGTGGAATTCTGGATCTAAAGGTGCTGTTTAGTCCAAATGCTATCTCTGAAATAATTTTTTCTTGCTTTCAGAGTTTTTGGCTGTAGCTGTGTTGGTCTAAGGACATAGGCAGGCAAAGTTCTTTGGATAGATGTGATATCTTTTATTAGACCACATCTACCCAAAGAACCTTGCCTGCCTCTGCCTTGCTTTGTTTCAGGTTACAGTGGAATGTGTATAAACATGACAAATGAAATGCAGGAGATTTCTTGCTTTTATCTACATTTCACACAGACATCCCAATCAGTGTTATAGTGCCTGTCACAACACAAACAGATATGTCCCAGTAGCGAACAACCTCCTGATACAACAGAAACACCTTAAAGACATCCAGCCCCATACTGCCAAACAGAAATGGAAGGGAGTTTTGGCTCACCAATCATACTGTTTTATGGGATCGTGCATTTTTGGTCCCCAGGTTGCAGTATAAAGAAGGTCTAGTCTTGTGGAAGATGTTTGGGGTGATCAAGAGTTGAAGTCAGGAAGGCATTTTTTAGGGTTACCATATTTTTGGGTCCAAAAAAGAGGACACCTGTTACATGGGGGCGGGGAGGGGGCAGAATATGATGGTGGGCGGACAGTGACATGCTGGTGCCCTGTCCCTGCCCATTCGGTTGCCTGTCACTGCCAGGCCACAGCCCCTGGCAGCCCTGCTGCTGCCCCTCACTCCCAACCCACTGAACCCAGCCCTGCCAGTGCCCCTCACTCGAACACTGCAGTACCCTGCACCCCTGGGCCATGATGGTGCCCATCACTCGCAACCTGCAAGCCACTCCCCTGTCCCTGCTGGTGCCCCTCACTCCAGACTCACAACCCCCTGGTACTGCTAGTCACCCGCACTCCCAACCCAGAGTCCCCCTCCCTCACCCAGGTGCCCCACAGTCCCAAACCACAGCCCCCGTCAGCCCTGCCAGTGCCCCTCATTCCCAACCTGCAGCCCCCTGCCCCCCCTGACCTGCGAGAGGGGCCCCAGCTGCCCCCATCCTGACTGGGCCAGAGCGCAGTGGCTCTGATTCATGCAAGCAGTAGAGGAGTGTGTCTGGCCCCAGCGTGGGATGGAGGGAAGAGGAGGGGAGGCTTGTGGTACCCCCTGCCCTGGGATGGGGCTGCTGTGCCATGTCAGCCAGCCTGGCCACAGCACCTCTCCCTCATCTCCCTCTTTCTTCCCCCCACCCCAGCGTTTCTTGGCCGCTCAGCCCTTGCAAGCACAGGCGTCAGCCCCTGTGCTGCCAGCCGGGCCATAGAGTTCCCCGCTGCCCTCAAAGCCCCCCCTGCCCCTTTCCCCACTGGAGAACAAGTTACCCCCCTGCCCTATCCCAGCCCCTGCCCCTGCTCCCATGCCCTCCTGCCCTGACCAAATGGCAAGGTTTTTCCTTTGCTCCAGGGGTGGGAGCAGGGGGAGGTGATCGGAGGCTGCAGGGAACAGGACATGGCTCTGCGCATGCCTTCACAGTTGCAGGCTGGTACGTCTGTGCTCCCTGCTGCCTCCAGTTGCCCTCCTCCTGCTGCCACCAGCAGAGCAAAGGAAAAACGTGGGCATTTGGTCAGATTTTAAAAAACTTGCCTGGACAGAGATCGGAGGGCTTAAAAAGAGAACATGTCCAGGAAAACCTGGTTGTATGGTAACCCTACATTTTTTCACTTGGTCAGGTTTCCCTCTATAGCATGGGGCATAGTCCTCCTAGGATCTTCTGAGCATGTATGAATGTATAGTTCCCTGTCACTGCAGTGTCTGGGCATTGGCAGGGTCTTCATCTCCCCCAGTTTTATCTCTGGCATTGTTAGTGTTTTGTATCACACCTTGCTGTGTGAAAGTGTCAAGTAACAATTTTATGGGTTAATGGCCACTTACAGACACAGAGAATTGGACTTGATGGCCCAAGAGGCTCCTTGCAGTCGGGATCTTTTTTGTGCAACAGTGATCTAGTTATCCTGGTTCTACCTTTGACTTCCTGCTGTAGTCTTTGGCACATAATAAGAAGGCAGAAGCTCTTGGGGTCAAATCACGATTATGACAAGAAACATTATTTTTTTGTTGTGGGCAATTAATTTTCTCTTTGCATCTATTTCTTCACAGGGAAATAGTCCAAAGAACATTTTATCCTTTTCATAACTATAGCAATTCAGATTTAATAGAAGTTTTTTTGTTAAAAAATGTTTTATAAAGTAAATTAAAATTCTCTGTAGTGCTTTGCACTTATTCTAAACTGGATTCATACCTAAAATGTGTTTGAAATAGTTAGATGGTTTTACTTGGTGAAAATTGTGTTTTGTGGGCTTCTAACATAACAAAAATTAAAAATGACTGCATATATCACAAAAAACTTAAAGAAAATTAATTTATTTCAAATCCTCTATAATAGAAACATATTTTCAAAAATGTATTTTTTTCAAGAAGTCATTCCTGTTTCTTTGACTAGCTCTATTAACAGAGTTGTGGATTTATTACATACTGTCTCTGAATGTTTGGAAGGTGAAAAAGAATGGCAAAAGTAGAAATATTTGTACTGGTTACTCATGAGATCTAAGATAATTTCATATTTTAACTCCAAGAATAATCATATGAAATAACTTGCAATTGTTTTAATGTGGTGGTATTCCTTTCTTTTAGAGGAGCAAATTAATATGCATTTATTTAACCTGTCATTACATCATACAGTACAGCAGTCACTAAGCAATTACAAAGGTAATGGTTACCATGTAACACTGACAGAGCCACTGTTTGGCTCTTGTAATTTGTACTCAGTAAAATGCATTTTCCACATGATGAATGAAGTAGCCAGGAGAGCAGTCAATGCAGCATGAGATTTGCCAGAACAAAGATTAGTTTTAGAGTCTTGTAACCGGCTTCAGTATACAATAGTGTGTCTGTTCTTTGGATTTTCTGTTCTGATTCAAAACTCCATAGCACAAAATCAGCAGGGGAGAGGGGCATGTTTCTGGAAAAAAGCAGCTCAAAGGACAAAATTTACCCTATGGAAAGAACCAGTCCAAGGCCTATGAAACTCAAGTCCCACCATTATCATGTAGACTCTTCCTCCCCACAACAACACTTCTGAGGGCTACTCTTCTGACAGAGCCAGAGATGCCAGGACATTCATCCACAGACTCTCTTTTGTGTTTCAGGATATATTTAGAAAGATAACTGAAGGCCCTCTCAAGGCAGGACATTCATCCACAGTCTCCTGGACAATAGCACTGGCTTATAATGCCCCTGTCCAGCAAAAACTTGCAAAAAAACAATAGGGAACAATCCCAAAGCTCTACATGTGTTACTCAGGGGGTGGAGAGGCAAACAGAATCATTTCCAGTGCTATTAAGGTTCTCAGGATAAAGTAAATGGCTGCTCTTTACCTCACCAACTGGACCCAGAAGGAGATGTGGACAAAGAACTCAAAGGACTCGTGCACGTGATGAAAATTGCCTGTTTGTGTGGTTTAATTGCATCACACTTTACATATATGGGAATTTATTGAAATTTAAATGAGTTTGTTATGTTGCAAACTAAACCACTGCTGTGGAGGGAAGGACTAGGGCCCCGTGCAGCTCAGGGCCTGCTGGCAGCTCATCCCCCAGCTGCAGGCAGGCTTCTCAAAAAAAAAAAAAAAAAAAGGATTGGATCCCTCACCACTTTTTCCCCCCCGACAGCCTGCCTGCCTGAGCTGCTGGTGGGCTGAGTGACCCCTGAGCTGGCAGGGGGCCCTAATCCTTCCTTATATGGCAGTGGTGCCCCACAGGACCACCCAGGTGGACAGTTAGTGGGCCAGGGGCTGCCCCACCTCAGAAGCAGCACCTGCCAGATCCAACTTTTCCTCAAGCCCCCCAGAGCTTCGAGCACACTGTGCACCATCCGCACCACTTCTCCAGCTGCCAGCATACCAAGCCATGCTTGTGCTGCTTCCATGCACTGCCCCAGGGACAAGCCAGACCTTCCTAGGTGGTCTCAGGTGGCTGAAAGGCAGCAGGGACAGTGCACGTGGTGCTGGAAGTCCCAATGGGCTCAGGGAAGAGTTGGGTCTGATATGTGCTGCCTCTGAGCTGGAGCAGCCCCCAGCCCACTAACTGATCACCCAGGTGGCCTCGGAGGGCACCACTGCTTTGGAGGGAAGGACCAGGGCCCCCTGCAGCTTAGGGGCCACTCAGCCACCAATAGCTTTGCCCACATCTGTGAAAGAGGCGGGCAGGCTTCACAAAAAAAAAAGGATCTGGCCCCTCGCTGTAACAGTGATGGAAGCCCCTAAATCAGGGATAGGAAAAATACAGCCCATGGGCCAGATCTGACCTACCAAGCCATTCTATACAGCCCACAGGGCTGCTAAAAATTTAAAAAAAAATTAATATTTATCTGCCCCGGCTACCTGTCAAAGATGACAGGACCCAGCAGCAGTAGGACCCAGGAGAAGCCACAGCAGGACTCTGCAACAGCAGGGCCCACCCAGCCCTGCCCCCCCCGCCCCAGTCAGAAGCCCCTGCCTAGAAGAGGCTTCTGGCTTAAGACTATGGGAGCGTTCATGTCTCCCTGCACCAGAGCAGGAAATTCAGGTAAGAAGTGGGGCGGGGGGGGAGGGGAGGACCACAGGTGATCACCCCAATCCTTGGGACTGGACTGGGCTGGCTCCTGCTGAGTCCTGTGGTCCGGCCATGCAGCCAGGAGCCACATTGTGCAGAGCAGCTGGCAAGCGGGCTGGAAAGTGGTGGCGGGGCCTGGGGGAGTGGAAGCAAGGGGCGTGCAGGAGCACAGCGCCTGTGCTGTGCAGGCCAG
>NW_017729026.1:8554115-8555503 GCF_001723915.1 Gavialis gangeticus | reverse complement strand
AGGGGAGGACTGCAGGCAATCATCCTAGTCCTTGGGGCTGGGCCAGCTCCTGCTGAGTCCTGCCATGGTGGCCATGCGGCTGGTAGCCACATGGTCTAGGAGTGACTGGTGGGCAGGAAAGTGGGGAAAGCAGTGGTGGGGGTGGGAGGAAGTGGAAGCAAGCAGGAGTGTGGGAGCACAGGGCCAGCACTGGTGGGGCCCAAAACAGGGCTTAGAAGCACAGGACATGTGTTGGCAAAGGTCTATAGAGCTGGACTGGGCTGCACCCACAGGGAAAGAGAGGGGTTGGCCCGGCTCCATAGAGGCCCTGCTAGACAGAAGTCCATGTTCCTACCTTCCCACTCTGGGCCCTGCCGGTGCTGGCCCTGGGGCACCGGTGCTGGCCCTGTGCTTCTGCCTGGGTATCACTGCGCTCCCGCTCACTCCTGGTGCTTTCTGGTGCAGCCACTCAGAGCCTGTGCAGGGCAGCCATGGCAGTGCAGAGTAGACACAGGGCAGCCCTGCATGGGCTCTGAGGAGCTGCACCAGGAAGTGCTGGCAGTGAGAGGGGGAGAGGCCACTTTTCCCCCATGCAGAGCGGTAGCTTGTCCCACACTGCCGCTGCTCAGCCTGGGCCCCAGAGCCAGCTCCAGGCTTGCCTGTCAGGGCTGAGCAGAAGCAGCAGCAGCAGCAGCAGCAGCAGCAGCTGGGCATAAACTGCTGCTCAGCATGGGGGGAAGTGCCCCCCCACCCCTTGCCACTGCTGGGCAGTTATTGGTGCAGCAACTTGGAGCCTGTACCATGCTAGTCTGCAGCGCAGCTCCTTTACTGCTGCCTCTGGGCTGCTCAGCACGGCAGCAGTGACAGTGTGGAGCAGCTGCAGGTTATCTCACAGGCAGCAGTGAAGGAGCCACTCTGCAGTCTAGAGCAGTGTGGGCTGCGGGCAGCTGCACCAAAAACTGCCTGGTGGTGGTGAGGGTTAGAGGCTGCTTTCCCCTGCACCATGCAGCAGTTTCTGCCCAGCTGCTGCTACCACTGCTCAGCCCCAACAAGAAAGCCCAGAGCCAGTGTGGGGCGCTCAGGGTTGCAGCTGCATGCATTGGTCCCCACTGCTACCGCTGCATGTGGCTAGGCAAAACAGAGCGGGCATGGGGCACATTGGGCCTGCGCACTCTTGGTGGTGTTGGGGAGGTACCACAGGGTGCTGAGGCTCTGGGCATTTGTGGGGTGGGTGTAGACTGGCTACAGTGGGCATGTGCGGAGAGGGGCTCTCATGCACACCCCACATACCCTCAAGCCCTTCCCACAAACCCTGAAGCCACACCCTCCCCCACACACAATCACACACCCCACAAATACCATACCCACACACGCACATCCACACATCCCCACAACCCCCCCATACCCAC
>NW_017729026.1:8523167-8553850 GCF_001723915.1 Gavialis gangeticus | reverse complement strand
CACACACACCCCACCTACTATACAAGAGTAGACTGCATTTTGAGCTATTATGTAATCACTTCTATATATACAGCACAAACACATGCAAATCAGGACAAACTATATATTTTTAATTAAATTAAAATATATTATTATGGGTGTTTGATTTTTAGTATATAATTTGTTTTGATTTTTATTCCTATTCTAAAATGGCAAACCTTTCTTCCCCAAAGGAGTACTTCCAGGGGCAAGGGAAAGGACTTCCTGTCCCAAGATGGCGACGAGGAGCCGGGGCCCCTGTCAAAGGGCAGGGCTACCCATGCAGCCCTCAACAGCTTGCCAAAACTCGGTAAGTAGCCCTCCACCTGAAATAATTGTCTGTCCCTGCCCTAAACTGAAACGGTGGGTTTTTAAGTGTCACAATTAAAAACCCATCATTTCAATTTAGGTGACTAAATCCCTGTCATGTATACAAGTGCCCAAAGAGCACAGAACCACTTCCGTCAGTAACAACCTCTTACTAACTATATTTGTTGTACTTGCTTTAAATTATAGTTTGAATTAGGGCTGTTTTTAAAATACTCATTGTATATTTAGTCAATGATTTTTTTTTGTATCCAATTACCTGTGGATGCCCACTTTTCACAAGACAACCACTCTTTTTCCAATCTCTCAGTTCTAATCCTCAAAGGGAATTTACAAAACACCTTTCGTAGATGAGCCTATGAATTTCACTTCATAAATCTACTGGATAAAAAAAGCATGGATTAAATATAGACAATGAATTTATGGTATATTATAACCCATCTGCCATCTGATAAGCCCAGGTAACCTGTCTGCATTTTACCAGCTACATTCTTCTATCACCAGTTCAACATTCCCCCTTCCCTCCTGCCCCTCCACCTCACACCTACTGTTTCTCATCCCTCTCATCCTCACTGCCACACATTTGCATTTTGCATATTGTCTTCTATTCTACTCAGGAGAGCACACAATTCACCAGCAGACTCTCCCTGTTCCTGAAGAAGGGTGTTTGTGCCCAAAAGCTTGCAAAGAACAATTTTTCCAACTATTTAGTTGGTTTAATAAAAGATACCATATCTACCCAAAGAGCCTGGTCTGCCTATATCTGGTTGTGGGTTTTCAAGAAATTGTTTAATTTCTTTAATATGAAATTATTAGAATAGCTATATGGGATCCAGTCCAGAGAAAAATTTTGAATTTTGTTTTCCTTCAGATCAATAGAACATTCATTCTTTTCCAGGAGATGTTCAGTGTCTTGGAGATTAAGGATAATATATCAGGTATCAGAACAGATCTGAAATTCAGATAAATGGTATTTTGACTGAATATGGCCAGCAGGATTTGACTTATGGGCTTTTGTACCCAAATTCAGCAAATAAGTGGCTTCATTGACAAATTAAATCTCAATAATGCATCCCTTGTCTTTAAGACAGGGCTGTCCAACTGGTGACCATAAAGCACATGTGGCCCATTGGCCCCAACAGCCACTGCTACCTCTGCCATGCAGCAGGGGAAAGCCTGAGGTTCCACACACTGCTGCTGGAGCCATGCAACAGTAGGGGGTGCCACTTGCTGCTGGAGTCACCCTCACAATGTGGGAGGAAGGGGGTGGAAGCCTTGGGTTCCCACCCCAGTAGTGTGTATCTCATGCTATATGTAGCGTCCAGCTGCAATGAAGTTGGACAACCACACTTCATTCCTACTTTTAAGAGCAACTGGTCACTAGACATTATCACAGATAAATGACAGCATGTACTGTTGGTAATTATACCTGTTTGTGGAGGAGTCAACAAAGGCATAAGAAAACATCAATAAGAAATGTGACCTACTGGAGGCTACAGTCAAAATAACATCTTAAGTATCAGTTCAAAACCTAGGTTTCACATGAAGTTCCTTAATTGCTATAAAAGAACAGTCAGTTAAGCCTGTTTGGGCCTGCACAGTGTATTGGTCTAGTGTAGCTCAGGCATGCCAGCTTCTCTAATTATGGCTCCCAATTGAATCCAGCTGCCTGATTCCCTGGCGTGAGCAAGCAGATAGCCATTTATCACTGGGTTGACTGAGCATGGGTTTCAGCTTAAGTCCAGAGTGAAGTCATAGCAAGATTGCTTAAGAACTCTACCACAATTTCTGCTATAAAACATTTCCCAGTTAATACAACAAGAGATTCTAGCATCAACAGTGAAGTCTCCTAAAGAATATTCTTGACTGTATTTCTCAGATCACACTTCACTAATGCTGCTGTCAAGGCAGAAGCATTCCTAGATTCAGACCTTTGAGCATGGATGTGGAAAGTCCTTTAACTATTAGGCATGCACTGGGGAAATGCCAGAATTTATGCAGGGGTGTAAACAAGCATTTGTGGGACATGGCTCAGGTATAGGCAGCTTAGGGCCTTGCTACACATAGCACTTTGAGCTGCTTAAATGTTGTTCCGTGTTAGTGCTAGCTTGAGTTCAGATCAGTCACACCTTAAGGCTAAAAACCTTCTCGGTCCCCCATCTGCACAGCTGCAACTTGCCACTAGAGGGCTGGCAAGCAGGGGACTGACTAGAAGCTACAGCTGTGAGTTGCCATTACAAGGCAGGAAGCCAGGACAGGCTTTTATCTCTCTAGGGGGGGATGTGTGAGAGATGGCTTTGGCAGGGGGCATGAATCTGGGTGGCAGAAAGCTAATGGGGTGAGTGATGGGGTGAGTAATGAAATGGGAGGTGGAAAGGAAATGGTGGTGGGAGAAGAGTGGTGAAATGAAGTCAGCCAGCCACTGAAGAATAAAATAAGTAAAAAATAAACAAATAAATGAAAAAGAGGAAGTAAATTAAAGACAGTCTCATGTTTTGGATGGGTGTGCAGGGCAGGGGAGGGAAGTGCTGGTCATGCTTCCCACAGTGGCTGGAAGGTGGAAGCCATGAGGGAAGGTGCTTTTGGGTAACTATTGCCCTACCCTGGGAAGGAAGCCCCAGTCCATGGGGACCTATTCCACCCCCCTACCTTGTTCCCCTCCCCTCCCCTAACCCCAATTCTGCACTTGTCCATGCCTTGTGACCTAGCTAGCTGGCATGTGCTCTGCAGGCTGTTTGCACACGGTTGCACCCCTGGGGGTGGGAAAGTCAGGCTCCTGGGCGTCGGAGGGGGCATTGGCTTAGTGCTAGGATCAGCCAGTGGGCTGTAGAGTTCAGGGGATAGAAAGTGTGTCCACACGGAACAGGAGGGTGAGGGATGGACACTGCATCCTGGGTTTCTGGAGGACTGAAACTTGGGCAGTTCATCTATGGGAAGTAGGCACGCATTCATGGAACACAAGCTGGGTAACATGGATCAGCGATAAACGTGCCCTAGTGTCATGTAACTTTAAGCCAACCAAAGTATGCTTAAAACTAGCTGAAACTAGTTAAAACATGATGGAGTTGTGTGTTTAAATAGCCTTACAAATCTGGGCCCTAATTTCAGTTGAAATCTCTGGGAGTTAGGCACTTGCTACCTATCTGTATCATTAGGTGCTTCAGTACTTTAAAAAAGCTGGACTGAGTTCCTAGGCAGGCAGCTGGAAGGTTTTGTATCATGCTCCCTCTAGCAGGCTGGGAGGACAGGTGACCTAAGAAGGAACCAGTCTTCATGGGCAGGAGGGGGTGGGGGGGATGGGACAGAGTAGAGGTATAACCAACCCTGAGCATAGCATAAACTAGCACCTGAGCAACAATGCTTTCTGAGGTCAAATTCTGTAAAAGACTTCCCAAAGTGAAAGAAAAGGCTCAAAACATCATGACATTGCCTTACAGAATAGGTCCCCTCACCCAGAGACACATGGTAGACCATGGAGGTTGCTTTACTAATCCCCAGATTCTTTGTAGCATGAAAGCTCCAGGCCTTAAAGGACCAAACAAAGATCAACTTCCCTGTTGCAGCATTTTAAGCTTCCACTAGCTCTGTCAAACTGCAGACTAAGTTGTGTCTTCTGGAGCCCCTGGCTATCTATAGAATTAGGCTAATTAGGAGAAGACGGAGCAGATAGAAAAGGAACACCTCCTATAGTTCCCAAGCTTATAAGGGCCTATGAAAGGGCTTTTATTCCAAAAAATTTACAAATCCTACTGGAATCTCAGGAATAAACTTGTCTTAATACACAGCAAACCAGGTAGGGATGAAATGATGTGTGTCCAGAGCTTAAAGACAGAGAGTCCAACTTCAGTGATGCCACAAATTAGCTTTGAATGTTGTTCTTAAATGGAAATAGTTTTGTATATTTTACTTAAATATGAGAGAGATTCCAGGGCCTACATAGAGATTCCCAGGCCTTATCACACTCATTGTATTTGACTGGTACTTTTAATATTACCCAGTCCCATCAGCATACATCTAACCCCAAATCAGTTACTGAGATGCAATACATTACTGCCTTACACCCAGACTTAAATACTTTATCTTGGACAAAAAAGCATAACTGAAGGGAATAATTACTGTAAGTGATATATAGTATTATTATTTGCTCTTCATAAATTTTGAAATGGAGACAGTGTGGCAGAGGCTAGAGGAATGAAACAAAATTAAGAAAATGAAATTTTCATTTGGGCTATACAGTGGTTTCCCATGAGAAATGATAGAAACCTCATTATGTGGGATACTTAAAGTAAGATTGGTCAAAGCTGTGGAACAATATTGCCTTGGCAGGGAGATGAGCTAGATGATCTAACTGAGCTCTTCTGTCTTTGACTACTCTGATTCTAGGGATAATTCATAATTTGGCTTCTGCCTTTATTTCTTACACATTATAAGAGAGAAAGAGAGAGAGAGAGTCAAATAGCATAGCCAGCTTCTTGACTACTTAAAAGTTATCAATGTTTGGGTGTAGATTTCTTTTAAATTAGAATTAGGAGCTAAGCATATTTTTAAAAATATATTTTATAATGAAATTTCAGTATTGTAAACTAGGAATCATCACTTAAATCTGCAATGGGCCTTTTGTGTTTCTTTTTTTCTCTTTCACCCCTTTCTTTATTTTTTAACAGCACCAAGCCTAAACTATGAGTTATTGGCAGTACCTCTGCTGAGCTATTTGCCTGAATTATTTCTGCAGTAAATCTCTAGAAATGTCTACTTAAGCAGTAAGGGTCATAAATATCTCATGGAAGCCATAAAATACAACAGAATTTTGGAAGTTATAATTTTAATGGATATAACTGCACTATAAATGAAGGGCCCCTGAGACCAAGGCTAAAGTAAAATTTATCTAAGTGAGCTGCGATGCTAATCCATCTGCAAGTGATAAATTATCTTCTGTCCCAGGTGTGACATATTATCCAAAGGGTGCCTAGTGATTAAGGACACAAAGGTATAGATGTGGCTGAAGTCCAAGTAAGCCCTGAGCAATTAGTGGTGACTGGAAATTGTCAACAATTCCTGTGAATGTTTGATAGTTTCCTTTGCTCTTGGGTTTGCCAAGGCACACACTCAGGAGTATCTGTAGTTAATCTCTAGTGTGTGCATGGATCCCAGTGACAGGGGCCCAGATAGAGAACCAAGCAGAAACATGTTGTGTTTAGACTGGTTGGAATCTGTGTTTCTAGAAGGTGCTAGGGTAAATCCTACTCACATTAAGAGCAAAGGCAAAATTAAAGAGTAATTTACCACCATTAGTCAAAGGCAAAAAGCAGAGAATTTTTTAATGTAAACGATTATTTCATTTTGGTCAGAAACAAAAAGCCCTCCCATTCTTAAGAAAACAAAAGTAGCTGTTGAAACTGCTGAATTGCATTGTGGTATGGTTATAAGCTGTAGTAACTCTAAAAAGATTTCCTATGAGGCAAGCACTATTGCCATAAATTTACAGCAAAAATTGTTTAGCCAACAACATGTTGGCAGGATGTGTTGGTCCAGATACACAAACTGGTCAATATCATTACACAGGCGGATATTTCAGATTGTAAAAATGGTGACTCATCAATTGCATTGTAATTACAATGCAACTGTATATAACTTCATGTCACTGTAAAGAACAACCTCTGATTCACTTCTTTAAAGAGAGTGTCAACAGTTTCCAGGGAGTCTCACTCAGACTCCCCAGAAAAATCCAAACTATACATGGAAGAGCTCCTTACTCTTCCAAATATATGCTGGTCTTTTTGGACAGGACTGAGTGAAAATTAATTTGGTTTGCAGAAAGTCCATTGCCAGTGACAGCATAACAAAAGACTGACTTCTTCATTTGAGCTCAAAGTGTGTTTGGGCACTGGATTTGGGGAGGGAAGAATATATTTTTACTTTTAAATGTTCTCAATTTACTACAAAAAATAGAGCGACATACTGAATAGACTAGACGGTGTTTCAGGATTTAAAACTTATACACAGGGACCTCACCCCATGGCATTATTCATACACTGTCAATTTGAATGGTAGAACTGTACCTGAAAAACCTGAATTTGCACTGAGGCTCAACAGTACAGTCAGTTGTTAACTCTCAGTGACCTGGCTAAAGTCATTTATTTCACCATTCTAATATTTATGATTCTTTAACCTTTTTTTAAACCTTTCTAGCACCCAAGCTAAAAATAAAAGGGTCCCAAGTAACTGAGCAAAAGGAATTATTGGGGGATCTAAGAGTTAAAGGAGAGTTTTGGTGGCTTGTTTATATTACAGTAATGTCTAAGAGTCTCACCAAGATTAAAGTACTGCTATACCAGGTCCACATAATCATACAATACCCAATGACTGTTCATTATAAAATGCAGAAACTGGGCCCAGAACTCAAGACTTCCATCTCTCATGGGATTCTATAGTGCGATGGTGAGAGCACAGCTTCTGTTTCTGGACAAATAATCATGAACTTTTGCCTATACCATGACCAAGTTTCATCAAGAATGATTGTGATATGCCACTCCCAACTGAGACTAGCCATTAGCCTAGTTGCTAGGGAAGGGATGGACAAAGTCCGGCCCATGGGCCAGATCCAGCTGGCAATGGACTCCATTAACCTACAGTTCCTGCCCACATGGCTGGGGCTGCTTTCTATGGAGGCCCCAGCAGCAGCCACACTGTGATAGCGTGGGGCCAGGGTTTCTGTGGAGACCAGCCCCAGCAGCACTGGCAGGGTGTGCAGCATGGCAGAGAGCTGCTCCAGGGCCAGGCTGGGATATTGCAGCGGTGACTGCATGGTCTGGAGCCAGGACAGAGCAATGATCTGCAGCCTATATACTCCGGGCAGGGGTGTGCAGGCAGCAGATCATGACTGTGTCACAGCACTGCATGCTGGATCTTGCAGCGGTGACAACATGGTCTGGAGCTGAGGCAGAGCTGCAATCTGCTGCCTGTGTGCTCCTGCCTATGTATCTAAACCACTGCCTTCTTCCTTATGTCCTCCCTAATCCCTAAGATTAGCTAAGAGCAACCTCCTGAACGTACCATCTGTGCACCAAGTCAGCTTGGCAAAAACATATGGTATGTAATTTTCTGTAGCAGTGCCTTTGCTCTGGAACTCCCTCTCACTAGTGTTACAAGACCTGTTTATCTGGGTCAGTGTTCAGCAAACAAGTTTAAGTTGGGGTATTGTCTGAGGAGGTTTATTTATAGATATAAATTTATATGTTATAATTTGGGGGGGTTTTTTACAATAAGCTGTCATTAGCCTTTTTTTGGAAAGGCTGTCATGTAAATCTAATAAATAGATAAAGCATCTGCAGTTGGTCCATAGCACTGCTTCTGGCATTGGTAGCAGTAGTGCAAAAAGTTGTGGGACTGTCTCCTGTTTTCCTTCAAAGCTTGGCTCAAAGTACTCTATAACAGGTATTCTCTTAGCCTGTCTTAAGTTGTTACTATAAAATCAAAGGCTCTTTGGTCACTTTAATGGCATGAAAGTTGAACACACAATAAATCAGTGGCTCTCCAGGCTTTGACGTTTTTGCTACTGCCGATGTCAAGTGACTCTTTATGGATAGTTTGGTCTTGAGACAATTACCAGCACTTGTACAGATGCCCCTATTAAAGTCAAATCAATACGAGATGGCTGCAGCTGTCATGTTCCATTGGACTCCAATTAGTCTACACTGAATTCCTTATTTGTTCCTCCCAACAAACTAAGGCCTTTACTCAAGAGCTATATTTTGGTTTAACCTATTATGGAAAAGAGAGAATAGTCCCCTCCATCCCTTAATTTATCTCTGTAGAGGTCAGTCAAAATAATGACCTTTGACTCCCTGAGAACAGGGGAGCATGGTTTATGTCCCAAGGGGAACTGGGTTACTTAGGTAAAGGAACCTAGGATTGGAAGCAGTCTTTTACACCATCAAGTCTCACCCTTGTATTTGTAGGCAACTGGTTCTCCAAAGGGCCCACAAAATTGGTGATCTCTTTAGCACACTATGCATTTAGCACGAGAGAGTGAGAGCATCTCCAAGGCAAAGAAGAGGGGAAACCAGAATACTGCCAAATATTTTGCCCCTGCAATGGCAAGGAACTTGTTAGGATCATCTGAGCCTATATTAACCTAGAAGATAAACCACACTTTGTGCTGTAAAGGAAAAACTTGATGGTCCGTGCCAGTGAGACTTGGGAAAAAAGCTCCGTTCTGACCCTAAATCCACTGGCCAATTTGAGCCTGGACACATGAGCAGGACTCACTAACCAGGCCCCTGACATATTTCTAAGTACCTGAAGAAGCACAGGTGCAACTTAAGCAAACCCAAAGCCAGTGGCAGAGGAAGACAGACACAGACATACACCAGAAGACATATGCAGAATTAATGGAGGAAAAACACATTTTTAGCCCATCCTGACAGGTGGCTGAAACCCTGAAACACTGGGTTACCAGAAGGGGGATACCAAATATTTTCTTATTTTCATGGGGATACCAAATATTTCAATCTACATACTACAGGCACTGATGATTACTCCAAAGGTGCCCTTCTCCTCTTATATTCTCTTGTTGCTGAGTTTCAGTTCAAAGTAATTCAGGTTCTGTGCCCTGACTACCTTCAGGAAACCATTCAACAGCTTCACGCCTCTGATGTGGAGAATGTTTTGAGTCCCAATAGCAGATAAACACAAATAATGACATACCCTTAAGGTGTTGGGAGGAGGGAAGGGAGAGCATGAACTACTGCTAATACATGCAGCATCAATAGTTAGCTGTGGCCACATCCTTGCCCTACAAGTTATGGAGCAATGAAGGCAGCTAAGCTTCCCTCTTCCCAATTTTCAGGTGCAGTCAGTAGCCTTCTGCCTAGGTACATATAGGGAATGGGCGACCTGGTTGACATTTGCCCCAGCATTTTAAAATGCCTACATTTGATCTTTGTCCATTAAAATTATTTTTCCTGAAGACTAAGGGAGCAAATGCTATGATTTCCAACTGCTTGCTGCCTAACTAAACATTTTCACTTATGACATTAACTGGGTTTTTTTCTGGCTATGCTATATACCAGTAGATGCTGAGTTGGATTGTTTTTAACATCTTCCTACACTTAAAGTTCAGCTAGTATAAGGATGAATTAATTACTCTTAAGAAAACACCTAGTTAACTTACACGTAACTTATAAAATATCCTTTCTGCACTAAGATGACATGAATCAATGAAGATATGCTACACTAAGGTTACAAGGCTGACAGCTAAACATTCTTCCTATACTGTGTTAAATAGCTTTTTGCTGAGAAGTTACAAAATACCATCTGAAACACCTGTGTGGAAGCTATGCACAGCTGTACCATTGCCACTGCTGATCTCATGCTATTGCATGAGAATCACGCCAATTATTTGACTTTGAGATGAGAAGCAGATCAAGGGAGAGGTAGAAAAAGTTTGCAGCAGAGATATCCAGGGCAGGATGAAGGTTGGGGATTGAGGTTTTCCCCTATCTCTCTGCCTCTTGATTAATTCATGCTGTAGCAGTAGAGCAGCAAGGTTGTCAAGTAAATACCTATCATATCCGTAATAGGTACTAAATCCCTACTGTACTGCACAAATCATATTATAAGGGAGTCTCATTGTGGTGCCTGCACAGGACTCCTGTGGTTTGGGTGTGACAGTTTGCATATACTACATATACAAGTGAAGGTAATACATGGAGAGCAGGCCTCTTCAGTGTACCCTATCCTCTCACCCACACATGACAAATTCAGAAATATTGCAACCAAGCTCTCCTGTAGCCACTCACAAACAGTGTGGATACAAGAGTTTCCCAAGCAAATGTGTCATCCCCATCCAGCAGCATCATCACCACAATTCTGGGTTTGCCACATGTAAGAAGAATGGTTGAACAGATAGGCCATGGTCAAGAATGTCTATGCCAAGACTGCTGGGACATGCCACAAACTGAAAGTGGGCCTTGAGGTTAGTATAGCAAATATACGCTTACATTGTTCAATAACATGGAAGTGAGAGTAGCAGGTTGGGTACAGCTTTTTCAATTGTTGGCCAAAAGAAGGGGGAAAAATTCAGATGTCAAAACATCATGTTCAGAAACCCTCAAAACAAAAATGTTTTCACTTATCATGTCTTCATGTCTTCATTTTGAGATCAACTTAAATTCTAAACATTTTAAATATTCTATAAAGAAAATATTTAATTTGGGGTTGTCTAAAGCAATGTGAAATTTTGTTTGGTCATTAAAATTGAAAAACAAAACAAAACAAAAAAATCCCCAACCCGCACTGTAGTTCAGAGGTTGGAACATGGGCCTTAGATTCAGAAGGTTTCAGTTCTATTTCTGGCTCCACTGCTGTGCCTGTGTGACTTTTAGGCATTCAGTTCCCCTCTCTGAAGATGCCTGTACATGCATGGGAAACCTGCTCCAACATGTTTTAGTAAGAGTGCTCCAGCAGCACCACCATCACATGGATTCAAACACCCACAATGTCTCGTGTATTCAGTGTTCCACATTTCAAATGGTGGTGGCAGCACTTTAACTACAGCTCATGGAACAAGCTTTAGTTAAAGTGCCCCCACCACCATTTTGAAGTGCAGGACACTGAATACATGAGACACTGTGGATGTTTTAATTAGAGTGGCTCCTGAGAGTCGCTCGAATTAAAACAACCCCACCACACCAGAGCATATATATAGACACCCCGATATTCTGTTTCTTCTTGAACCCATTGGCTGCATCCATGACATGTTTCATAATTTCATAGTTTCATAGTCAGTAGGGTCAGAAGGGACCTGAGCAGATCATCATGTCCGACCCCCTGCCCTGGGCAGGAAAGGATGCTGGGGTCAAACGACCCTGGCTAGGTGATTATCTAGCCTTGTTTTGAAGACCCCCAGGGTAGGAGCGAGCACCACTTCCCTTGGAAGTTGGTTCCAACTCCTAGCTGCCCTGACTGTGAAGTTTGCTTCCCCAGGGACAAGAAGCAGTGCCACATGTTGTGCCACTGCTTCTTGTCCCTGGGGAATGCATGTGCTATGCACCCTCTGGCACACAGCAGGTTACCCTGGGTGGGGTAGAGGAGGCTGGGGTCAGCAGTGGGATGGGTCCCACACCTTACCTGGTGTCCTGGAGGCCTCCTGGGGCTGCAGTAGCAGTGATCCTGCCTCTCAGCGCCTGGCTGGCAGCTGGAGCATGGCTCCACCTGAACAGGCTCTGGTTTTGGGCAGCACATTCTGCCCCTACATGCACCACTCACCTTTTTTTTTTTGTGTGAGTTTTTTTGACCCCAGGATCTCCCAGGGGTCAAGAAACCCCTCCACGCTGCTACCTTGCAGCACAGAGAACAGCTGAATGTGTGGTATGTGGCGCCACATACGTGTCTGCACGGCCGCACTTGTCTGGACGCAGCCTTTGTGCCTATAATAATTTTGTAAGTTCTTCGAGGGCAGGGTATATTGTTTATCATGTGCTTATGTGTGGTAGATCACAAAGGACTTCCAAGCGCACTGACCTGTAGATACTGCAGGAATATAATATTTTAATAAATACTTTAAACAAAATGTTATGAATGCTTGTTTGCAACTTTTAAAATTCCCACAGCCAGTCCCCTCCTAAGATATAAAAAAGATAATGAGCTGCAATTTGATCAGGGGTGACTGGTGCCTCATGAGTCTGGGGGGGGCACAATTTGTGGGCAGGCCCAGGGACAGGCCCAGAGGTGGGCCAAAAGGCCCCATATCCACTCCTATACTTCTGTGCCACGGCTTAGTGCCCCCCTCCCCAACATGCTGCCAGCCCACATGGCAAAAAAACTGCCCTGTCCTGAGCGGTGCCAAGTCAGGGGCCAGTCTCAGGGAAGCACACCCCATGCCCCCCCTACCAGTCACCGGTGACATTGATGCTAAAATCAGTATGGAAGGATTATAAATGATACAGAAAAGAAAATCATTACCCTGTGACTAATTCTTGAGGTACCAGTTGTACTATTATGATCCAGTTTTTGAACCCACTTTCAAAATTACATTTATCCGCTGCAGAAGTCACCTCCTTTCTGATGTGCCTCATCTACGTAAGTGCTTATGCTTACTCTTAAATGTTAGTTACAAAGTGCAATTAACAAAAGCCAGTGTGACAAAGCCTCACTTCTCTTATGTAACTATAGCAGGTGGCTTGGGTAGTGTTGTGTGGAACACATTTGGATGTCTTCGATCCTTCAGAATTAGTCATAAGGCTTCTCTAAGAGACTCCATGAACCAGAATATAAAAATAAAACAGTCACATATCCTGCACAAAAAAGGAAACAAAAGATAGGCTGTAGTTATAGATGTAATGTGAGCTTACAGAGGGCTAGGTTGACATAGACGTCATTGCCACTGTTCTGAATGCATTCTGAAATAGAAACCCAGCATCTTGCCTGCAACAACTTTAAATATACATTAATTTATTGTCTCTACTTCATGGTCCATCACAACAACTTCTCCATAAATCGTAAGGTTAATTCCAAAAAATCTTGATCTCTTCCTGGGATGGAGAGGCAGTGTGGAAATGGAATGGGATAGCTCTACTTCCACTTTGCCACCATCACCACCTGCTGTTCCACTAGAAACTCAATACAGCAAAAATGCCCCATGAAGCACTGAGAAGGTGGGGAGTGATGATTCCCCCCCCCCACTATGTGATTTCCTCCCCTCGTCACCACAGGGGACAGCAAATACCTTCAAAGCCCCTGTCAGTACAATCAATGAGCTAAGTGGAGCCCTGACTAGAGAAGAGCTAAGAAGACCTCTGCATCAACTGACTGATGTTCCTCTGAGCTCCCTATGTTTCCATCAGGCTGCAGTGGTGAGGAATGAAACCCCAGAGTTGTATTTCAATATTTCCACACCAGGATTGATTGATTTACTCCCCTCCATTGGTTTTGACATGGTAAGAGAACAGGGGAGTCTGAAGAGCTATGCTGAAAATGCTAAAAGTCAGTTGTAAATGAAAAGTAAGGCTCAGACTCTCAGAAATAACACACAGAAATAGAGCTCCAGCCTGTAGAATAAGTGATGTGGTTACTGGGATGAATGTTTGTACAAGTGCTAATAGACCTCCACTAAAATAGTAAATTCCTGCCCAGATTATAAGGTCTTCAGGCCACAGACTTTGCCTTTTATTGTCTGCAAAGCACTCTGCACACTTACGCTGTCACAGGAAAATAATGAAGCAGACTTTGGCTTACTGAATGCCTGTGCTGTACCTAGTTACTGTGGCTGAAATTGGAGCCTCCCTCACAGAGTGTCAAGACAGTGGGTGATATTACATATCACACGTGCTGAAAAGTGGTAAAATGAGGTCACATTAGTAGTTTAGCTAAGCTGAGCTGCCTTCCCCCCTCTACTTTACAAGGTGGGCCAATACACTAGCTGCTTACCAGGAGGGCCTGCTACAGTACATCTTTACAGCATTTCTATCAGCTTGTTTTCTTTCAACTTCTTTCAAATTCCACCAGCCACTCACCCATGGTTCTTTTACACTCCTCTCCTGCTTCATAACACCCCTCCTGTTTCTCCCCGACTTGTTCATCTGCCCTTACCTATTACCGTCACCCCTGAACATGTCTGCCTGCTCCTTTTCCTATCTCCAACTCATTTTTCTAGTCTTGTCTCACCAGATCTCACATTCATGCACATCTCTGCTGTGGTCTCCTCCTCACTTCTCATAACATGTGTTGCAACCCTGGCTTTCCTTTTTTCCCCTATTCTTTCTACTTCTCATGCCAATCCATGCTTTTCCTTCCAGACTCCCTGTGTCACCATTCCTAACTATACCCATATCACTCTCCTGTCTCCCCTTGCCTTGCTGTCTCTAGAATGTCCACTCCACCTTGCAAAGATCTCTGTCATCTCACTGATATCTCATCTCATTCATATCTCATTCCCTCCAAGTCCTGGCTTTGACAAACTCACAATCCGTTTATCTGACAGTACTTCCCTCTCTTACAAAAATTTCTCTTTTCCTCATGGTCCTCCCCACTCCTTGGGTTAGATCATGATGGCAGGAAGAGGGATGTGGAGGCAGGACAGGAATTAAGCTTCCACACTCCCACTCCTAATGCTCCCAACCTCTCCCTTTCTCCCTCTTACCAGGCTATCTCATTTTTTTGAACAGCTGTGCATCTGACTTTTCTCTCTCATCCCCATGTATGTTGTTCTTTGTTACCATACCAACACCATATGCATTTCTCCTTGGTTTTTAGATTTCTGTTTCATTTTGGTCTCCTCACAATCTCCCACCCTCATCCTCGGTGACTCTAATTTCATGTTGATGATCTCTGATTCTTTAGATGAATGTCCACTTGCTCTCAGTTCTTCATCTGACCTGCAGCCCTGTCATCCTTCTTTCATGAATGAGACATCAACTTTCCTACTCAGAAAAATGGCAATTCACTTGATTTGATTTTCACCAAGCACTGGGTGTGTTCTTGCTCCCACTGCTCATGTTGCTGAACTAGTAGTCTGTGACCATGACCTGGTCTCTTTCAATATTGCCCATCATCCCCCTCCTTCACAAATGTGGCTCATGACTATTCATAACCTTGTAAAGACCATGAGAATGAGTTGGATATCATATGTCTTATTTTGGGCAGTGGTTGATGAGACAAAAGTCTTCCATATGGATATGCTGAGAAGAAATTTCCTTTTTGAGCCTTAAAGGGAAGGAATAGTTCCTCTAATTTTATATTTTTAAATTATTCTCATTTCACAAGTGTTTATATTCTAATCCTATTGCTTACAGAGAAACACAAAGTGTTCCACCTCAGGAAAAAAACCCTGCATGACACTTATAGGTTTGGCAATGCTATACGCACTAGCACCATGACGGAAGGAGACTTGGGGGTCATGATTGACCACAAGATAAACATGAACCACCCATGCGATACCACAGCTGGCAAAGTGAACAAAACTCTGGCTTGCATCTACTGACATGTCTTGAGCAAGACCCAGGATGTCATCCTTCTGCTGTATTAGGCCTTAGTGAGACCGCAGCTGGAGTACTGCATCCAATCCTGGGCTCCACAATTCAGGAAGGACATAGCTTGAAAGAGTCCAGAGGAGAGCCATGTGCATGATCAGAAGGCAAGAGAACAGGCCTTATGAATGAAGACAGGCTGTGAGCTATGGGAAATTTCAGCCTAGAGAAGCACAGACTCAGGGGTGACTTTGTGGCAGCCTATAACATAAGGCCCCATCCATCACGATCTGGGGGAACACCTGTTCACCAGAGCACCCCAAGGGATGACAAGGTCCCATGGTCCCAAACTCCTGCAAGGCCATTTTATGCTGGACATAAGGAAAAACTTCTTTATTGTCCAAGCCCCCAAGGCCTGGAACAGACTCCCCCCACAGGTGGTGCAAGCAGCTACTCTGGGCACTTTCAAGAAACATATGGACACTTATCTTGCTGGGATCCTTTGAACCTAGCTGTCTCCCTGTCCCTTGAGCAGGGGGCTGGACCTGATGATCTTATGAGGTCCCTTCCAGCCCTAATGTCTATGAAATCCATGAAATCTATGAAACCTGCCACTGGAATACAGTAATACTGAGTGTTACCCTCTACTACTGTCATGTCTATATGGCTTCCGTCCCAACCCAAGTTCTGCCAGAAGCTGGTAGTTAGACAGATTAGACAGTTTAAGAGCTGGCAAGAGCAGCTCAGAGCAAGTCTCAGTGGTCTCTCCAGCCCTAGTATCACACTCAGGCTCTCCCAAGACAAAGAGCCTGAGCAGAGTCCTAGTGTAAGTACACAGAATCCCTTTGAGCTACCTACTTAGCCTAATTGTTGGTCTCTGGTGCTTCTAAGAAGGAGCAAATGGGTAGTGTTTATTTTGTCAGTAGCAGACCCAGGGGTCAAGATAGAAGCCAGGTAGACATGCTGTTCTAGTTCAGTGATGATTTCTTGACTACTCTCAACCTCTTTTCTTTTCTTCCCCTAATCTGGTTTATGATTATCTTTGTACCTCACCCTCCTTCACCCTTCACTTTTGTATCTCTCCCTGTCACGAGGTCTGCCCGGCCAACCTTCAGCCTCGGCGCATCCCCAACATTCCTCTACTCCTGCTCTTGTGCTGTAGAGCATCTGACTCCCCCCACCACAGATTCATTTTTTTCTGTTTCAGGTCTGCCAACTCTCTGGCTAAGCAACTCTACTTCTCCAAATTAGCTGAATCCCACACCCACAATCCCATATACCTTTTTCTGGCAATGAGTCACTTCGTAAGTTAGTCTATCCTTTTGCTTTCAATTCCCTCTGTGCACAGACCTTGCAGATTTTCCAAGAGAAAACTGACAAAATATAACCTGGCCTCCCCCTCCACTTGCCTTGCCTTTCTTATCTTTTCCTCCTCCTACAACTTCCTTCTTCTCCCCTATCAAACATAGAAGTTTCTTGTCTGCTCTGCTCCACTTGCCCCAGTGACCCTGTCCCATCTCTTGATTTCCATCACATCCACACTCATTCCCTCATTTACTTTTCTTCTTAACATCTTGCTCACTTCTGGCCCTTTTCATCCCAATATAGGCACGCTTTAGTTTCTCCTGTCCTAAAAAACCCACCCTTGACCCCACTTATCTCTCCAGCTACCACCCCATCTTCACTTCTCCCTTTCATCTCCAAGCACATTGAATGACCTGTTTACAGTTCCTGTCTAGAGATCCTTTCCTCTAATTCTAACAGACTCCCCCCCCCCCAAATCTGGTATCAGCCCCTTGTACTTCATTGAAATCACTGTTGCTAAAATATCTACAGGCTTCTTCCTATCCACAATTCCTATTTCATCCTCATCTTTTTTTACTCCTTGTGATTTCAATAGGAGTGAGGCCAGATTTGTAAAGGTCTTCAGGTGCCTAACTTATCTAAGATTTATTAACAACCACAGCTAAATTCTAGGGTCTCAGCATTTTACACCATTACAGAAACATCCTTTTACCTAGTCTTGACAATTGCAGTCCCATGTCCTCTCCATATATCTGTTCAAACTGCTGCTAGAATGATCTTTTTCCTAGTCCTCCACTCCAGGTTCACTTTATTTCTCAAGGGAGGATTATGTTCAGCAAGCTGATGTCTCACTCAGTGTAATTCTACTGTCTTGTGAGGCAGACAGATGACTACGACTAGACTTTGACCTTGTCACCCATATCTCCAAATCCCTTCACTGGCTTCCTCTTTCTGTCACATCAAATGTGAGCTACTTGTCATCACTTACCTGTCATCTCTTAGTTACTTCTCTGAGGTCAACTCTGACCTTTGGCCCATAGTGCCAGCCTCAGTCACCTCCTAGTAAAATTTTCAAGCAAGGACTTTTGTACTCTCTACTCATGGTGTTCTTTGTGATTGGGACAGGCTCTTAGAAACATCCACAAAGCCACCTGGGTATCCTTATTTAGGTATTCCCACAAAACTGAATCATGATCCATACAAAATACTTTACCAGTTAACCTGCTGTTGGTCTGAGGACAGCAGTTAGCTTACTGGCCAGTATTGTCACTCTTTCCTTCTATTCTCTCTACATCCATCTCTTCCATCTGGATCATACTTAGATTGTAAGTTCTTTGGGGCAGGAACCAACTTCTTGTTCTGTTTCTGAGTGTAATTAGCAAAGATGGGATCTTTGTTCAAAGAAGTGTCTTTGTTGTGCCCCACAGTCATGCACAATAAATAATACCAATAACAGTGTCATTCTTGACTTGGCATTTCCTGGCTATCAGTTTATATTACTCGTTTTAAAATTAATTTAACTGCTATGTTAGGATTTTAATTTTCTTGCCTTCTCCATAATGTTCTTAAAATGAGAAAGAGTCCTGTTAAATATTGTAAGCAACCCTTGAAATAATAAAGTTATGCCTTATTTAAAAATCCTTGAGCTGACGCCTTTAGGATGAATGGGACTGTCTGTCACAGATTGACACATCAACTGATTTTGGCTTGGCGCAGAGGTCCTGAGACTTGTCATTTTCCCCTTCGCTGGAGAAAGGTAACAGACATCTGTAAAGAAATCCTTGTAGAAATGCTCTCTGGTGCACAGTATGATCTTAGCCAACATAATTATGAACAAGATGGATTATTGTGAAAGAATGCAGAAGTCAGATTGAGGAAGATCTCAAAGGTATGCATGTATATAAAATAACAAATTTTACATTGCAGAAACTGAATTACTTTCAAAGAATGATAGTAGTCATGAGACTGACAATTGAAAAGTATCAGTAGCACTAAGCACCCGCAGCATCAAGTCTTTTCATGAACCATTAAATATTCAGATGCAACTTCTGCTCTCCCTTTACACAGGTGTCTGTGGAAGAACAGGGTAAATCTTTTGCATTTTGTATCCAGGACCTCAAAAATGTCAGGAAGAGGCTTACAGTAGACAGACACTTCCCAGCTTTTCAAGTTTCATTGAGTTTCATGCTATTTGTGGGATTTTTTTTTCCTTAAAGACCCAGGTCCTTCAGCCATCTTATTATTTGAGAATCTCACATTTCATTCTTTCAGAATAAGTTTCTAATTCTCTTGGTCATAGAAAAAAACTAGAAAACAGAAGCCAAGTTCAGCCTACAGGCCCAGAAACTAGAAGCCAGCACTCTCCCTCCCTCCCCCTCCAGTTTATGATTTTAAAAACCTCATGGTCTTTCAGCCAATGTCATGATTTTGAAAATTCAATGAATGATGGTTAGGCTAGTTAACTAGCTTAGCCTTTCACATTATACAGACCATAGAATTTCACATAGTTCTTTCAACATGCCCATAACTTCTGATTAAGCATGTTTCTTGCATGAAAGTAAATCTCAAGTAACAGAAAAATAGGTATTGGAACCAATGACTTCACAGAGATTGTACTAACTGAGGAAAAAACAGTTTATATCTATGATTAAGGGAGCACCATTCTTCCTAGATGAATGTGCAATAAGTAGAATCTTACTATTTTTTTGTCTAATTTGAAATATTAGGGTGAAATATTAGAATATTAGATTCTACCACCATTGATTTCAATGGGACATCTCAGTGGTCACATCTACACATGCAATAATGTGCTTTTCCAAATGCACATTAAATTTAGTACCTCCAGTATGAGGTACTAAATAAATGCGCGTTCGATTGTGCTAACGAGCAGTAGTGCAAATGCATGATTTTTTATGTGCTGCTTTAATGCAAGCGTACTTATGTGATGCTTTAATAAGCAGTAGAATAGGCTACTGTGCATTAAAGTGCACGTGCAGATGCACCTAGTAAGTGAGATACTAAAACACAATACTATGACACGCAGCAGAACTTGGCCTTTTAAAGCTCTAGTTAAACAAACCATTAAGTATGTGCTTAAACCCACTGCTTTAAATGCACCTAGTTGCTTATACCTCAATAATCATGATTCATTTTAAATTAGATAGTAGAATAAACTGCTGAATTAGAGGTACAAATTGTAATCTCTGCCACTTTTTTTTTAATATTGACCTTTTGTTACACTGGGTGCATCTGCACACGCGCCAGATGCAAAGTTGATACTGTGCAGTCCCAATGTCACACAGGTCATTTCTGACACTAGCAATGAGCTACTGCACAGTACTGTCAGCATCATGGTTCATGCCCACCTATGCTATGCATCATGTAGTGTCTCGTGTAGACGTACCCACAAGGTTTCAGTTGAACCCTACCAGATGCTAGTGCTTTACAGCTCATTCTTGATTCTTTGATTATACATTCCTCGGGCCACACAGAGAGAAAGAGAAATTTGACAGAGTTTAACATTCCCCAAGGTATGCAAGGGTAGGTCTTGAAATATGTTGCATTAACTGTGCTTTTCCTATATCTTTGAAACATTAATCAAAAAAGCACTTCTGACTATTTTCAGATCATTTGAAATGCAGGATGCTTCGGAAACTAGTTAGCTTGGGTGTGCGTGGGTCTGGAAAAGCAAGACTTTGAATTTTAAAAGGGAATAGAAGATAGGCCTGCAGGGCAAAAAAGTAAGGTTGTCATGTATAATGAAGATATAGTACCTTTGCAATAAATTCAACTCTGCAGTGAAGTGCCAAAATCATGTGCAAGGAATTTTCCCCAAGGTTTGAGCCTTATTCATTTTAGCTTGCATGCTTGAACACCAGCAGTTTGAGTTGTGGGAGCATAGATTAAGGTCAGCATGTAAATCACCTCCACCTTATTTTTTTAAAATATATATATACATGCACACATATACACACAACATACTCCAGATGCTGGAGGTTAATAAAAACTTCTCAGTTCAGGAACAGAAAAATCAAGAAAAAAGAGCAACTGACCCACAAAGGGTCAGCTACTTTTTTTCTCTTTGTATTTGTATGAAAAATACAAATATATATGGTCTCCAATTTCTTAGGCCAGAGGGAGTAATAGTTTAGGTAATTCTTAGCATGTCTTTCTTCAGTGTATAAAGCTCATTCTTGGTGAGTTGACTTGTATACTCCAGTTAAGGAATAATGCAAATCAAAGAGGAACTGCATTAGCCCTCTAAGTGGAGGAGTATTAATCTATTAATAGCTGTAGCATTCTCTTTATGTTGATTGGCATTTAGGACTGGAGTTGTGAGTAATCAGCACTTCTGGACAAAACTTTCTAATGAATATGGATTTGACTCTCTTTGTTGCCTAGCTTTTCCTTTTGCCATATGAATGATGAATAAATATAAGATTATCCAACTCTTAGCCAGTGTCTTACGCAGTACTCAGGAAGTGTGATTGTTATACATGTAGAGGTAACATTCACCAAGCTAGAATAGGTAATGATTATAGTGAAGCTGCAAAGGAAGTGTTGTCCATACAAGCTTACTGGGGACCTAAGCTTTGTAAGCCTGGTTTCCACCACAAAGTTTTGCTGGGATATCTTTGTTGACTAGGGATGACGAAAAATCCAACACAGCTACACTGACAAATGATGGCCTCTGTTAATTCAGAAATGCACTCAATAGATACTACTTGCCTTATTAGACCTCCATTGTATGGCCATATGTTCATGGTTGCAGGGCAAAGTATTAAGGGAAAGATCTTAAATTACAAAAATGAGGCGAGGACATTAATATATAGCATGCCATACAAGTATTGGATTTGTCTTGTGAGAGACATTTTGGAATAACCTTCCAGTAGGTCTAATGAGATGTATTCACTGAAGACAAACCCATTTTTGTGCAAGGATTTTTCAGGCCTACCTGGGATGGAGGAGTGCAATCTCCCCAAACTTTCTTCTGGTTTATCATAATACAGTTACCCCCTAGTTAGTTTCATAGTTTCTAGGGTCAGAAGGGACCTGAACACATCATCAAGTCCAACCCCCTGCCTTGGGCAGAAACAAGTGCTGGGATCATAATACCCCAGATATGTATCCAACCTCTTCTTGAAGACCCACAAGATAGGGGAGAGCACCAACTCCCTTGGGAGCCCATTCCAGAGCCTGGCAGCCCTAACCGTAAAGTAATGCCTCCTGATATCAAGACTGAACTTGCTCTCAATCAAGCTCTGGCCATTATTCCTTGTTTTCCCAGGTGGTGGCCAGGGGAACAGAGCCTCACCTATTTTCTGCTAGTCCCCCTGGTGAGTTTATAGATGGCCACCAGATCTCCTCTCATTCTTCTCTTGTAGAGGCTGAATAGATTCAGGCCCTTTAGTTTATCTTTGTAGGGACTGGCCTGCAGTCCCCTGACCATGCAAGTGGTCTTCCTCTGGACCATCTCAAGGTTAGCCACATCCCTCTTGAAGTGCGGCACCTAGAGCTGGATGCAGTACTCCAACTGTGGCCTGACCAATGCCGCATAGAGGGGAAGGATCACTTCCTTGGACCTGCTTGTGATGCTTCTGTAGATGCACGCCAAGGTGTGGTTAGCTTTACTGACCACTTCCTTACGTTGGTGGCTCATGCCCATCCTGGAGTCAACAATGACTTCAAGATCCCTTCCACCACTGTGTTGTTGAGAAGGGTGTTCCCCAGCCTATAGGTAAGTTGCAGGTTCCTTCTCCCTAGATGCAGCACCTTGCACTTGTCTGCATTGAATTCCATCCTATTCTCATCTGCCCACCTCTGTAACCTATCTAGATCTAGCTGGATTCTGTCCCTCCCTTCCAGTGTGCCCACTTCTCCCCCCATCTTTGTGTCATCAACAAATGTGGACAGCATGCTTTCCATGCCCACCTCCAAATTGATGATAAAGATGTTGAATAGCAGAGGCCCAAGGACCGAGCCCTGGCGAATTCCACTGCCCACATCCCTCCAGGTCAAAAATGACCCATCCACCACTACTCTCTGGGTGCCACCATTGAGCCAATTTTCAACCCAACTGACTGTGTGAGCATCAACACCACAGTCACCTAGTTTTTTTATGAGAATGGGGTGAGAAAGAGTGTCAAAGGCCTTCTTGAAGTCCAAGTAGACGACATCCACCTCAACGCCCGCATCCAAAGACTTTGTGACCTGGTTGTAAAAGGAAACAAGGTTAGTCATGCAGGATCTGCCTGCAACGAACTTGTGCTGGTTGCCCCTGAGCATTACCTCTCATGCTGGGCCCTTGCAGATGTGTTCCTTGATAATTTTCTCAAAAGTCTTCCCAAGGACTGAGGTGAGACTTACTGGCCTATAGTTACCCAGGTCCTCCTTTCTCCCCTTCTTGTAAATGGGGACCACATTCACCCTTTTGCAGTCGTCTGGGACCTGGCCAGAGCACCACGAGTGCTAATACAGCTGTGCCAGGGGCCCTGCTATGACCTCTGCCAATTCCCTCAGTACCCTCGGATGAAGAGCATCTGGACCTGCTGATTTATACACATCCAGCCCATCCAAAAGTTCCCTAACTAGATCATCCCTGACCCTAGGCATAGCGTCATGTCCCCTGAGCCTGCCCAAAATCCTAGTGGGGGAGTTGTCCTGGTCCCAGCTCAGAAATATGGAGGCAAAGAACTCATTGAAGAGATAAGCTTTTTCCTTTGCTGTAGTCACCAGCTTGCCAAGCCTGTCCTGTAGGGACTCCACGTTACCTGGTGCCTTCTTCTTACTCTCTATTTATTTGAAAAAGGACTTTTTATTATCCTTAATTCTGGTCGCCAGTCCTAGTTCTGCCTCTTCCTTGGCCTTCCTAACTGCCTCCCTGTAATCACGAGCAACAGAAGTGTAATCCTCCTTGGTGATTGTACGTTTCTTCCACTGATTGTATGCCACCTTTTTTGCCCTCAGGACCTCCTGGATGCCTTTACTGAACCAAGAGGGATTTTTAACACTCTTGTCTGCTTTGGTTTGCATTGGGACTGACTACCTCTGAGCTCAGAGAATCGTCTCCTTAAGGAACAAACACCCATCCTGGACTCCTATCTCACTGAAGCTCTGAGTCCCCAGTGTCTCTCTTACTAATCTCCTTAGCTTAGTGAAGTTGGCCCCCCTGAAGTCAAGGACTTTTGCCTTACTGCTTGTTTTCACCACCCTGCGCCAGATAGTAAATTCCAGCAGACAATGGTCACTAATGCCTAGGTAGTTGAGCACCTGCAGATCCCTCACCAGGTCATCGCCTGTGGCAAGGACCAAGTCCAGCAAGGCATTTCCTCTGGTTGGATTATGTACCTTCTGGGTTAGGTTGGCTCAATTTAATGGCTTTTCTTGCAGGTGATCTGATTCGTCCAGTAGGAAAGATATAGAGCACTATACTTCTGAACATAGGGCAATATGTATACTGGGGACCACATACTGCAAGTTTTTACTGTAAGATATTTGCAGTTTGAGATGGAACTCATATACCCCATAGCTTACAAAAGGTCCCAGAACACTTAGAATTCTGCTGAAACAGTCACATTATACCCTACTGAGCTGGAAAATTTTGTTTTCAGCAGGTTATTGTTGCCCAGAGTAGCAATAATTTACACTGACCCATCTGTAGTAAAGCACACTGTGTTAGTTTGGCTTTTTTCATTCCCCTCTGATATTTTCACAGGCCCCACACTTGGTAGTGATATTTGCAGATCACATAAATAGGATCATGTGTTTGTACCTGATGTTAAAATGTCCCTGAGCTAACTACAAGGTGTTGGCTTGCACTTAGGGACTGAAATCAGCTTTTATTTTCATGGACTTCCAGCCTGAAGACTTTAACAGTATATAGTTGTATATGCCAGAGACGCTTCTCAAAGAGCAGAACTTACAATCGTTTTTACTTACGCCACCATGAAAATTTTTTTTAAAAATCCTATAATTTGTAAGTAGGCTTTAAAAAACCCCAACAAAATCATCCTTCTATACAGCTTAGAATGGTAATAGTTCTTTGTCAAAAACTGGTACCAAATGTGGCTGCATAGAAAATTATATTTGTTCAAGATTTTCTTCTTTGATCTCAAGTAAGACTTCACAGAATCACACTTATAAACCCTTTAACGAACTGTACATAGCAGAACGCAATAAGGTGTAATACTGTTTCAGAATCTGAAAGGCAGGTTTAATAAAGCCTCTCAGTAGAGGTTTTATTTAATTATAGACCTACCCTAAAGGCCAAGGACCAGGTAATATTTTGGTTTCTTTCCTATTTTCCTTGGCTGACTTCAGCTTTTAGGTACTTTTGTATTGCGTTATGTCTTCAGAGAGCAGCACAATGGCTGCTGTCCTAAGAGATGTTTTCCACAGAATTCTCCCCAAGTTTTCGTGAATTTACTGGGGTTGAACGCAATCTGAATGACTGTATGGAGCTACCTTGAATGCAACTGAAGGGGAACCTATATGGTAACTCTGAATGAAGAGGCAAAGCAGCATGCATTCATTGAAAGGGCAAGAACAAAGCTACTTTGAAACATCATAAATTAGAATAAAGTGATGACATACAAAAAAAAGGGAACATTGTTAAGGAACCAAACTGTTATTGCAATGAATGTTTATTTTTCAAGTTGCAGGAGGCACATTTTAGAAGCTATTAGCGCAAAAAGGAGTGGGAATTTCATGCAAGACCTAACCACATGCTCTTGCCCTGCAATGCAGGGAAACAAGGATAGCATTGGATTTCACAGATAGCACCACAGACAGCTATTAGGGCCTAATCCAGTGTCACATTTCTGCCTAGTGTTGGCTAGTTACCAGCCCAATTTGCTGGCTTCTTTCTTGCTATGTTTCTTCATTGTTTCAAGCCATGCAGAGACTTATCTTAATAATGGGTCAAGCCTCCGCCAAATGTGTTCAATTGAAGGCCACCATGGGAGAATGGCAGGATATTGTCTTTCCAACAGCAAGTGAATTTCAGGCAGCTTAAGGCGGTATCCATTTCACTATAATGCTGGTTTATGTTACAGCCCTTTTCAAACTTCTAATTGCCCTGTATTGCTGACATTTATAGACATACCCTATTTTAAATGAAAACACAACACTGAGGTCAGGAGGAGGTTCTGGGATAGCAAAGATCCCAGGTGAGGCCAAGGGAGGAAATTACTTTAAAACTTCTAAATGCCAAACATGTTTTACAGGGTTGGGGGGGAGGGGGGGAGAAAAAATAAAATCTAGAGGTGAAGGAGCCATAAATCATGGTCCCAGAGGCATCAATGAATAATAATGATTTTTTAATTTTCTTATCCAAACATTCTATGCCTATAGCATAGATTTTTTAAAACAAACATGAATATTTCTATAACTTTTTTCCTCTGGTGTTGCAAGTCTGGTTAGTCTTTAAAGAGCCAAGTCTTCAGCTGGTATAAATCAGCATAGCTCCAATGAAATCAATAGAGCTGTGTCAGCTGAGGATCTGGCCTCACCAGTGTGTGAAAGTGCTTTGGCTATTATAAAAATAAATCTTCCAGATTTACTTTCCTCTATCCATGCTTCCTCATCCAGCGGAGCCTTATTTGACAGCTGCTGGTGGTAGGGAGTATTATTGTACAGGCTTGCATTTGCTGTCAGACATAGCACGTAACTTGTCACAGCCCTAGCGTGGAATAAAATGCAGGATATAGATCCAAAATTAGGAAGACAAAAATGTATTTGATATGGCAAGGGATGAAGCCTCCATTTCATAATTCTTTACTTCTGATGTAAACATTCTTCAGCCACAAGAGTGAAGGGATAGGTGAATGTGGCATATGTAACTTGTTACACTCACATCCTGAATTCCCTGTCCAACTCCCTGAACTGGTGGCTGGGCAAAAATAGGCCTTATAACCAGGTTCCTTCAGTGATCATAATACAAAAATCTAGACTGTCACACAAAATGAAAAAATTCCATGCTGATAATAACTAATGGGTTCATTGTATAGTAAGAAGGTTCCGTTAAGTTATACAAACGGTGGAATTGCAATTTTTGGTCCTTCCTGTTCAAAAGATGCTTATGCTTTAAAGGAGTATTCTTATTCCCCATGAACATGTAGACATACCCCTTGAGTAGCATAGCTGCTGCAAAAGCTATACTAGGATAATGGTTATCTCCTGAAAGAGTTTGCAAATTTGTTAGAGGATGATAGAGCTGTTCCACATGCATTATCCTACCTGCAGTAGAGTTCAAGAAACAGAGGATCCAGTTGAAGGGAGATAGGAGAAAGGGTGGAAGGTTAGACCTATATTTTATTTACTGCTTCTCAATGGACTTGGGGACCTTCTGCTAGGATTTTCATTCCTTTTATTCTCTCTGCTCAGTCCAAATATGTCAGACATTGGGGTTGTAATTTGTTGTTGTCTGAAATAAGGGATATGAACTTAAAAATTGTTCCACTGGTTGATCAGCTGCTTTGCATTTTTTGAGCTGGCAATCAGTAAGGGTTTTGTTACATGTTGCAATTTGAACTGCTTAAATGTTGATTGGTGTTAGTGATAGCTCAAGTTTGGAGCAGTGACACCTTAAGGCTAAAAACCTTCTCTGTGCCCTACCTACACAGCTTTGAGTTGCCACTAGAAGTGTGGAAAGCGGGGACCTGACTAGGAGCTACAGCTGTGAGTTATCATCACTACAGGGCTGGTGAGCCAGGACAGGCCTCTATTCCTACTCTAGGTGTGGGTATGTGAGGGATGGGTTGGGGGGAGGGGAACATGAGGTTGGGAGGCAAAGAGTTAATGGGATGGGGTTGGGTAATAAAATAGGAGTTGGAAAGGAAATGAGGGTGGGGGAAAGGTAGTGAAATCAAGGAAGTCAGACATTGAAGGATAAAATAAAAGTTAAAAAAAAAAGAATTGAAAAAGAAATAAAGAGGAAGTAAATTATAGACAGTCTCATCTTTTAATAAATTGCAATTTGGGATTGGGATATGAGAGTTGCCGGTAATGTTCCAGGGGTGGCTTGGAGGTGGGAGTGGTGAGGGAAGGTGCTTTTGGGGGAGCTACTGCCCCTGCCTTGGGAAGTAAGCTGCAACTCATAGGGACCCAATCCAGCCTCCTACCTTATTCCCCCCCACCCTCTCCAGACTCCATTCCTGGATCCATGAATGCCACATGCCCCCGGAGGCTGGCAGGGGCACAGCAACTGCCTGCAGGCAGCGGCAGTGGCAGCGGTGGCAGCAGTGGGGTTGTGGTGGTGGTGAGCTGGGAGCTCCTGCAGGCGGCCACAGTGGTGTCGGAGGTGGGGTGGCGAGCGCTGACCAGTCACTGGAGACCATCTGCAAATGCCACCAGCAGCATTGGTAGTGGCTAGTGGTGATCGGGGACTGCCCACAGTGGTATCAGCGGGGAGGGCGGGGTGTGCCAAGTAGCTTGCAGGTCCCGCCAGCAGCATTGGCAGTGCTTTTTGCAGGGGGTGCGCAGCAAAGCTCAGGGGGTGCATGCGCACCCATGTGCACCCCCTACACGCCACCAGTGCCTCAACCCCTCTGTGCCCTGTGGCCTGCCTAGCTGGCATGTGCTCTTCAGGCTGTTTGCATGGAGTTAATTATTGCGTGCTAATTTTTAAAATGCTCGGTTTGATTCTGTTTTCAGATACACAGCTACAGTTTTTTAGTTGTTTTGTAAAATCTGTTACGGAATTTGTAATACCTATTTTACAGAATGTGCCATGACAGGAATGACAGGCTTTAGCACTGAAGACCAAATAGTTAAAGATATTCAGGTACTTAAAAATGCTAACAGCATGTAGGGTGGCATTTCACCCAACTTCATTTGGCTTTCATTAGGGATTAAGGACCCAGATGCTTTTGGGAATCTCATGAAGCACATATCTGCCTCCAGAAGTATAAGTAGGAATTTTGGTTCCCTATGCATGGGTGGGGATGTGGGGAGCTCAGGTGCTTATGCCAAGCAGCTGAGAGGAAGGGAAGGAGGTTAAAGGAGCCAAGTGCTAGAGACTCTTACACCATAGGTGGATCCAGGAGATGAGTGACAGAGGGATGGCCACATCCCCTCCAGCTGTGTGACACATGCACAATGAGCTATCTGAGTTCCCACTGGTCAACATGAGCTGCTACAGCTCTGCCCATGCAGGTTGCTTCTAGCTGGTTGGCATAGGCTTCTACCAACCCAGGATGTGCATGTCTTCCCTGTGTCAAATTTGGGAACAGAGTAAAAGTGGTAGAGGTGGGGGAGCAAATGGCAGCAGTGCTCTCACTCTGGGCTCCAGAGCCATACAAAAACAGTGGCTTGGGCAGAAGCCTGTGCTGACCAGCTAGTGAGCTCAGGGAGCTCCCTGTGTGTGCGTCCCAGAGCCAAAGAGAGGTGCGACAGCACCACCACATATTCCTGGGATCCGTGCCTGCCTTCTCTCCATATGGGCTGCTGCTGTGATGTGAGCTGCTCATGCTGTGCCATGGATGTCCCCTCTAAATTGGCACCTAGGGCTTTTGCCCTGCTTCCCCACTCATAGTTAGGCTATACTCTGCTTCCTTGGATGGCTACATAGCTTTAAAAATCCGGCCCTGCAACTGCAACAAATAGACAGTGAAAAAAAAACCAATGTGTTTTTGAATTGTCTGAAGGAGAGTAAAAGAACCTCTTCATTTGATGGAGAAGCAATGCTTTCTCAAAAGCAGACCCATTTTCTTAACTCTTTGGTAAAGCTAAGTAGGAAAAACAAAAAAGGGAAACATTTCTGTATGTTACACAGGAGTGCAAATAAAACCTTGAGGTTAAGTTCCTCACTTGGCATAAATCAGTGGGACTGAAATGATTTCATGGAAGTCTGCCAATTTACATCAGGTACATCAGAAGTGGTTCCTCCTAGCATTTTTTAGCTGTGTTTCTGGTAGATATTCCCCTGTAACAGTAATCAAGAATTGCCCATGCCTATATCTCTTAGACCCTATTATCTCCATCTTTAAAATGCAATTCTAATTATAATTTTACACAGCTACTCCTAATAGTTTTTTTTCCTGTTTGGGAGTCTCATAGGCAAGTGCTAGGTCCAGTTTAAGTCAATCCCAGTTAAGCCTAATTGAAATGTTTTCCTGAATAGTCTTACATGGTTATTTTTATGTGGTTGCTTAGCATAAGTTTTCTGCTCTCCTTTTTGTTTATGAAACCTTTGCTACAAAACACTAGATTGTACTAATTTGCCTTTTGAGTTAAGAAAGCTAGCTGATACTGCTAATTCTTTCATAGGGATGGATAAGCAAGGAGCTATTTAAAGGGGTATGTATGTGAGTAACCTTGTTTTTCCCTTCCCATTCACTCCTGGATCTGGTTTTGGGCATTTTGCCTGGTCCTTTTTTCAGCTGTCCACTTCTACTTGCAGAGTCAGGGATCAGCAATGTTTTCTTCTTTTCTACACTGTCCATAGAGTATCGTATCATAATTACAGTCACTTACGGATAAACAGCAAAGTTTGGGCTGTTTCAAGGAGATTCTTTGCTTGCATCAGGGAGGGTGATGTTACAGCAAACACATCTACAAATGCATTCCTTCCCTGTTCAATGTAATACCTGAAGGCAGGGTAGATATGCACCTTTATAAACTAAATAAGATGTATAGAGAGAGCACAAGCTTTTGTGGACTGTAGCTCATGTCATCAGATATAATACCCATGATAGCTCCCACCAGAGAAGGAACTTGACAGAGCTGGAAATCAATGCTGCAAGTGCAACTAGGAATCCCCTGGATTTTTATCTTTAAAGAGTATTCTGTGAAGCAGAAAACACATTTTCCTCTGATGTTCAACAAGGCAAACCTCATAGAATTGTCTGTTCTCTACCTTGCTTTTTGCACATAGCAGTGACAATTTGGGTCAGCTAAAAGCCAGAGCAATAGAAAAAGGGTTTTTCCAATTTTTTTTTTACTTACAAGACTGAATCCTTGCATATACACTTCAGACTTTTATTGCTGGATTGTAAATTAAATTTCCTATTTCCTCTTTCCCTCTCTGATTTATATCAAATGACAATTTTATCTCAGGGAGAATAATAG
>NW_017729026.1:8508203-8518167 GCF_001723915.1 Gavialis gangeticus | reverse complement strand
CTCTGATTTATATCAAATGACAATTTTATCTCAGGGAGAATAATAGGATCTACCTAATGGGTTGTGTCAGTTCTCCAAAGTCACCGTAGTCTTTTATTTGATGCTCTTATTCCATTCTGCCTTGAAATGTTTGTGACAAAAACATGTCCTTCCCAAACAATGTTTATCATAAAGATACTTATAAATGGGAAACCCATCTCAAATACAGTACATTGTTCTTCTACTGTCATTTCTGAGAAGAAACTCTGACCTATGTTTCCACTATTTTCAGATTTTAGCTTGTTAAAGGGAGGACTCGGTATGCGGTGCAGAATGTCTGCCAACATTTCATTACATTTTGGGATCCAATTACTCATGCATAGTTTTTTTTTAACTTGGTCTAAGTTTCCCTATTCTGGGGAAGTTATACTTTAATTCCCTTCAGTCTAAAATGCCCTACAACTATTTAGTGATATTTTTTAAATGATGGCAGAGCTACAAAACAAATACCTTTTTTTTCTTTGAGCAAAACGGGAAAACAACCAAATCCAGATGAAATGTATCTCTGGGACTTCTGAGTGAAAGCAGCATTAAAGGAGATTTAATTAGACCTACAGTAATAACATCACTGTCCTTTTTATGGGACATGTATGTATCTTACTGCTTGTGATCTGCTGAGTTAGGAAGTTAGCAAGCTGGAGGGTCTACCACAAATTCTGAGGGTCCAATCAGCTATACCACATATTACACACACCATGGAAATTATAACCTACTCTATAGCTTTTGTGTAATCAATTTGGAATGACTAGATTTGCTCTCAAAACAAGACTTCCAGGATGCAAAAACCACAGATCTGAATAAAACCACAATTCCCTATATGCAAACTATCACATTTGTATATAGTGCAAGGAATTTAAAGAATTTAGAATGGACAAAGAAAATCTGAAATACCAGCAATCTAGTTACATTGGTTCTTCATGACCACAAAAAATGATGCTAGATGGTCTATATCTCCACTAACTTTTAAAGAGAATTTAATAGATAGATCAGAATATTAAATGTATCTATGCTCTATGAACCAAGGCACGTAGCTTGTCCAAACCCTGATATAGCATCTCCTCTGCCTGCTACTGCTTAGCTCTAAAATTCTAACAACAGTGTTAAATGATAAATTTCCTTACTTCAGAAAATGTTGATATGTGCTCATGAATTTTAAGTAACAGCTGCTCTTATGAGTAGCAGTTGCTTTGCTGTACATTGATGCAATTTTTCTTCTTGTACCATGAATTGATATTGCTCATCTGCTGTAGCTATTTGCCTTTTATAACACATGGAATTTGTACGCATTTGTTAAGTCTGGCAATTGCCAGGATCATTGTGGCAGGGTGCCTCTCCAAGTGGGGCTGTGAAGCCCCTAGAATCACTTTCTGGGCAATCACCGCTTCATTCACTCACCATACCTTGGTGTTTATTACTTTTTTGAGGGAGGTTGCCCCAGGGCTTTCCAAATTGCTCTCACATGACCACCACGTGCCAGTGGTCCCTGCCTTGTGGGCTAATTACATGGCTCCATTCCTCCCCTACACTATGCCTCATGACTCACAGATGTCCTCATTGATGTTCTCTTTCACTTAGCCCCTCCTCTGGGGTTCCTGGACTCTCTCTGGTCCCACACTCTCAGCCTCCTTAAGCTGGGCTCCAGACCCCTCCTTGGGTCCCTAAGAACCTCCTCCTCCCCTTAGTTCCTCCCCAAACCTCCAGACTACATTAACCTTCCCCTGTGTGGTGGTGCTCCAGAGTTGCAGTCCACCTGCTGAGGTGGTATTCCCTCAGCAGTCTTCAGATCTTACTGCTGGGCTTCTCTCAGGGCCTGGGCTTATACCTGCTCTAAGCCCAGCCCTCCTCCTGAGTCAGGTGACTCCCTCTACCTGGCCTAGCCTCACTTGCCGGCTCCCTGGGTGAGCTGACTCTCAATTAGTCTTGGCCTGGACCTGCCAGCAGCTTTGCAAGCTGACTGACTTCTTCAAGTTTTCATATATTTCATAGATTTCATACACATTAGGGCTGGAAGGGACCTCATGAGATCATCAGGTTCATCCCCCTGCCCTAAAGGCAGGAAATCAGCTGGGGTCAGATGACCCCAGAAAAATAATCATCCAAACGCTTCTTAAACGTGTCCAGAGTAGCTACTTGTACCACTTCTGAGGGGAGTCTATTCCAGACTCTGGAGACTCGCATGGTAAAAAAGTTTTTCCTTATGTTCAGTCTAAAACAGTCTTCCAGCAGTTTGTGACCATTGGACTTAGTCTTCCCTTGGGGTGCCCTGGTGAACAGATGTTTACCCAGGTCCTGATGAACACCCCTGATATACTTATAGACTGCCACCAAGTCCCTCCATGAGTCTACACTTTTCCAAGCTGAAGAGTCCCATGGCTCTCAGGCTTTCCTCATAAGGCCTACTCTCTTAACCTGTGATCATGTGTGTGGCTCTTCTCTGGACTCTCTCAAGCTTCTCCACATCCTTTCTAAAGTGTAAAGTCCAGAACTGGATGCAGTACTCCAGCTGTGGCCTCACCAAGGATGAATATAGCAGGAAGATGACATCTTGGGTCTTGCTTGAGATGCATTGGTAGATGCAAGCCAGGGTTTTATTTACTTTGTTGCCTGTGGCATCACATTGTTTTACCTCACAAGGTCTTTGCCACATGTAGGTGTGTGGTCACCTGTACCTTCATAATCCCATGTCCTATCAGGCAGGGATGGTGAAAAACCACCCTTGGGCTGGTGAAAAACCGACTCACAGTAATCATTAAGGAGATCAGCTTTTTCCTGGATGTTGGATGTCAGCTGCCCCATTGGATTCAGCAGGGTCTAATGTTGCCCTTATTTCTCTTTTGACTTCTCACATTTCTGAAGAAGGACTTTTTTTTGTCCTTGATTCCTATAATTGTTTGAGCTCAGTTTTGGCCTTGGCTTTTCTCCTTATGTCCAGTTTTGGAGCCTGATTCTCAGTTATTCAAAGTTATGTCAGTTTATACCACTTTAGCAGTATTTATATCTTCATTGAGGTCTCCTTGCATTGCCAGAAAATAAGAAGTTGCATATTAAAGATTAGATTAATGCCCTTGTTTCTACACAGATCTGTCTTTATAAGTATTGTATTTAGTGTTTGTACTACTGTTGCTGTGGATTGGAGAGAAAGAAGGAAAGCAACAATGAAGATGATCCTGAATAGAAAGTATGTATGTATTTGAGTAATGTAAGGTTACTGGACCTGATGACATACCTGGTGAAGTCTTCAAGGCTGGCAGTGCAGAACTGGTACTAACACAGATTATTCTTTGAATTTGGAACAAGGAAATCCCTGGGACCCTGAGGAATGCCAACATCATGAATATTTTCAAGAAAGGAGATAAGACTGTATATGGGAACTATCAAGTATCTCCTTCCTTTTCACGGCAGGGAAAATCTTCACCTGCATCCTCCTGAACTGTCTTCTACCTCTTGCTGAAGAAGTCTTTCTGGATTCTCTCTGTGGTTTCAAATCATCCTGTGGGATAACTGACATGGACTTTGTTTCCCATCAGGTTCAAGAAAAGTGTTGGGAACAACATCAGGATCTGTATATGGCCTTCACTGACCTCACTAGGGCCTTTGACTCCATCAACTGTGAAGCCTTATGGAAAGCACTGGCCAGATTTGGATGTTCTGAAAGGTCCTGAGGCTTCTGCAAGACTGTACCCGCATAAACTCAAGTAACTGCTCCTGAGCAGCTCAGAGTTGGGTGATCCTGGCTAGGGTGAGTTCCTTCTCTGGCACTTGCATTCCCCATGTGTCACCTCCTAAGGGAAGCTCCTGATACTTTCCTCCCACATCTTGATCTCAAGGTCAAGTGTGAGAGTTTCCCATCTGGCTAGGACTTGCTTGAAGGTGTCTCATGTGGACATCATTCGGACTCTACCTCCCCTACATCTCTTCCATGTGCCAACCTGATGGACTTGAAACAAAATTATAAAAGGAACAATCCCTCCACTGGTTGTGCTGAGGGCTCTGCATGTCTTCAAACTCAAACAAATACATGGGAACCTTGACTGGTTCAAGCTTTGCTGAGTGGTGAGATCCAAGCTCTTTCTCTCTCTCTTTCTCTGACTCCAGGAACCTGACTAGTGTTCTCTTACTCCAGGCACTGCTTTCTAAACTGAACTTTTGGTGATTATTCTCTCTCTTTGACTCCAGGAGCCTGAATTTTGCTATCCTGCGCCAGACTTCTGCTGATCAAACTTGAGCTAGGCTGCTCCAAATACCTAATTTAAACTATGTAATATTGTAACTGTTTTATTTGTCTTTCTTGTATGGCTATTACTACTGGTATCATCATAAGTTCATATATCTGGCAATAAATAACTTTTATGGTCAAGCTGGTTGCTATACTCTCTCTCTGAGCCTCATTTACTCTTCCTTCCCCTTGACCTCCCCATTTACTCTGCAGCAATGCTTCTTTTACCTAAGCCAAAGATCCCTGTAATGCCCAAAAGTATGCTTATCAAGGGAGTTACTACTAGGACCATTGTGACAAGAGATTGGGATGTGCTGAGTTTTAAGGTGCATGAGGGTATCAGCTGAAAGTGCTGATCAGACCCAGCCTGCTCAGACATATTCTGTTAGTGTGTGTGTATGTGTGTCTAACTGCATTTATTATTGTTCTGCTGAAATAGGGGATGAACTGAGTTCAAGGCACATGAGGGTATCAGCCTGTCAATGCTGAATAACCCAGCCTGACTTAGGTGCACTCTGTTAACCCATGTGCTTGTGTCTGATTGCATTTTATTGTTGCCCTGATGAACTGAGTTCAAGATATATGAGGGTGTTAGCTTGTCAGTGCTGAATAACCCAGCCTGGCTCAGGCATGCCCTGTTAATCTGTGTGTGTATATGTGCATGTGTTTGACTAATCTGATGATTGGAGGAACTCATCCCCATTGAAACTGAGTCCTGCAAGATAGCTCCATTGGGGATGAGGACTTGCAGAAGGGAGAGATACAACTCCATATAGAAACACAAGTAACACAAGCAGCACATGGATACAATTACAGAGACCCCAGAAATGTACCCCTAATACATGAGCACACCCCAAAGTGATGGGCAAATCTGGTAACACCAGTACTGAGTGTCATTCGTCAGGAAGGTAAGCTCCTCTTTGGGACTCAGTTCAATGTCCCTGACTTGAGGCAACACCCGGTGTACCAGCTGGGAGCAGACAGCTGACTCCAGGCTGCTGCTCTCCGGCTTCTTCCCGGCAGCTGGCTTTTAAAACTGACTGCCAGTGCTGCCTAAGGACAACATTTTCCCTTGCCAGCCCCAGCTGCAGAGATAAATGGCTGATGAATTATGTAGGCGGCTTCTGCTTCAGTTTCCTGCTCTTCGCCACCATGCCTGCACCAGGTGAGTATTCCCCAGTTATGAGGCTTTTGGGACCTTTTCCCCAGGACCACAGGACTTTCCCAATGCTGTTCTGGCCCCAGGAAGGAGTCTTCACCCCTTTACTTTCATTGCTCCATAACAGAATGGATGACTGCAACCATCCTCCTGGTTCTTGTAAAAAACCACCTCCATTCTGGAACTGACACTGAATACTGATTAGATAGAGAGCTTTTCAATCTGGGATGTTTTTGCTCAAACACCAAACTATTCAAAATAACCATCTTTCATCTTCAATACACTACTGACTACATCATCCTTGAACCCTCTGGGGAAAACCTCCAGACTGAACTGGATCTCTTTGCAGAAGCCTAACAAACTTTCAGCTCCTCTCTTTGGCATGTTTTTATTGATTGCAATTTCCAGAAAGATACCATGATCTAGGTCTACTGCACAGTCATCATTCCCACTGTCTTCTACAGATGTGAAATGTTGCTTTTATCATCTCAAGAGCCTAGAGAGATATCACCAATGATGCCTCCAGAAAATCCTCCACATCAGATGGGAAGATTGCTGTATAAATTCCAGCATCCTTGCTGAAGCCAGTGTTACCAGCACTGAGTCGATGATCCTCAAGCAATAACTTTGCTGGACTGGACATTGTGTTCAGATGCCCAACTCCTGGCTGCCAAAACAAGTGCTCTACTCACATCTTAGTTGCAGCCTGTGATCTTGCAGCAGTCAGAGGAAACATTGTAAAGACTCACTGAAGACAGATGTCAAGAAAACAGGCACCAACATCAAGAGCTGGAAGAAGCTGAATACTAACTAAGTCCACTGGCACTGCAACCTCAGCTAAACAGTAACCTGCTTTGAGGTAAAGCATCTTTCCCTTGAAGCAGACATGAGAGAGTGGAGGAAGGAAAAAAGAGAAAATTGTGGCCCACAACCTACTCTTCCTTGTGGAAAGAACTATAACTTCTGAGGACAGAACTGTGGCTCAAGAACTAGACTTTTAAATCACCTCAAAAGTTATAGAGATCATCCTCGAATCGAGGGATTACCAGTGATGAATCTAAGTCACTTGGGATCACAGCAGGAACCTATTTTCATACATATCAGTATAGTATAGTATTAATGGAACTTCTCTGGGTTCCAGACAAAGTTCATAGATTCATAGATGTTTGGGTCAGAAGGGACCTCAGTAGATCACTGAGTCTGACTCCCTGGGCAGGAAAGAGCACTGGGGTCAGACAACCCTAGCCAGGTGCATATCTAGCCTCCTTTTAAAGACCCCCAAGGTAGGGGAGAGCACCAGCTCCCTTGGAAGCCCATTCCAGACTCTGGCAACCCTTACCATAAAGAAGTTCTTCCTGATGTCCAACCTACATCTGCTCTCTGCCAGTTTGTGGCCATTGTTCCTAGTTACTCCAAGGGGTGCCCTGGTAAACAGAGCATCTCTTATTCCTTGCTGCCCCCCTCCTCTCCTCCCAATGAATTTGTAGGCGGCCACAAGATCACCTCTCAGCCTCCTCTTGAGGAGGCTAAGAGATCCAAGGCGCTCAATCTCTCTTCATAAGGCTTTGCTTGCAGGCCCCTAACCATATGTCTGGCCCTCCTCTGAACCCTCTTGAGGTTGTCCACATCCCTCTTGAAGTGTGGCATCCAAAACTGGATGCAGTACTCCAACTGTGGCCTGATCAATGCGGCATGGGGGGACGTATCACCTCCCTGGACCTGTTTGTTGTGCAGCTACTAATGCATGATGTCCAATCTGAATTTTCTCTCTTCCAGTTTGTGGCCATTATTTCTAGTTACCCCAACCCCAATGTTACCGCTGGTAAACATTGTATCCCCTATTTCTTGCTGCCCCCGCCTTGCCCCAGTGAGTTTGTAGGCGGCCACAAGATCACCTTTCAGCCTCCCTGTGTGGAGGCTGAAGAGGTTCAGGTCTCCCAAGCGGTCCACATAGGGTTTTTTCTGTAGGCCTTTAACCAGATGAGTGACCCTCCTCTGAACCAGGCCATCCACATCCCTCCTGAAGTACGGTGCCCAAAACTGGATGCAGTACTCCAGCTGTGGCCTGACCAGTGTTGCATAGAGGGGAAGTATCACATCCTGGGACCTGTTTGTGACGGACCTGCTTATGCAAGAAAGGGTGCAGTTAGCTTTACTTATTACCTCATCACACTGGTGACTCATGTTCATTTTGAAGTTGACTGTGACTCTGAAATCCCTTTCCGTAGTTGTGCTACTTAGAGCAGTACCTCCCAGGCTATAGGAGTGCTGATGATTCTTCCTCCCCAGGTGCAACACATGACACTTATTCTTGTTAAACTGCATCCTATTCTGTTCTGCCCACTTCCTCAACCTGTGCAAATCAGTCTGGATTCACTCCCTGCCATCTAAATTGTGTAGCTCCCCCCATAGTTTGGTGTCATCAGCAAACTTGGATAGGGTGCTTTCTACTCCCTCATCCAAGTCACTAATGAAGATACTGAATAGTACTCGGTCCCAGGACAAAGCCTTGGGGGACTCCGTTGTTTACATTTCTCCAGGTAGAAACCGACCTGTCCACCACCACCCTCTGGGTGCATGCCATAAGCCAATTTTCTACCCACTGGACTATGTAATAATCTACACTGCAACTGTTTAGTTTATTTATAGGAATTGTGTGTGACACTGTGTCAAAGCCTCTTTAAAATCAAAGTAAATAACATCTACCTCTATTTCTTCATCCAAGCATTTTGTGACCCGGTCACAAAATGAAACCAGGTTAGTCAGGCAGGATCTGCCTGCTATGAACCCATGCTGATTGCCCGTTAGCATTATTTTATCTGCTGGTCCCCCACAAATATGATCCTTAACAATTTTCTCAAAGGTCTTACCAAGGATAGAGGTGAGATTAACTGGCTTATAGTTACCCAGTTCCTCCTTCCTCCCCTTCTCCAGCTAATTCCCTAAGTACCCTAGGATAAAGATCATCAGGACCTGTTGACTTAAATACATGCAACCTCTCCAGATGCCCCTTTACTAGGTGAGCATGAACCATTGGTGGGTTGGTATCTATACTGGGATTACCTAAAGTCCCAATGAGATGCCTATTTGTATTTGTGTCCAGGAACATGGATGCAAAGAAATCATTTAGAAGCTCTGCTTTGGCCATCCTATCTGTTACCGGTTGCTCTAGTCCATCCTGAAGGGGCCCTAAGTTACCCTACACCTTCTTTTTGCTTCCTGTGTACTTAAAGGATGACTTTTTGTTATCCTTAATTTTTGCTACCAGCCTAAGCTCCATTTCTGCTTTGGGTCTCCTCACTGTTTCCCTGCAAGCTCGAGCCAAGCAGGTATACTCCTCCTTGGTGGCAGCCCCCTGCTTCCACAGCCTGTAGGCCTCTTTTTTCCCCTCCAGGCTCTCCTGGATTTCCCTGCTCCACCTAGAGGGTTTCTTTGCTTTTTTGCCCCCTTTTGTGTGTACTGAGATGGTCCTTTTCTGTGCCTGCAGGATTAGTCCCTTGAGAAATGCCCACCCTTCCTGGACTCCTATCTCTCTAAGGCTTTTACCAGTCAGTCCCTCCCAAACTAATCCCCTGAGCTTGTTGAAGTTGGTCTTCCTAAAGTCTAGTACTTCTGCCCTACTAGTTGTCTTCCCCACCTTTCTCCAGATAGTGAACCCTATCAATAGGTGGTCACTATCCTCTAGGTTACCTTGCACCTGCAGATCCCCCACCAAGTTGTCCCCTGTGGCCAGTACCAAGTCTAAGCATTTCCCCTAGTGGGATCACATACCTCCTGCAATAGGTGAAGGTCCTATAAGGAGGTTAGAAACTTTCGTGAACAGGCAGACCTGGCTGCCTGTTATTCCCAGCAGATGTTTGGGAAGTTTAAATCACCCATGATGACCAGGTCCTTTGAGTGCACTGCCTCTGAGAGCTGTCTCAAGAATTCTAGGTCTAAGTCGTCTCACTGGTATGGGACATGTCGCCCTACACCAACATAGTGATGCACTGTGTCACTGTATGGCTCGTTATGGCAACATAGCGATCATGTGGGTCTACATGTGACTGGCAGCTACATCACTGTAGCAGTACAATCCCAGGATATAGTGTGCCATTACAGTGACATAGCTGGGAAATCTAAACACACATCACCCACACAGAGCAGTACTCGCCTGTACTGTGTTGTGCTTTAGTACTTCTTTTTAGAGGAAGTGCTAAAGCGTGGCACCATAGCAATGTCATCAAACATTGTAGATGTGCCCACTGCTGCCTTATAATAACATGCCCCAGATTGACTAGATGAGATACAAGGCTGTGGATAATCAAGTTCAAGGAGTAGAGTTGATTATACTTAAGTAACCATGTATGGCAAAAGCTCTATTATCTGGCATCCATGGGAAATGGGGGGTGCCGGATAACCAAATGTGCCAGTTATCTGAGAGGCATCTTTTCCTGGTTGCACAAAGATGCCCCTCCTGCCACATCCAGCACGTCCACAGCTCAGATTAACTGTGCCACCCCTCCCCTAGTGTCAGTGTGCCAGGGAAAGCGGGGGGGGGGGGGGGGCCT
>NW_017729026.1:8475314-8503203 GCF_001723915.1 Gavialis gangeticus | reverse complement strand
TTTCCTGGTTGCACAAAGATGCCCCTCCTGCCACATCCAGCACGTCCACAGCTCAGATTAACTGTGCCACCCCTCCCCTAGTGTCAGTGTGCCAGGGAAAGCGGGGGGGGGGGGGCGCTCTGTGCAGGCTGCTTTCCTCTGGGCTGTGAGATTTGACAATACCAGAAGTCTCACTTCCAGTTTCCCTTTTGTCATGTTGACCGGCGTCAACCGGCATGCCAGTTAATACAGCATGTTGGTTAATGAAGTGCCGGTTAACACAGCTTTTACTGTACTTGAATTTAGTCAAAATATGTTTAATTTACTGCCTAATTTATTGCATCACACAATTTGATGTTGTATCAAATGAAGCAGCTAATGACAAGTTCTACTGTCAAACTGTGTGACAGAAGCTGGAGCTTGCAAAGAACAGGTAGTAGCAAGGAGCATCCATGCCTTTTTTTTTTTAAATACCTGCTCGAGTGGATTTGTATTTTGCAGGAACTTTTTTGTTATTATAAAGTATAATAAAATGGCAACATACATTTCAGTTTTAAAGTGCAGCCAGTTTGGGGAATCTGGGCTGAATCTTCAAAAATTTGAGGTTCAGCTATCAAAGTTATCTTCTCCTCTTCTTTATTTTTTTGGACAGAGTGTTTTAAAAGTAGCAGCCATAACACCATGTTACTTATAAAAAGCTCATGTGAGTCAACCTATGAAAGTCATGTATTCAGGAAGATGTGGAGGGAACTTGTGCAAGCCATCCCCCTTCCTGGAGTTTCAAGACATCACTTCCACAGTACATCTGCATCAACTCTTCTAGCTACAGCCTCATCTATGAGCCATTTCAAATGTTTAAAATGATATGGCCCTGAGCAGGACCACAGATTGCAACATGCTTGTTTGTTAATGATAGCCAAAGTTGCAAATGAGCCCAACAGCTGCTTCCACAGAGCACTTAGAGACAGTACACCTCATCTCTGTATCCTAATACTTTCTGCTGGGTTTATTACTGACACAGTGGCTAATTATAAAAGCAAACTGTAAGCTTATCTGTTTGTCCTTGCATGCTGTCAAATAGAATTTGATTTGACAAGTTGCAATAATGTCAAGATGCTTGCACAAAAAAGTGCTATACAAACCAGATGATAAGAATTAAAAAGAAATAATAAGAGCATTATAAATAGCTTTTTGTTCTCTTTACAGGTAAAAGAAAATGGTTTTGGATAGTTTATGTGCCAGGTTCATAGAACACAGATATATTTAATATGCGAATCTATTAAATGCTCTTTAAAAGTAATGTTATCTATTGGTATTTCAATACTCTGTCATTTTAATGTTACGTGTAATATTAGAGTACTGGCTGGAGATTAGTTTATAAATAAATAAAAAATAAACCTAGACAGAGAAAGCAGTTCTTTTCAAGGGTAGGTCTCCAGTCCTGAAAGTTCAAGTTAACTAATTGTTGGTAAGGATGATAATTGAAGGTGAGAGAAAAAGAGAGAGAGAGAGAGAGAGAGGGAGAGGTGGAACCTAATTTAAATATACATGTAAAGGTTTTCAAGCAAAGTTGTTGTTTCAGGACCTCAAAATTTCTTCAGTTCTTACCTGTGGCTCAGATCCTGCCAACACCTATGGACATGCTTAACTACACAGAAGGAGTCCATTCAATATCAGTGGGGGCCACTGATGCATAAGACAAAGCAAGTGTAAATATTAAACAAATATAAATACTTGCAGCTTTACAGCTGGTTCTTGTAACCCAGAACTGTGTGTCTTGAACATAAAAATCACCAACCAACAAACACACCAGATCTTATTCATTATACTTCATTTTCTTCCATCTTTTAGCTCTGAACTGATCTAACTCAAATCAGTGTGTATCCTAAGTGATCCTAGAGTAAACAAAATCACAACATAATTTAATGCATTTAAGACTTCTGAAAAGCAGCTGAATCCACTCATTCCAATAAAACTGGGATACTTTACTAGTGGAGCAGTAGACTTGTACCTATATATTTGGGTTGGTTTTATAGCCCAAGTTTTGAAAAGTTGCCAGTTAGAAGCATTTGGGAGGCATAAGGGAGGAGCTGGTGCTCATTCATGTTAACTACTTCAGCCGCCAGCAAGAGCATTCATTTGTTCCCAATGTACTTATGCTCTTATTGGCTGTCAAAGCTAAGAAAAGGCTGGAATAGCCAATCAATAATCATTTTTAATCCCTACTGAGTTGCTATACCCAGCCAGGTTGTCTGGCTGCCTTGGGACGTAGTGTTTGAGTACAAATATTGTTTTCATTACTTCCCACAATGAAATTAAAGTCCTGCATCTTCTAGTCAAGTTACCTATACACGGGGTGGGGCTGGTGTGGTGTGGGTACCAAGGCCCATGGTTGACAGCTCAGAAGTCACAAGTCTGAGGCCATACCAGAAGCACTCATGCTAAATACCTTGTCACTAGGACACAGGAAAGGAAAGCTAAGCACGGAGAGAAAGACACGTCTTTGTGTTTACTTGATTCTAAGTTGTGTGGCAGGAAGCAAGTCAGGTCTTATAAACTCTTAGCTTCTCCTCTCAGGTACCAAGCTCTGTGAATTTACACTCACTTCTAACAGAAATGAATCCTTATTTATTTTCCAGTAAATAATAGAGTATAAGTGGGACAAAGGACTGAGCCTCTCAGACTCTTAGTCACAAAAAGTGAGCAGGTGTGGGTCATTTCTTTTACAGACACATGCTATTGAATATATCTTGGTTGATTAAAGTTAAAATTGATCTGAAAGCTTAGCACTTGATTGCATCCATAAGCAAAATATCTTCCCCTCCACTCTGCCACTAAATAGAATGAACTGATGTTGAACTTTGTGTATAGAGACATCACAGCACTGGTTCAAAGGACACTGCATTCTAGTTCTGGATGACAGATGCATTATACTTCAGCCATTATTCTTTGGGCATTGGTTTTATTCACACAGACTGCCATATGATCCATGTGCCTTTGTTTATTGCCACATTTCTTCAAGGCAGACTCCTTAATTGGAAGAGAGAGTTCATGTTTGATTTCCACTATAGTTTGAGACAACTGGTGTTAACAAAATTAAAGGTTTTAGTTATTTTGTTTTTTGTTTCTACATGTAAATCACCGAGGTTTCAAAACAAAAAAGAACCAAACTTAAGAGATTCCCTTTCCTATTTAATTCCATATTATTCTGTAAATATATATGTAAACCTTCTGCTAGGCACTGGGTGGCAGCAACAAGAGCTGGATTCAATTTTGGGGTAATAAATATATTTTACCTTGGCTCGAGCCCCATCCAGACCACCTGGGAAACACTAAATGAATTACTAGGGTGTCCTGCATAAACAAATACCACTCTTCACAGGCACTGTAAACACAAAAGACAGGTTTATTACAGAAAACAGAGGAAAACACTAAATGCAATTTTAAACATTATTAACTACAAAGCAAAAATCTATAGGTGGCATTCTCTTGGGGAGGCTTCATACATGCCCAGGCAGTCTGGGACTTGGGGTTTCCCAAAGGGTAGTTCTGGGGGCCTGTACCCCTATACCTGCCTTTCAGTAATGGGTGGATAGAGGCCACAATGGAGAGTCCTATGAGCTGCTCCTTGAGTTCACTTCACCACAGGGAGCTGCTTGAGCGCATCAGTCCTTCTGCATTGCAAGGGGCTCTGCTGCTCCTGGAGAAGTGGTAGAGTGCTGACCTCCTCTTCTGCATGGTGGCTTTGAGGGGTTAACTGTAGCTTTCGTCAGCATACCGAACCCCGGGCCTGAACTACAACTAGTGTCCAACCATACTGCTTGGTTGGGACATAAACTACAAAAGGGACAAAAGGTGGCCCAATCTTATCTCACTGGGCCTGGACTGGGCAGCAAAAAGCCAGCCAGAACTATACTGAAAAGAGGCCTGGATGAAAAACAAGTAGTGCCAGGTCTCACCCTGGCTCAAACCATGCCAGGCTTCATCCTGGCCCAAATATGCTAGCCAAACATATGGCTGAGGTTCAGCCACACAGCTAGGCTGAAATGCAATAGCTGTGAAACAACAAAAAAGGCCCCAGTCCGGTGGTTACAGTGTGGACATCCAGGCTACGGACAGACATTACACATAAACCGGTTTAAGTGATCAGAAACTGATTTAAACCTGTAACAGACTGTAAGGTTAGTACACATAAACTAGTTTCAAAATGGCTGAAACTGGCTTAAGATAAACCTCGTTGAATGTAACATCAGATTTAACTGATTTAGGTCAAACTGGTTTATGCAATGTCTGGCCCAGACCCCTTCCTAGTTTCAGTTAAACCAGAATCCCCCAGCATCCCAGATGCTTTGTAGACCTGGGCTAAGCTGGGCTGTGCTCTCTGCTCCAGAGAACAGGGCTGGACCCATCCCTCTGCTTCCTAGTCAGAGGTCTGGAAGAAACTGCAGGCACAGCAAAGTTTGCCTGGTCTCCCCCTCCTCCCCTCCAACCACTCACTGCTTAAGAACAGGGATCCCCCTTTCCTCCCTCCCATCTCCCACAGCATGAACCCCAGCCCCATGGACCCTAGGCAAGTGGTGTGCTAGCTAATGCTGAGAGGTGTCTGTGTGTCTGCATCTCCAATTTCACTGGGACAGGCAGACAGAACAGTGTCTACTTAGAGCTTTTGGAGCTAATCAACAGGTCAGCTGGTAATGTCCCTCCATTCCTTCCTTGGAAAAAGCTGTTTAAGAAGAGCTTGAACTAATGAGAGAGGCTTTTGTTTTGTTGATTGGCTGATAAATACTGTGTTATCAGCTCCCTGCTGGCTCCCTCGCCTGTCAGGTTTGCAGACATTATGAAGAAGCAGGGAGAGGGCAACTGAAAAGCTCAGTATCATCAACAGATGCATGCACTGCACACACACACCCCTTTGCCTCAGAGTGCTTGCTGTGGGCTGGGGTCTGGCAATACTCCCACCCCTTGAGCAGCAAGCAGGGAAAATCCTGGAACTGTGTAGGCCAGAGTCAGGTTTTAAACCCCTCCCTAATCAGAGGTCCTGCTGGGGTCTGGCCATGGTGCCCCTCAGCTCAGCACTTTGGAAGAGAAGGTAGAGCTGCTCTAGCACCCCCCAGCTTCTAGCCTGAGCCACTACAGGCATATGCCTGTACTTCCTTAGTCCACAGGGAATGTCTGTGCAGTTGCAAACTGATAAAATCTAGGCAGGTTAGATGAACCTGCAAAGATTGAACCAATTTAGGCTCATGCTTTTTGAATGACTGTCCCTAGCCCAGTCTCAGCTATACTACTATGCTGAGACACTGCCATTACAAAACAGAAGGGTCCTGGCCCATGTGGCCAGTAGCTGCCACGACCCCATTCTTGGTCAATCTGCTCCAGGGATTAACACCACCATGGTATTATGCCACTCAAGGCCTTTATGGACAAAACTGCCAGGACTCCATTCCTAATCAGTTTGCTCCAGGGGTCAATATCCCCACTCAAGAAAAAAAAAAGTGAAAGAGGGAGGAAATAGGAGTCTCAAACTTCAAGACAGACTTTCTCTCCCTGTACCTGAGGCTTCCCTGTCACATAGTTTTTGCTTGCCTCTCCAGTCAAGAGGGGAAGGAGACCCACCCCCCATGGGGAGCAATTTTTCTGGCTCCCAATGCAGCTCTGCAGCTCTTAGCAGCCCCAAGAGAAAGACAGAAAAATTATGTTGAGTTGTACTTATATGTTTGCTGTGCTATCATCCAAGCCTTATCCAATTAAGGAGTGCCACTCTCCAGACTGTCTCTTACTGGAGGATCTTCTGCTTCCTCTGGCCAAAGAGGCCAGTGGGTTTTACATATTTTGCCCACATACAGACTCCAGCTTTCCATGTGCTGAACACATGACCAGAACAACAGGGACCATCTTGCCCACACACACACACACACACACACACACACACACACTCTCTCTCTCTCTCTCTCTCTCTCTCTCTCTCTCTCTCCACAACCAAAAGCACACAATTTACCATACACAACCCAGGTGTGTGTGGGTGGTACATATGTAAAGAAATATCATTTCTTGTAAAAAGAGACAGAATATTTAGGAACTGAGATAATTATTTGGGAAAGGCAGAACTTCTATGTAGCATAAAGAGCTGCAAACATTTAAAGGCAACTTTTAAAGACATGGTTCATTTGTGGCTATAAGTCCCCTTCACATACACTGTCCATCCCTAGATCTGTGATGTACAGGATCATGCACTGGATAAAGTAAATTTCTAAATATGAGTTACTGAGAGATGATTGCAATGATCATTTTGAATGTAGCAAATGTCTTGTATACATGCCCTAGATCTTACCAAATATTTTATAATGGTTCTCGCTAATTGAACATTGGGAATAGGAATAAAGGAATATTATAAATATAGGAATAAATTCATAGGACTTTCCTTGGGAAGAACTAAAATATCCATGTGATACACCATTTTCTTCATTTTCCTTCCTATTTATTATTATCAAAGAAGGGCATTACTTTTTAAACAAGGGTTCTGTCTAGGCATATCCCTTTCCTCATAACCTGTTTGATTTTTCAATGAAATCAAGTTGCTTATTTAATCATATAGCATCATGTAGCATTTATAGTACTTTTATCTGAGCTTTGAAAACTGCATCATAGATTTAAAATGTCCAGTTTTAGAACCTGAGGGTGCGTCTACACAAGATGCTAAATGCTCAGTAGACTAATTCTTCCTTGCATTGGTGCATCATGGCCAAAGCTATGCTAACACACTAATGCACAGTATAATTAGTCTACGGTCAAACCTGGACACAGGCATGGGTGGCTAGACAGAAAGGGGCCCCGAAACTGGAAAAAAAAATTACAGTTCCAAAAAAGTTTTAATATTACACATATATGGGACTGTCAATGTTATCAACTGAGAACAAACTATTTAAAGAAATCAATACCACAGATGTGCTAAAGACTTTTGCAACAAAAAAATAATTGTCTCTGGTGAAGCAGGGCCCAATACTAGAAGTTCACTCGTGGCCACTAGGAGTATAGATATGGCACCGTCTACTGTGCATCAGTGTCACTAAAAAGGTACGTGCCAGTGCTACTACACAGTAGCACCAGTTACTGTGCATTCAGTTAGTACCTGTTATTGCAGGTACTAAACTTAATGTGCAGTACCTATGGCACATTAATGCACATATAGACATGCCCAGTATGCTTGAAGTGAAGTACCTACACTAGCATTTAGGTGCTTAATTGCCAATTTTAAGCACTTCTACATTTTAAAATATAAAACAGATATTTAGGTGTTTAATCATGTACCTAGGCCTAATGATATGTACTCTAGTTTGAATACTGTACTGAACTCACAAAAACTCTAAGATTTCAAAGTATAGTAGAAAAGATTTAAAATATTCAAGTCACTGAGTGTATGTCTACACGGTACAATGCAGTGTTATGGGGAGAAACCATAGCTACTATGGGTATCAGAGGCAGTATTTCTACACTGAGCACAGTATACTGCCTGCACAAATGAACCCTGATTCTCATTTTGAACTAGTTTGCATAAGTTCACATAGTAGTGCATTGTGCTGTATAGACATGCCATAATTCTTTGAGGTAATGAAGCAACTACTGGATGTTTATTTTTACTCCACCATATTCTTTAACAGGTTTTCTTGAATCCTTTCCTAAGCTAGTTAGTACTGGTCAGTGTCGGAGATGAAATACTAGTCTTGATGGACCGCTGGTGCTATATAATATTGTAATTACTCTTTTTATCTGCCCTTGAACGGGGAAACAAAGGGTCAATGATGTGTCCAATTTCATGGCAGAGTAGAGAACAGAAATCAGATCTCCTGACTGCTGCACTTTGGCCAAAAGACCATTTTCTCTTTTAGTTGAATTTGTGACCTCACAATCATAAGAAGGGAAGAAAGAATAAAGACTAAATAATTAGGTTTTAGTCCAAGGTTGATATTTCCCCTAAGACTGTATCCAGATGAACGCAACTGTGCAGTATCCAGGGGTCAAAAAACCCATGCACAAAAAAAGTGGAGTGGTGCACATGTGGGCAGTGTGCACCACTCAAAACCAGAGCCTGGCTGGCTGGAGCTCTGCTGTGGCTGCCAGCCAGGCTTCAAGTGGCAGGATCACCACTACTGCAGCTCCTGGAGGCCCCCAGAATCCCAGGTAAGACTGCTTCACCCAGGATAACCTGTCTTGCATCAGAGCATAGGTAACATGGGTGGTCCTTGGAGACAACTAGCAGCAGCACAAGGTGCACCATCACTAGCTGTCCCTGGGGAATCAAACATCCACACTCATATGGACACAGCCTAAGAAGCCTGTTTGCTTCAAAAAGCTGATATGGTATAAGATTGTTTCATCTCTTGCCTCCCTCTCACTTAAAATGATTATTGATGGGTGGGAAGCTAAACATCAGTTAGTAATGCAGTAAAACAACCCTTTTCAGATTAAAATATGTTTGGGTTCTATTCATGTTCTCTTTCAACTCACCCAGCATGGGTTGTGTTTGCAAGGCAGAGGATCCAAAAAAGTCAACATAATTTCTGAGCTATCAACATAAAGGTATCACACCACAAAGTAGAGAGATGTGATGTTCCTTCTTAGAACACCTCTGATTAGACTGGAATAATGTACTCCACATTAGGCACCTGACAATCAGAAAAAGGCTGAGAAATTAGGAAGGGTTTAGAAAGGAGAAATAGATATAAATGGACATGGAAGTGACTAAATGACGGAAAGAGGTTAGAAATGCTAAAAAACATGTATAGCCTAATCAAGCAGTAGCCTATGATAGAATCTATAGGTTAATAATAAGGAATGGTGGGTGGCAACTTGGGCAGTGACTCACTCAGGGAACTCATGGGAAGGATCCTCTTTGGAAGCCAGACTGAGGGGGAGAGGAGTCCAGGAGAACTGGCTGTACTTCAAAGAAGCCTCATTAAGAGTGCAAGAACAGAACATGCCAATGCACAGGAAGACTAGTAGGTATGGCAGAAGACTAGTAGGTATGGCTAAGCAGGGAACTCTTCAGTCAAATAAATCACAAAAAGGAAGCTTATAAGAAGTGGAAACTTGGACAAATAACTAGGGAAGAATATAAGAGCACTGCTCGGGCATACAGCGATAAAGTCAGGAAGACCAAAGCACATTTGGAGTTGCAGCTAGCAAAGGATGTGAAGGGTAACAAGAAGGATTTTTACGAGTATGTCGGTAGCAAGAGGGGGATCAGGGAAAGTGTGAGTCCCTTACTGGATGGGGGAGGCAACCTTGTGACAGAGGATGCAAAAAAGACTGAAGTTCTCAATGCCTTTTTTGCCTTAGTCTTCACAGGCAAGGTCAGCTCCCAGGCTACTGTACTGGGTAGCACAGTTTGAAGAGGAGGTAAGTAGACCTCAGTGGTAAAGAACAGGTTACAGACTATTTAGAAAAGCTGGACATGTACAAGGTTCATGGGGCCAGATGGGATGCACCCGAGGGTGCTGAGGGAGTTGGCTCATGTGATTGCAGACCCATTGGCTATCATCTTTGAAAACTCCTGGCAATCGGGAGAGGTCCCAGATGATTGGAAAAGGGCAAACATAGTGGCCATATTTAAGAAAGGGAAAAAGGAGGATCCATAAAACTTCAGACCAGTCAGCCTCATCTCAGTCCCTGGAAAAATCATGGAGCAGATCGTCAAGGAATTGATTTCTAAGCACTTGGAGGAGAAAAGGGTGATTAGGAAAAGTCAGCATAGATTCACCAGAGGCAAGTCATGGCTGACCAACCTAATTGCCTTCTATGATGAGATGACTGGCTCTGTGGATGTGGGGAGACTAGTGGATGGTGAGTATCTTGATTTTAGCAAGGCTTTTGAGACGGTCTCCCACAACGTTCTCGGTGGTAAGCTAAGGAAGTCTGGGCTGGATGAATGGACTGTAAGGTGGATAGAAAACTGCCTGGAGCATCGGGCTCAGAGAGTAAAACCGACAGCTTCAGGGGCGATGCATAGGGGGTGCACGCAGGTGCACATGCACCCCCGGCATGTGGCAGTGCACCCCCTGCAAAAAGGTGCTGCCAATACTGTCAGTGGTGCCCATGAGTGGTCTCCGCCTGCCACCCCACTGCCAGCACCACCAGCAGCATCTGCAGGCAGTCCATAATTGCCCCTGGGCACTGCTGCTCCTACCGGTGGCACCTGTGGGTGATCACCAACCCATGGTCTGCGCTCACCACCCCTGCCACCAACAGTGCTGGTGGCATCTGCAGGAGCTCCCCACTCCCTGCCACCAGGCTCCCCCTGCTGCTGCTACGTTCCCGCTGCCACCGGTGCAGCCATGCCCTCCCAGCTGCTGGGGGTAAGCTCCGTTGATGAACGGCTTGATGTCTAATTGGCAGCCAGTATCAAGTGGAGTGCCCCAGGGTCAGTCCTTTTGCCGGTTTTGTTCAATGTCTTCATCAACGACCTGGAAGATGGCACAGAGTGCACCCTCAGCAAGTTTGCAGATGATACCAAGCTGGAGGAAGTAGTAGATATGCTGGAGAGTAGGGCTAGGATTCAGAGTGACCTAGACAATTTTGAGGATTGGGTCAAAAGGAATCTTACGAGGTTCAACAAGGACAACTGCAAAGTCCCGCACTTAGGACAGAACAATCCCATGCACCAGCACAGGCTGGCGGCTGACTGGCTGGGCAGCAGCTCTGCAGAAAAGGACCTGGGGGTTACAGTGGACAATAAAATGGCTATGAGTCAGCAGTGTGCCCTTGTTGCTGAGAAAGCTAATGACATACTGGGCTGCATTGGTAGGTGTGTTGCCAGTAAATCAAGGGAGTGATTATTGCCCCCTATTCAGCACTGGTAACACTACATCTGGAGTACTTAGTTCAGTTTTGGGCCCCCCACTACAGAAAGGATGTGGACAAATTGGAGAGAGTTCAGCGCAGGGCAGGAAAATGGTGAAGGACCTGGGGGACATGACTTAAGAAGAAAGACTGAGGGAACTGGGCTTATTTAGTCTAGAGAAGGAGACTGGGAGGAGACTTAATATCAGCCTTCAACTACCTGAAGGGTGGTTCAAAAGAGGATGCAGCTAGACAGTTCTCAGTGGTGGCAGATGACAGAACAAGGAGAAGTGGTCTCAAGTTGCAGCAAGGGAACTTTACATTAGATATTAGAAAGAATTTTCTCACTAGGAGGGTAGTAAAACACTGGAACAGGTTACCTAGAGAGGTGATAGAAGTTCCATCCTTGGAGGTTTTCAAAACCCAGCTAGACAAAGCTTTGGCTGGGATGATCTAGTTGGGGATGGTCCTGCTTTGAGCCAGGGGTTGGACTAGATGACCTTCTGAGGTCCTTTCCAACCCTAACTTTCTATGATTCTAAAATTGCAACAAACCAATTTAACCTAAATCAGTTAAATTTGACACTACATCCGTCTATGTTTATCTTAAACTTTGAGAGCCACTCTAATTAAAGCGCCTGGAGCATCTTCTGTGTCAGTGTCCCTGTGCTTCAAAATGGCAGTGGAGGCACTTTATCTAAAGCTCATTGAATGATTAATTGAGGCTGCTCTGATGCACTGCAATTACAGTATGTCAGAGCAGCCTCACTTCTCACATTAGGCACCCTTTGTGACTTAAGTATCTACATCCTGCCCCCCTTTCTACACAACTTTAGAGACAAGGATATGTCTTAAGATTTTCTAAAGCATGAGACACCCACTGAAGTCAGGAGGGACCAGAAGCCAAAGCACTTATGAAAAATCTCAATAGACAATGAGAATCTTTAAGAATTTTAGTATCTTTGAAAATCTAGCCCTTTCTTGGCTTTCTGGTCATAGTAGTAGTATAAGCATTATAAGTCTTATTATTATTAAGCTTGATAAGTATTTTAATACCACTAATTTTAATTATAGTACTAAGTCTGTAAATATATCCACATGTTTAACTTTACCCACAGTTAGGCCTATTAAAATCAGTTACCTTACTCATATCCATAAATTTAATCACAAGTGTGTAACACCATGGTTTAAGTTCTCCCCCACTGAAGGCCTTTTTTCTCACAGGGACTTTTTTCCCAGCATGCCTTTTTGAGTTTGGCCCTTTAAATTGGGCAGAATGAAACTGGTGAGGCCCTAAAAGCAGTCATTTTCCAACTTGATGTTGCCTGATGCACCTTCTCTTCTAGTTGGTGAGTCCATAGTTGCATAGTTTCATAGTTTCTAGGGTCGGAAGGGACCTGAGCAGATCATCGAGTCCGACCCCCTGCCATGGCAGGAAAGAGTACTGGAGTCAAACGACCCCAGCAAGGTGTACATCTAGCCTCCTCTTGAAGACCCCCAGGGTAGGAGCCAGCACCACTTCTCTTGGAAGTAGGTTCCAGTTGTGTTTTTCTCCAAGCCTTCCCTTTCTTGTTGTCAAAATGGAATATTCTTTATTGGACAATATAACAATTAAGATATTTGAAACTGACAAAGCACTGAGGTCTGTTATTTGTAGAGGAAAATTTTGCACTAGCATAAGTGTGCATGAGGCAACTAAACAGCTCTTTCCATCTCTGATTTCTATGATCAATACTTGAAATTCTGAATCCAGTTAAATCAGCAACAAAACTCCCACAGAATTCAAAAAGACAGGATTTCCCTTAACTGTTTAATGGGAATTCTTATTAATTGTAAAAGCTCAAGATCCTCTATGCGAATTATGTTGCCACTATAAAAGTACTGTTGTATCTCTGGTTCTACAAAAGCAATTCCATTTGAAATTTGGCCTATGCAAATACACTTTCCAGGCAAATGTTTGTATTAAGTTAATGTTAATGTTGGTATGATAACACTGGTTTTCAAAAAATACATAATAATGTTAGAGGTGAGAAGAAATAAAAATTCCTAACCATTAAAATATATCTGACAAAACTAACTGGTATGCTTTAGTAACTTTGCATCATTTTGGTGAAACAAAGCAGCAAAAACCTGACTTTATTTAAAGTAGCAAGAACATATTAGATTTGTAATCGCCTTGTAAATTCTTAAATAGACTAGTCTCAAACTTTTGTTCCTAGTCATGTTCCTATGTAAGGAATGTACAGTTGTTTTAATTAAACCATGTTAAAACATGATTTAAAATTCCTAATATAGACAAGATGAAGTCTGAATTACTGATGTATTCATGTGGTCTTTAACAGATCTCGTTTGAGTTTGTTTTGCCAGGATATTTTATAGAGTTCTGGTAATATTTTAAACAAAATTTAAGTTATTTAAAACATGACTCGTCATTTCAGATCCTTCAGGACTACAGGGTCTTAGTAGATTCCTGAAAATTTTAGATCACTATTTATAAACTTTATACTTTGAAAAATGAAAGATTTGCTTTTGCTCAAAGCTTCCTCCTCCCTACGCAGAATAAACTTTTCTGGGTTCTATTGTTAACAAACCCTCTCAATGGACATAGCAGAAGTGGTGTTTCCAACACACACACAGATTAGAAGCTCTCTAGCCCTATTCTTTGATATTCACTGGGGAACTATTCAGCAGAAAAAGTCAATGGCAGCTGTGAAAACTGAGCAGCAGTAGTGTTAAACCTTTGGGCTCTGGAATTATGCCAATATAGTGGCTCCAAAGGCTACGGGGATTAATGCCACCCTTGCCACTCACAGATCACTCAGCCTGTGAGAAGCCCCAGGGCTCCCATTTGACACCCGCATTAGAGTTTCAGAGGTTTGGCACAGCAAGCAACTGTGCTTTCTCATCTGGGCACTGTTTACAGTGTGAGCCATCTCACCTACAGTACAGTAAAATATAGCTGACACTAGAGATCCAAAGTCCCTGATCTGGTGATAACTGGCAGAGAGCTACTGTAGGTGAAGGACCTATTCTATCTCTCTCAGGTACTTATACAGCACTTCCCCCTCCCATTGCCAGGGTTTCAGAGTGATTCACAGTCTTTAAGGTAGATTGCTTAGCTATTATTCCCATTTTACAGATTGGAAATAGAAGCATAGAGAAACAACAGCACTTGCCTGGAAAGAGTGAGTTCTGTGTTCTCGGTTCTGATCCCTGCTCCCTAGTTTACTTATGTTCTTTAACTCAATATATACCTATGGTAACATGTATAAACAGTTCTGGATAGACAAACACCCAGGTTCATGGCTCCCAGAAGAACGACTCTCATCAGTGAGCTACAAAGTCAGTCTTCCTCTTGCTTGCTCTTGATTCTGACCTGTGAGTGAGACACAGGTCCTCTTTGAGTCTTCCTCTGGGGCATCATAACTCCACAACTCTGCATGTTCTGGGCTTTGACTAAGAATCACTATCAAGGTCTACAATGAACCACATCATCTTTTATGTCAAAGTCAATGTTGTGTATTGTTCTCTCTTACTGTTGCAGTTTGGAAAAAGCCTTGCAGGAGTGCCATAACTTTATTCATAGAAATGTTTGTGGCATTGTTCATGACATTGTTTCTTTGCAAAACACATTTCTGGGTTGTTTATTATTTTTAATTGCTCTTCGTTGACTGCCTTGCAATTTCACATGTGGTTACAATTGCGCTTAACAAATCCATGCTCTTCAGAAAGGCATACATAAGCCGGTGTGCATGTGTGGCCCACAACTGTTAGAATTCAAACACATTTCTAATGTTTTGAGGTTTCTTTCTTAATTGGCAAAACTGAGAAGTGTGCATTAGCAAAAGTAAAACTACTGTCTGAAAGTCATGCTTAAAATTACTGTTTCTTGCCAGTGCCAATTCAAATGCCTTTTCCTTCACTTTGTATGTGAAATGGCAAGCCCTGGATTTGATAGTAACCATGTGCACAGAAATATAAGATATCATTTACATCTGATATATGGGTATCATCAATAATCTTCCTATCAAAGAAACTGGAACTTTTTCTTTAAATGTCAATTTTATATGTATTACCATTATCATCTGTTCTCTTTAGAAGTCCTGATAATAAATAAAGGTCTTCTAAAGCAAGAATGAAATAAGGGCCGAATTTAGTAAACATAAAACATGTTCAGTACCTGTTAATTTATGGTGAGAGAGAGATGTCACTGTGGAAGAAAACTTCGTAAGGAATTTAGTTTGCTATCTGCAGACCATAAGGCAAATATAATGCTGGAAATTTCCACATTTCTGTATTTACCCCTAGACTACTTTTCTTTGGGTTGCATGATATATCTAAATTAGTTAAAATGATATTTGCATTACAGCCATCCATAATATTGTGGTCCAACTGAGAAATGGCGGCCAGATTCTCATCTTTGAAATTGGTGTCACATCAATAAAGTTATGCCAGTTTATGCAAGCTGAAAAGCTGGCCAAGCAGCCAAAATCCTTCCATTATGGAGGAAAAAAATTGGCATTAGTACTATCCATACTTTAAGAGTAAGGAATGCACTATTTATGTTTAAAGATGTGAAGCAAAAAAATCAGTGACAGTTATCTCTTTCCTCCTACATATGTACAGTTTAGACACTCTGAGAGGTTGACTATGAGATGTATAAAGGTGGAATAGCATGAGACAGATGAAATAATATTTTAACTGGAAAAATCAGACCCAAAATGATGTCCTGCTTGTACGTAATAAAAGACAGAAGTGCCAGGAAGTGAAGGAAGTTTTATACCATATGGCAGACTGATTTCCAACTAGAGAGAATGGCTAAAGGGTTGAATAACTTATAGCATATGTAATGAGCCAGGAATGTAGGTACTAAAAATTTTAAATTGCATTATAAACTTGGTATAAATGACTCCTATGTTAAGGTTACATATTCAGATGCTGAGACGTATTGACACTGTAATAAAGAAATAGGGTTTTTTTCAAGTGTTATCCAGGTCACCATATCCAGCAAACTATAGGAAAAGAATCTTTAAAAGCAATAAACCAAACCATTCTGTATGCACTGGAACCATATTTACTGAACTGAATTAAAGTAGGATAACCTTATGATCTTGGTAGCTGAGGAGATGATACACAGCGTTTGTCAGTTTGAGTGTGGCTTTGTGTACCCTTCCAAGCTTTAGAAATGGAAAAAAGTTTGCAGGAAATAAGATCTGCTTATAATTCATAAATACAGACAAAACATGGAAAGATATTTGACAAACTCAGACTTTCCCAATTCCCAAAATGAATGTTTAGACTTCTTGACCCATTTTGAAGCCTCAAGGAATTATAAAATTTATCATCACTCTTGGTACGGCATTATTATATGCAATTAATTATTTCATCATGTATCTTTTAATAAATCTATGTTAAAAGAAGATGTCTTTCTTCAGGGTGGCATTCAGCTTCCTTAACCATGGGACAGTTCTTTTGTTGTCCTATAATCCCAGGCCTGATTCATCGAATTCCCTCTAACTTCTGCAACTTCAGCCTCCAGCTTTCTTCATCATCAGAGCAGGTTTACCCTATGCACTGAATAAAACCAAGGTCCTTTGGAAAATGCCATATGTGGTCATGCAATTAAATAATGTTTCCTAATACACACATATGACAGAGGGGACTGAATCACGGGCAACCTTAATTCTAGCACTATGTAACTTCTAAATGGTTTAAAGGTCTTTCAATTTAATATAATTTCCTTGTTACAAAAAAATTAAAAGAATCCATACTGACCCCTAAACTAGGTCAGCATCAGGGTTTGGGCATTTAGATCCACAGCATCACTAATGGAGTATCTTATAGAAGACAGTGATAGGCAAAGATCTTTTGTGGGTGCTGTCTTTTACTGAACCAACTGCAAGGTTAAGATAGACTTTGACAGGGTTTTGAATGCAGCGCATTCTTCTTCAGAGGACTTCTTATGCTCCTATCCCACTGACGAAGAATGTACTGCATTAGAAAGCTTGTTTAAGTCTAAGTCTTTCTCAACCATGTAGTTACTCCAATGAAAGATATCACCCACAAAAAACCTTGCTTCTCACATATTTCCTGGACCATGATAGCTACATCACTCCAACAGCACTGATACTTTGCCAGTGGATTTCATTGCTATTTGCTGACAGCAAAAAAACTTAGAAACATAAGACTTCTAGGTTCAGTTCCAGGTTCTGCAGGACAGGGGTATGGTATGGTTATAAACAGGGGTCTACCAAACTCGAGGAGGCAGCTGGCCAATTTTGCAGGCAGATCCCAGGGCCGGTTGCAAGTACTGCTGCATTCCCGCCCCCCCCGCCCCATGCCTCTGATTGGTTGAGGGGCCCCAGCAGCCCCACCCCTCCCTGGAGATATTCCATACGGCCCCAAAACTGCTGCTTAAATTGCTTAACAATATTTCCCTTAATGGCTTCTGTGGGTTTAATCAGGGGACTAAGCCCATGGAAGCCATTAATTGACACATTATTAAGCAATCTAAGCACTTATACTCTAAACTGAAATACCTTATTAAAATAAAGCTATGCACACCATGAATTGTAACTAATGCCAACTACATAGACTTTATTAATACCAACTATATACACTTTATTAACTAATACCATCTAAGCACTTAATTAAACTCTAAACTGAAATATCTTATAAATTGAAAGTTATACACAACATGAATTGTAACTGATATCAATGATATGTACTTTATTAAAGGACATTACAAAAAGGAGTTTAATGATACTGAATGCTAACCTGAAGACCGGCAGTTCATGCTAGCTATTAAACGTGAGCATGCTGCATCCTGCTGCAGTTGCTACAGACATTCTCTGTCTCTGTGGATTGAACACTTGTCCATACACTGAGATGGCAGGCTCAGCATCCACTGAGTTTGCTGGAATGGTGAGGCAGCATCTTGTCAGGGCTTAGAGATGTGGAAACCAGTCACAGACAGAGTCCCAGAACACAGACACAAGCACAGGAACAAGCACCCACAACTCTTTGATGAAGGTCACGTAAGCAGCACATTTGTTGTCATGTTCTTTCCCCCATCCCAAGATTGCTTTCAGTATCTGAGGGTCACAAATCAGAATAGGCACTTTGTTAGGGTTCAAAATGAGAATAGCACTAAGGAAGGGGGCAGCTGGTTGTCTGAACCATGGTGGCAGTGATGGATTCAGCTTCACAACTATTGCCTGGAACAGGTCCCTTCACTGGTTTTCATGAGGATAGCTTGCCAGTTTTTGTGATGCCCTGTCTTCAACCCAGCTTATTAAATCCATCAGCTTGTGTGCACAGTGGATCACAGCCTGCTACCTTCAAACCACATTAGGAGCTCCAGGAACCAGGTAGCATTGTCAGCCACAAACATAATTTGATCTTGAATGTCACCCCACCTTAAAAGATTGCAAAGCTTAAACATGCAGTGTGTGCTGAGTGTGTTTTCTAGCTCCCTGTTCACAAACTGCTGGTAGTACTACATATGCTTGGCATGGTAATGGACTATGTTGAACCATGAATTCCACCTTGTGAGCACAAGCTCTGGTGGCAGCACCACAGTGCCACATGAGTCCTCACTTTGACTAGAGATGGACCTTATGGCCTGGGCAGTTGAAGGCTTTCTTGAAGGGAGATGCCAACCTAGCCAACCAGGGAACTGTGCGTGCCGGATGTCACTTACTAAGGACAGAATGTGTGGTGCATTGCAGGTGACATGAACTATGTTGGGAAGCTTTTCTTGGAGCACATCAGAGAAAACCTTGCACATGTATATGGCATGTGTTAGAAAGGAATGTTGAGATCTTGTTAAAATCTCTTCCATTGCTAACAATTACCTTCATGATGGTTTGAGACACAGTAGAAAAATTGACAGATGTGAGGTGGACCAGCTCTGTTTGAAACACAGGCAAGCATTGGTCTGTCCAGCTCCACAGGACAAATCAAATATGCAGAATGTAGTTATCTTGAGGACAGGTGGCTTCATCAGCCACAATGGAGAAATCATACTCATCCAAGGAAGTCTTTTTGGACTGTACGTGAGAAACAATCACTGCAGGGAGATAATTTTGGTGAAGCTCCTTGGTACACAGAAAACTGCTAGCATTTATCATGTTTTGGTTTAGGTAGTCCCTTAACTTCAGGTGATCAGGTTTCTCCCACAGGAAGTTTGCCACTGCACAAGCCTCCACAAGGGAAAATGCTACCTCTTGCCTTGCCAGCCTGCTTTCTGTGGTCCTTTTAAAGGAGTTCATGCTTGCTTGTTCCTTGCTCTGACTTTCAGCATTTGCAGGAGACTTCCACTTCACGTGTGCCTCAGTTGTTGATCTATGCTAGTTTTTCTCGACACATCCAGAGTCACATTACAGGCGATACAGAAGAGTCTGCCTTCATTTGTATGCAAGGTCCCTGCAGTATACTGTCTTACACAGTCCAGCGCTGAAACATATTTGATCATCTCAGAGGATTTTTAGTGCTAATCATCCCTGCTCCTCCTCAGACTGCAGCATGCTGTAGCAGCATGCTTGTGGGTGCTTTAAAAGCACATGCCAAAAGCCACCTTCCCTGGCTGGCCCCAGAATGGCTCCTAGATTAAGCCTACATCATGGGCTCGGCTTCTGATTTGCTCCCCCTCTTCCCCCTTCCCCCTCCCTTCCTGGTGCTTCAGGACTCCAGGGCTTCCTGCGCTTTTCTCTTCTTGAAGAATTTTGTTTTCTCAGTGAGCCTTCCAAAATCATGCAGCCTATGCTTTTTTGCAGACCCCGCTGTTTTCATGAAGCCTGCCTGAATTCACAGTTTCCGCAGAAACGGCACAATCACAAATTCAGTAGGTCCCTAGTTATAAGTCAAGCTGTTCCTGTGTTTCCAGCCATTTTCTTTTCCACACTGTTCCAATTCACCCTACCATAGCTCTTTCCCCATTTCTTGTGTACTCCTATCCACACCTGTTGCTGGCTCTAAGCCTTCCCCCACTCAACCCCTTTTTTTAAAACTTTTTTTTCCACTGCTTCTGTCCACTGCCCTCTTACTCTCTCTTTCTCCTCCTTCCTATTCCAAAACAAACACTCTTTTGGGAGTAAAATATTGGACTCCCAAAAGAGAGATTACCCAATTCCTAGTTAACTAAAATGGCAGTTTCATGAAAATCCTGTTTCATCCCTGCATCCTGAAGCATTCTTAGTGAAGATGGAATCTTTGTAGAACTCAGTTGCCAAATTCCTAACCAATCTTTGCCAATCTGTGTTAACTGAGCTCTTATAACTTGGCCAAATGTGGCTAACTTTCCAAAACACAGCAAGAGACATACGCTTTACAATCCGGCATATTTCAGGCGCTTTCTCTAAAGTATGGCGGACTTTCTCAAAGATATGATGGCAGGAATTTTTTAACATGACATTAACAATGTATTTTTTCCTATGTATTTTTCTAATGATTTCATCTTTTCTGACATAGTTTGGCATTATATATGATAGTTGGACTGTTTTATTTTTAATTCAGTATGTATAACTTTTTTTGTTCTTCCGACACCTCTCCTGCAGGGATTCTTTTATTTATTCCCGCTGTCTCTCCACAGCCCGATACCCTGTTCTCACCAGAATAACCCAGAATTTTGTACTCAATCAATTATAGATGAGTAATATAGCTACACTAATGTATTTATATTGTAAATAGCAATCATATTGATTTGGAAGGACTTCTTTGAGGTAAATTTGCTGGGCTTTTTGAAGGGCTCTTCGTTGGACTTTTTGAAGGACTCTTGGCTGGATTTTTCTCAGGAGTCTTGGTTGTAGGTGTTTCTGGAGTCTTGTCTGCTTTCTTAAAGAAAGAGTCCAAGGAAGTTTGGACAGATGTTCTCCAAGGATATGGGTGACACAGCGACTTGTTCATTGGTGTGGCATTACATTAGATCAAGCTTGTAAGTCAAAATTGACGTTAGAAAGTTGAAATAGGGTGTCAATTTAGAAAGTGCAAAACATTGTAAGTGCAAAACATTGTAACTTGAAATGTCGTAAGTCAAGGACCACCTGTACTGCAATTTATAGGAGTGTAAAACAGCAGACAACTGCCAATATTCTGGATATCTTTTAGAAACTCATGCCTATTTCTACTGAACTACTCTGTTGTCCTGTCTTTGGTGCTTGAGAAAATTTCTGATAACTCACCGAACCAACTGCATTGTATCCAAGAACATCTTTTTCTGTCTTGGGATGTGATCTATTTCTCCCTCCCTGCCCCCAAGCATGAGATCATACTACCTTATATCATTACTATATCACTTTGTACAGCCACAGATACTATTAATGGCTATACAATTATATAGTCCTTTAAACAAAAACATCTAGCCACAGTATTGGAGAGACTGAATACTTGCATGTTCACGAACCAAGAAAAAGCTAAAAAAATACAAATTTCCTTGTTTTAATTTATTTTAACTTCACTAGTCTATCTAATGGGTCTCTGACATATGACAATATTATGTGTACTGAGCATCTACCCTATTTAGCTTCCATTGAGGCCAATGGAAGTTTTAATATTTCTTTCAATAAGAATTAGTCCAAGATCCAGCACATCTGAAGGAATGGACAAAGTACCACATTTTCTTGCATACAACATGCTCTGGAATAAAATATAGACCTTCATTTTGAAAGGCAGAATGGAAAAAAAAAGATTTTTCTTGAGTTGTGGCTACGTAGAACAGAAACAGAATCAATCTTCAGATGACTCACCCTTCTTTTCCTGCTTAGGCTTTGAAACAGGAGAGAGACCAGGAGCAGCAAGATTGCACTAAGAAAGTTTAGCTTAAATAGTGGAACATCAAGACCATTCAAAAGGAGAGAGAGTTGTTAACTCTTGTGGAGTAAAGAGCAATCAGCTATTAGATCAACTGACTCCCTCAGCTGCTAGAATAGTAATACCACAGCTGCTGCACTTGGAACAAGAATCAAAGCAGGGTGCATCTATACTGGGCAGAACAGCAGCTTTCCCACTTAACACACACACACACCAGTTTTGGAGGGGAAAAGGCATAGTATGTGAGAAACTATGATATTTTCAGTGAAAACTTATGAGTTGTCTTGATGCACATTTTAAGTGACAGAAGGTGTGTCTACATGTGCATTTAAGCATGACTAAATTTAATGCGCATTAAGCTAATGTACATCAAGTGATTTTTGGCAGGTGTCTACACATGGAGGGACTTGACACAAAATCTAGTGTGCTGCAGCCCCCCAAGTGCCCCTGTGGCCACTGGGAAGAGCTCTAGCCTCCTGCAACATGGCTGCCAAGAAGCCAGATCCAGCTGCCAGCACTTGGCAACCATCTTGGAAACTGTGATCCTTGGCCAGCCCCTTCCCTGCCCAGGAGCCACGTGCCCAGTGCAGGGGTAGCACGTGACAGCTCCCTCCTTGCCCACATCAGGGCTGCCCCTGCCCCTGCCAGAGATGCCCAGCACCCTGCTGCTCCATCCTGGGCCCTGCCAGTGATGACCAGTGCCCAGCACTCCTGCTGGCCTTTGTGCTGGCCCTGCTGGCCCCAGCAGGCCCCCCCCACCCAGGCCCCAGGAGAGTTGCACACCTGCGGGGGCCAGAGCACCAGCTGTGAGAGACCCTTCCTGACCCCCTCTTCCTGCACGCCTCACTCAAGCCCTCCTACCCCACTGCCCACACAGCCTCTACCCCCTGTCCACCCCCAGCACCACTCTCAGGACATGCACAAAGTTGAAACAAAAAAACTTTATTCCTCTCACAACATCCACTGACATCCCTCCCCCTCAACAAACAGAACCCCCCTACCCCTCAAGCAACAGTACCCCTCCACCACCATCCCCACCCACCAACAATAAAAAAAACCACATACAAGTGGGAAACTATATACAGGTGGGAAACTATATGCAAGTTGGAAACTATATAAACATGGGAAACTGTTTACAATATTTTGGGTCTTCAAGCTCAGAGTGGGAGTCCATGGGAGGGGCTTTAGGAGCAGAGCCCCAGGGCAGGTCCCCAGAACCCCAGCCCCTGGATGTTCCCCCACAGGTCCAGTGGCCATGGCAACCCCAGCAGGTGGTGGCCTTATGTGCAGTTGGGTCTTATGCTGCATGGTGTGGGGGAGAGTGGCAGGTGGCATGAGATCTGGGGTGAGGCCTGGGCTAGGGGGTCTGGTAGGCAGGAGGCACCCAAGGACTCCTCCCAGGACCAGGTGGGGGCCTGCTGTGGGGCAGCGGGTGGGACCCAGGGGACCTGTAGAGCCATGGGTGGGGAACAGTCAATGGGGAACATGGACGTAGCTGCCAGGGCCCAGAGGCTGTCCATAACCTGGTGGTCAGCATCCCTCAGATGCCAGAGCAGCTCCAGTAACACCCACTCCAGGGCCTCCATTTGGGCCCAGTAGTAATGCTGCACCTGGTCCCTGCCCTCTCCAAGGGCAACATCCTCCACCTACTAGGCCTGCTCCTGTGTCTTCTGCATCCCTGCATTGGTGCATCTGGATGACTCCAGTGGTGGGTAACAGCGAACCAGAACCCACACCTTGCTGGGCCTGGTGGGCTTTCTCCCATGTCCAGATGTTGGCTCTGCAGAGGCAAGAATCAGAAGCCTTTTGTGAGAGTTTGCAACATTTCAAGGATAAGATGCTCTGCATCAGGGGCTGTGTGCTGCCCAGCCTCAAATCAGGTGTTAACTGTGCACGGGTGCCCAGGGATCATGGTACATCAGCTGGAAAGAACTGGGCCTAGGTAGCCACTGGCCATTACCCCCATCCCTGCTTACTTACCTGGTACCAGTCGCCCACTGAGTGTTGGCTACAGGCAGCCTGCCTCCTCTGCTCCCTTCCCAGGATGGGACAGGCCAGGATGCTCCCCTCTCCATGCAGGCCAACTACTCTGCCACACCGCCACCTATCCCACATCACCTGGGCTTGGGTCATGCAGGGCTCCTGGAGAACTGGGGTGAGGGGCTGGCCATGCTCTCACCCTCCCTGCTGGGGGCCTCTCCGGGCAGGTGCCCAGGAGCCATCCTTCCCCCCTCCCATGCCACCACTGTGCCCTAAGTGTGTCTCTGATGTACATGCCCTGAGCAGTGCACGATATGCTGTTTGTGCAGGCAGAGGAGTACCAGAGACACTATTCCTTGATGATGATGATCCAGCTGGTGTCCCAGGCACATCTGCGCTCCTGGTTTGGGACCCTGAGCTACAATGGAATGGGGGGCAAGCTGGGGCTGCTCTACAACCTTCACTGTCACCTGGAGGGCTATCTGTGGCAGTGCTACACGACCCTACCTCCACTGCTGAGGAGGACATCTGCACCAACATCAATGCCTTCCTCGGTGTGTGAGAAGCTTGTGCCTGCCCAGCTGTAGAGACATGGGCTGCTGAATAAAGTTCTGAATGCTGTTCCACCTCTCTGCATGCTATAGGGGGGGAACCCAGAGCCAGAGGAGTGTGGGCAGGCCAGGGGCCAGGGGTTGGGGGATGGGGCAAGAGTGGGGACTGGGATGGCTATTCTCCAGTGCAGGACTTATCATGTTTCTGGGCTGGCAAGGCTAGTGGCTTGGTTTGAGCCTCCCCATCAGTGATGGTGTCTGATTGTACCCAGTTTCCATGGCACTGGTGTGTGGCAAGCCAGTGCCTGACCAGGGACCCACACCCCCAGGGAGGGGCTGGCACTGCTGGCGACCCATGCAGCTGCTCCTTGTGGCAGGCTCCAGGGCTGCACCCAGGGAGAGGCAGCCACTGGCCGGGGCTCCCCAAGCTGCCAATGGATGCAGCATCTGGGGAGGAGGATAGAATGGGGCATGGAAGAACCAAGGGATCCTCCTCTGGTGATGTGTCACTGGAGCAGTTAGAGTGGAGCAAAGGCTCAGCCAGGCCACCCCTGCTGGTGACACCTGCAGGGGTGTGACTTGGGTCCCCGGGTGCCAAAATACAAGGTTAACTCCTGCATAAAGGCCATGGTCTTATGGGCATGACTGGACCAATGATTGTAGTCAGTCACAGCCATCCATTGTGTCTGCAAGGCCTTGACCTTAATGCGGCACTACTGTGCTGACTGGGAGTGCCCTCATTCATGCATGCCACCCAACAAGGCCTCATAAATGTAGGTGTGTGAGTACTGCCTTGCATGAACTTCCTCTGCATGTCAGCCCAGCCCCAGAGAGCCACAAGGTTGCCAACGTCCTTCTGGGACCAGTTGGGGGCCTGGGCAGTTGGCACAGGTGTGCACACACAGACAAGGTCGGGGCTCAATTGGGAGGATGTTGAGGATGACATTCTTATCCTGCACTGGCTCTCTGGGCCCCCACAATAATGCTATCCTTGGGCAGCACTCAGCAGTGGGGCATGGTGAGGGACAGGGAGGCACATGGCAGAGGCACTTCACCACAGCACCTGCAAAGAGACATTGCTAGGGGTGAGCAGCAGCAGGGAGCAGGTGCTGGCCCTGGTGCCAAAGACAGCCAGCCAGCAGGCCTGGGAGGATATCAGGGCTGAACAAGGGGTGCAGCAAGCTCCAGCAAGACTCACCTGTGGCCAAGCAGCAGCCCTGCATAGTGGACGGGGCAGGCAGAGGCAGTCTGTGGCCTGTCCAGGGGGCACACAAGACCCGCTGGGCTCCCGAATAATGAACAGGCTCCCTCAGGCTCCCTAGTGTCTGTGCCCCAAGGCATAAATTGGCTGCTGGCTTTTATATCCTGCAGCTAGGGGCTGCCAGAGAGCAGCCCAGCCCTAGAGCAGGGGAAGCAGCTAGCCAGGAGCCCCTCTAGTGGCTGGGAAGACCCAGCACTAAAGTTAGTACCAGGTTGTGTCTACATGTGAATTACTGCGTATTGACTAATCACACCCAGATTAGTTAGCAGGTATCAAATTTAGTCACAATTAGCCTAAATTACTGTGCAGTAAATGCACACATGCGTAGACGTGCTGCCATACTGCACAGTAACTTAGGTTGAGGCACATTAACGTGTCTCATGTAGACATGTCCAGAGAGGCAGAGTTAGCTGAAGTCAGGCAGAAAGAAGGGCAGAGTGGTATCTTAAAGACTAACTCTTTCAAAATGGCATTTCTGAATGAGTTAGTTGTTAAGGTGCCATCCTGCTACTTAATAGTGTGACTTATTAATTCCTTACTTATAGATAATTGATAAATACTTATTAATAAATACTTAGTAATTTTTCAGCAAATATTTTTCTGCAAACACATTTCAATCTCTAGTCTGCTTGTGAACCATTCACTGTGGGCACGTCTATACATTGCCCTATAGTGATGTAGTTACTTCCTTTTGGAAGTACTAAAGCACAGTGCAGTACCCACCCATACTGCACTGTACATGTGACGCATGGTTATTTTTAGCAGCTACTTCACTGTAGTAGTGCACTCCCCCATTATAGCATGCCGCTGTGGTGAAGTAGCTGCTGGTCACATGTAGATACCTGTGGATGCACCAGGTAGCAATGCGCTACAGTGGTGTAGCATCACATGTAGAGGTGCCCTGTGAATATTCTGATAACTAGGCAATGATCACAATTTGAAATTTAAGCTTCTTTATGGTAAGTTTCTGTTCTCTGATTGAATGAGGTTAAATCTAATATTAAGTATCTAGCATGAATATCTCAAAGTATGACTTCACTGCAGACTAAATTCCTGTGACTAGATACTCGAGTCTAAGAAGTCAAGTTAGTCCAGTCTGGGCTTAAGCAACCAGACCGTAAAGCAGATTTGAGTTACTTTGTACACAATGGAGTTGCAACTCACTTTTTTGGGTGTGTTCTATGGTATATAGGGTGTGTCTATACATCGCCCTATGGCAATGTTGTTCCTGAGCCATACTTTCTTACTTCCTTTTGGAAATACTAAAACATGGTGCAGTAACTGCAAGTACTGTGCCATACGTGTGGCACAAGGTTAGTTTTAGCTGCTACTTCACTGTAGCAGCACACTAAAATGGGGGGGAGCACGTGTAGCTGCTGGTCACATGTAGACTCACATTATTGCTACATCACCATCGCATGTTGTATAGCAACATACCGTGTCATTACAGAGACACAGGTTGACGTGTAGACCTACAGTGTACAACCCTGATTGTTTGCAGTATGTCATGAGGGAACTTGTCTGTCTTTTCTGGGCCAATATGGTGAACTGCTGCCGGTCCCCCAGTAAAGCGGAAGGTAGGGCAAACAGTTGCTCTTAAAGATGCCACTTTGCCCTATGTTCTGTCTGACTTCAGACTAACATGGCAAACCACCTCTCACCTCAACATAGTAAATAATTGACTTTGAGTAACTCATGCTCAGGATCCTTGTCTTTAGTTCTAGTACCAACTGGTAGATCAAAGGCAGGATGATGACCTGATCCAGGCTTTGGCATTAATGCAATTTGCATTTCAGAATTAGGGAGCAGATACAAGTCATGGGATGCACTGAAGGACATTTTGGCAGCAGCTTGTTGCCCTAAGAAAGTAGCAGCTTGCCTTCTAAGGGGGAACCACATAAGCATCATGCAAATGTGGAAGAGTAGAAACTTCTGATGCAGAATATTGTAGAGTCTCCTTGTGGTGATCACCTGTTCTAGATTCACATCACAAGTTCAGAGTGGTAGAACAATATCTTTCTGAAGGTCCAGGATGTCCAGCAGCAGGCCCAGAATTTCAATTTGAGGACGAACCCTTTCATGGAGCTGTATAAGGAACATATCATAACCCTTCAGCACTAGGAAACAAAAATGGCAGCCCCACAATGTTTCATGTTGGTGCCTAACCAGTTTTGTGATGCCAAGCCAAATGTTGGGTCTGTGGTGATGGATGTTTGGCAGGTACCTATTGCTTTGGTTCTCCCCTTGGTTGCAAGATATCAAATGTTGTTGTAATAATAGCAGGGTTTGAGTGAATAGCTGCCCCAAATGGGATTAGATACTATCATGGCTTTTGTATAGTTTCATAGTTTCATAGTTTCTAGGGTCGGAAGGGACCTGAGCAGATCATCTAGTCCGACCCCCTGCCATGGCAGGAAGAGCACTGGGGTCAAATGACCCCAATAAGGTGGTCATCCAACCTCCTCTTAAAAACC
>NW_017729026.1:8465638-8474376 GCF_001723915.1 Gavialis gangeticus | reverse complement strand
CTATGCCACAGTCCCCCAGATTCCTAATGAGAATGGGGTGAGAATGTGCTTGAGAGTGTGCGGAAGGAGAATTGAAGAGAAAGGGGAAATGAGCCAGGGATCTTTAAATAGCAATGGTATTAACATAGTTTTAGGTTGTGGGGGCCCAGGAAGATACGAACTTGCTGGATAGCTCTGAGTGGTAAAGAGAAAAGTTGTTCCTGGCCTTTGATAGAACAAACAGTCATCTGTGCCTGGAGCTTGTTGTTACTTGCTAATTGATCTGCTAATTAGTGATTGGAGGGAACCAGTGAGCTAAAGGAGAAACATGGGGAATTTGCACTCCAGAAACCCCCAACAGAGGAGTTCCTCCCTATGACCTGAAAGTTGGATTAAAATTTGAGCCAGCAGACTAAGCAGTGTTCTTTTTCTTCTATCTGTGCTTGTGTGGCCTATTTCCTTCCATTTTCAGGAATTGTTCAACTTATACTAATAAGCATAATGTGGCACAATAAGCATGGTGTATTCTGGTTGCATGTTTATTTTTGCCTACACTTTGGATCCTTATGGGATCAAATGTATCCAGAAGGAAAAGTGGTGCGGAGAAAATGAAGGTTCTGCTCTTTGCTGAAGTTTTTCATGAAAAGTCTACCTTCCCACACAGACATCCCCCACTCAGTCAGAGATAAATGGACAAAGATGAACCTTTTTATGGTGCAATGTCCCAATAACAATAGCAAAGATGGTAGCTCCTGTCTTATTATGTCACTGCATTACTAGTTCCTCCATTCTTCTGCCATCTTCTTCCTGAAAAAATCCAAGGATTCCAGTCTCAAGTCATTTGGTTTGTGCCCCAACACAACTGACATCTGTTCCTGTGCTCCTGGTCTCTGCTGTGGCCCCCTGGGCTTCTGTACCCCACTGATTGCCAATGCCGCCCTCCATCAAAAGCCTGTCAACATGAAAATGGGTTCCATGCCTTGAAAAGTGGTGATCAGCTGGTTGAGCCCATTATAAAATGTGTGTAGTCTTAGTTAGCTGCCATAGTCTTTAGTGTTCCCTGTGCAGTTTTGAGAGATTTGATTTTTTTTCCCCTTGTGATGGTGTCCTGACTTGTGATAGTTCCCCTGTGCGCCATTTAGACACTGCCTTAGTGAGCTGCAGATTTTTTAGAGATCTCCAATTATAACTCTTACTCTGGAGATCCCCCAAACCTCAGAACATCTGGCATTACATAGAATAGATGACTTCTGATTGCTGCTTGCATTCAAGTTCTGTAGAAACGTGAGAGAAATGTAGGAAGCCAAGAACAATGAGATTGAAATGCCTATAGGGAATTGTGGGAAAGTAACAGCAGCAACCAAGTTTTATGTCTACATTGCAAAATGGGTAGTTATGAACCTGAGAATAACATCAGTTTTTCTCTAACCTAAATACCCCCAAGGACCACCACCATCTTCAGTTGTACAAATAGTTCACTTATGATGAATATGATGTGTTTTGATAGATCCATAATAAACATGTTTTTGGTTTTCCTGGTAAAACAAATGGGGAATTCAAACATTTTACTTAGTGTTAGCGTTTTTACATATATGCCTTCTTAAGTTAAATTTCTGGCAATTATTTTTCCAACAAATGTCAATATTTCATTTTGAAAAGTTCAACAAACATTTTAGCATCTTTTAAATTCATTTCAAATTTTTGGAGTGAAATCACCACATTTGGCAGTAATTCACAAATAGTTCCGGTTGACCCAGGACTACACTTTTTTGCAAAAAAATTGCCCAACTCTAATCCTAAATTTAAATGAGAGGTTTGCATGTGTTGACAAGAACCAAGGTAGGAATAACTCCCAAGTAGGAGCCTAAAATTAAGGATGCAGTGGAAACTTCAGCTACAAAATCAAAGTTTGGTATCAATGAATTTTTCATTTTCATTGAGAATTGGCTGCTTTGGTGAGCAATCCTGCCAGTAAATGCATTTAGCAAAATTTGAATGGGAAGCAAATCCATGTGGGCACAAACCTTGTCAAAATATATTGATTTAAAAGACTGAATGAAAGCGAAAGCAAGTGTCAGCTTTTTAAATTAATCCTAATCTCTAATCATTTTGCCCAAATTCTGCTCTCACACCAATTATTGATTGGTGTTCATCCTGATTCACACTTATGTAAAGAATCAACATCAGAATATGATATCATATTGTATTATATTGTATGATATTATATTGTACATGCAATCTATGTATTATATTGTATTTCTTTGAAACGTCTTCCACGGTTTCTTCTTTGAAATCCTTATGTCAGGCAGAAATAGCAAATGAGTTTATTACTAGTGAGAGGAATGACAGGTGCAAAAAATTTGTAGTGCCTTACTGAGTTGATTCCAAATGCGCAACAGTACAGTCAGATTAATAAGAAAATATCTGAGGGTAGCCTTGGATGAAATTCAATTTATTGCTAAAACTAATGAATTTCAGATTTGGAAAAGGAACAACTTTAAACCATTCATTTTCAAAAAGAAAGCTATATAATATTAAGTAAGATGTTCTCCCTCGTGCATGTAATATGCCAGCTTTTTACTAACTTGACTGTTGCAGCAATTTAATTGTTGGTTACTTTTACTGCTAAAGCAAACTGTTACGTGAGGGCTTTATACAACAGGATCATTCATTTCATATGTCCAAATCTGTTAACTTCAGTCTGGGTTTGCTGTTAGTAGATAAACCACATCTGAAAAACTAATGCTCTCATAAAGTAGCTGGTCCTCTCTGATCATTTCTTTTAAATACAGCTTCTACTCAGCATCAAAAACATTAGCACTTTTCAGAGAAACCAGATCCTGAAGCTTTGACACATGATTTAGCATGGTAGTGATTGCATAGCACATGGTTTCAAAGTCTCTGCTGGAATTTTAAACATGTGTGATGCTACTCCAACTGCACTATCTTTTTCAGATGCATTGTGGAGTTTATTTAACATATTTTCAATCAACTTTTTTGGCACTTCAGTAATCCAAGGATATTCCAGAGACCTGTTTTTCAAGGACTAAAGCTAGCTAAGTAATGCAACATGGACAAAGCAGGTGCAACATCCCTGGAACTCTCTGGACCAAATTCAGAGGTGTTTCTAACAGTGTTCTGAGCTATTACAAGTTGGGTTGTAAATGGGTATGGAATGGGTGGCAGAGGCAGTGTATTTTGCTTGCCTCATTGTGGCATATAGTTAGGGTTACCGTAGGTTCAAGTTTTCTCAGACATGTTTTCTTTTTGGACCCTCCAATCTCTATCCGGGCAGTTTTTTGAAATCTGAACCAATGTCCAGGATTTTTCTCTGCTCTGCTGACAGGAGCTGGGAGAGGGTGACTGGAGGCAGCAAGCACACGTTTGTCTGCATGCGCATAAGCACGTGGCCAGCATGCAGCTTGGCAGGATGGTGGGAGCAGTCCCAGCAGCTAGATGCAGGCAAGTCTGTGGAGGGCAGGGTCTGGGGGACTGTCGGGGTGGGGGGGAGCAGGAAGAGGGCTTATGGAGGGTGTCAGGGGTGTGGAGAGGATGGATGTGTGTATGGGGGGGGGGGGAATCTGCCAGTGCTGGGGGCACTGGGAGAAGGTGTCTGGGTGCCAGGGCTGCAGCAGAGCATGGGAGGCAGGAGGGAGACACCTGCCTCTCCAGTGGGGTAAGGGGATGGAGGAGCCCTTTGAGGGGAGCAGGAAACACCATGGCCAGGCCAGCAGTACCGGAGCTGGTGCCCATACTCACAGGGCCAGGCTGGCTGGGAAATGCTGCCCAGGGGGGGCATGACCAGGCCACCTGGCACAGCATGGGAGCCCCAGCTCAGGGCAGGGGGTGCTACAGGGATCCTCTCTTGTCTTCTACCTGTGCTAGGGCTGGGCTCACTTTGCTGCCACTTGAACGAATTGGAGCTGCCTCACTCTGGCCTGGTTGAAACAGGGGCAGTTGGCACCCCCTCCAGCAGGGCTGAGAGGAGCAAGGGGCTGTGGGTCAGGTGTGAAGGGTACTGGAAGGACCAGGGGGCTGCAGGTTGGAAGTGAGGGGCTGCAGCAGGTTTGGGGGGCTGTGGGTTGGGACTAAGGGGCACCAGCATAGCCCGGGGGTGTGAGGGATTCTGGGTCGGGAATGAGGGGCACCAGCAGGGCCAGGGGGTCTGCAGGTCAGGAGTAATGGGCAGCAGCAAGGATGGGGGGATGTGGGTGGGAAGTGAGGCGTCTCCCCAAGTGTCCTCTTTTTTGGCACTGGAAAGATAGTAACCGGACATACAGTAAGTGTTCAAAATAAGTGCAATGGAAAAGCCATGAAGGCTAAAGAACCACCAAAAAGAACCTGTAAGATAAAGTAGCTCCTCACTATTTTAATTTTCTTAAGCCTTCTGTTAGACAGAATTAACCTAGGTAAGAACTCACAAGTACAACGAATTTGTACAATTGTATGTAACTGCAGCTGAATGGATAGGCTTATTTTCAGAGGGGATCTAGAAAACAGAACGGTTTGTGCAGTCTGCCAGAACAACAATAAGAGGTAGAGGCCTGAGACTGGCAAAGATTTGTAAGGGAGACAGATGTGTGACTTTAACTATCACTCTCTTCACATTACACTTTTCTCTAAAAACACTGTACAGCATTGCTCATGAAAGCAGGGAGAGGGGAGGTGGCAGGTTGCTGCCAGTGTGATGTGAGCTAGATTGCTTTAGAGCAAATATTGATTATCAGATTCCAAAATGAGGCAAAAAGTTTTTAAAAATGTCACATCCCCATGGTACATAATCTCCCACTCCAGTGACATGCTCTTGTAAAGTGTGGTATTATGCAATAAGCATCACCAGTAATGCTGCATTACTGCTTCGCTCTGATACCACAACACCATAAATGAGAATCTTGGGCCTACTCAGCATTCTTGTTTAAATGGGGCGCTCTTCAAGGAATACCTGACCTGAATGTTTTCAAGGACTCTAAACAATGGGTGTGACACACCTAGTCCATTTCAATGGTATGATTGGGGTTATCTACAAGCTATTTATTGTACTTTAACAGGTGTGAATTGGTCCTTGCTAAAATAACCTTTGTTCTCTGAAGTTCTTTTGTTCACTTTACACTACACTCTCACCCTTTTAAGATTGCTAAAAGGGTTAATATTGTTTCTAAAGGGGATATTTTCCCCATGAACCTAGTAAATTCCCATTATCTTCAGTCACAAGAGAGGCAGATACTAATCAAAAGACAGAATTTGATTCTAAATATTTTCATGTGCACAACTACCATTTTTAAACAATCATGAAATTCACATGAATATGGGATCTGCCAGGATAATAAACCCTGTTAGCCTCCTGATCACTGGGATGGCACGTTTTTGTTACAGCTAGTGTATGCTAATTAAGGATTCCACTGTGCTGCTTAACCAATTGTCAGGATATGCGTTACCCTGGGGGATAACTCCAGTAATCCAAGTTTTACTGTAGCCCTTAACACTAATTGATTGTAAAAGACAATGCATACCTGTTCTCCTGAAATATAATTTACAGTAAAATGGGAAAATCATCAGGAATGTCTTCAAGCCCGAGGCTCAGGGCCTGTAGAATAACAAAGTCTACTCTAGAAATGACAGTAAGGTGTGGTTTGCACACCTCTTCCTCTCTTCCCAAGGGAGTACATAATACTAACCCCACTGAAGAATTTTTTATTTTATTTTATTTGTGGGATGTACTTTAGCTATTTCACTGGACTGAGTATTATGTTTGTTTCAATAATTACAGCAGGGTAAACTAGCTCAGGAGCTTTAGACAGTCATACAATGTAAATTACATATCGATCTCAACATGTAAGACAAAGAATTATCATTTCAAATTTAAGATATCAAATCTGAAATACAGTGTAAAGCCTTATTCTTAAGTTGTTTGTAACTACTACTTACCTTACACTTACACTTTGGGCAAACACTTGTATATTTTTAACTTATGCTTGTATTATCCTGTGCTAAATTTTGTAAATAGGACAGGTTGCAGGATAGATACTACATTCATAAAAGTGGTTGCCCAGTCCTTAGGACAGTCTTGGTGGAACTGCTTGCACATTTTTTCTGTTCTTATCCTATTCCTCTTCGTCTAATATGTTTCTGTTGTCTAGCCCCAGACTCTACAGAACTTCACCTGGTGTTTTCCCTTCTGTGCAGGAAAGCTGCTTCATCAGTAGGCCACAGCAGGAATATATGATTATGAAGAACTCATCATCAGATGCATAGTCAAAACAATGAAATCATCTTGATCATGTCAAGTCAGAGGTAAAACATATGTGAAATAAATGAAAAGTTACCAATAAAAAAGTACAGTGCTGTCATCACAAGGTCCCTTCCAGCCCTAAACTTCTGTGAATCTGTAAATCTGTGAATCACTATGACTCTCCCAGCCACTTCTCTGCAAATGCAGAGCTGCACTTCTCTGCAAATGTAGCTGCAACTAAGTAATTGTGGATTATTTACTCAAAACAGTTGCCATTTTCTGTTAATTAAAATGGAACTAAATCTTCCCAATAAAGAGGTCCATGACTTCAGTAGTACTGGTAGGTGGAAGGATGAAGCTAGTATAAGCAGATGATGTTTCCACTAGCATTGAAGCAACAAGGTGTGCTGAGAAAGATGGCTAGCTTTTCCCTAAAGTCTTTAGCACTAAGTGCTCAGCCTACCTCAGTGCAATAAGCCATTGAACCATCAGACAACTGGCAGAAATTTAAACCATGTATTTCATTATTTCACAATAGTGCAATCAAATCTGTTTTAAAACATGAACCTTCAGTGTGAAGGTTTGATGCAAATTAGAAAAATGAGAACTAGGCCCTTGTTACATGTTGTACTTTGAGGTGCTCAAATGTTGACTAGTGTTAGTGCTGGTTTGAGTTTGGAGCAGTCACACCTTAAGGCTAAAAACCTCCTCTGACTGTCCCTCACCTGCACAGCTGTGACTTGTCACTTGGGCTAAGTACAGACAGTGAAAAAGCCCAAGACTGAATTGATTCAGTCTTTGCAGGTTAGTCTAACCTGCAAAGATTGAACCCATAAGAAAATGAGCAGACATTCAACATTCACTTTTGATTCAGGAAATGGAGCCACATGCCTGCAGTGGATCAATCCAGAAGCTGGGAGGTGCTAGAACATAGTTCTCTGGTATGTAGCCAGCATGGGCTGTGTGGTCACTTCCCCTCCTATTGCCCCCAAAGTCTCTGGGATTTGCAGTACACAATCACAGTAGCAGGACTCTGCAGGGTTGTTCAACACTTCCTCTTCCTGTTTCCAGGTGCCCGTGGGATTTGTAGTCCACAGCTGCAGCCAGCAGTAAGTTTAGCAGGGAAAGGCAGCTCTGTACTCAGAGGAAGGGAAGTTTAACCCCCGCCCCCCCCGCTCTAAACCCCAGCCAGGCCTCACTGCTCCAGCTAGGGAGCAGAGGGGCAGGGACAGCCCTGCTCTCTGGAGCAGACACCCCAGCCCATCCCAGCCCAGCCCAGGGGTGCAAAATGCTGGGATGCTGGGGGACTCTGGTTTAACTTGAACCAGGAAGAGGTCTGGACAGAATTTTCATAAACTGTTTTGACCTAAATCAGTTAAGTATGATACTAGATTCAACCAGGTTTATGTGCACTGACTTTATATTCTGTTACAGGTTACCAGTTTCTGATCACTTAAACCAGTTTATGTGTAACTTCTGTCCCTAATCCTGAGATCTGGAGAGCAGGGGCCTGACTAGGAGCTACAGCTGTGAACTGTCATGCAGGGCTGGTGAGTCAGAACGGGCTGAGGGATGGGCTGTGTAGGAGGGGAACATTAAATTGGGAGGCAGAGGGTTAATGGGAAGGGGTGGGTAATGAAATGAGAGTTGGAAAGGAAATGGAGAGGGGGAACGGTTATAAAATGAAGGAAGTCAGTCACTGAAGAATAAGATAAAAAGAAAATGAAAAGTAAAAAAAAAAAAAGAGAGAGAAGAATTTAAAAAGAAATAAAGAGGAAGTAAATTAAAGATTTGCCCTACCTTGTTTGCTCTACCTTCTCCCGACCCCATTCCTGAACCCATAGGTGCCCTGTGACCTGGCTAGCTGGCATGTGCTCTGCAAGCTGTTTTCATGGGGTTGCTTCTTGGGGTGAGAAGGCCACACCCCTAAGGGTGGGAGGAGGAGTTGGGTTGGTGCCAGACAGGACCCTTAGGCAGTAGAGTTCAGGGGGTGAAAAAATTGTCCACATAGAACAGGAGGGTGGGGGGCCTCAGGGATACTGCATCCTGGGATGTTGGAGGACTGCAACTTGGGTGGCTCATCTGTGGGGAGTGGCCACACTTTAATGGAACATAAACTGGGTAACATATGGATCAGAGGTAAATCTGCTCTGGATTGGCGTAACTTTAAGTCACCTGAAGTGTGCTTAAAACTAGCTTCAGGTGTTAATGTGTGGACAATCCATGGGTAAGGAGTTTTAGGAGCTGTCTAAAATGTATGTGTAACAAAGCCCCTAGACAGATAGGAATTCTATCGTGAGCAGCCATAAGTTTCATAGTTTCATAGTTTCTAGGGTCGGAAGGGACCTGAGCAGATCATCTAGTCCGACCCCCTGCCATGGCAGGAAGAGCACTGGGGTCAAATGACCCCAGTAAGGTGGTCATCCAACCTCCTCTTAAAAACCCCCAGGGTGGGAGCCTGCACCACCTCACTTGGAAGCTGGTTCCAGACTCTAGCCGCCCTGACCATGAAGTAGCGCCTCCTGATGTC
>NW_017729026.1:8462659-8465520 GCF_001723915.1 Gavialis gangeticus | reverse complement strand
GCATAGAGGGGGAGGATCACCTCCTTGGACCTGCTTGAGATGCATCTGTGGATGCACGACAAGGTGCAGTTGGCCTTCCTAGCCGCCTCCCCACATTGCCGACTCATGTTCATCCTGGAGTCAATAATGACTCCCAGATCCTTTTCCACCTCCGTGCTGACAAGAGGGGAGTTCCCCAGCCTGTATGTGTGGTGCCTATTGTTCCTCCCCAGGTGCATCACCTTACACTTGTCCGTGTTAAACCCCATCCTGTTCTCTTTATTTATAAGAATAAAGCACAGCAGATCTGATGGGTTCTTTGTCAAAGGAAGGGTTGTCTAAGTAGCCTATACTAAGCTCTTCCCTGTTTCCTGGGTTCTATTTCCAGCTTTCTGGGAAATGACCTTGTACATGTTCTGTTAACTTATTTATAAAATTGTGTGGCTTGTAATAGATAACATTAGGTGTTTGCACAAAAGTAAAGGCTGTGAAGCACACATAAACAGAGGCAAATGTGAAAGCTCAGACTTAAACTCATGGTGTCCTGCCTTCTAGCACAATTCACTTTCTCTAGGATTGAAAGGTGTTTTGACAGGGATTGGTCACTATTTCAACCTCCCAAAATCTTGAGCTTCACTGAGCTGAAATACTGAAAACTTAAAAACAGTGTTTTGTCTTTTATGCATGAAAATGAGGCTGCCTATAACAAAGATGGGCACCTTCCGGTTCTTTGGCTTCGAATGGGACTTAAACCACAGACTACACTAGGAAAGTTGGCTGCATCTTTCATTAGAAAGCTACAAGGGAGAAACTAGGTCATAAACCTTGGTTAGGTTGGGAAACAGGAACTGGGTTTCACAGAGGGAAAAAGCCTCTTAAGTTTGTTACATCTCTGACAGGCTTCTCCATTCTGATGACCTCTGGCTAGATTTGCAAAACAGATTAGGGCCTTGAAAAACTTATCTCTATCCCAGGAATACACTGCATACAGGAAAGTATGTCCATGCTGCAATCTGGAGCTGTGACTGCAGCTTGAGTAGATATACTCAAGGGGAGACCTTGTTTCCCCTAGCGCCCCCTGGCATAACAAGGAATAACAGCCATACATTGTTGGAGAGTAGGTTTAGATTAGACATCCGCAAGAACTACTTCACAGTTAGGGCGGCTAGGTTCTGGTACCAACTTCCAAGGGAACTGGTGTTGGCTCCTACCCTGGGGGTCTTTAAGAAGAGCTTGATGCCTACCTGGCTGGGGTCATTTGAGCCCAGTTTTTCTCCTGCCCAGGCAGGGGGTCAGACTTGAAGATCTACAAGGTCCCTTCTGACCCTACTTCTATGATTCTATAATTCTATGAAGCCTTAAATTGTGTAGCTCAGATAATGATAACAGTATAGTCTTTGGTGGCAAAGCAAAGGATGCAAAATCTGCTTGAGACCCTGGGTAAAAATACCTGGATGGATAGTTCATGGTGGGCTTCATACAATTAAGGCTACAAGCATAAGTGACTGGTAGGAGGTGCACAGGGGTGCATGTGCCCCCCCTGACGTAGCCAGTGCCCCCCGTGATGACTGACACCGACACTGTCTGCAGGGCTGGTCCCCCCCCCCCAATTGGGCCACTGCCATCAGCGGTTTCTGTGGGTGCCTCCCCAGATTCAGGAGGCACCAGTCACTCATGGCTACAATATTATTAGTACCAGACCTAGCTAGTATAAAGCTGGCTTGGGTGAACTGAATATCATGCCTCCAGATTTCAGAGTAGACATACCCACTCTTTTCCTGGAATTAGGAGCAAAACTGTCAGACAGATCACATGGACTCCCATACCAAGCCCGTATCTAGCTAGAAAGGATTTACTGATTTACATATATCAACAGATCCTCTTAGTGGAGAAGCATCTCTGCTGCAGCAGAAGAGCTATTTATTGCTGATCCTGTTTACTCGGACAGCGTGAGTGAGCAGAACCCCAGAGGAGGTGCTGGAATGGTCCCTGCCCCACCCCGTGCCCCCAGGGTTTCTGCTGAGGGGACATCATGCTGCCACAGCAGGTGGGGATGGACAGACAGTGACAAGGCAGCAGGGTATTTGAGTCCTTAGAGCAGGATAAGACTGACCACCCTGGCCAGCTCCCTCCCTCACTTTCCAGTGCTCAGCCTCTGCATCCTACACTCTACAGCACGGTTTGGGGCAGGATGGAAAACTTATTAGTTATGCCTCTATGTCTGACTATATTTATATTACCATTTTTGCCAGAATAACGATGTCAGGTGAGGCCAGGATCTTGATACTCCTAAGCTACAAAGCAAAGCTTTTCAGTGTAAACTAAACCTTTGACTTGGGTAGAGCTGTTTCTTAGAGCAAGCGGTTTGAATGCTGCCCCAACAGACCAGTCAGTAAGCAATAACCAAGACTGTAAAGTCTACCCTCTCTCTCATATATGTTTTTAGTTTTTGTTTAATTTTGTTTTATTACTTAATGTGTGCTTAGTTCCCAAATTAATTAAGGACTAGCCATGCTACCAGTTGCCTTGTGTCTTCCATTTGCTTGCTGAAAGAAAAACAGATTTCAGCTGCTAAGTTCCTAGAACACGTATGAATAAGGTCCTAGATAAGGATTCAAACCCAATGGGTGCATCTACATGTGCATATTAATGTGCATGAATGAACTCTGGAGCTTATTGCTCCAGAATTTATTGCTCCCGGATGCACATCTTCACATGCACTTGGGATGCAGTTCATTGATCTGGGGTGCAGCAACCCTGGCTGGCATAGAATCATAGAATCAATGAATCGGAAGGCACCTAGACAGATCATCTATTCTGACCCCCTGCCATGGGCAGGAAGGAGCACTGGGGGTGGCAGGGGTCATAAGACCCCAGCCAGG
>NW_017729026.1:8461664-8462039 GCF_001723915.1 Gavialis gangeticus | reverse complement strand
TCCCTCTCCCCAGGTGTAGCACCCTGCACTTGTCCTTGTTGAACCGCATCCTATTCAGATCCACCCACTTCTCTAACCTGTCCAGGTCTGCCTGGATGTGGTCCCTGCCTGCCGGTGTATTCACTTTACCCCACAGCTTGATGTCATCAGCAAACTTGAACAGGGTGCTCTCCACACCCTCGTCCAGGTCGCTAATGAAGATGTTGAACAGCACCGACCCAAGGACCGAGCCCTAGGGGACTCCACTGCCCACACCCTCCCAGGTCAACTTCGACCAGTCCACCACCACCCTCTGGGTGCGCCCCTGGAGTCAATTTGCCACCCATGTGACTGTACATTCGTCAATGCCGCAGTCCCTCAGCTTGCCCACCAGAA
>NW_017729026.1:8461382-8461653 GCF_001723915.1 Gavialis gangeticus | reverse complement strand
GAAGATGACATCGACTTCCTCCTTCACATCTAAGTTCTTCGTTACCTGGTCATAGAAAGAAAGCAGGTTAGTCAGGCAGGATCGGCCTGGCACGAACCCTTGCTGGTTACCCCTCAACATCACTTCCCCTGCAGGGCTCTCACAAATGTGGCCCTTGATGATTTTTTCAAAGACCTTCCCCAGGATAGAAATGAAGCTGACTGGCCTGTAGTTGCCAGGCTCTTCCTTCCTCCCCTTCTTGAAAATAGGGACCACATTGGCCCTTTTCCAG
>NW_017729026.1:8459829-8461062 GCF_001723915.1 Gavialis gangeticus | reverse complement strand
CCTGCCCCGTAGGGGTCCAATGTTACCCCGAGACTTCTTCTTGCTACCTATATACTTGAAGAAGAACTTTTTGTTATCCTTAATCCCAGACGCTAATCTAAGCTCCAGTGCTGCTTTAGCGTTCCTCATCAAATCCCTACAAGCTCGTGTCAGGGAGGTGTACTTCTCCTTTGTCCCTGCCCCCTGCTTCCACCGCCAGTATGCTTTTTTCTTTGCCCTCAGGCCAGCCTGGATATCCGCGCTCAGCCATGAAGGTTTCTTGGACCCTTTTCCCGCCTTCCTGGGCAGAAGAATTGCATCCTGCTGCGCCCCAAGGATAGCCTCCTTGAGGAAGGACCACCTTTCCTGGACCCCCATACTAGCTACCCCCTGGGCTCCGAGTGCCTCCCTGCCTACTGCCCTGAGCACATCAAAGTTGGCTTCCCTAAAGTCAAGCATTGCGCTGTGCTAGTTACCCTTCCCACCTTTCTCTGAATAGCAAACTGGATCATTTCATGATCACTGTCCCCTAGCCTCCCTTGTACTAGCACCTCCCCCACCAGGTCGTCCCCAGAGGCTAACACCAGATCCAGTATGGCGTTTCCCCTAGTGGGGATGAGTACCTCCTGCAGTAGGTGTAGGTCCTGTACGCATGTCAGGAACCTTCATGAGTGGCTAGACCTGGTCGGCTGCTCCTCCCAGTTGATGTCAGTGTAATTCATATCACCCATGACCACAACATCCTTTGCACACACGGCCTCCCCAAGCTGCCTGGAGAATTCCAAATCCAGCTCTTCCTCCTGATGTGGTGGCCTGTAGTAAACCCCTACCTAGAAGATATAGGAAGGGACAAAAAGGTGGGGGGAACAGTATACCAGTTCTACCTTCCAAATGGGACCAGCGGAAGGCTTAACTGAGACCCTGTGGGTCAAACTTCAAGGAGGGCGGGCAGATCTCTCTCCCCCCGCCCTCCTTGAAGTTTCAGGATCAGCATGCCATTAATAAAATGCAAGACTTGGACCAGACAGGAAGGCTGAGCAGCAGCAGGTGATTGGTCCTGACCAATTCTGACCTTTGCAAGCAGGTTGCAATCTCTTTTTGGGCCAGACCAGCCTGAGAGCCACAAGTTGCTGACTCCTGCTCTGAAGTATAGATCTATGGTACACTCATGTGACACCCTTGAGAGTGCTATTGAGAGTGCCCTTGAGAGTACCTGGGCCTCCAGGTTCTTGACCACCTGGGCGATAGCGATCA
>NW_017729026.1:8457685-8459818 GCF_001723915.1 Gavialis gangeticus | reverse complement strand
CAAGGTCCCTTCTGACCTGACTTCTATGATTCTATGATTCTATTTGCTTCCAGGAAATAAACCTCTAATAAAACAGGGTATGACTTATGCAAAATTTGTATGAGCAGAGCTGTCCCCTCTCTGGACACACAGGCAAAAACCCCAGCCTCAGATTACTTCATCTCAGTAACACTTCAGCTTAGTTCACCCTATGGCTAAAGCCACAGCTCTCACTAACCCAGTACATATAATCAAAACAAAATAGTAAGATTTGCACCCACATGGAAATAAAATGGTTAGTCTTATATCTCTCAGTGAACAATCATTTTAACATTTACTCCAGGTTTACATGAACTTTTAGAATTGTAGGCAGTGTAGACAGGACCACCCCCACTCTCTTTTATTATATGATCTCATCCTATCTTTTTCCCATAAGACTGTCATCATGCATATGCACAAGATGGGATGAGTTATGGTTGCAAAGTCAACCTTAATTCTGGCATTTCCTATATTGACCTTACAACCAAATCATGTTTTCTAAGTTTCCTTGCATTTGTGTATATTGTATTGAGATGTATATTTTCACCCTTTATAAGTGATGAGTAGAATTTTTTGAACACTAGAGCCTTAACAACCCCAACGCAAACACTGTCCTTCTCACCTATAGCAGAAATCTGCTGCTATCGTTTATATGGGCCAACCTGTACAGAACATACAATATGCTACTGCACTGGATTACATAAGAATTTGGGACATTGGGTAACAGAATTCCTGGTTCCTCTTCCTAGCTCTGGGACCTCACTGGCTACAAAGAGCACAGTCAAATGTAATGATGTTTCCCCTATTTAGAAACCACAGGGCGGGGGTTGAACTTGGAGCATCAGTCTGTAAAAAAACAAGCTTCTGCTACATAGGCTGAGAAGCCAGTTTCTTATCTTAGAGGCAGTAGTAGAATCATAAACTTCCGTATGTAAGCTACAGAGTAAAAGACAGAGATGCTATTAATGTGGCACAGTGAATAAGACCTAGAGTTTGTTCCTGGCTCAGCTTGATGTGACCTTATATACATTATCTTAGCCTTGAAATTTGTTAATGAATTTACCTGTCCCTACCAAGTTGACATTACAGTTAGGAAGGGTTAAAAGGAGACACTGTCAGCATTGAACTAGACCTTATGGCCTCTAGACTTCAAACGTGGTGTGCACAGTTTGCTGAGCTGCCAAGCCTTGTGCAAGCCTTATTCACACACACATGCACATGCACATACAAAAACACACACTTCCTGCCCCCCCTCCTCTTGCCAGAACTTTTCACATCACTGTGAGACTGCCTGCAATAAGAGCCAAAAAATCATGTTCTTTGTGAGAGTTTGCAACGCGGATTGTTTAACATGCCTGTGGAACCACCGACGGGTTGCTGCAAACCCATGCTAGTTCTGGTCTCCTTGGTAAGAAACAGCTCCCACTCTGTGGTTTTAACAGTAAACATCCACTTAAACAGTTCCAGGTCCTACTTCCCAGGATACCCATTAGAAGTGTATAGATGGTCCCACGTGGCCAGTGGAATGTTCAGCACCATTATGTCAGGAAACTGGTCTCTTTAGGTGGTTTTGGCAGCTCGACAGGCTGCAAGTAGAGGAAATGTGCGTGTGACATTCCATGAGAGCCTTTCCTGCTTGCTGCCTCACTAGGAACCCCAGCGCTTAAAGAACAAGCACAAAAGAATAAGTAGTAAAATTAAAGTTGACTGCGTGCCTGGATGATTCCTTCTGCTGTAGGTGGTGACATGACCCATGTACACTCGCACCCAGAGCAAACGAGTTGTGAAAAATCCAAGAAATGGAGGCAGCATTTTGGAGCATCAGATGCTGACATGCCAGATTGTCTCTTAGATAGTTTCCAACTTTGCGAAGTTTCTGCTAGAAAACAGTCAGTTAACTTTAAGCATCCTCTCGCATATGTGAAGGACTCCTCCTTTGTTTAAAAACAGAAACGTTGTTAGCTGCACTCGATTTGTTGGCAGAGTTATTGGTCAACGGGTGAAACACTTACCTTGCACCAACAGAAGCAAATTCAAGACCTTTGTATTGCTAACAGATTATTCCCTGCACTTTATTTTAAGTAGAAGATTTTAAAGTATGCAAAATGTTATATA
>NW_017729026.1:8450093-8452685 GCF_001723915.1 Gavialis gangeticus | reverse complement strand
TATTGGTCAACGGGTGAAACACTTACCTTGCACCAACAGAAGCAAATTCAAGACCTTTGTATTGCTAACAGATTATTCCCTGCACTTTATTTTAAGTAGAAGATTTTAAAGTATGCAAAATGTTATATATATATATACATATACACACACACACACACACACACACACACACACACACACAAAATCCTCTCTGACTTCTGGTAAAATGACCCCTTTTGCTGTCGTGGGTGGCTACCTGTGCCTACTTGAAAGGCCATGCTAGTAGCAGTTACAGAGCTAATACAAATCACCTGATATAGAATTACTTTCTGATATCAAACTCGCAAAATCACATTTGGAATAGTGTTCTGAGAGTTCTACAAGCCTTATCTGTGTTTAGAAAGTGTGCCTTATGAGGAAAAAGCTAAAGGGACTGATTATGTTTAGCCTTAGAAGAGAAAGTTGGGAAAACGACATGTCGATTGCACGGTGAGAGTGTTTAAAAGTGTTATTCCAGGGCCTTGGAAAAGTCCTGTTCAAATTACAAAGGGGAGAGCAAAACAAGAGGTCAAGCTCTGAAGCCAGTAAAGGACAAGTTTAAAACTAATAGCAGGGGAGTTTCATGTCCAACAGAGTCTTCAGAATGTGGAACAGATTAGCAGGATAAAAGACTGGAGCATGCAGTAGCAGTATAGTTGTATTCAAGAAAAGGAGGAATTGTACTTGGGGTTTTCAGTTGTAAGATCTGATCATTTGTATTTAGAGGATGGGCACCCCAGCCAGAATCAGGGTGCCTTGTTCTCAAAATGGTTTAAAAACAGAATGCAAGGTGTCCCCTGACATCTAAATAGCCATGACAAAGAATAGAAGGAGAAAACGGGGGTACAATCACTCGCCTAAGGTCATATATCCAGTAAATGGAAGGAAGAGAATAAAACATAAGACTTCTGATTCCTAATGTGCTATCCTGCCTGTTACACCATGCTCCGATTTGGTACATTTCTCAACTGCCTTATGACAGCCAGGCTCCATGAGGACAGGTACCCCTTGAGGTGCCATAATGGTACAAACACTTCTGGCCTCCCGCATGCGAATCCTCAGAGTATAACTGCCCTCAGTGATCCAGGGGCTTCATTCTGCAACTCTTGCACTGGGAGTGGTGAATTAAATTTGTTAATTACTCTAGTAAGAGATTAAAACTAAATGCAATGTTTTAAATTAATGATATTAAAAGTAATGTGAAAAGAAAAGAAAAAATAAATAAATCCATAGGAAATCTGGGAGATGGCTGGTGTTAACAATTTTTTAGAAATAATGAAATAATGGCCTCTATTAATATCCAATATCAGATTTCCAATGTAGGAAAAGAAAAGTGCAGTACCTGCCATTTTAAATTACTCTCTGTCATGTTTTTATTCCTCCTCTCCCCTTGGGATGTGAAAAATCTTGAAGAAATGTGTGTGCACTCTTAAAATATTTCCTGAAGTGAGTGGATTCCATATGTTCTTAGGAAACAAATTACAGTATTCTCTCTATGGGTCATTCTTGATGACATTGATATTTTCTAATCAGTATAGTCATATACCATGCAATTTTGCTACTTTTTTCCCCTGGTGGATTCAGTGATACAAAGATTTCTCTCCCCCAGCCCATGCCTAGATTGTAGAATGTTTTATATATATAAATATTTTACACACATGCACACACACATATATGTATCATATTAAGGACAGAACAAAAGTAGTACAGTAATATTTTAAACAGAACCCCTTGGTATTCTTTCTAGTAATGATTACATATATAATTCCTAAATTAGAGAGTCATTGCTAAGGTTGTTTTTGGAAACCTCTGCCTTGTGCCTGGCTATGTTTACCCAGTAGAATTCAAAATCAGAAAGAATTTGCAAAATCTATGTTAGGATGGTAGCAGCCCATCCCTCAAAAGTATGAGACCTGTCACTTACTAAGTAAAGCAGTGCTATATGAGCTTAAGTGATAGACAAAAATGTTTTTGGAGTTAAAGTACAGGAGTTCTGGAGTGATTTATATAGTTATTGTGTCTAAATATATATTTGAATCCTTCCTGCATTGTCTGATGTGGATTAGAACATAAAGCAAATCCAACTATCACTGTCTGTCCTGGGCTGCTCTTAGTCTGTCCTCTCTGTTGAGTCCCATAAATTTTCCTTCTCTAAGTAGTGTTTAATTGAGATATTCAGTTTTCAGGCCTGTTAATGCAGTACTACAACTGCCTAGTAGGGGTGTGTGAAACGGGACATATTCAATTCAGATTCAGATTCGGCCTGAATCGGGGACAGTGATTCAATTCGTTGATTCAGATCACCGTCCCTGATTCCATTCAGCCGAATCTGAATCGGAAAGTTCAATGCTGATTTGGAGAATCAGCAATTCGGCCATAGACACAGCTTTAAATGTTTTTTTCTACACACCTTGAGGTACCAGGCATGGCTCATGAATGCTGCGATGCTGGGGCAGATGGAGTGTCCAACAGGAGCATAGGGGGCCCCCCCGTGTACTCAGCAGCGAGCCTGGAAGTAGACCAGACGTACTTCTGATCCAGTTGCAGCTCCGCCAGAGAGCAGACTGCCCCCCC
>NW_017729026.1:8448590-8449913 GCF_001723915.1 Gavialis gangeticus | reverse complement strand
CCCCCGCACCCCACCGGCTCAGCAATCGGCCACAGGAGGACCCCAGGTGCCCCCCCCCCCACCAGATGCAGGAGGCACCACTTGAATTCAAGTTTCAGAGAAGAACTAGGAACATGTTCACTACGAATTTAGGACAAATGGTGCAAATGCTATCACAGACTGATAGATTAAGGGATATCCTTTTAAAAAATGGGAAGTGCAAAAGGATTACAAAAGGGATTCTTTATTCTTTTTAAGAGATGGAATTTAAACTTATTTCAGTTCCAGGTCTTCCACCAGCTTGGTCAATGGTGTTTTCAGCAGATATTTCTCAGCTTAATATATTTTCCAACTTAGCTTTGTAGTTCAACTTTAAGCTGCTGCATTTGAAATAGAGTAGAAAAAACACCTTATTTTAAGCTTGCTCCACTAAATCACTCATTATTATCAGTATCCACATGCACTAGAAGATGGATTTCTTTTGGTAAATTGGTAGCACCTGTCTATATTGGGTAGCTACATGGAAATCATCAAAACAATAGTGTGCTCTGGAGAAATAGTTCTTATAACACTTTGTGAAAAGTAGCTATTCAAAGGGATCTTCTAACCATGGCAAAAAAGGCAGATTATGTACAAGTGTACTAAAACCAAAAGCTATATTTGAAAATACTGATTTTTTTAAATTAAATGATTTTGGAGGCTATTATGTTATTACTAATTTGTATTCTCTAGCGGCTCCAACCCTATTCTGCTACACAACGTTGAAACACATATGAGACACTGCCTGTTCTAAAGTACTTGAAGTCTAAATAGGTAAGATAGACATAGGATGGAGAAAGCAACAGAGGCACAGAGAGATTAAGTGATTTGAGTTATGTAGCAAATCAATGACTGTGTCAAACATTGCATCGCAATCACCCAACTCTCTGTCCAGTACTCTAGTCTCCAGAACACTTTTCCATCTGCCTCCTTGACAGATAGATTGCTACCATCCTGTTGAGGAACAAGGATGTTGGTAGGAGAGAGTAAATGCTTATGAATAAAAACCAGTTTTAAAGGTGAACTTTTTAAAGTCTGTTTTTAAGGTGAACTTTTATGTGTCACAAATGTAGGATTACCGTGGGTTTCCCAGACACATCCTCTTTTTGGGTCTTCCCATCTCTGTCCGGGCATTTTTTTTAAACATCAGCAAATGTCCAGGATTTTGTTCTGCCTCTGCTTTCCTGATACTTCCTGGCTTGTCCCAACAAGGAGCTGCTTGGGACTGTGGGCAGTAGGAGAATGTGACTGGAGGCTGAGCCATCATGTAGTCTGCATGCAGGCCCCGGCAGCTCTAGGTGGGTA
>NW_017729026.1:8418340-8443590 GCF_001723915.1 Gavialis gangeticus | reverse complement strand
GGTGTGAGTGTGTGTGTGTGTGTGTGTGTGTGTGTGTGTGTGCGCGCGCACGCGCGCACATGTTTGCCAGTGCTAGGGTAGGGAGGTAGGGGAAGGGGGGAAGGTTCTTTAGAGGCAGCAGGGAGCTGCGTGGGCAGCAGGCTAAAGGGAGCAGGGGGCTGCAGGTCAGGAGTGAGGGGCACTGGCAGGGCTGGGGGGGTAGGCGGCTGCAGGTAGCCTGCTAGGGGCACTAGCAGAAACAAGGGGGTTGCAGGTGTGGGGGGCAGCATGGTGTGGGGGGCAGGGTACTGTGCATCAGGAGTGAGGGGCAGCAACAGGGCTTGGGGGCTGTGGCTTGGGGGCGAGGGGCAGGGGCAGGGCATGGGCATATCACTGCCCCCGCAACAGATGTCCTCTTTTTTTTAAACTGAAACTATGGTAACCCAACATAAATGTAAACATGGGCCCAAACTTCAAAGTTCATAATTGCCTCTGGGTTCAAACTCTCCCAGAAGCTGTAGACATTATGAGTCAGCATCAGAGCTAAACAAAGATTAGCATTTAAAAAATGAGGTATAGAAATATCATCACAAGAAGTAAACATGTGAAGAGAAGAATGTTTCTAAGGCTAGGGAGAGAAATACATAAACCAGTATAAGTGATTAGAAACCAGTTCAAATTTATAATGCAATGGAAGTTTAGTGCACATGAGCCACTTTCAAAATGGCCAAAACCAGTTTAAGATAAACCTGAATGGATGTAGTATCAGATTTAGCTGATTAAGTTTAAATCAGTTTATTGAAATTCTGTCCCGATTTCCTCCAGATTCAAGTTAACTCACAGTCCCCCAGCATCCCAGGATGTTCTTTACACCTCCATCGCAAAACCCCTCTGGCAGGGTAGGCAGGCATGATCCAAGCTGTCTGCTCCAGCCAAGCAGGCAGGCATGTTCTAGTGCCCCCTGACTTCTGGTCTGGGCCACTGTGGGCATGTGGCTGCATTTCTGGAATCAAAAGTGAATGCCTGTTCACTTGCTTATCAGTTCAATCTACATAGTTTAGACTAACCTGTGAAGATTGAATTGATTCAACCTCAGGCTTTTTGATTGTCTACATTAGCGATGTGTAGGGGGTGCACGTGGGTGCATGTGTGCCCCCTGAGATTGGCTGTGCACCCACTGGAAGCGCCAGCCACAAAACTAGAAGTGCTGGCGGAAGTACACTTCCAATTTTGCCAGTGGCTCAGCAATTAGCTGCTGGGGACCCCCCACCTCTGGTCAGCGATGTGGTGCCTCCCCAGACTCAGGAGGCACCAGTCACCCATGACTGTCTATACTTAGCCTAAGAGACCAACTGGAGTATGTAACAAGTGACAGGGATGGGGTAGAGGCACATGACTGCAGGAACTCCCCCCCATAAGATCTATGGCAGCCATGATAGATCCTAGATTTCTGGAGAAAATTCAGGGAGCAATTATGGGAGGCATACTGCATAACCAAGGGAAGAATTTAGCACAAAGTTTCTTAAGTGTCTTGTATTAGAAGATTCCATCCATAAAAATGTTTACAGAATTTCTGCAGGTTGTTTAAAGCAATTGCCACATTGTCTACACAAATCATCGTCACTTCAGCTAATCTTTGCAAACTATTTAACTCCTCAATGTTTATGTTCAGATCAACGGCATTAATAAGAATTTTCAACAGGATAGGAAAAATGTCAATAAATCTGGAAGCTTGTGGTCTAAAAAGTCCTTCTACTTGAAGTGAAGACATGTCAAATATACTGTAGTAACATAAAGAACTGCTGAGATGCCTTCAAAGAGGATGAGAAATAATGCCACCCTATAAATATAGACTTTGTTGTTATACAAGCATTTAAATGAATGAGGACCAAGGTGGCCTAACACCAGACCTGTACACTGTGGGTACATCTATATGAGATGCTTTACTATGGAGTTGCCTAATTAGCTCTGCAGTAAAGCGTTACCATCTACACGTGTGCCGTATTAGGCTGGAGTAAATTAACTATGCCGTAAGATAGTACTGCCCAGCCAAAGTATTGTCCTACAGCAGAGTAATTTACTCCACCACAATACACATGTAGAAGGTGACTGGGGCTGGATGTGGCATGAGGGTGCTACAGTTCAGGGGCTGCCTGCTGGCTACTTCCACACGATAACACCCTTATGCGCTGGCCTAGCCAGACTCTCTGTAGCCTGTTGAGCTAGAGGGGAGCAGCTCTGGGCTGGCAGTCTGACCCCCACCCTCCCTGGCCTCCTGCTAGCCAGGGCTATGCCACCCCCAACTCAGTGTGATACAGTCCTGGCCACATATGTAAACTCTTCACCCGGGGGCAAAAAACTCCAGTGCAAACTGCACTGGAGTTTTTTTCATCACAATAATATCACATTGGCAGGGGGTTGGACATAGCAATGGCAGAGGGTCGAACTTGATGATCTACTCAGGTCCCTTCCGACCCTACCAACTATGAAACTATGAAACATATAGATGCACCTGCTCTCTCCTTTATATCATCCAAAGTTAAGTTGTTTGTTTTTTACTGTACACTGGGTGCATCTATGTGTGTCCCTACAGGGCCTTTGTTACTGCACCATCATAATGATGGCGCAGTAACAGCTTGTACTGTGCCATGCACGTTGTGTGTTTCATGTGACCCTGTACGGGTAATCAAGGAACGGCTCCCTACTTAATATAAACAGTGTCTTTATTATAGCTTTTTCTTATAGAGCTGTTACAGGGCCTACTATTCTCCCCCAGCCTCTCTAACTCTCTTGTTTTTCCTGCCTCCTCCCCCTCACTTCCTGTTCCTCCTTCAGACTCCTCCTTTCCGCTGCTGCTGGTTTTGCCTCTGAGATTCATACATATTGTTCTATCTTTCCTTTCAACAGTTCAAAACAGATGATTAACTTATTCCCCTGGTTGGGCCAGAGGTTGCTAGTACATAGCCCACTGTGGAGACCAAACCTTTACCTCTGGTCTGCTGCGTTCTTTAGGGCTCATAGTCATCCAGGTATGCTGGTCATTGTACCAGCCTCCTGCTTCTTGTTTGTTTGATTTTTCTGGGTGCTATGCCTGCTTCTGTTCTGTCTTTGTTTTGTGGGCTGGACTCTGCTTGTGTATCTCTTTCCTTTGTGGAGTCCATGGAATCTTTCTCCCTTATCTGGGGCTCACTGATGACTGACCAGTTGTCAAAGTTGTCTTGGTCCTGATCCTGGCATCTTTTGCTCACTTGTATTTCCACTCTGCCAGCTCTCCGCAGCTGCTTCTGGTTATAGTTGATGTTCGCTATCGGTGACAACTTCATAGGATCTATCTCCCACTGCACCCTCAACAGTGGCCTTTTGCCATTCTTTCACATGTGTACTTACTGGTTGTACCCAGACCTTTTCCCCTTTCCACAGTGGTCTCAGGTCCCTGGATCCTTTGTTATACTGTGATACTTGCTGAGACTGTTGCTTTTTTAGCTGCTTCCATGTACTGTCACCCCTTCCTCCCTGGGGTTGTAGCAAACAGTCTCTCATGGTGAATAATGTCTTAGTTCTCCAGCCCATTAATCTTTGGGCTGGGCTACTGTCCATTCCTTGGGAGGGTGTGTTGCGATAGTCCAATAGAGCCAGGTAGGGATCCCCTCCAGTCTTATTTGCCTTCAACAAGAGTCTCTTAGCTGTCTTTACCACTGCCTTCCCATTGCTTTGTGGGTACCCAGGGGATGATGTCTTGTGCTGGAATTCCCATCTAGTGCAGAACTGTTTGAATTCTGTATTGTGGGCCATTGTCTGAGAACAGTGTCAGGTATCCCATGTCGTGCAAAATGAGCCTTCAGCTTTCTGATCACCATTCCTGCCTGAGTGTCTTTGAGGTAATTCACCTCCCAAAAATTGAAATGGTAGGCTATGGTGACCATGTAGTTTCTCTCATTGATGCTGAACAAGTTAATCCCTAGCTTCTCCCAGGACCGAGAGGGGATGTTGTGAGGGTTCAATGTCTCTTCTTGCTGTTTGTCACTGTATTCCTTGCACACCTCACACTGCTCCATGTATGTTCTCAAGTGGGCATTCATGCCTGGCCAACAGATGCACTCCCGTGCTCTCAGGCATGATTCTAATCCCATGTGTGAAGCATGGAGTCGGTTCATGATGTCTCGCCACACAGCTACTGTCTGTCTCCCTTGAACTCCTCACTACCCTGTCTCCTTTGAACAGAATTCCATCCTGTGTACATAGTTCATCCCTCCATTGGTAGTATGCTGCAACTTCTGGTGGTACTTGTGCCTTGTGCTGTGGCCAACCCTCTAGGATAGTTTAACTACTTGTAGCACACAATCCTATTCTGTATTCTGTTGCATTGCTTTGAGACCGCTTTTGGAGATGGGTAAGTCTTGTAACATACTAATGGACTCTATCTCCCATTCTACAGATCCATCTGTGCTGCACTTGGGAAGGTATGCTCTACTTAGTGCACCTGTCACTTGCAGGGACTTCCCTGGATAGTACTTTATACTCACATCGTAAGTCTAGTGTCTCAGCAGCATGCATCAAAGTCTCTTAGGAGCACTCAGCAAGGGTTTTTTCATTATGATCTCTAATGGTTTGTGATCTGATTGCACATCTACCCTCTGTCCAAAGGAGAACTGATGGAACCATTCCAGTCCAAACAATACCACCAGTAACTCCTTTTCTATCTGTGCGTATCTCCTTTCGGTTTAAGTCATTGCTCTACTAGCAAAAGCTACCGGCTGCTGGTTCTGCATCAATACTGCTCCCAGACCTCCTTCTGATGCATCACACTGTAGTACTAGTTGCTCAGTTGTGTTGTAGTACTTCAGTGTTGGGGCCTCGCTGATGAGTTTTGTAATTTTTTTGAGTGCTTCCTCTTGGGTCTACGGCCATTCCCAGGCTGCATCATTGTGTGTTAGCAACCCAAATGGCTCACAAGCGTTAGACAAGTGTGCAAAAAATTGGACAGACAGTTAACCATCCCAATTAGGTGCTGGACTCCTTTGACACCCTGGGCCTGGACATCTGCATAATGGCTCTCACCTTCTCTGGGTCTGGCTGTAGTCCTTCCAAAGTCAGTAGATGTCCAATGTAGGGTACTTCTGTTCTTCTCAGCTCTGTTTTGTTGGCATTCAGTTTAAAGTTCCTCTCCCAGCATCTGTTTAGGAGTTGTTGCAATTTTGCGTCATGGTCACGGATCACCTCTTCTCCTATAACAAGAATATCATCAACCACAATCTTGATACTAGGAAGACCTTCCAGCTCCTGGTTCAGCTTCTGCTGGAAAACTTCCAGAGCTGCGCTGATCCCCATGGGCATCCTTAACCAGTGACACCTGCCAAAGGACATATTAAACGTTGTCAGGTGGCTGGATGATTCATCTAGCTCCACATGCCAAAATCCATTCTTGACATCACAAACTGTGAACAATTTTGCCCTAGACAGGTCAGGCAGTACATCCTCAATCATTGGCAGTAGGTAGTGGCTTCTTTTGAATGCCCTGTTAAGTGGTTTTGGATCACTGCAGATTCTCAGTTTGTCTGATGGCTTCCTTACTACTACTATCCTGCTGATCCAATCAGTGCTTTTTTCAAGAAGTGTGATAATGCCTTTTTTCTGCAGGTTTGTGAATTCTTTCTTTAGTGGCTCCAGGAGGGCTAGCAGAACTCTGTGTTTTGGTAGTCATACTGGTTGCACCTGTGGATATATTTCTAACTTCAATTTACCTTCAAGGAGTCCAGTGCCCTGGAAAAGGTCTCCATATCTTAACAGAATGTTAGGTAGTGAACTTAATGACCATTCTTGCTCTTCTGTGACCTGGAGGATGTTGTGGTATTGCACTATAATTAAATCCATGGCCTGTGCTGCCCAGCTGCCCAGCAGTGGATGGGTGTCCACCCTGTCAATTACTATAAATTCCAGCAGTACTGTTTCTTGCTGCATGGATTTCTTATAGTCAGCCAGCACTTTCCCAGTGGCCTCACAGTTGGTTTGTTATACATTAACAGCACTTGGTGACATTTCTCCATTCTGATGCTGCTACTCAATAGATTCACAGGAAGGACATTGCAAGTCTCTCCACAATCCATCTGGAATCTTATAGGTCTTTGCTCTAGCATCATCATTGCAAATATGGCTGAGTTGTAGCCCACTTTTTTCTGTAATGTGTGCATCCTGTGAGTCTGTGAATCTGTCAAATTTACACTGAAAGCGTTCTCCTCAGCTGTTGTCTCCTGATCCCTCATCACTGTGTGGACTGTTTTTTTTTCTATTTGGGTGGCTATGACACTGACCCCTGAAATTATTCCGTTTTCCCCATTTTTTGCACTCTTTTCCATAGGCTGGGCATTTGTCCTTCTGCCCTTCATGTAGCTTCCCACAGATCATGCACTGGATCATATTGTTGGCATTTGCAGTTGGCCTGTCTGGTTCCTGCTTTCCAGAGTCATTTAGGTTGAGCCTGTGAACCTGCTCTGTCCATGTGGCTGTTGATATCGTTGCGATCCTTTGTTTAGACAATTCTGCTGCCCTTACAATTTGGTGACATTTTTCCAGGGTTAGATCTACCTCTCTTAGTAGTCTCTTTCTCAGGAAAGAGTCCCATGTGCCACACACAATCCTGTTGCTGATTAGGGAGTCATTTATGTCTCCAAAGTTACATAAGGATGCCAGAGTTTTCAGTGCTGTGATGTAGGCCTCTATTCCTTCCTCTTCCTCTTGGTTTCCAGTGAAAAAGTGATATCTCTCTACAGTCTCATTTTCCCTGGGGTCACAGTATGCATCAAACACTTCTATTAACTGTTTTAGTGCATCAGGGTTCCCTGGCATTGGTGTCGCACTTACTTCACGGCCTTTCCCCCCCACTAGATAGTAAAACAGCTTTACCTCCATTTTATCTTCTTTATCAGCCGTGGTTAATTCTATATATGAACTGAATTCTTGCTTCCATTGTTTCCATGTCTGTGCCAGGCTCTTTGTGTTGAAATCCAGCTGTCCTGGGGGCTTCAGTCCTTCCATGCTTCTCGCAATCTGTTTTAATCACTGCTGAGGCCCAGGTCTTTCTCTTCGCTTGGGCTTCCTCACAGACTTTCTGCTGCCACCATGTATCATGTGACCCTGTATGGGTAATCAAGGAACAGCTCCCTACTTAATATAAACAGTATCTTTATTAGAGCAGTTTCTTACAGAGCTGTTATAGGGCCTACTCTTCTCCCCTGGCCTCTCCAACTCTCTTGTTTTCCCTGTCTCTGCCTCCTCACTTCCTGTTCCTTTTTCAAACTCCTCCTTTCTGATGCTGCTGATTTTGCCTCTGAGATCCATACAAATTGTTATACCACACACAATTATTTTTAGCTGCGGCATTACAGTTTGTGACCACCAATGCTACATTGCCGCAGCACATTGCTACAGAAACGTAGTGTCACATATAGGTGTGCCCAGCATAGAACAAAATTACTTTGGGCGAAATTTGACCATCCATATCCAAGCAAACTCCCATTCTGAGCTTTGGTCAAATGAAAACGAGAATGTGGACTTCTCTTCTCATCCTGTCCCCATTCTTCATTCCATTCCTTTATGTAGAAATGAGGAGGAAAGACAACCTTTCAAGAGGTTTTCTTAAATAAAGCGTATTTAGAGATGCTTCCAAACCAAAGCTGCTAACCGGAAGACTCTTTAGCTCTGAGCAAATGTGAATCTGGTTCCAGATCTGAACTTCCAAACCCAAACTGCTGTTTTCCTATGTTTTTTCTTCCCCTTTTATGCTACTATCCTTAACATTGTCCTTTTAATTCTTCCATTTTCCATTTTCCGTTCAATTCTTTTCATTTCCATTTTTCTAAAATGTCTTGATTTAAAAAAATGCTAACACAGCAACTGTTTTTCTCAAGTCATTTGCTCTCCTGGGCATATAAAATACACCCACAGATTTTTGAAGAAATTGTCTCTGATATTCATTTCACACCTTGTGGTGTCCAGCTGTAATAACCAGATTTCCCCATATGTTGCAGTTTTATTTATTACAAGTTTATCGTCTGTTAAAATATATTTTAAAGAAATCTGCAACAAATACAAAGTGCCAGATGCTGTCAGCTACACTGATGTAAATCCAGAGTAACTGAGCTGACATGAATGGAGTTACACTGGTATTTCCATAGTAAGGCAGGTCAGACTCTGACAAAGCTCTCTGAGCATAGAAGTGCTTAATATTTGAATCCTGTCATGAGTATGATGGTTTCTCTATTTGTCTTGTTTACTTTTTGATGTGTAGGGTTGTATTTAGTGCTCTATTCTGACAGTGAAGGACTGATAATACAAGGCTATTTCCAAATAGGTCTCTCAGTGCTCCGCATGCCTAACCTGCAGCACCCTATCTACATCCTGTATTCCCATCCTGAACTTCTCCTGAACAGATTCTGCCAATCATGATAAATTGTGTGAAATTTGTGGTGGATTTTGTGATGTGGAGAAAAGTCCACTAGGGACTAATTTGACACCATCAAACTCAATTTCCCTTTATTACCCTTAGGCAAGATTTAAACTAGTTTCCAGAGGTGAGAGGTTAGTGCATTAACCCACAATGCTAGAGCCCCTGCAGGATTTTACTTATACATAGTCTTCAGCATTTTTAAGTGAGCTTTGCTGCATATGCTGTATATTGCTATCTGCATCCTTTTGCTGTCTGCATCCTTTGCATTTTATTTTTCGGTTGTGACTCTTTCCCTAATTTCCAGATCAGCACCCACACACTTTGCAGGAGTACTGATTTTTCTTGAAGCCCACTTTTGCAATCCTCTCTTCCATAGGCAGGCCAGCTGACTTGAATTCATTTACTTCTGTGCAACTGTTAATCATACTATTGCTTACTCTGAACTAGTGGCTCACAATAATTTAATAAGGGTAGTGCTGGTGTGAGACAACTTAAATGGGGTACACATGCTTCTTCTGAGTTTCTGTGAAAAAGATTTAATTATTTGTCTCTGTGTTTTTGCTTTGTTTAGCTCTATGAATTTTTCCTTACTTGTACACGATACTGGCAGTGTCCTAATCTGGTTCCACAGGTACAAGTTTGAGCCTTGCTATGAATTTGTGTCAAAGGCTGCCTCCAAAGGCATCATGCAAGCTCAGGGTTGCTAGCTACATCACTCTCTTGTGTGCTATTGGTACAGAAACTGGTCTGCCTTTACATGTTAGTCCAAAGGGCCACTAGGCTTACATAGTCTTTCTGATACTTGCTATTTGTTCCAGTACTAAAACTAAGGGATAGTAACTTAAATGAGTGATCTGTAATTTTTTCTGGCCCCTGAGCAACATTACTGAGCATTTAGGGCAGAATCTCATCTCAAGGTACTCACTCAAATGTCAGTTATGCAGCCAATGTAACTGCAAGTTTTGGCACTTATGCACAGTCTGAGATTTTATTCTATGCATGCTAGCGCAGCTCTGCTCCTCATAGCACTAATGTAAACTAACTACTGTTTTAAAGACCATGCCATCTAACTACACAGTTTGGAGTAGATCACAGTGATTGGAATCAGAATTGATGGTTTTGGGTGTCCTGTCCAAATTAGCTGTCCAACTATCACTACTGTTTTTGAAATTTTGATACAGGGACATTTTTAAGAAAACTGCTAGTTTAGACAAGGCCTCTGTAAAATAAGTGGATATCATGATGATGATATTTCCCAGTGGTGCGATGAGGGGCAGTTAAATGTGTGTAAAGGGCTTAGAACATGAACATTGTGTAACATTTCTCAGCAATGGTTTTTTTTGTAAGATGCTGATCTGATCCATGTAGCAGACATAAGTCTTGCCTTGTTTATCAGTAAAACTTATATGATTCTGACTGAGAAGAGCTAAGATGCAAATAGCAAATAGCTGACTGAGACTACCGTTGGAATTTTTATCAGTGAAAAAAGATTTTGACCAGAAAATGCTGACTTGTTAAACCTGACACTTTTTTTTTCAGCCATGTTAAATATGACAAAAGTTTTCTCAGAAAGGTTTTTAGGTCCATATTTAAATATCTGGTCAAATGCAGGTACCACATACCTCCAGAATAGGCAAGTGGGTAAGGCACTTATTGGGTACCGGGGGTTGGGGTCAAGTTCATACTCAGCTTCACTTCAGCTTCACTCCCCACATTACTGGCTTAACCAGTGTGTTGAAGAGTAGCATTTCCTACTTCCCCTTCCTTCCCCCCTTCCCTGGGTACAATGAATATTTAGTTATGCAGTAAGAAACCTAAAAAAAAAAAAAAGCCTAGTGATTGGAGCCTTCACCTGGGATGTGGGGGGACCTCAGCACACATGTCTTTTTCAAGTCAGGCAGTGAATAGATTTGAACATATCTCTTCCTACATCCCTACATCCCAGATGGCTGTCCTAGCCAAGCTATTCAAAAAAGGTAGGGGAAAGAGTCTTTCTGGACTTTTTTCCCCTTCAAAAATTCTCAGGTTTGCCTCAAAGAAAACAGAAAAACATTCTTAAGTCTCAAAAATATTCCTAGGACGTTTCTCATCAAACTCTAATTGCGACTAGTCCCTAAATATCCCAGTGTAAGAAACTATACTTCCAGAGCTGATTGTCTTCTGCCTTTTTCATTACCTTGCCTAAAATCTAGACATAACCCAGAAGATGGTATTCATTATAGACAGGTTCTGTTTCCAGAATCACATTAAGATGAGTTTCTTGATGACAGCAACATGACCTTCCAATTTGCCATCTGAGATCTCTGAATCTCAGGGACTCTCTGGGCTTTGTGGGTTGTTGTACAGGCTGTTCCACAAAGTGGCAAACCTCATTCCTTCAATGACTTCAAAGTAATCTTTACAAAAGGAACACCATGAGCATTTCCTCTTCCCCTTTGGTGGTTTCAGCTAAAAGGGGAAATTGGGATGTTATATATTGCTAGAGATGGTTATGTTCTACTGTTTCAGAGTTCCAGAAGACATTTCATAACCACTTGCTTGATTGCTAAAAAGAAGCAGAAAAAATTCGTCTAATTTAAGATTGAGTTGTATGCAACAACTGGGTGTACCAGGAGCCATGGCCTTGTCCAAGAGGAAATATATTTCCCCCATGGGTACTTCTGAGATAACCCAACAAACTGAGTTTGTTACTTAAAAACATAATGCAGTGACCACTGTCTCATCCAAAAGCAGGAATAGTACTGAACAACTCTGCTATGGATCCAGGTTCTGAAATAGGACTTGAATCCATAATATCCCCAATTTTACTTCAAATGCAAGCTAACTATTGACTAGCTATTGCAACCCCAACAGAAATTATATAGCACAATTTCTGTTATTATAACAGTGATTTCCCCTGATTAAGTGATGCCAAGTAAAATAGTGTCATTAAAGGACAATATAGAAAGCATATTACCTTGTGAGATGCACATTAACTAGTTTAACAGGATTTATGTTTTCCTTTTATGATTTTAGGCTTTACAAAACTAACCCAAAGTCTCCACAAAAGCACCTGAAAAGTCAATGAATCAATTAATAAAAAACATAAAAGCACTCCAGGAAATGATCTGACTCAGGCACAAGCTCCATCTCCATTTGTTTAGTTTATAAAAATTTAACTTACTTTAATTTTTTTTAGTTGCTAGGGTTCTGTTTAGTTAAAAGCTAAAACTGATACTTGCTGTTTTCAAAGAATATTTATTCTTAGGACAGTGACATATCACTTTAAATAATGCCTTCTTAAGTGCCATTAGCACATATCTGATCTGCAAATGTACAAATATATTCAAACAAAAAGCTCTATATTAATAGACAGGCCTAAATGGATAAACAGGAAGCAAAATAGAATGTTTTAAAGAAGGAACCGTCATGGAAATCTATTAAAGATAAATAAACTTTTAGATTTGACTCCCTCTAGAGTATTTTTAAGGAAAAGGCTTGATAAAAAAAGATTTCTATTACAGAAGCCCTCTCACCCCAATCCCACAAAAATGCAGTTCTCTCTAACTGCAATCCTTTCATGACTAGTAGATTCCCTACTACAAAATATTCTATCCAGTGCCATTCAAATTTAGTCTCCTGCAGGACTAGAAGTTAATATCATTGCTGCAGTTAATAACTGAAACATAAAAGTATTTTTTCAGTTTTCAATCCATGGTGAACAGCAATAATGTAACATGTACCAGTGCTTACCAGATAAAGATGCCAAATCCTGCTTGCCTTAGTTTTATAACCAGGCATCCTGCTGCCATGAGCAAAAGGAGTAGCATTTGGTTCCTTCTGACTAATTAGACCATGTGTGACTTGTTTTAACATCCCTTTGTGTGGAATTAATTTAAATAGAAATTCTGTACAAACAAGGGCAAATTCTGTACAAACAATTGGGTCCAGGCAACTTCTATTTAATCTTGGAGCATTAAATGTTTGGGTTCACAAATAGCTCATTTGTTAAAACACCGAGTTTTAACATTAGTTCTTCATTTAAAAACTAAGAAACAGCATGCAGGCATCCATACAGACAGCATGCAGGTATTCATCTAAACCAGTTCAGTGCATTTGTACTTGACACGATAACAAAACTGTTGAAAGACCAGGCCAGAAAACCAGGTGTTTTCTTCTAGAATCACCTATATCTCCTTTTTAAATATAAATGAAGGACATTAAGCACAAACAACCTACTTTTCAGACTCTAGTAGGAAACAAAAAAGAATGCATATTTACATTTTCTCTGTTGCAAGTGATCTTGAAATCAAGATAGAAATTATCAAGGAAAAAAACAACTATGCTATAGCTGTTAGGAAACTGAAATATGAAAATATGACTTGAATCAGAGACTAGAAATATGACCACACTTGATGCCTGATTTATTGTTTAATCTGCATTATAATGGATCTTTAGTTTCTGTGAAGTTCCTTTTCAGAGAACACTAGCATTTTTTCAGACTGCCAAACCAATGATCTCTTACAGGGATATTTAGATACAAGATTCATTCCTCCTAGATTCATTCCTGCTGCAAGTCATGGACTTCACTGCAATCTCTCCAGGGATACATTTGGACCATTATGCCATAGACTCCGAACGGTCAACATGACATATTGCATCATGTCTCTATACCACTTAGAATTCACAAACAAACAAAATATTAAAAAGGGCTCTTTTATTCCCCCTGCACATTATAATTGCTTATGAAATACTGTATTGTATGACTTTGGGGGTTTGCCATGTTTCATGAAACCTATTTATAAATATTTAGTTGAAAATAAAATAAAGTCTGTGGGGCAAACCTTTTATAAACCTTAGCCAATTTCATACAATGCTCAAATGGAAACTGATTTTTATTAAAAATATCTTGGGCTGTTTTGCAAATGATTTGAAGTCTTATGCTTGTTAAAATATAAAGCAAATTCAACTGAAGTGTAATGAAGATTGTGTATCTAATCTAAGGATATATAAACAATTGCTTACTTATTTCATAAGAGCATTGCTTGATGAGAAGAAGTAAACCTCAGATGTGCCTGGGTGTAATATACATATTCTAGTCTATCATTACCTGACTGGTAACAACTCCACCAGTTGGTCACTGTTTTAATTATTAACCAGATTAACCTAATCCCACCTACAACAACTGCAGAAAGGCATGTTAAAATTTTTTTTGATCATGAATAAAATACACATTTCACACTTAACTAGAACTGACTTCATTGAGAGAGAGAAAGCACAGCTTGTTTCCCACAAATTTGAAAATGTGCTAACTAGTCTGAATGCTGCTGGTTCTGTGATGTCTGTTAATGCTAATAGACCCTTCCCTTCCCCACAGACCAGAGTTACTTGCCTTTTCTTGTTTATTTAAATGACACTGTTTGAAATGATGGGGGTTTCTTATCCTCTTGAGTCACGCATTCTCTGTCTGGGATCCTCTGTTTAGGCATTTTTAGCACTTCATTAATTACCAACTGCAACAAAGTCATGCTGTTTTGCAACCTTAGTGCCATTGTTAAGAAATCACAATCCTGTGTTAGAATGTTATAGGGGACTGTTATCAGCCATATGCCCTGTTTGACTCCATATTACAAAATTAGCCTTCCAGGTCCAGTGATAGGTATACACACATGCTATTTGTGATTCTCTCAACCAGAATGCCATGGCATCCTGGGGTGAATTAAAATTATTTCAAGAGTACCAGAGGGTGCTGCACAATATTAGCACTCTTAGGTGTGCACACACGATTCACAAGACAAACATCGAGTTTTCACATAGGGATCCATAGTGCTAGAAACATTCTGACCTGGTGTGATCATTCTGAGCTCTTCACAACATAAGAATAGCTCTGTTATTTTTCTGCACTCAAAGGAAGGAGCAAAAACCAAAAGCTGGCATTTTCTGAGGGGCATCTCAAAACTACCAAGGAGTACCTCAAGTCTAAAAAGGCTGAGACCTACTGGGCTGTATGTTAGTTTTATATATTCTACTTAGGTTAAAGAGCTTGGCAGCAGAACTGGTATGAAAGCCATTGTGGAGTACCTGTTATAGGAGAGACACAATCCAGGCAACCCCCCGCTTAATGCTGTTTCGCTTAGGGCTATTTCGCTATAATACTCATTTTAAATTGATACCTGATTTCACTTAGCACTCAGGGAGTTTCATTATAACACTCACAATCATCATCTTGGGTCAATAAAAACAATTGTGGTCACCATCTTGGGTCATCAAATACTTTCAATTTCACTTAACACTTGTTTCGCTTAACTCTCCATTTTTCCAGAACCAATTAAGAGTGCTAAGCGGGGGTTGCCTGTACCTTCTTTCCATACATTATGATGGCATGTTTTTTTTTCCCCATAATGATCCAATTTCTTGACTATTCTGAAGTCCCATTAAAAATACACTCTAACTGCATTTTTCTGAATCTGTGGCCATCAAAACCCCCTCAAACAGTAAATTATTAAAGATAAATTGCTCAGTGGAAACTTTATTTCAGTTTTGAAAGGCAGTTTGACGAGACAGAATGACCCAAGGAACTGTAAGATATTCACAGCTATGTGTTGAGTTTTATTGTTATTATTTGTATTATTATTTAGCTCCTTGACCATGTTAGGCCCCAGGTTAGCAGTTACTGGCCATGTCTACATGAGACACTGACCGCACAGTTGTTACTGTGCAGCCATTTAGTACTTGCATACCCATGTACTAAATGACTGTGCAGTAACTGGCATTAGTGCATAGTAATGTCCCTGCCTGGCTTCCAGGCAGCTCATTACTACTGCATGGTAGTGTCATGTCACAGTTCATGCCCTGTGATGCTATTCGACAGTAATTTGAGCTACTGCGTAGTAAGTGTCTCACGTAGATATGGCCACTGAGGAGTAAAATGAGGTATAGGTGGACTTCAGGAACCTGATTCCATCATTACGATCTAGAAAAAACTCTTCTCTTAGTTGTTCCTGGATGTACATACATTTCATTGGTGCCTCCCTGTTTAAATGTAACTTCTCCTGGCTTTCCAGAAAAAGTTTATGCTCTTTCTTGAACAGAGATCTAAGATCTTTGCTGGATTTAAAAATGAAAAAGATTGCTCTCTATTATTCCAAAATCTTTTAGGACCTTCCATTTAAACCCATAAGATAAACAACAAGGCCACTGAGTCGGATATGTGTTAACTGATTATTTAACAAGGTCTGCCATATTCATTAAGGCTGTGCAAATCTTCCGTCCCTGATTTGATTCAGTGGAGATTCAGCCCAATTCAGTGACTGAATCTCTGAATCCAAATTCAGTCAGAGGACCCTTTAATTTCTCCAAATCAAATCAGAATGCTCTGAAGCAATTTGGAGACATTTGGAAAGATTCAGAGATTTGGACATAGAGACAGCTTTAAATGTTTTTTTCTACATACTTCTAGGCAGCTCATGAATGTTGCAATGCTAGGGCGCATGGAGTGTCACACAGAAGTGCAGGGGGCTCCCCAGCATGCTCAGCAGCAGACCTGGAAGTGGACCAGAAGCACTTCCCATGCACTTCTGGGTCCACCTGGGAGCACACCGGGGGTGGGAGGGGGCCACACCCCTTCCCCCTGGCTCAGTGACTGGTGCCTCCTGGGTCTGGGGGGCACCCGGGGTCCCCGACAGACCCAGCGCTGGCAGATCCAGAAGTGGACTGGAAATACTTCCAGTCCACTTCTGGGTTTGCTGCCAGGCACGTGAAGGGTCCCCCCGCTACTGAGGACACTCCATGCCCCCCAGCATCACAGCAATCACAAGCCACGCCTGGTAACTCCAGGTATGTAGAAAAAACTTTTAAAGCTGTGTCTATGTCCGAATCGTTGATTCTCCGAATCAGCATCAAATCTTCAGATTCGGATTTGGCCGAATCTAATCAGGGACAGTGATCCGAATCAACAAATTGAATCACTGTCCCTGATTCAGGCCGAATCTGAATTGAATATATTTGCACACCCCTAATATTCATTGCATGGTTACTAGTCATACATCCATTTAGATTTAACAGAGCATCATCCCCGGTGATATTTTTTAATTGTCAGTTTCATTTGACATGAAGGACTATTTTTCAAAACCTTAATTCAGGGCCAGATTGTGCTGGGTGCAAGGGCCTTCCCTTCTGCTTGCCCTCTGGGCAGAGCCTAGGACTGAGGAAAAATTCTAGTTTATTGCTGACACTGGTGAAGGGGGTTAAGAAGAATGGGGTGAGCATGGAATTAGGGCATAGCTTCAGGTGTAGCAGCTGGCACAGCTTGTCAAGTAGCAGGTGGGAATGAATGCATGCAGCACTTGTTAAAGGGTGATGGAGTTGCTCTTGCAGGATGACAAGGTTCTTTGGGTAAATCTGATATCTTTTATTAGACTTGCAAGAGACCCAGGAGGAATTTGGGGTTTGAGTCGGACAGAATTCCTGCTACAGCTCTCACTTTAGTGCAGCTGCTGTAGCAGGGAACATTGTTTAAAAGCCACAGTCTTATCCTGTGTGTTCAGTTAAATAAATTTAGGGGCACTTAATTTCAAATGCTGTGAGCCAGAAAACAGAGAGGCCAACTGTTTTCAGGGTGAAAGGCAAGACGGGTTTGGGGATACATCTAGTAAAGGACTTTAACGCCTGCAGGTTGGCTTCTGTAACATTTAATTGTTGAAGTCCCAACCCCACTGTAAGTGGGATCCTCTGCTTTTTATACAGTGCATGGGGAGAGTTAGGTGCCTCAGGATAGAATCCAAAACATCCAGGCACCTACCCAATAACACAATGCCGATTACAGGCTGAGTCAGAAATCTCACCTTTTAGCCATCTCACTCAGGGGTTGCAGGAAGAAGCCTCCTTCTACTGTAGATTCAACAACCCTGAGCACTCATTCTGAGGTAGGCACCTCTGCCCCTTTTTTCAAAGAACTGAGCAGCACAGTCTTTTCTTTTAAAACCAGTTCAGAGGAGGAGTTGGTTGCCCTGCTACATTATTACAATAGCCTAGTAGATAGTGCACCCACCTGTGAGAAGGGAGTACTAGATTATAGTTCCTGCTCCAGGACTTATTCATGTATTTTATCCAATGATTTTTTGGAATTTATATTAAACAATCCAATGAGAAAGCATCAAAACCCAGATTTCTTTCCTTTCTTCCAGCCCTAACCATGAGGCCACGCTCAGAATCACCTCCCCTCTCCATTCACGTAATGACTAAGACACTCTTGTGTATTTGAATATTCTCAGACAGAGGAAGGACTTGAAACTGTCTCCCACTTCTGTAGGAGTTCTCTAACTACTAGTCTGTTGCATGAAAGGAGGGCACCTCTCTTTCCTTCCACCATGTTTTAAAGCAGCTACCACTAATACATTTGTAAGTCGCTCAACCTTGTAGGTGTGTATTAAATGTCCTCTGAGAACATATACTTAGGAACCTAGCCAAATCCAAGAGGCAGATCATGGGCCGGCCACCATTTTCATGGCTTTATTGCAGCATCCCCGCCCATGCCTCTGATTGGCTGAGGGTCCTGGGTGGCCCTGCCTCTTGCTGCTGATTGGCTGAGAGGGTTGTCCCTCATGCAGCCCTGCCCTTCACCACTGATTGGTGCAGGGGGCAACAGGCAACCTTCTCAGCTGATCAGCCATGAGGGGCGGGGGCAGCAGCCATCTTTGCAGCTCCCCTTTGTTCCAGCATTCCCATCCCCCCTTTCCTTGTGGCAGGCTGCATGGCTGGGCTGGGCTGCAGCATCCATCAGAATTGCTGACTCCCACTGCGGAGCCAGGATTTTATTTTTAGTAATTTGTTTTTCATGGGTTTTGTGGACGTTGCCTGATTTCATGTACAATGCCTGATTTTGCAATGCCCATGACATCTGTGAAATCACAAATTGAGTAGGTCCCTGTGCATACTGAATCTCAAGCCCATGGGGTTCAGGGAGGGGGACGTGTTGGAGCACTTAGGGTTGTCTGCATTAAGGAGCCTCTGCTGTTAAATCTGTCGGAAGACAAGGTTGAGTTGCACCTTATGGACTAATTAAATCAGAGATACATAAGCTTCCATAAGCAACAGCTTACTTCATCAGAGCTATTTAAGGATTGCAGTATCTGATGAAGAGAGCTGTTGTTTATGAAAGCATATGCATCTTTAGTTAGACTATAAGGTACAACTCTACCTTGCTTTCTGTCTGACTTTGGACTAACATGGCTAATTCTCTTACCAGCACAGGTATGTCATCAGAGCCCCCTGGTGGAGTTATGGCTTGTGCTGGCAGAAGGGAGTTTCTGTCCGATGACCTTCTGGAATGATACAAGCTAAACCAAGAAAAGCCATCTACTGTTTATAGAGCTGCACCAACACCAGGGATTCTGCCAGCAGAGCTATGTCACTGAGGCTTATGCTGGTTTTATACCCCTGGCTGCTCCACAACTATGCTGGCAAACTTTATAGTGTATACCTGACTTGGTTTCTAAATCATTAGCAGGGATCTTGGCTTTCTCTGATTAAAAAATTCTCCATTTTTCAGATTGAAAAAAGTAACCCAAAATCTACATTTTTCCATGATTACAATGAAACACCACTATATATACACACATACTATCTTACTATCCTAATATATATATTAGTGGCATTTCATTGTAATCATGGAAAAATTGGATTTTGAGCTACTTTTTTAAATCCAAAAATTGGGGAATTGTTTGGGGGGGGGGGTTTTCAGAGAAAACTGGGATCACTGATCATTATCAAGTTTAGAATCTGAATTACAGACAACCAGCTACCTACGTAGGAAAGTAACTTTTATTTTAAACCTATACAGTCATAGTGGTACAACAGTGTATGGGGACTTAGTGATTGTAGATTTAGGGCACTTCCTTATGTTTAGTTTGTCACTTTTAAGGCTAGGAACAGAAATTACACATAAACAGGTATAAGTGATCAGAATCTGGTTTAAATATGTAACACAACAGAAGTTCGGTGCATATAAACCACTTCCAAAATGGCCAAAACCAGTTTAAGAAAAACCGGGATGGATGTAGTATCAGACTTAATTGATTTAATTTAAATCAATTTATTGAATGTCTGTCCCAGATCCCCTCCAGATTCAAGTTAACCCACAGCCCCCCAGCATCCCAGGATGCTTTGCACAATGCCCACAATGACACCCTCCTTTCCCTCCTGCAGAGTGTATGGGCTAGCTTTGTCCCATGCTCTCTGCTGTAGCCAAGAGGGAAGGCATGCCCTAGCGCCCCCCGGCTTCTGGCCTAGGCTACTGCAGGCATGTAGCTGCATTTCTGGAATCAAAAGCAAATGTTTACTTGCTTATTGGTTCAACCTACAGAATTTAGACTAATCTGTGAAGATTGAATTAATTCAGCCTCAGGCTTTTTGACTGTCTGTACTTAGCCTATAAGGCATATGAGCTAAACTTAAAAAGCCACTTTTGTTTAAAAAAAAAAAAGAATGTGCACAAAGAGTTTTACTGGGACAGTTATCTAGTTGGTCGATTTATTTATTTGCATCACTGTAAAGCCTTAGTCATGGATTAGAAGATCCAATAAAACACTTAGATGCCTATAAGACAAGTACTTCAAAACTAACTTTTAGATACTTAGTACGCAAAATGGAACCCAAAGCCCAGAGTCAGGGGAAATTAGACATTTCCAAAGTTAGACTTCTGCTTACCAAAATGTTTTTGAATTGTACTTATGGACTAAGACACCTTAAATTAATTAAAGGCCATCTCTAGGTACCCACGTTTTTTTTTGGAATGGACTTAGATCAGGCAAAAAATTGGTCTCTGCCCCAAATAGCTTACAAACTAAGGTCAACACAAGAGAGTGGCAAACTGAGAGATGAAGAGAGAGTGAAGAAACAATGATTTAACCCATTTAATTATACTGCTAAAGTGTTGCCATGTAGATGAGTCCAAACTGTTACTTATGGCTCATTGCTGTACTTCCTTAACTGAACTGCTTTGCCAAGTGCTTGTACTGCAGACTCTGCCCATGTGTTTTTCTGGCAAATATGCTTTTTTCCCAAACATGATAAAACAAGATATAAGCTGACTTCCACTGACATCCAGAAGGTGTGATCCAAAGCCCCCTGAATGTGGTGGAAAGACTAATACCAACATCAGCACGGTTTGGATCTAGCCAGAAAGAGGGGTACTCAGGGCAGACATGCTAATTGAGGGCATGATCCTGCTGACTTTACATTGGAAAAACTGTTTTTGAGGGTTTTATTACAATGACAGAATTGCTCAAGTTAGAGATGGGAAAAACGAATTAGGTCATCTACTTCCATTCCATGCCAATGCAGGATTGTTCCCTACTGTGCATTTACTAATGTTCTGTCATTACATCTTTTAAATGTCTGAAGCATACGTTCTCTATTAAACACATCAGGACTGGATCTTTAGGAAGCAGTTTATTTCAAAAAAAGAAGTTCAGCAGACAAACCGGCATAGTTTGAACTTACTGTAAGTAAAACATTTCCCATCACTCATTTCTTCCAGTTTATTTAGACTATGAGATCATAATCCCCTATTTGTGATATTAACAGCTATTGAGAATGCTTACAATGTTACAGAAGATTAACCTCGTAAATTGAACATGACTAAGGAACAAATGGGTTATGTTAGGAAACACACAGAGAAATGTAACAACTGTCAAATTTAGAAATATGGAAAAGAATAATCACATATATAATCCTCATCTTTCTCTCCAGTGCACTTCCAAGCATATCTTGCCTACTTTGTGCCTGTTTTGTTTAGTTTATAATAATTCTGGAGCAAGGATTGTCATATTATTTTGGGTCTTGTGCTATGCCAAGCACATTGTCACTGCTTAATAGACATGCTGGATTGTGCAACCGTTACTCATGCAGATGAGTTCTTACTCACAGCCCATACTCACATGGGCAAGCATTAATCACAAAAAATGAATGGTTCTGTTTTCATGAGTAAATTCTCACCAACATAAATTCAGTTTGCACAATCACATGCAAATAAAACAACTGGAAAAGGAAAGAAGCTACCTTTGATACAGTATGTTTCATTCTTCGTCAGAAAAAAGGATCAGTTGTGATCTCACTCATTTATTTCCTGTGCTGTATTCTAGTGGAAAAAAGCAAGTTAATAATCTTTTTGTTCACTTGCATAAACTATTTCCAGTCTGGAGAAGAATGACAAAGGGCTTGATTTTGACTGTCTTTTATTCCTGCATCTAGTTTTTATAACCAAAACATTTTAAAAATGCAAAATATCAACTAACAATCAAATAATATGATTTTCAAATTCCCATCTTGGATGTATTGTAGAAATCTTGATCTTAGCTCCTTTTTATTCCAATATCCTAGGTATTTTTTGTGCTTCTAAACATGCATACTTTAGAGCAGTTTGCTGTTTTGCTAAAATTAATATTTGTTTTATAGCAGTCGATAATCATAATCGTCCAAAAGGCTTGTGTGGTAATAGTTGCAGTAGTGAAAATCTCTACATTATTACTGTCTGATTAATAGGTATGTTTTTAAGAACAATACACAGTTAATGTTAGGGTCCACCATTGGTTGTTTAATGATAGATCAATAAAACATAGCGAAATCATTCACTTTCCAGAAGCCATATAGTCCTCAGTGACATATTTTTCTTTAATAAAGTCAAATGTATAGAGATAGACAAAAACACCCTAGGAACTGTGTCTGAATCATTAGTTTCACTTGCAGAGAAATATTACATCCAACTCTCTGCTCAGTACACTCCTAGCTTGTCATTTCACAGGGCTCTAGCACTCACAGTCTTTTCAAATTGATTCACTCCAGTGTGTGCCCCCCAACTCCTAACTCCTGCAGGAGACCATATGCAGCTGTATAGTTTAGAGCACCCAGGCCCTGGCTGTTGGATTTGTGTTATAATAACTGATGTCAGCATGAACTTTGCCATTGATATCACATCATGATGAGTGACATAAACACGAAATCCCATGCCAGACTTTCCCTCTGGAGCAAGCTCCTTCACGTATTTCATCCTGACTTCAGCAAAATATAAATCTTCTTGCTTTATCACTTAACTACAACCATTGGTTAAAAGTCTGTTAAGAGGAGTTGTCTTGAAAGGTTAACCTGGTTCTATCTACTCCCTCTCTAACATGCTGTCTCTTTTCAAGTTCTACCTCCAGTGAAGACAGAGATTTTCTCCCTGGTTTGTCTCAAACAAACCCTATCCCCTGAGCCATTCATTTCCCCCCACTCTATCACTTGATAGAAATTAACCATTGAACCTCCCTTCTCTCTTTATCTTTAAATAAAGACATGAATGGCATGTGCCCCCAGTGGCTGGTGGGAGCGAAGGGAGCGCGGCGGTGGTGGTAAGTGGGGGAGCTCCCACAGATGCCGCTGGTACTGTTGGTGGTGGGGGGGTGGTGGCGAGTGCTGACCAAGGGTTGGTGACCACCCACAGCTGCCACCAGCGGCAGCGGCAGTCAGCAGAAACCACGGACCACTGGCAGGGCAGTGCCTTTTTGCAGGGGGTGCACCGCCATACTCAGGGGGTGCACTGCATGTGCACCCACGTGCATCCCCTATGCATTGCCCCTGATTGAAGAGATACCCAACAGCGCTCCACTTGCCTTTGACTCTGGTCTGCTAAATAGGATTGTAAGTTGCTTTTGTATGACCTGGATAAGCAGTTAGCTGTTAGTCTGAAGTGAAGCAGAAGCCAGAGTGAGATGCACCAGCAACTGGGACTGCAGGCCAATACATCTATATGATACTGCTGTAGTGTGCAGGGGAGGAGGGAATAGGACTGAGCAAGTGAGAAAGAAGCTGTGCACTATCAGTAGTGGGGGGGGGGAATGCTGTCCCTGTTTGTTTAATGTTTCCCTTGTGTTTCCTCTGGGATTGTTTATTTTTTGACATGCTATCTTTGCCCACTGGTGCTCACACTTCTAGAGCTGAGCTGTCTAGCTTGCTGCAGGTTCATTCAAACTCTTACTTCTTCCCGTGCCTGTTTCTTTACACCACTCCTTTGGCTTGCTTTAAAATTCACACACAAAAACTTATATCTTCCCCCCTGCCCTCCCCCCAGGCTCTTTTTTCATGTGAACTGTCTCTAAGATGGTCCATTGCATTGCTTTTGCTTTTTATTTTATGTCTCTCTGGCAATATCATCCCATCCGGCTCAAGTCTCCTGGATTAGAAAGACTTTCCCTGGGGTCCTTTTCAAAGGGGGCCTCCCACAGACCTTGAAATCCCACGCGTTTTATGGCAGAGAGATTTAACAACCCTGCAGACCAGCAAAAGGAGCGCAAGAAAAAGTCCAGTTACAAATAGAGAGAAACTGCTCCTTCACTTTATTAGGAGCCCTGGGGTAATCATCTTTCTGCATCTAGTTGTTTTCCTGCAGTGAGATACAAATAGATCATATGCAAAGCTCAAAAGGGAGGGATATGTGGCAGTCTGTTGTTGTATCACATCTCTCTCTCAAAAAAAAATCCTGCTGGAGGAAAGAATTTAGATCTGATTCTGCTGATCCAGTATGATTATGTATAATCTCAATGGCATTTTAAAATGTATCTAGCAAGGATCCCGGTTTGGCTGACTGAAAAATACAAACAACCCTGTGTCCCGAAGTGGGCAAAGAAGGTGCAGACACAGTGTGTGTTACGTGACAAATGTGAATAGAGCCTGGAGGAGACTGAGAGGGGATTTAATAGCAGCCTTCGACTACCTGAAGGGAGGTTGTAAAGAGGATGGAGCTGGACTGTTCTCAGTGGTGACAGATGACAGAACAAGGAGCAATGGTCTCAGGTTGCAGCAGGGGAAGTTTAGGATAGATATTAGGAAAAACTTTCTCCAGAGGAGGTAATAAGGCACCGGAACACGTTACCCAGAGAGGTTGTGGAATCTCGTTCCTTTGAGGTTTTTAAGGCCTGGGGTGGACAATCTAGTTGGGATGATCTAGTTGGGGATGGTCCTGGCAAAAAAGACCCTGGCATCAATGTGTTTTGCCTTCCTGGATTGAAAGCTATGCCTCTTTCTTTCTTTCCTTCTTCTTTTTTTTCTTTTTTTGAGCAGGGGGTTCTTTGAGTCCTGAGGTCCCTTCCAGCTCTCATTTTCTATGATTCTGTGATTCTGTTGTGTTTGCAAATGAGCAGAAACAGCAACACGTTCTCCCCCTGCCTTGTGTTTTGAAGACATTTGCATGCATTGCATGGGTGCTGCGACCTCAGCCCCGCTGGGGCTCGGGTTCTGGGAGTACAGTTCTCTCAGTCACCTTTGATGGGCACTTGAGATTTGTCCCTGTGTAATGAAGTGCTCTGCCTGCCTGGTGATCACAGCAGTTTTTGTTTGTTTGTTTATTAAATCTTCCCTATTCCAAGCCAAATTAGCCACAACAAATTCCAAATCTGAGACTCAGTCCAGAACTGTAAGTGGCCCTACTACCGGCAAACATCCTCCACCCCCATCTGAAGCTTCAGATGTTTCCAAAACCTTTGGCAGGCATGCTACTTGCAGGCCCAAGGCTCCGGGTTCGGATGCCCCCGAGTTTTGTTTGCACTCAGCCATGAGGCCCTCATGGCTTAAAGCCAAGACCTTCCCACGCCAGCAGCTAAGTGGGAGGTTTACTATACATTACCTTGGCCGGTGCTATCCTGGTGCCAGGAGAGCGGTCTTCCCCGGTGTGGCTAGGAAGAACACCTTCGTGGTCACAGTGTTTCCCTTGCCAGGTAGTTGCGATAGACTACACTTGCATAGACTATGCTTGATCTGAGTATTGCTCTAAACTTCAAGAGTAGGGCAGAGAAAGAGGTCCAGGGCACAACACCCC
>NW_017729026.1:8411916-8413340 GCF_001723915.1 Gavialis gangeticus | reverse complement strand
CTCCCCCTGCCTTGTGTTTTGAAGACATTTGCATGCATTGCATGGGTGCTGCGACCTCAGCCCCGCTGGGGCTCGGGTTCTGGGAGTACAGTTCTCTCAGTCACCTTTGATGGGCACTTGAGATTTGTCCCTGTGTAATGAAGTGCTCTGCCTGCCTGGTGATCACAGCAGTTTTTGTTTGTTTGTTTATTAAATCTTCCCTATTCCAAGCCAAATTAGCCACAACAAATTCCAAATCTGAGACTCAGTCCAGAACTGTAAGTGGCCCTACTACCGGCAAACATCCTCCACCCCCATCTGAAGCTTCAGATGTTTCCAAAACCTTTGGCAGGCATGCTACTTGCAGGCCCAAGGCTCCGGGTTCGGATGCCCCCGAGTTTTGTTTGCACTCAGCCATGAGGCCATCATGGCTTAAAGCCAAGACCTTCCCACGCCAGCAGCTAAGTGGGAGGTTTACTATACATTACCTTGGCCGGTGCTATCCTGGTGCCAGGAGAGCGGTCTTCCCCGGTGTGGCTAGGAAGAACACCTTCGTGGTCACAGTGTTTCCCTTGCCAGGTAGTTGCGATAGACTACACTTGCATAGACTATGCTTGATCTGAGTATTGCTCTAAACTTCAAGAGTAGGGCAGAGAAAGAGGTCCAGGGCACAACATCCCCCCCCCCGCCACACACACACACACGCGTGCACACACACACACACCCCTTCACAGCAACACTCATGAATTTTCTTAATCCCAAAGGCTCCTTGTTCTCCAAGGTGGGGAGCGGCGTGGGTGAGGGGGCCCTGAAAAAGAACCGAATCTAATTCAAGGGTGCCCAGATCAGATGGGGGGGGGCAGTAAATCACCCCTCAGGCCTGCGGCTGCTTCAGTGGAAGCAGCTGTACGGTTTCTTTTCTCTTGACTACTTCAAGCAGGGTAGCCAGGAGGGCTTTGCTGGCAAGGAGGGGAAGGGCGGGGCCGGTGCCATGCCTGACAGCCCCAGCATCCTGCTGGCTTGGGGGCATCCCAGCAAGGTGTAGGGGTCAGGCAAGAGCGGGGCCCAGCTCCCCGAAGTGCCTGGCACTGCCGGCTCCCGCCCCTCGGAGGGGGCAGCGGGGCTGGCGGGGGGAGGAGGCGGCCCGGGCGCTCGCCCCTCGCCCGCCCTGCCTCCCTGCCGAGCCCCGGCGGAGCCGCGAGGCGGCGATTGGAGGCTCCGGGCTAGGACTGCCCCGCGTCCTATTGCAGCCCGCTCTGCACACTTGGTGCGGGCTTAAAAAATCCCATGGAGGAGGGCGGGGGGCGGGGGGAGAGAGGCAGAGGGAGCGCGGCGTGCAGGCAGAGCCCACCAGTGCTCGCGGGAGAGAAGGAGCAGGGCGTGCAGGGAGCCGGCCGCCGTGGGACCCCGCAGCCCGGCCGCGCCTCTGGAAGATGCTTCCTCCG
>NW_017729026.1:8410856-8411551 GCF_001723915.1 Gavialis gangeticus | reverse complement strand
TCATGGCTTAAAGCCAAGACCTTCCCACGCCAGCAGCTAAGTGGGAGGTTTACTATACATTACCTTGGCCGGTGCTATCCTGGTGCCAGGAGAGCGGTCTTCCCCGGTGTGGCTAGGAAGAACACCTTCGTGGTCACAGTGTTTCCCTTGCCAGGTAGTTGCGATAGACTACACTTGCATAGACTATGCTTGATCTGAGTATTGCTCTAAACTTCAAGAGTAGGGCAGAGAAAGAGGTCCAGGGCACAACATCCCCCCCCCCGCCACACACACACACACGCGTGCACACACACACACACCCCTTCACAGCAACACTCATGAATTTTCTTAATCCCAAAGGCTCCTTGTTCTCCAAGGTGGGGAGCGGCGTGGGTGAGGGGGCCCTGAAAAAGAACCGAATCTAATTCAAGGGTGCCCAGATCAGATGGGGGGGGGCAGTAAATCACCCCTCAGGCCTGCGGCTGCTTCAGTGGAAGCAGCTGTACGGTTTCTTTTCTCTTGACTACTTCAAGCAGGGTAGCCAGGAGGGCTTTGCTGGCAAGGAGGGGAAGGGCGGGGCCGGTGCCATGCCTGACAGCCCCAGCATCCTGCTGGCTTGGGGGCATCCCAGCAAGGTGTAGGGGTCAGGCAAGAGCGGGGCCCAGCTCCCCGAAGTGCCTGGCACTGCCGGCTCCCGCCCCTCGGAGGGGGCAGCG
>NW_017729026.1:8401967-8405678 GCF_001723915.1 Gavialis gangeticus | reverse complement strand
CTTCAAGAGTAGGGCAGAGAAAGAGGTCCAGGGCACAACATCCCCCCCCCGCCACACACACACACACGCGTGCACACACACACACACCCCTTCACAGCAACACTCATGAATTTTCTTAATCCCAAAGGCTCCTTGTTCTCCAAGGTGGGGAGCGGCGTGGGTGAGGGGGCCCTGAAAAAGAACCGAATCTAATTCAAGGGTGCCCAGATCAGATGGGGGGGGGCAGTAAATCACCCCTCAGGCCTGCGGCTGCTTCAGTGGAAGCAGCTGTACGGTTTCTTTTCTCTTGACTACTTCAAGCAGGGTAGCCAGGAGGGCTTTGCTGGCAAGGAGGGGAAGGGCGGGGCCGGTGCCATGCCTGACAGCCCCAGCATCCTGCTGGCTTGGGGGCATCCCAGCAAGGTGTAGGGGTCAGGCAAGAGCGGGGCCCAGCTCCCCGAAGTGCCTGGCACTGCCGGCTCCCGCCCCTCGGAGGGGGCAGCGGGGCTGGCGGGGGGAGGAGGCGGCCCGGGCGCTCGCCCCTCGCCCGCCCTGCCTCCCTGCCGAGCCCCGGCGGAGCCGCGAGGCGGCGATTGGAGGCTCCGGGCTAGGACTGCCCCGCGTCCTATTGCAGCCCGCTCTGCACACTTGGTGCGGGCTTAAAAAATCCCATGGAGGAGGGCGGGGGGCGGGGGGAGAGAGGCAGAGGGAGCGCGGCGTGCAGGCAGAGCCCACCAGTGCTCGCGGGAGAGAAGGAGCAGGGCGTGCAGGGAGCCGGCCGCCGTGGGACCCCGCAGCCCGGCCGCGCCTCTGGAAGATGCTTCCTCCGCCCCGGGCGCTCCAAGGGGCTCCCTGACTCCCTGCCCCGCCAGGCCAGGGGCTCTTTGACACGCACGTGTGTGCGGGACCGGCTCCTGCCCCGCCGCTGCCCGCTTGCTCCTGCGCGGAGAGCCCGCCCCGCCTATGGGGCTCTCCCCCGGAGCCCTTCGGCCGCCCGCTGCCGCATGAAGCCCGCAGCGGCGCGGGGGGAGAGCGCGAGGAGGCCCCGAAGCGCCGCAGCCCACCTGCCCATGGAGGCTGGGAGCGAGTCCTAGCCGGCCCTTCGCCGCCCCCCTCCCCGCCCCGCGGACCCCGCAACATGCTGCCTGGCGCCGCGCCAGCGGGCACCCGCGCCTCCGCTCCACGGCTGCTTCCCGCCGGTGACATCCCTCCGAAGACGATTGCTCGGACAATTTGAGCGCGCAAGAGAGGAAAGATTGCAAGATCCCCCTCCCCTCTTCCCCCTCCCCACCAAAAAGGGGGGAGAAAGAAAAAAAGGGGGGGAAAAAACGCTTGTGGATCTCAGTGGGAAGCATCCGTGCAGGTAGCTCCACTGCTGCGTTCATCCCTCCCCCCCAACCTTAGCCAAAAGAAAGAAAGAAAGGAAGAAGGCAACTATCACAGGGTTACTATGCAATTGCGACTGATCTCTTGGTTCCTGATCACTTTGAACTTTATGGAATACATTGGCAGCCAGCACGCCTCCAGGGTACGGCGGCAGGGAAGAAGTAAGTGCGAAGAGATTGATATCCCCTGCTCACTTCCAGTCCCTTGTTGTGCTGATCACCTGCTCACTTAGCTCTCGAGTCCCCTTATTCTGCTGTCATGGGAAATATATATATATGTTTCTATATTTGCATGTATGTATGTATGTATGTATGTAGATAGATATTCATGTATATCTCTATATGTGTGTATATCTATGTGTATATGGATGCATGTGTGGCTATGCATGTATATGTGTAAGTGCATGCATACATACACTTGTATACATGTATCCCCAAGTGCATATATGCACACGTATATGTGCAAATATATATATGTGTGTGTGTATATATATATGTATATATATGCATGTATAGCTGTGTATATATGCATGTATATGTACGCATGCATATACGTCTATTTATATATTTATATACGTATGTACATGTATGTGTGTATGTATGTGTGTGCATATAGTTATATATGTATGTATGTGTATGTAACTATGTATATATATGTATGTATGCGTATATGTGTATATATGTATACATATGTATGCATGTATACACACATATATATGCACATATGTGCATGCATGTGTGTGTGTGTGTATTTATATCTATATGCACGTAGAGATGTGTGTTTATATATAGCCACAAAATCGCAGTCTCACCCGGGCAGATAAGCAGATCTGCAGTCAGATTCTCCGGGATAAGGTAGTCAGCCCCGCTTATGGGCTTTTTAGTAGGGGGATCCACCTCGTGTAACTGAGCAGAAGGATGTGCAGTGATTTGGGAGCTCCTCTGTCTGCTAGAGAAACGCCTTCTTACATTTCCTCCAGATGAGCTCGGAATTCAACTGCAGTTCACTTTGGTGGGGAGGGGGATGATGCTGTATGGTGTGCCCCTTCTCCCAGCTCTCACTTCACTTTTAAGGGGGGGGAGGGGGTTGTTTGGTTGGGGTTTTTTTGCTCCCTCATTATGGATTAGCCGGGCCACCCTCCCGGGTACCCTCAGCATCACCTGCCAGCGGTGATGAGTAAGTGGCAGGTTGGGCACCCGGGACTTGGATCCTGCCTGTGTCATCATTAGTCACTAGGATTGTTCACCTGAATGACGTCAAAGCGCGGGGGGTTTCTCAGAGTCCCGCCAGGAAAGACCCTGGTAGCAGTGCGTTTGGCTTTCCAGGACTGAAGGCTACCCTGTTCCCTCGCCTCGAGCTGCTTTCTTTCTTTCCTTCCTTCCCATCTGGAATGAGGAAACTTCCCCCCTTCCTTCTTCCCCATACCCCTGTGGGAGCAGCAGTGCGGAGCCCGTGCTGTGCTGGCTAGGGCAAGTGTATAGCTGTGAAGGCCCTTAGGTGCGCGGGGGGGTCCTGTGCTGGAGCAGGGCCGTGGGCTGCCGGCCGGAGCGCTGGGGCCGGGCTGGGCCGGGCTCGAGGCGGGAGCGGGACACCGCAGTAGCTGGAACCGCTTCAGACAGAGGCGGGGGTTGTGTGTGTCTGTGTCGGCGTGTCTGTGCGTGTGTTTCTTGAGCGTGTGTGTGATTCTGTATATGAGTGTGTCTGAGTGTGCGCGCGCGTTTGTGTCGGCGTGTCTGTGAGTGTGTATATGCGCGTGCCAGTGTGTCTGTGGGGGTGAGCGCGTGTGTCTGAGGGTGTGCGCTTGCGTGCGTGCGGTTGTGTATATGTGCGTGTCAGTGTGCCCCTGTGTGTGTGCAGCTGTGATTTGGCGTGTGCTTCTGTGTCGGTGTGTCTGTGCGTGTGTTTCTCGAGTCTGTGTCGGTGTGTCTGTGTGATGGGGGGGTGTTTCTGTGTCCGTGGTGCCTGTGCGCGTGCCTGAGTGTGTGCGCGGTGGTGTATATGTGCATGTCAGTGTGCGAGTGTGTGTCTGGCCGGACCCCGGGGAGGGGTCCCCTGCCCCCTCCCCCCCTCCCTGAGGCGAGCCGGCGGCGCAGCGGCGGAGGGATCTACCCCATCACTGGCGCCCCCCGGAGGCGCAGCCTGTCCCAGAGCAGCTCCGGGAGGAGCGTGCCCGGCTGCTTTCCCCGCGGAGGGGCCGGGGCCGAGGCCGGGGGGGCCGGGGCGCCTGCACCTTGCCCGGGCGAGCGGCGCTGCGAGCGGGGGACGGGCGACCCCTTGTGTCCTCGGCGGGGACCGGCAGCGCCCCGGGCTCGCAGGTGCAGCCCGGCCCGAGCCCCGTGCTGGGCG
>NW_017729026.1:8375289-8401954 GCF_001723915.1 Gavialis gangeticus | reverse complement strand
CACACATATATATGCACATATGTGCATGCATGTGTGTGTGTGTGTATTTATATCTATATGCACGTAGAGATGTGTGTTTATATATAGCCACAAAATCGCAGTCTCACCCGGGCAGATAAGCAGATCTGCAGTCAGATTCTCCGGGATAAGGTAGTCAGCCCCGCTTATGGGCTTTTTAGTAGGGGGATCCACCTCGTGTAACTGAGCAGAAGGATGTGCAGTGATTTGGGAGCTCCTCTGTCTGCTAGAGAAACGCCTTCTTACATTTCCTCCAGATGAGCTCGGAATTCAACTGCAGTTCACTTTGGTGGGGAGGGGGATGATGCTGTATGGTGTGCCCCTTCTCCCAGCTCTCACTTCACTTTTAAGGGGGGGGAGGGGGTTGTTTGGTTGGGGTTTTTTTGCTCCCTCATTATGGATTAGCCGGGCCACCCTCCCGGGTACCCTCAGCATCACCTGCCAGCGGTGATGAGTAAGTGGCAGGTTGGGCACCCGGGACTTGGATCCTGCCTGTGTCATCATTAGTCACTAGGATTGTTCACCTGAATGACGTCAAAGCGCGGGGGGTTTCTCAGAGTCCCGCCAGGAAAGACCCTGGTAGCAGTGCGTTTGGCTTTCCAGGACTGAAGGCTACCCTGTTCCCTCGCCTCGAGCTGCTTTCTTTCTTTCCTTCCTTCCCATCTGGAATGAGGAAACTTCCCCCCTTCCTTCTTCCCCATACCCCTGTGGGAGCAGCAGTGCGGAGCCCGTGCTGTGCTGGCTAGGGCAAGTGTATAGCTGTGAAGGCCCTTAGGTGCGCGGGGGGGTCCTGTGCTGGAGCAGGGCCGTGGGCTGCCGGCCGGAGCGCTGGGGCCGGGCTGGGCCGGGCTCGAGGCGGGAGCGGGACACCGCAGTAGCTGGAACCGCTTCAGACAGAGGCGGGTGTTGTGTGTGTCTGTGTCGGCGTGTCTGTGCGTGTGTTTCTTGAGCGTGTGTGTGATTCTGTATATGAGTGTGTCTGAGTGTGCGCGCGCGTTTGTGTCGGCGTGTCTGTGAGTGTGTATATGCGCGTGCCAGTGTGTCTGTGGGGGTGAGCGCGTGTGTCTGAGGGTGTGCGCTTGCGTGCGTGCGGTTGTGTATATGTGCGTGTCAGTGTGCCCCTGTGTGTGTGCAGCTGTGATTTGGCGTGTGCTTCTGTGTCGGTGTGTCTGTGCGTGTGTTTCTCGAGTCTGTGTCGGTGTGTCTGTGTGATGGGGGGGTGTTTCTGTGTCCGTGGTGCCTGTGCGCGTGCCTGAGTGTGTGCGCGGTGGTGTATATGTGCATGTCAGTGTGCGAGTGTGTGTCTGGCCGGACCCCGGGGAGGGGTCCCCTGCCCCCTCCCCCCCTCCCTGAGGCGAGCCGGCGGCGCAGCGGCGGAGGGATCTACCCCATCACTGGCGCCCCCCGGAGGCGCAGCCTGTCCCAGAGCAGCTCCGGGAGGAGCGTGCCCGGCTGCTTTCCCCGCGGAGGGGCCGGGGCCGAGGCCGGGGGGGCCGGGGCGCCTGCACCTTGCCCGGGCGAGCGGCGCTGCGAGCGGGGGACGGGCGACCCCTTGTGTCCTCGGCGGGGACCGGCAGCGCCCCGGGCTCGCAGGTGCAGCCCGGCCCGAGCCCCGTGCTGGGCGAGGCTGCACAGCAGGAGGGAGGGAAGGCTAGCTCGAGCCCATGCTGGGGCACTCCTTTCTTTCTCCTCCTCCTGCTCCTCTAGCAACCGGCAGCCTTCATCACCCAACAACATTCATAACCATGGACTAAAGAATCAGCTGCAGAATCCAGTACCATGAATAAATCCAAGCCAGTGTTTCTCCCTCGGAGACCCGGTCACATCAGCAGAGTCTCCTGTTGCTTGCAGAAGGGTGTTTGTGGCCACCCTTGCAAAGAACAATGCATCCGTTGGTTTAATCAAAATAGATCCCATCTACCCAAGCACTGCCTGCCTAATCCAACACCAGGAATCAGCAACCAGGCTCTTCAGCCTGGAAAAGTGCAGGCTCAGGGGTGACTTGATGGCAGCCTATAAGTACATAAGGCCCTGTCCATCAGGATCTGGGGGAACGCCTGTTCACCAGAGCACCCCAAGGGATGACAGACTCCTACAGGACTGTTTTAGGCTGGACATAAGGAAATCTTCTTTACTGTCTAAGCCCCCAAGGCCTGGAATAGACACTCCCCCCAGAGGTGGTGCAAGCACCTATTCTGGCCACTTTTAAGGAACATTTGGAAGTTTTATCTTGCTGGGATCATTTGACCCCAGCTGACTTCCTGACCCTAGGGCAGGGGGTGGACCCGATGATCTTGCGAGGTCCCTTGCAGACCTAATGTCTATGAATCTATGAATCAAATGAGACAAGGCCTTGACATCCAAGCCTGGAGCCTTCTGTCTCCCGAAGAGCCCGGGACAGACTTTTCCAGTGCCAGGGCCTAGAATTAGACTTGCGCTTTGCTACAGTCTTCTTTACTACCAGCCTGGCTCCCCTCAGGATAGGCGAGGGGGCTCAAAACTCCTGCCAGTCAGACCCTTTTCACTCCAGTGTTTCTGAGGTTGGCTGCCTCTCTGGAAGCTGCCAAGCTTGGCTCCATGTGTTGAACTGATCCACACAAGACAGGACAGAGACATTTCTGTAGTCTTCCCTATGTCTCAAGTACAGAGAGATTTCTGTAGTTTTCTCTGTGTCTCAACTGCCACAGTTAAGCTACATATCTGCTGGAGAGCCTCCTAGTATGGAGCATCAAGATCCAATGGCAGCAGCCTGGACAGGAAAAATTATCAAGCTGGAAATAAATCATGTTTTATCCCAGTGAGGGGAAACTAACCTTTGGAAAAGTCAACCTAGAGACATGTTGAATTTTCTGTTTGCTCACGTTTCTAAATCAAGCTAAGGCATCTGTCTGCATACGTTCCAGCACAGGTTTGTGAGTGTGTCGCAAGTTACTGAGTGAATTTGTGGTGTGTGTGGTATATAGGTCAGACTCGGGGATGACCATCTAGGCTGAAAATCTGTGAAATGCCACTAGTGAGTTTTTGGACTTGTAAATTACAAAGCGTGGGCATGGAAACCAGTTGTGAAATTCATCTTTCATCCACATCAGATTTGGCCTCAGTTTTGTATGGTTTTTTCCCCGTCCGTTGCCTTTATGAGGAAGACTGATTTCTAAACCTGTTGTTAGGGAAACACTTTGCAATGTCAGGGTATTTTAAAAAAAGTGTCAATTTTAAGCTGTCAGTTCATCCAATCGGAAGCTAATCTTTTCTCTATTTGGAAAGTATCCAAACCATTTTATTATTTATGTTTTAGATTGGAATATTTTCTAGGGAGTGGAGAGAAATGGCCGGATATGAGTAACTCAAAAGATGTTGGGCCAAATGCTTGGCTGGTGTTAGTTCAGCTGATGTTAGTAAAGCAATGCTTATTTATATCACTGGGAAAATCAGACCCTGAAATGCTAAGTTGATTGTATGTAGTAACAACATTCTGTAAAGAATACGTTATAAACAGAAAAGTGTGATACAACATTGTTTGTACACCTACAACTCTCTGAAGTTAATAGACCCAGTTGCTATTTCACTGTATGGTCAATCCGTACTGCTGCGTCCTATAGTTCTTACAAAGGAAAACTCCTTGCAGGTCAACAACAGCATGTGGACAAGGGACTGTATCATAATTCAGACATATCAGACACAATGGATACCAGCTGAAACACAAAGACAGGGTTGGCAAAGAGATCTCACTTTTTATTCTGATAAAAAAAAATCTTTGGAATAATAAATTACATTGTTTACTCTGGCTCTGCAAAAACAATTGATTTGCTCAGAGTTTAAACCTACATAGATAATAAAAGAGCATTTCTACAAACATGGTAGTGAATACAGTATTAGCACAGAAAGATTAAACAAAGTTCAAAATTCAGGCTTTGTATCTCAGATTGGGACCTGGGATAGTAGTTCTGTGTATAAGCAGGAGCTAGTAGGATGACCATGTAGGTGTGGATTATTAAGGTATGTAGGTAACTCATCAATATTCAATATAAATACCTCCTTCCTATTTTTTTCTACATGGTTTGATTGAACATTTATTGCAGCCAGTGATTGTGTAGAATTGTAGGCATCTTCAGCTGATCATGGTTATGGTTTTTAATTGAAGCCTCAGTCTTGCAAACAGTTATGCATGTGCTTAATTTTAAGTAGGTGAGAAGTTCTGTTGAAAGTAAAACTCATTCATATTTGCTGCACTTGTACACCCAGAATAAAAAATGGTGACATACTCCAGCATAAGTATTTATATGCATTTTTATTCCCTCACTAGAAAACACCATGTACCTGGATGCAAAAAGTACATTTTTTACAAAAAAGATAAACTACAAAATCTACAGTATAATTAAAATAAATATAGCACATTGGAAGTTAAATTCATTTTAATATCGCTTTTGCCTTCTAAATATTTCAAAAAATTAAAACCCCCTGAAACACTGAGAACGTTGACAGGTGATATTGCATGATCTGTTTGATGTAGATGCTGTCTTCCCAGAGACTTTTTATTTATTAAAGAAACAAGTTAGGTAATAATATAAATACCTAAGTAGCTATGAAGCAAGCTGAATCTATCCTTGAGTGGGATTAAATTATCCATTGTTAATTTTCTTTCAAATGAAAAGATTATGTACTCAGCTGATGATGTTTTCTTCCTGATGTTTATGCCATTGTATTGTCAGAGGAAATAATTTTCTGATGGCAGGCACATCTTATTTCTGGTGAAAGTATATTCCATATTTTCAGGATCAGATTCTGTTCATCTTGTAATAGAGAATTATTCCCATTGTTTTAATTAGAAATAAAGGCAGGGCCTTTGCGAAACAGCTATAAACGTGTTTCATTAAACTTTCACAAATCGCAGCCATTTTCAGCACTGGCAATATTTAAACGTTAAAATGTTGCTGAAGCCAATTCTTAGCATGATTTCTTTGGCTATATATTGGGCTTAATTAGTTTCATGTTTTGTAGGTGGCCATACATAGATGTGTGTCAAATATAATGATTACACGTTGAACAGCGTGTTACAATATTCCTGCCTTCTAAATTCAAAAGTTACTACTGGCAATGAAGAACTGATGATTATATAAAGCAGCCCTACAGTCAGCATTTCTTTATCCGAAGTATCGGGAATGTTAACAGTATATCCATTTCAAATGAGGTTCCTTACATTGTCAAGGACTTCTCTTACTATATTTAAAATAGAGCTGAATAAGAAAAAGGTTTATATACATGTTCTGGAAACCCTGACAAAACATTGTATAATCAGATTTTTTTTAAAGTCTCAGTCTATCTGCAAAGCAAGATAGTAAATATTTTTTTTTTATACAATGGTTTTAGAGCTTGAACCTGCTTTCATTGGAGGCAGTGGGAAAACCTTCACTGATTTAAGTCGAGCTCGAGTTCTCCCTTATTCTTCAGGTTCTCACGACAGGAGTTGAAGTTTAGAAGAAATCCTGTATTAAGTCATTTGCAAAATTTCCCAACCCTTGTATAATAAGACTTATCAATCTGAAGAACCATATATTTTTAAAATTGTATATAGTCCATCTCATAAATGTATTTTTTCATCTCTTCCTTGTACATATGAAAAGACTAATGATTTTACAACTTTCACCAATTTTATCAAACTCACCCACTGAAATTCTACTAACGGCAAAAGAATTAGATAAAGGTGAATGTGTTCCTTTAAGTATTATTGTACTTACTCAGTATTTACTAACTGATTACTTACTTTTGTAATGTTCTCAGTGCAGGCAATGGGAGTTTTCCTGAACAATATGTGAATAAGAATTTCAGAATCCAACTTATTAAGTATCCATTATTTAGCTTGTTCACTTCCTTTACTGACTAATAACACAAGCACTTTAAATTACCATTATAATTCTTGAAGATTATTAGGGTGCCCATCACTCAATTTTAAAATTGTAATGCCTATAGCTATTGGGAAATCTTATCTTCTAATATCTAAGAGTTTCTTAAGAACTTTTTTCTAACTGAGTTGCTGAGTCTATTGTCTTATTCTGCCCCTGAAATGAATGATAAAAATGTAAAGGATTTTTTGAAGAGAGATAATATCCGATTAAAAAAATATTTATCTCATTTGTAATTTTGGCATCAGAGCTAGTTAACATCACTTTGCCAACCTTTTACCAAATTATTCATAACAAAATCCTCTTATCAGATGACAGGAGACTGCTGAAACCATAAACATATTTATATGAAAGACTGTCTCTTGCTACCATAAGGAATGCTACAGAAAAATAATTCCAGAAAAATTAATCAAGTCAAATGCACTCCAGTTTTCTAACAAATGTGAAAACAATGCTTTGCAAGTTGAAAGAACTTCTGACTATGGTAAAATAATTACTTTTAAACACTTTATCATAATAATTTCCAGTAGGACTTACACAAGATTTCTTTAACTGCTTTTTTGTAGTAAGGACCGAATAGCATAGTAAGTCAGGTTGTTATTTAAAAGATGAGGACCAATTGTATTTTATGATGGATTAGCTAATATATATTTTCATTGTACATGTATTTCTACTTTTTATTTATGATTAAAAATAAGATTAATTGAACTACGGATACAATCCCCACATAAAGAGAGTGAGCCTCTAATGTGATTAAAGTTACAGAGAATTGTGCAGTTGCCTTTGGTTGGAAAAGAATACAGCTCTAGTTGGCAAGCTGACTTGGTCTGCATAGTACCATTATAATAGGCGGACATGTTAGAAATTCATTGAACAGAATAATGACTGGTGAGAACTTGAAGAAATGTATATATTTGTATTTAAAAATGAAAATAAAACCTTGGACCACATGTCTAAACAGGCTTATGTTACCATATTGCTGTGAACACAATCTTTCCGGGCCCTATGATTTTCATGATTTATATTTAAACTTGAAGAGCTCTTAGACAAGGATCAAGAGTTTTGATATATTTTGTCCAGTGCATAGCAGATATTGGGACATTATAAAATAAGAGTATCTTACTTTCTGGTCTGGAACAGACTTGAACAGATTCTTGCTTTCTATGGCTTCCTAAAGTATGTCAGGACAGCAATATCTGAGTGCAGATCCTAAAAGAGACTTAGACATCTAAAATGATATTTGCATGGGATTTAGGAACCATGCAAATATCATGTCCAAAATAGTAGTCATTAAAACCCATACTCAACTGCCACATAATCCTTTAGGCATTTAAACTCCAAAGGCATTTCAGTTCATACAAGATTCATTTTTATGCGACTTACCTGGGAGCTGTAGAAGTCTTTCTTCTCCACTGCTTTTGCTTTAAATAACCATTTTATAAAATAGTAAAATGTCCTTCAAACAGGTACCAGAATCCAGAGCCCCTGCACTCTCCCCATGAGTATTCAATATCACTAGATTGTGGACTCATACTCACACTTAGGGCACCAAATGCATTCATGGGACCCAATTTACTGTCAAGTAGCTTGCTTTAAGCCAGGTGATTGTAAATCAGGTCCCCAGTTGCACATATTTTTACTGGTGCTGGGAGCCATGCCAGGAATACGATCTAAGTAAGTCGAGGTAGGGGGGTAGTGGGTTCAGGCGGGGGGAGGGCACTGTTGGGTCTGCTGAGGGGGTTAGTGGGTCCATGGAAGGGGTTCCCTATCTGGGGGGGAAAGGGGGGTGGTCAAAGTGCTAAAAACAGCCCAGTCAGGAGGAAGGGGGAAATAGGAAAAGAGCAGCCCCAGGGCTGGGGCAAGTGGCTGAGCTTTCCCAGTCCAGGGGCTGCACTCTGAATGTGTACACATGTTTGATTAAATCAGGCACAGGTTAGCCCAATCTATATCGTGCACCTGCTTAAGTGAAGTAAGGTGGGGCTGGCCATTTTTTGCCATATCTAAAGTCACTGAACATACGTACAGTTCAGTATTTAGATCAGCTTAGCCCTAGTTAGGTTGATTTAAGTGTAATGTCTGCATGTACCCTTACAGACTTTGTCTGACCCATTTAAAGATACTTTTTTATGCAAAGTTACAGTTTGAACAAGAATGGTGGAGTTTGTTACCTATACAATAGGTATAGGTATAGCCTATACAATAGGTATAGCCTATTGTTTAGGACATGCTACAGGGAGGTGGAAGTCATGGGTTTGAAGGGGATTTACATGAGGGAACTGAAATATTTTTCTCACTTCCTGGGTGAGTACTGTAATTACTAAGAAATTAGATAAAGAGTGGGCAGAGGGGGGACAGTATCACTGCCTGCTATAGCTGTGTGTTAAAATAGAAAACAACCCCAGCTCAGTTTTTTAAACAAAGGACTAAGGTTCAGAAGAGGACTTGGGGCTGTGATTCCAGAGGGAGGTAGGATTTAAGAAACACCCTTGTCCTCAGCATTTCCTCACTGGCTGGTCTGGCAGCTCACTACTCTATGTCCTAGTTTTAGTGAATCCCATTCTGAGGTATAGCTCTCTTCTTTATTCTTTGTGCAGGGAGCTCAGGTATCTTACTCAGTGCTCTTGATTCTGCTGTGAGGAGAGGAAAATGAAGGACAAAATCATTAGGTATTGCAATACTCAGCACAGTGGCACTTAAATTCCTTTGTGGATTTTGGGTCCTAGCTAATAGAATTTGCCCATGTCATTAATGGAAGTTGCAATAAACTTTCACTGGGACAGCTACAGAGTCCACAAAACTACTGGCAAACAAAGGGTAGAAATACTGCTAACAGTACTGTCATTCTTTCGAGGTTCAGACTCTTTCTGTCACTTTTTCTCCCTCTACATAAGCCTTTGTGCACACTTTGAAGCAAATTTCCTAGGCAGATTTCACCAGTGGTGTAGTTCCGTTGGTAGTAGCAGTGGTGCAAAACTGTAGTTCAGTTAGGACTTAATCCTGAGAAAATGGTGGCAGTGCGCTTTTGAACTAAAACACGTAGAAGGTGTTTTGGTTCAAAAGTGCACCACCTCCATTTTCTAAGGGCTGATGCACATTTTGCCACTTACACAACTGCATGCAATGCAGCACAGCATGTGTCAGCTCACGTGTAGAGAAGACTCAGTTAATCAAGTCTGCTCCAAAGCAGTGGATCTCCAGCATGTCATGGGACCAGAAAGTATGTGTATAAATGCCCATGCTTACTGCACAGTAAGCCTCCCTAATCCTGAGTAAATTTGCTACCTGCAAATGCAAGTAACAAATTTACTTGAGATTAACAATGGTGCAGTAGCGCTCGTGTAGATGCCTGACAGGGAAAAAAATATACTGCTGATCAGTCATCCTCCAGGGATGAGAGATAGCTCCCTGCCCCTGGGAGCTGCCTGCTGCCTGGATGGGGTCTGCCACAGGAGCCCAGGTGGACTACATCCCCCTGCCCTGGCAGCAAGGACCTCCAACTCCCCTGCTCCCGGATCAGAATTGGGGTGTGGGGGATGGGAGATCCTTACCTCCCAGCACCTACTCCACCATCATGATTGGGGAGCTGGGGGCTGGGAGATCTTTATAAGGGATAGGGGTCCTCGAGCCTGAGTCCCATGACTGCAGAGCTTAAGCTGAGACATAAGGGTCTCCCAGCCTGAGCCCTGCAACCATGGAGCTCAGGCTGGGAGATAAGAGCTCTGGGAGCTCCCTGCTGGCAGGGGCAGTGAGGGAAACAAGACCCCAAGCCTGTTTTGGCCTCAGGTCTGGGCTTGCAGAGCTGAGTGGCAAACTAGCTGCCCAGCCTCCATCTAGCAGGCAGTGCAGGGCTGGGAACTGTCCTGGTCAGGGACAGGTCCCAAGCCCATGGCCCAATTGGGCAATCAAGGCACGGGGCTTGGAAAGAACTGCAGGGGTGGGGTAGGTTCCAGCCTAGCTAGCTTCCCCACCAGTGTATCAGGGCAGGGGGCTGGGACCTGCCCCTCCCCGGCAGCTTTTTCTAAGTCCCCTGCCCCTGATCAGGGAGTCAGGGCCAGGAGCTCCCTGTTGCTGGGGCAAAGGGATATTTCATAGATTTCATAGATTTAATAGTTTTTAGGGTCAGAATGGACCTATTAGGTCAACAAGTCTGACCCCTTGCCCTGGGCAGGAAAGAATGCTGGGTTCAGATGACCCCAGCCAGGTGTTTGTCCAATCTCCTCATAAATACCTCCAAGGAAGGTGACAGCACCACCTCCCTTGGAAACATATTCCATATTTTGGCGACCCTCACAGTGAAGAATATTGTCCCTGCCCCAGCAGCAAGAAGCCAGGAGATAGCTGTCTCCTGGCCCACTACTCCCAACAGGCCCCTCGGCTAGCACACAGGGGGAGCCTGGAACTCCCCTACGGTGGCAGCAGGGACCCCATTGCAGGGATGCAGGGAATTTGGTGCAAAGAACTGCAAATCTACTTCCTAATCCCTGCATGTGTAAATGACTGCCTGAAAGTGCTTACTCTGGAGTAGTTTACACCAGAGTAAATTTAGGCTGGATCAAATACATGTTTAGATGGGCCCAGTATCATCTAAGATCAAGCCCTATTTTAAATACGTAATTGTAACTAGATCCAAATTCAAACCAGAGATGTAGGAGTAGCCAACTGGTGTAGCACTACCTGCATTGCATCTTTTGACTCTCATTTACAGATATCAGAACAAAGCTCCAAAAACATGACACTTTAATAGTTTATAAAGCTTATGTATGCTATCAGCACAATAATAATCCCAACAGGATTTATTGTAGATTACTTTAACAACATTTTTTTATTCATAACAGTTCAACCAGTCAGGGAGAGGAAAATCAGCCAGTTTCTTCACAGCAGGCCTCCCACACACACTCACCCTCTGTTATTGCATTACTTAGTCACTAAGGTTACAAATACCAGTGTCAGCAAGTGTTTCATAACCTTGGCTGCTTCTCTTTCCTAGAATGTGCATAATAAATCTCGCTATACTTCTTCTATGTTGTTGAATAAAAGGTTGCATTTTTTTCATATTACTTTGCTGCATAAAGAATTATTCTACTAAAGAGAGAACTAAGCAGGGCCACTGGATGTTTATTGAAAATAGGAGGTGGAGGAACAATATAATTACATGTATTTGTAAGACAGAGTCCTAGACAAGGACTGAAGTAAATACTAAAGCAGTACCTAAAACTTTGACCTGAAATCAGCTCTCATTGTGCTAGAATGGTGTTCTTAGAACATGTATTAAGACATGGTCTCTTCCCTAAATAATTTAAAAATCCAAATAGACAAGACGTACAGAGGAAGAGAAGGATAGTAAGCCTTATTTGTATGTAAATGTCTTTTTCAAGTTCTAAATAAACTGGGTTTGACTATTTTTCATGCCTTTTTAGCTTATTTATGTTATTTTATGTTTATTTGATGTTATTTATGGGTATTCCAGAAAACTAGTTTATGTGGTGTTAATATTTGTAAAAACAGATTTTTAGACTCAATATATCAAAAAGGAATTTAGAATTCAATATTATATCATAAATTTTATAACTTGTGGCCAAACATTTGCAAGATGGGCATCTGGTTATGTATTTTACTTAAGTCAGCCATCTAGGGAACAAAAACAATAACGCATGACAAAATTAATTAACCAATTAACTTAAACAATTAACTTTTCCAGTATTCACAACAATCTATTCAAGTCACTGCTGCCAGTCTCGTATTTGCAATGGAAATTTACAAATAATTTTGACCAGTGAATAAGTACAAGAAAATTGCTACCAGCTTTGGACAATTAATGAACAGAAAAATTCACAGGCTAAAATATCCATTATGAATCATTCTCCTAATCTTGATGATATTTTCAATGTATTGTAAAATGCTGCTCCTTCTTTTGGCATCATATGCTTCTTTCAATTACATTACCCATTTAGGAAAAGAATATGGGTTTGCTTCTGCTAACAATTACTCGGTGAGTGCCCTTTTATTTCCACTGAAAATAACAGGATATGAGGGTGATCATTCTTACGGGATGCATGCTACTTCATGTAAATTAGGCATGGAAAATTGTTGGGCCTTTTAAAAAATTCTTGAGAATGATACTAATTAGAACAAGGTAAATTAAAAAAAAGACATAGGATAGGTAAATCTAAGTAGATTAATATTAGAGGGCTGCCTTCTCTTACGTGTCTGAGGTTCATTCAGTATATAAAAAGGAGAAAGCTAATCAGAAAACCACACAAATTAGGAAAGACCATAGGCCTTTTAAAACATTTAAAACTTGGCTATCCATCAGTGGGATTTCTTATTATTCCCTGATAATGAATTTGCCAAAAAGCAGTTTTAGGATGACTGAACTATGAATTCAGCTCAAATTTGGTATAAAAAAATAAGATTTTGGAAAAGTCAATGAATTGTTTTCAAACAATTTAAAGCATCATTTTATTCTTTTATTTTGAGAATGATATATTTCTGTTAGGTAAAAAAAAAGATAAAATAACTGACAAGATAAAACAAAATGGTCATTTGACCTGAAACAAAATATTTGTCTGTTTTCAGTTTGACCACATTTCAATGTGATAGAGACACATTTCTAATCAGATACAGAAATACAGTAAACTTTCTTTTATGAGGTATGCCCTGCTAGCAATGGAGAAGCTTAGAAGTGGGATCTCCATTTCACCAATTACCTTTGGTAGGGATTAGTAATTTTAAGATTATGCCAGAATTCACATTTGCTGTGCATTTGCTGTCTCTGATGAAGACATTATGGGCATTTATAGATGTGCTCCGGGAGTCTGTGTGTGGGGAGAAGTGGTGGCGGTGGGATCGTCCGGAGTGCCACATGTATCAGTGTCCCCACGGTCAGAAAAGGTGGCGGGGCATTTTAACTAAAACTCTTTCGATGTGACATTGGAGGCTGTTGTAGCGCAATAATTACCACATTCCAGCAGACTCGATTAATTGAGTCTGTTCCAATGTGCTGTAACTATAGCACGTTAGAGCAGCCTCCCTGCATGTGTATAGGTGCCCTATGAGCCCATGATAAATTTTCAGCCGCAGTGCTGAAAATTTTGGACAAATTGTTATGTAGAAGCTAATTCTACCATAGTTGTGATAGACTGAAGGATAGGAGGATCTGGCATCAAGGATGATGAAAAGACTGCTCCAATGATAACCATGCAATATTTTCATTAGTATACGTGTCTCATTGTGTGGTCTAGAAGGAGAACAGGATTATTGAAAGGCATATATATTAGGGCTGTGTGAAATGGCTGTGCAAAATGGCTGTGCTTTGATTCGGTTTCAGATTCAGCCATTTCGGAGGACAGTGATTCATTTCAGTGTTCTGGATCACTGTCCTGTTTCATTTCAGCCAAATCTGTTTTGAAGATTTAGCTTTGCCAAATCTCTTCTGAATCTGTTTCAAATGGGCTGCAAGTTTCACACAGCCCCCACCCCCCCAGGGCGGGGCTTGGGGCCAGGGGCTGCAGGGCACCAGCAGGGAGCAGGATGGGGCTGTGGGTGGCTCATCTGGGTGAGGGGGATGGTCGCTGCCCTCTGTGCAGGTGAGGAGACCCCCGTGCAGATCTCTGATCCCTGTCATGCCAGGTCACTGAGCAGGGAAGCAGCGCAGAGTGGCGAGCACCTCAGCTCTGCAGGGAGAAGAGATCTATGATGGGGGTCTCCTTGCTGCCATTGCCTACCCCATGCTGCCCCAGTGATGTGGGGCTGTGCGGGGCAGGCAGCAGTGACAAGGAGACCCTGGCATGGATCTCTGCTTCCTGTGGAGCCAGGTCATGCAGCAGGGACCAGCACTGCCTTGGCACACGACTTGGCTCTGCAGAGAGCAGAGATCCATGTCAGAGGTCTTCTCACTGCTGCTGCCCTTTCTGCACTGCCCTAGCAACTTGGGGCTGCACGGGGCAGGCAGCAGTGGTGGGGAGACCCCGGTGTGGATCTCTGCTCCCTGCAGAGCCAGGTCGCATGGCAGGGACCAGCACTACCCTGCCAAGTGACCTGGCTCTGCAAGGAGCAGAGATCCATGCCTGGGTCTCCTCACTGCCACTGCCCACCCCGTGCAGCCCCAGAACTCTGCTCCCTGGAGAGCCAGGTCACGCAGCAGGGACCACCACTGCACTGCCGCATGACTTGGTTCCGCAGGGAGTAGAGATCCGTGCCGGGGTCTCCTTGCCGCCACTCCCTGCCCCAGGCAGTCCCGCATCACCAGGGCAGCATGGGGCGGGAAGCAGCAGTGAGGAGACCCCAGTGTAGATCTCTGTTCCCTGCGGAGCTGAGTCTCATGGCAGGGCAGTAGTGTACAGCTGTTTCCCTAAAAGCCTGGTTCCAAAATTTTCCAAAACATTTCGGATGCTTCATTTCATTTTGGAGAAGTTTCTGAGGCTTACATTTTGATTCGGATTCGGTGTTTTGGGTGCCAAAATGGCCCAAAACACCTCCAAAATGAAACGGCTGCCAAAATTTTGCACAGCCCTAATATATACCACTGTTATATTGGAAAATCAGAAAGGGCATGTCATTTTTTACTAAATAATCTTTGAAATTTTATGATCCAAATACCACTGTAGTTATTAAAACTTTCTGAAAATGAGATCTGGATGAATTCCTCACAAAGGTGATGTTAATGATTCTGCTTTCAGTTGCACTTAGTTAAGGAAGCAAGCAAGATGAAGATCTGTAGTAGTAGTAGAAAACCTGCATGAGTTCGGAAACCTGCCCAAGTGTTTTTACATTAATGTTGTCCTGCAGATTCAGAAAATAAAAATCATGAACGTTGGTGGGGGATTTTTGTTCTTAGTCAGTGGGAAGATGCACAGCAATGCAATCTGCATTTCCTGTAAGAAAGGTGCCAGTAGACACTGGGGAGATATCCACCCACTACAGACTTTTGTAAGAAAACATCTGCAAATTGTCATTTAACAAGATGGGAGCAAGGCCTGAGCTGCTTTCCTTTTGCTTTCTATTCTCACCCTGCCTACAATATATACAGATAATGAACACAGAACCCTCTCTGATCTCTTGCAATTTTCCAACCTGCCACCTTCTGAGTCATAAGTATCATGAATCTATTCCCCTAATTTACAAGCATTGAATTTGATGGCTCTCTCTCAGGGTGTTGATATTCACAGAATTAAAACAGTCCTTTTTCTTATCTGCCCTTGAATCTCCAAGTTGCCAAGTATGAAAAGTGACCAGGTTCCTAAGAGTGCCTAGCACGAGACCTTATCCAGAACAAGGTGCAAGGTGCAAGAAGTGAGTATAAAAAGCAGATGAAGCAAGGAGGAAGGGTGACAGCATTAGTAACAATATTGAACTTTGGTAGGATAAATGAAAATGTGCTGAGCTTGAGGGTCTTGTATCATGTAATATTTTACAGTTTCTTATCCTTTCTGTGCTTTACCCATAACTCCCTCCTCCCAGAAAGAGTGGTCCTGAATTCACAGGCTATTATTTTATATTAATTATCATGTAAAGTCACCATTCTCAAGGGTTTTTTCCCCTCATGGAGCTACCATGCCCAGAAAGGTTTTTCCAGGGAATCTATTGCTGCCTGGGGATGAGCAGGAAGTTAGATAGGACCCATATAGGTGCTAGATGCCTGGGAAGGAAGTTTGTTGTCGAGGATATATTCTGCTATATAGAACTGTAAAAATGTCTAACTCTCTATCACTCTACCCACTACCTAACTTTTCCTGTTTCCCACACCTTCCTCATTAAGTGCTACAGACCACTTCACTTTCCAGATCCACTGGCCTCACTTTAGCTTGCCTCCTTCCCTGGCCCTCTAAAACTCTCTGCAAAATCTTTTACATCAGTAATGGATTTTGTGGAAAGGCTTACAGTGAACAGTTTCCATTCTTGTCAGAAGAACAAAGGTTTGGAGGATTCCTCATTGCCCTCCGTAAACATTTCCCTGCTTCTCCCAGTCTCAGGGATGTCTAACTAACAAGATATTCCAAATTTGAGTCTATTGTGCTAATCATTGGTTTTGTTCTTTAGAACCTTGTCCATCTGAATTCTTTGTCATGACTGCAATGGAATAATAACCATTGATGGAAAGAGCTACATCCTCTTCTTGGTGTACTTCGACACATTAAAAAAACCCAATATATTCAGTACAAGTTGATTTTCTGAAAAGAACAGGAATACATTAGAGAGCAGTGCTGCTTTCAGCACATTTTGGCACATTTCTGAACTTTTTTTAGATGGACTACCATGACTTTGGCGGTGAGAGTGTATTGCACACCCAGTTCGTGGTTGGCTTCTTGCTGGGACAGCCATTAACACTGCCTTTCCTTATAGCTGGTTCTATAATATGGACCTTTTCAAATATATATAAGCCAAAAGTAATTTTAAATCAAAACCAATCAGGGCCAGATTTGAATTAGTGATTTATTGGTGAAAGTTGTCATATTGGGTTGGTTATTCCTTGACCCATTTAGTTCTTTGGCCTGCAACCACTGTGCGGCCTGATTCTGTTCCTGTTTAAGTTCATGGGAATTTTGTCACTGACTTCAGTAGGAACAAGGAAAGGCCTTTAACTTTCCAATGCTCTGTCCATGAAGGATTGAAGTGCATCCAAATTTCCATTAGAGCCTGTGGTTCTCCTTTTTTAATAAATTAGGTATTAGCGTATTGTCTGGGTCCACACGTTTGACTATTAAAAAAGACAACAAACCCTTTAGATCTGATTCTGCTCTCACACACCAACTTTATACCTCTACAAAATTACTCCTAGGCTAGGGACAGACATTACACATAAATTGGTTTAAGTGATCAAAAACTGATTTAAATCTGTAACAGAACATAAGTTCAGTGCACATAAACCAGTTTCAAATTGTCTGAAACTGGTTGAAGATAAATCCGGTTGAATTTAGTATCAGACTTAACTTATTTGGATCAAACCAGTTTATGCCTGTCTCAGACCCCTTCCTGGTTTAAGTTAAACCAAAGTCCCCCAGTCTCCCAGATGCTTTGCGGCCCTGGGCTGGGCCGTCTGCTCCAGAGAGTGGGTCTGGCCCCTCCCCTCTGCTCCCTAGCTGGAGATCTAGCAGAGACTGCAGGCACAGCAGGGTCTACCTGGCTTCCCCCTGCCCCACCCTCTCTCGCTGCTTGCTACTGAAGCAGGGATCCCCCCCTCCCTCCCATCTCCCACAGCATGGACCCCAACCCCACAGACCCTCACAAGCATGTGGTATGCTAGCTAATGCTAAGAGGTCTCCGTGTGTGTGTCTCCAATTTCACTGGGACAGGACAAAGGCAGACAGGACAGTGTCTGCTTAGGGCTTTTTGGAGCTAATCAAGAGGTGAACTGGTAATGTCTCTCCATTCCTTCCTTGGAAAAAGCTGTTTAAGAAGAGCTTGCACTAATGAGAGAGGCTTTTGTTTTGTTGCTGGCTAATAAATGCTGTGTTACCAGCTCCGTGCTTCTTCCCTCGCCTGTTAGGTTTGCTGCAGACAGTATGAAGAAGCAGGAAGGGTTTCAATACGGACAAGTGCAGGGTGCTGCACTTGGGCAGTAGGAACCAGCAGCACACTTACACAATGGGGAACTCCCTACTTGAGAGCACGGAGGCAGAAAGAGATCTTGGAGTCATTATTGACTCCAAGATGAACATGGGCCGACAATGCGAGGTCATGGTTGGCAGGGCTAACCGGACCTTATCGTGCATCCACAGGTGCATCTCGAGTAGAGCCAAGGAGGTGATCCTCCCCCTCTACGCGACGCTGGTCAGGCCACAGCTGGAGTATTGTGTCCAGTTCTGTGCGCCCCATTTCAAGAGGGATGTGGACAATATGGAGAGGGTCCAGAGGAGGGCCACCCGCATGATCCGGGGACAACAGGGCAGACCCTACAGTGAGAGACTGCGGGACCTGAACCTATTCAGCCTCCACAAGAGAAGGCTGAGGGGGGACCTGGTGACCGTCTATAAACTCACTAGGGGGGACCAGAAGGGTTTGGGGGAGACGCTGTTTCCCCTAGCGCCCGCTGGCATAACAAGGAGTAATGGGCACAAGTTGATGGAGAGGAGGTATAGATTGGACATCCGCAAGAACTACTTCACAGTTAGGGCGGCTAGGAGCTGGAACCAACTTCCAAGGGAAGTGGTGCTGGCCCCTACCCTGGGGGTCTTTAAGAAGAGGCTGGATGCCTACCTGGCTGGACTCATTTGAGTCCCGTTTCTTTTTTTGGGGTTTTGTTGTTCTCCCGCCCTGGCGGGGGGTCGGGCTAGAAGATCTACTAGGTCCCTTCCGACCCTAAATCTATGAAACTATGAAACTATGAAGAGGGAGACTGAAAAGCTCAATATCATCAACAGATGCATACACTGCACCCCCACCCCTTTGCCTCAGAGTGCTAGCTGAGGCTGGGGGCTGGCAACACTTTTGCCCCTTGAGCAGCAAATGAAAAAAAGCTTGGAACTGTGCAGGCAGGGTGGGGATTTAAACCCCTCCATAATCAGAGCATCCTGCCGGGCTTGGCAATGGTCCCCCCCTCCCGCTTCAGCTCAGCACTCTGGAAGTGAAGGGAGGGCTGCTCTACCACCTCCCCCCATCCCATGGCTTCTAACTTGAGCCATTGCAGGCATGTGCTTGCATTTCCTCAGTCCAGTGGGAATGTCTTTCCATTTGCAAACCAGATCAACCTAGACAGGTTAGACTAACCTGCGAAGATTGAATCAATTCAGGCTCAGACCTTTTGAAAGTCTGTCCCTAGCCCTAATGTATACTGGCAAAAGTGAGGACAGAACTAAGTCCAATACCTGGGTGACTGCCAGTAGAAGCTTGGGAGAATTCAAGTCACTTGGCTTCCTTCTCTCATAGTATACATATGGGTATATTGGAATTGTCTGGACTTTTAAAAATTGTTCACCATTGCAACTGACTTCAAATTTCAAATTTGAAAGTTGAAATAACAAAGAATGGAGGGGGGGGGGAGGGAGGGGAGAGAGAGAGCCAGAAGGGAGTCAGCTGCAACAGAACTCTTTTTTTTTACCAGTCCATGGGACTCTGCTATAACACATTTTACTACTCTGTAGTGAACTTTCTTTGCTTCTGCCTTGAATATATGCCCCATGCTGGAAATGAATAGATTGCAAGCACAGTAAAGTTAGTATAGAGGAATAAATCTTAACTACCTAATGTCAGGTCAGAAATATAAATCTTATCTAGTATGCCAGGTCAGAAGGGAAGAATACTTTCAGCTGAAAATAGCAAATACTTTCCAGTGCAGAGAAGTAACTTATTCTCCCCTAAGAAAAAAAAAGTGCTGCCACCAATAAGCGTAGTTGAACAGTCTCCTTTTAGAATCTCCAGAAGAAAAATAAACACACAGAGCAAAGTTAATTTATAAAATGCTCCAACGTTTATCTTGGCAGAACAGTTTAAGTCAGTGAGATTTCTCTCTCTCTCCTGCAGATGGACATACACATTCACACACACATGCACACAGTTCTTATAACAAGGGGAAATGCTTACACTGGTAAATATTAGAGCAGGGTTATACTCTGCTTTGAGTTACTAGGACAAATCCCCAGATTCTTAATCAGCCCAAGCTCTTGTTTTCAAATCAGTTGCAATTTTTCCTAGACAGCGTCCTGATCTTCAACCCTTTTAGTGTTGGCCTGATTTCATGAGCTTAACTTTTTTCATGTGCGTAGTCCCAGTGACTTCAGCTAGCCTCTTCACTGGAGTAAAATGCAGAATCAGGGCCTGCAAAGCAAAGGCCTACTCTTGCAGTGTGGTGAACCCCAGATCAGAGTTAAGTCAGGTCAAGATGAGATTCAGTGCACTCAGCACCTTGCCGATTGGGGTCCTAAGTAAACACCCAACACTTTCTGGAATTTCTTCCATTTCTTGAAGAAGCTGCTTCCCTTTCATACAGTTTATTTATTTCAGGATCTGCAAAACAAACAGTCACTTCCCTCAGATTAGCAACAACAAAGAAGTTTTTACAAGGGTAAAATACAAAAGTGGCTCTCAAACACTGCATGTAAATGACTCTTATTCTTGAAGAACCTTTCTGTTATGCAATCCCATGATATTACAGAGAGCAGACCCTGAAATATAAAGGCCAAAATAAGAATATAGCAACAAGAGTATCCCTCCTCCCTCTCCCCTTTTAGCCACTGGGAAAATGCCAGTGATTTCCAGCATTTGTTCTGACAACTGTTCTGTTGTAAATATTTAGAAGAATCCTTTCCATTAGAGATTAAACAAAGTGTAAGTAACTGTTCTTAAGTGATAGCTCTTATTAATGTTTGTAGCAATAGGCACTATACAAACTTATATGTAACGTACCTCAATAGTGTGTGTAGGAAAAGATAAGATAGAAGACAGGAGCCAGAACAAGTGTAATTTAAGCTTCAGTGTGTTATCATTATAAATAATCAGGGCATAGACATCACTCAGTAATGGGTGCATACAATGTTTGCAAAACTTCAATAGTATCTGGTAGACCACGCTAAGGAAGTATACCAACCAGTAAATTCAAGCTATAGTGCACATATGTAAAAAATCCTGAGTCCCAGTTTGGACATTTTCTTAACATGGTAAGCATCTGTGAAAAATGGAAGGTAAAAATAAAGACCGGGGACTGTGCGGAGGGGAAGGGGAAGGATGTATTTACAGTGAGCTGAAATGTATGAAAAGCTACAGACCCATTACTCCCTGATCAGTTTGCTTGCTGGAAATGTACACAATGCATTGTGAAGAGGATGACATCATGTATATTTATATATGTTGTAAAAGTAAACCAGAAAGCTGAGAGGGGGACATTGGTGAGTGGGCAACTCAGTGTCTCCATATTCGCTACCCAAGCTTTTGCACCCTGGAGATGTCACTCCAGCTTCACTTTATTTTCAGGCAAGGATTACATTCATGGAGCTGATGTCTCACTCACTATAGGCATTTATACACATATACACATACCTTTGAATTCTCGGATGCACTGGAGATCTACTGCTTCAGGGCAGGCTCAATTAATTGAATCTGCTCTTCATGGGAGCTGACACGCACTGCACTGCACCACTTGCAGTTGTATAAATGGTGAAATGCGTGTCAGCACACAGAAAATGGCAGTGGTGTGTACCTGGTGCTTTAGTTCAAAAGTGCACTGTCGCCATTTTCTCTGCACTGATGCACATTTCAATACTTATACAACTGTAAGTGTTGCAGCGCTTACACATGTAAAAATGCCCTGTAATTCTATGCGTTGTGAGACAGATGGATGCCTACTGCTACCACAGTAGTTATTCCAGCAGTGAAGGATTGTGATACTGATCCTGCTATCTTAACTCAGTCTGTTTACTTACAGTGTAAAGACAATGAACATGTAGAGCTAAGGAAGTCTGGGTTGGATGAATGGACTATAAGGTGGATAGGAAACTGGCTGGATCATCAGGTTCAGAGGGTAGTAGTCAATGACTCAATGTCTAGATGGCAGCTGGTATCAAGTAGAATGCCTCAGGGATTGGTTCTGGGGTTGGTTTTGTTCAATATCTTCATCAATGACCTGGAATATGGGATGGAGTACACCCTCAGCAAGTTTGCAGATGACACCAAGCTGGGGAAAGTATTAGATATGCTGGAGGGTAGGGCTAAGATTCAGAGAGACATCAGTACGGTGGAGGATTGAACCAAGAGAACTGTCATGAGGTTCAAGAAGGATAAATGCAAAGTCCTGCATTTAGGATGGAACAATCCCATGCACCAGTACAGGCTGGGGACTGACTAGCTAAGTCACAGCTCTGCAGAAAAGGACATGGAGGTTCCAGTGGACAATAAGCCGAATACGAGCCCATTGTGCCCTTGTTGTCAAGAATGCTAATGATGTAATGGGCTGCATTAGTAGAAGCATTGCCAGTAGATCAAGGCAAGTGATTAGTCCCTTATATTTGGCACTGGCAAGGCCACAGCAGTAGTACTGTGTCCAGTTTTGGGCCCCCCACTAGAAAAAGAATGTAGACCAATTGGCAAGCATCCAGTGGAAAACAACAAAAATGGTTAGGGGGGCTGAGGTACATGAATTATGAGGAAAGGGTGAGGAAACTGGGCTTATTTAGTCTGGAGAAGAGAAGACTGAGGGGGGATTTAATAGCAGCCTTCAGCTATCTGAAGCATGGTTCCAAAGAGGATGGAGCTAGACTGTTCTCAGTGGTGGGAGATGACAGAACAAGGAGAAATGGTCTCAGGTTGCAGCAAGGGAAGTTTATGTTACATATTAAAAATAATTTTCTCATAAGGAGGGTAGTAAAGCACTAGAACAGAGTACCCAAAAAGGTTGCAGAATCTCCATCAGACCCGGCTAAACAAAGCCTTGGCTGGGATGATCGAGTTGGGCATGGTCCTGCTTTGAGCAGGGGGTTGGATTAGATGACCTCCTGAGGTCCCTTCCAACCCTCATTTTCTATGATTCTATGATTTGCCAGAGCAAAGATTGAGTAAAAAAAATGATTGAACCCAGCTTCACAATACTGACCTCCTCACTAGATTGCTCTAATTCTCACTGTGAACTTCACACTCTTCATTTTATTCCATTGTGAATAGAACTAGATTGCACAATGCAGTACTGTGCAGCAATAATTAAGCTAGCTCAGGTCACTGGATCAATTTAACCACATTAGCATGATGCTCTCTCTGGGCTGCTACATCTGTTCTCTGTATGTATAATAGACTAGATGAAGCATTGTGCTCATGTGGTTATATTGGTTAAAATATGTGATCTAACTTAGATAGCACTGGAAACCACTGCATCATGCAGTATTATGCATGATAATGCATTGGTACTATGCTGTTGACATGCTCTTTTTGGGAGGACTACAACACGAACATGGATGTGGCTTTCAGAAGGTGGCATTGCAACATAGAGTGTTTTAGATCCCCAAGGCTGGAAGGTTTGCCTCTAACCTAAGTGATCTCCTTTGATTTCAGTTTCTTGTTTCAAGGTCTAGTATACATGAATCATCTATGAGGTAAGGTATTTCTGGTCCATTTGTTATCATAATATCTAGGTGTCCAAGACCAGACTGCCCTCTGTTTTCTCATCTCTTCTCTTTCATAAGAAAACTTTCTGGTTGGGTCCAAGACATTGTTTGTATTGTTCATACTTTCATTTCAGTCTCATGAAATCACATCCAGTTTTTCACTCAGGGTCACTGTTTTCGCTATGAGAGTTGAGATGTTTTAGTGAAGAAATAAATAAAATAGAGCAGAATAGTGGGAAGAGGCCAAAATGGTCTGCTGAACAATCATGTGCTGACACACTGAATGATGACATTGCTTGGCTCAGTAGCTAGAAGAGCAGTAGCATGTTGATGAACAAAGAAGTAACTCTTTAAGGAAGCTATAATATGCTAGGCCTCAAGAGAGTGGCAAGGGTATAAGATAAAGATACAGAATGGTGCTGCTTGTCATAATCTGAAACTGCTCCATATCAAAACCTAATAGATGGCTTGCAAAAAAAAGTCTTTTACTTTCCTCTCTCAGAAAGAAGGACAATATCAAGAGGGTGTGGGTGGAGTTCAACCCTTGCTTCATCTTTGTTTATGTTATCATAGTTCCTGTCTAAACCTCAACCAAAATAGTATGGTGGTGAAATATGTGTTTCACTTTTATGTGAGTAAATAGCAAACTGTTTAGAGTTAGACTTCAGTGGAACAATTCACAAAGCTTAATTAAGGCACATGCTTAAGTATCTTGCTGAATCAGGGTTGATTTTACAGCTGCATAGTATGGCTGAAGTGCTAGGACTAGAGCTGGACTACAGGGACTGGAGGGGCTTTAGATCCTGCAGCATATACACTGTAGGAAACAGGAAAAAAGTATTAAGCCAAGAAGGTTTATATGGGATTGGCTTTGCAGAGATAAAGTGACCAACCATACTGAGTTTTCTGGAACAACCTTAAAATTATGGGACTGCCCTGGACTAGGTACAGACATTCAAAAAGCCTCAGGTGGATTCAAACTAACTTTTGCAGGTTTCTGTAAGCTGACTAGGTTAGTTTGGGAGCAAACACAACACAAGTTGGTTGCTTGGTGTTGGGGGACACACAGGCTGCCAATGCTGGTCAAGGCCAATGGGTTGGGGATGCTCGTACATCTCCAAGCAGGCTGCTGGAGAATGCCCAGCATAGCCAGCAGCTGGGCACACCTGACTGGTCAGTGTGTCCCCTTGCCCCAGCCCTGCCTCCTACCAATGGCCAACTGTCAGCCATGGTGGGTGGGCAGTGCGGGAATGGGGAAAGCAGAGGGGACCCCTTCAAGCTGTGCTGGCTCAGGTAATGCTCAGAGGCAGCCATAGTGGTGGGGATGAGGGAGGCCCTGGCCCCCCAAGACAAAGACACCAGCATTCACCCCATGACCCCCTAGCTCTGCCTGGCTGCAGCTGCATCTGTTGTCCTGCATGACAGAGCAGTGAGGGGAGGGGTGCTTCTCCCCCATGCCCCTCTGTAATTCTGGGCATGTGGGGAGCAGTTGCCCTTCCCCTCGCTGCTCTGTCATGCAGGGACACAGATGCCAGGATTTCAGCACCTGCCCCCCCAGCTGTTGGTGACAGCTGGCTAGAGGCAGGGTTAGGGGCAAAGTGAGCCAAGTTTCAGGGCACTGCCCTGTGAGGGAGGGTTAGCTGGGACCCACAAAGCAACCTAGGATGCTGTCAGACAAGAACTTAACTTGAGTTGGGAAGGGATCTGGTACAGAAGTTCAGTAGACCAGTCTAACCGAAATTGCTGAAGTCTGATACTGCATCAATCCAGATCTATCTTAGGCCAGGTTCTGCCATTTTTAAACCAGTCTATGTGTGCTGAACTTGTATTCTATTACAGGTTTAGACTGCCTTTTGATCACTTATATTGGTTTTTGTGTAATGTCTGTACCTAGCCCTGTTATCCTTAAAGGCTAAGTACAGTTATTCAGAAAGACTGAGGCTGAATTGATATAAGTTATATGTTTTTTTTTTGTCAGAGGTGTAGTTGAGTTAGGTAGTAAGTAGAACACACACACGTGCCCCAGTGGGAGGGTTGCCAACCCTTCAGGATTTCCCTGGAGTCTCCAGGAATTAGATGTAAATAACCAGGAAACTGCTGATAGTCACCCAGGAGATAAATGAGAAGGTGTTCATTAAAATAAATATTAAATGTTGAATCTGATTTATACAGTAGTCTAGTGGGCTTTTAAAATGTAATAGTAATGTGCATTTGTCTTCCTGACATAAAATCATTAATGTCTTTACATCATGTGATGAAACCTCCCAGAATAGATTCAAAGAGAGGGGGAAGGCAGAATCTTAGACTGGGTTCTACCATTTTTAAACTAGTCTTTGTGTGCCAAAAATGTAATGTCTATATCTGGCCAAGAAGTTCCTAAAATGTAAGTTTTGTCCTGAATTTGGAAAGTTGTTCTCAAATCTTTACAAGCTGTGTACAATGCACCTAAACTCCATTCACTATAACATAGGCTCTCAGCCAGTAGTACATGGCCCAGTCAATGATCTGCAGAAGCGCTGTTGGTGGGTCACAAGGGCAAATACAGAGAGGTTGAGGAGGACATTTCTGTGATGCTAAGGAGTATCATGTTAAGACTTCTATGAACAGACTAATAGCTCTACCATTCAGCAGAGCTAATTAGCCCAGGCAGCCCTGCACTCAGGTAGCTACACTTTGCTGCTTTCATTTCTAGAGGTCTACAGTGGATCTGTGGAGTGACCCAGACTCAGGTTCCCAAAAGTTAGTAATTTTACATGGTGGAAGAGATTACATTTATGTGTATATTTTCTACTGTGGAAATGACTTATATTTGTGGAAATGGTTTCTTATCTGAACTAAGGTAATCTGACAGTAACAAAAAATTAGGCAAATTTTATTTTAGTAATAATCAAAGTCACATAATCACATGGTTAAGGCACATTAATTTCTGTAGCCAACCACAGACAAGGGAGTGATGTAGGTAGCATCCAGCTGTCCTTGACCTCCCTGCCACCTCCAGTTTAAATGAGCAGATATTGATTTCAGTTGGGTTGATTGGGGACAACCTGTGGTAGAGGTTTAGAGTTGGGCTTGAACTCAGGCTCAGAAGATGTAACAAGATGCCTTAACCATACTGCCACAGTTCTAGTAATAATAAAGGGCTACATTTTTATTAGTAATAATAAAGGGCTACATTTTTAATACATTGTTTTTCATAGCCTACGCAAAGTACTTTACTATTTTAGCATTGCATTTGGAAACATAATAATCCTCAATGCATCTACACATGCAATTGATGTGAAGCAATACACTCCAGTGAATGTCATGTGCCAGAGTTTACATGTGCACCTGGAACCACAGCACATTGAGCTGGGTCAGAGCAGCCCCGGCTGGCAGAGGACTTGGGGGGTCAGCCTGCCAGCCTGAGGCTGCTCTGACCCAGCTCAGCGTGCTGTGGAGGAGCTAGCTGGGGCATGAGGATGCTCCAGTGTGGGGCTAGCTGGCAGGAAGCCCCCACACTGAAGTACCCTCATGCCCCAGCCAGTCAACACATGCATTGCTGAGCAGTAAATAATACCACCAGTACTATTTACAAGTACTAACATATGGCAGCGTTTATTAGTTTACTGCAACCAAATAGGGCTGCACCTGTAGACGTGGAGATTTTATTCTGGAGCTAATTAGACAGCTAGTTCTTCAATAAACTTTTTGTGTAGATGCGCCCAGTGTTACTGGTCATTTTAT
>NW_017729026.1:8361411-8370289 GCF_001723915.1 Gavialis gangeticus | reverse complement strand
GGACGTCCTGCATTTGGGCTAGGAACCTACGTGAGTGGTCAGACCTGGGTGACTGCTCTTCCCAGCAGATGTCTGGAAAGTTCAGGTCACCCATGATGACCACGTCCTTTGACCTAACTACCTCCGTGAGCTGACTTAAGAATTCCTGGTCTAGCTCTTCCCCCTGGTTGGGTGGTCTGTAGTAGACCCCCACCGTTAAGTCTCTTTCCCCTCGACTGCCTTGTATTCTAACCCAGAGCACTTCAGTGTGCCCCTCCTCTGACTCTGTGCTACATGATGAGGATGTGTATTCCTTCTTAATGTAGAGCGCCTCACCCCCGCCTTTCCTCCCTGTCCTGTCCCTCCTATACAGCCAAAACCCTTGATATTTACTGCCCAGTCATGTGTTGGGTCCCACCGTGTTTCAGTGAGCCCCACTATGTCTGAGTTGGTGTCAGCTAGCAGGAGGGTAAGTTCCTCTTGCTTGTTTCCCACACTATAAGCATTTGTGTAGAGGCATTTGAGGCCTCCTGAGGATGTGTGCACTGGCCCCCTAATCTCAGCATTGCCCTGGCCCCTGTTGCTTACCTGTGTATGTGTTCTGCTCGTCAGTCTAGGCTGGGCTGTACTTGTGAGTGCTGCTTAGTTTAGCAGTCCAAGGCTTCCTCTGCCCTCGTCTTCCCCTTCCCCCGACAAGCCTAGTTTAAAGCCCGCTGGAGGAGATCCGCCAACCTAGAAGAGAACACACGCTTACTTTTAGGGGCAAGGTGGAGCCCATCCCACCCGAGCATGTCTCTCGTCGTGATATGCGGGTCGTTGTCAAAGAAGCCAAGGCCTGCCTCAAGACACCATTCCCGAAGCTGCCAGTTGGTCTCTGTGATGCATGTCTCATGCCGTCTTCCATGTCCACTCGCTGGTAGGACAGAAGAGAATACCACCTGTGCACCTACCTCCCTCAGCACGCCCCCCAGAGCATGGTAGTCCGCCATCAGGTGATCAGGGCTTCTCCTGGCCTCATCATTAGTACCCACATGAATTAGGACCATGGGCTAGTAATTGGTGGGCTGGATCATGGCCTGGATCATCCCTGTCATGTCCTGAATCTTTACTCTGGGTAGGCAATAGACCTCGTGTGTCAAGAGGTCCTGGCGACAGATGGGGCCCTCTGTACCTCTCAGGATGGAGTCGCCTATGACGATCACTCGACTCTTTCTTCTCCAGGACTGCTTAGCTCCTTCGGCCTGTTCAGAGCATGGAGAATGTGGAGTTGCCTCCTCTCCAGTTGCCTCCTCTCCTTCCTTCTCCTTCAGTGTTGCCAGGGCCTCATACCTGTTCTCCAGCTGGACTGGAGGAACTGGTACTGTTGTGCTGCGAGCAGCCCTGGTTCTGGAGGTGACCGTCTGCCACTCTGCAGTGGAGGGCACCTTCCGAGGTGCTTCTTCCTTGGGTGTGTGGCCCTGCAGGGAAAGGAAATAGCTCTCAATTTCATCCTCTGCCTCCCTGATTTCCCTCAGCCTGCTAACCTCCTCCTGGAGCTCCCTAACCTGCGCCTCCAGGGCCCTAAGGTGGGCACCTGCAGGACAGGTGTGGGAGTCCCCAACCCCTGCTCCCCCAGGCCTTGCTGGGCAATCCCCGCAGGCCAGGGGTTGGGGGGATGCCAGCTCCCCCATGGGCTCTGTCTGGGTGGAGGCCTCAGACAAGCCCCGGGTAGGCTGCACCCCATGGGCAGGGGCCCTAGCAGCACTCCGTGTCAACACCATTGCAGGAGTTGCTGTTTATTTATAGCTTGGTGCAGTGCCTTCACCCTGTCCTAGCAGGAGTCTCCCTCCTGGCCCTTCCTGCTCACCCGCTGAGCATGTACCTTTCAAAATCATATTTAGTAGGTACTGGATAGTTTTCCTTCTTGAAAACCTGTAAAAATATTTATTAATAATTTTTCACCATACTCATATTGATTAACAGGATATTATCACTGTTATCGAAGGAGACACTGAGATTGATGTCTGAGGCCAACATCTACAAATGAGTGGCCTGATTTCTAGGAATGCTAAGCACTTGCTTGACTTTTATGGAGATCAGTGAGAGTTGCCGGTAATCAGTCTCTCTAAGAACTAAGTACCTTATTTAAGTGACTAAGGACCAAAGTCTTCACTGTTGCAATTTGGCACAAATACATTGATTTAAGTGGAACTGTACTGGCTTGCATCAGTGGCAAATTTGGCTGTAAACGTGGATTAAGGTGCCTAATTTTGAGAATGTTGGTCTAGGTATAACGTACTCTGGTTCACAAAGTAAGGAAGAGTCAAAAAAAGGGGGTTGCACTCTTGAGCTTCCAGTTCCCAACTCTATATTCATTTATTAATATGAAGGAATGACCTTCTGGTGATGTGGACCATAAATTATTACAGACATTTACTGTTAGACCAACTCAGCTGTCATTCATGATTCTGTAGGTCACGTGTCTTAGTATTTGTGATTACATCCCAGTGAAAACTAAAATGCTGTTTCGTTCCCTTGTGTCCTACATTGTAATTTATGCCAGTGTAAGAGTACATCTTGGCTGTAGAAACATTTATCCACATTCCACTTCTACAGTGCTAGTGCTTTACAGTCTCTTTGAATGCATATAATGATTAAATGAGGTAGAAGGCAACAGATAATCCAGCTCTCTGTTTCCAGTAGTCTGAAAGCAATGAACAGACACTACAAACAGGAGGACTAGAACACTAAAGTTAAATGCCTTTTTTCTTATTTGGGTAAATTAGCAATTTGTGCAAGTTAGCTATGCATCAAAATCTCAGATAAATCAAAACTTCATAAGACAAGATTAGAAGAGAAAGGAATTCTACTATTAATATGTATGTGTCCCAGAAAAGAAAAGGTATATATAAAAGACTGATGTCATGGCTTGTAGATCCAACATTTTATAGATCTTAAAATGTATTCATTTTGCCTTTTGAAAGAACAGGAGAACATCACCATTTTCTTTCCAACTCCTCATGAAAAAGTTTCTTATATTCCCTCAGACAAACAACTATTACTTAATCAAACATGGCTGGTATAAAGAAAAAGCACATCTTATAACAGATCTGTGATACCAACAAACTCTACATACCCCATTCTAAAAACTGTATCTAAAAAGAGTACTTTTCATTTTTTCTTTTGTTATGCCAATAATTGCATGCAGGAAGGAACATCTATTGAATTACTTCAGACTAATGGACTACACACAACAACAGAAAATGTGAAATCAAAAGGATGCTTTCTAACTTTTTTTTTTTGAGATCACTCTCCTCTCCTACCACCTCCTACACAAGTATACCGTGGTTAATTCAACAACTCTCCTACCATCCAAGACAAAAAAATCCAATTTTGTTCATAAGTTAACAATGTGGAGTTTTTGTTAAGGAAACTGGAGTTTATTTTATTACTGCTAACTCCTATGAAGCAAGCAGTTCTCAAATCACAAAGGAAATATTGAATCATCACCTCATACTAAAAGCATTAGAATTTTTATATTTGCTTATATCCACAATTATTTCTTTCTCTCTTTTTAAACTGTCCTCCTGGTCAGACTGATGTGTATTGTTAGCAATGAAAGTCTAATGCTGCTGATGCTATCTAATGGAAATGAAAATACCACCCACTGCCTCATCAATGTGTGGTAGCTCAAGCCAAATAAATGATGCTGGTGATATCTGAAGAGGCCGGAAGAACTATAAAGATTAAGTTTTGAGGAACATGCAACAAGTGCTTTCAATAACTGTATGTTACTCTGCCAAATGTGCAAGAAACCCATGCTGCCTTATAGATTTCAAAGACAAATGATTGTCTAATCCAGTCCAGTGAGGATCAACTTTTTTGGCAGGTGTGCCATAAATAAGCCCTGCATGCTCCCTGAGTGCCACTCTGATCCCCTTCCTCTACCTGATCTGCTGCTCTGCTTCTTGCTTCCTACTGTATCTGCTGCTCTGGTTTCTGCTGCCTGTCCTATCTGACATAGTGCTACTTGTCCCGTCCCTGATCTATTGCATGCCACACACAGAGGCTGCTTGTGCCACTAGTTGGCCATTCCTGGTCTAGTATGATCCCCTGCCAAGCACAGGTGTTAGAATTTTACCCAGTGACTGGTCCATCTAGTTAAAAAAATTATGGTCAAATGAGAACATGTGTTTTGAAATGAATTCCAATATTAATTAAAAAAAACCCTTGAGATGGAAGAACTGTTGCCCTTTGTGGTTCTGTTGTAGCAATTAAAAATCCTAGCTATTGAAAATGCATGTCTTAACTATATTTGGATTCTGCTGACTTGAACTTTCAGGCAGTATATCTTCTTTTGCCTTTGTTTAGTAGACTAAATAGGCTTCTGGTATCAAAGATTTTCTCCTTGGGGAGGTATTTATAGGGCACATCTACATGAGACACTTACTGCAAAGTAACCTAATAACACTGCACAGTAGCATGCTGGTCAAAAAGAGTGCTAACACACTACTGCACAGTTATTAGGCTACTGTGTAGTAAGCGTAAAAAAAAAAGTGTGCCAGTGCTACTGAGCAGTAGCTTGAGTTACTGCTCATTGAATTAGTACTTGGTAAACAAGTACTAAACTTAATGCGCAGTAACTAGTGCACATTAATGAACATGTAGATGCACCCATGGACTATGAGTTTTACACTGCCTAGAGTATAGTAAGTTTAAGGATGAAGGGGAAGATGGCACTAAGGGGTTCATCTTATCCTAGCATCAGTTTTGGAAAAAACATAGAATATTAAACTAAATTATGTTTCCATGTACCCACTTGTGTATATCTAAACTGGCAGGCACACTTGACACCTAGTTTAATAGTACTATGGTTCACACCAATTTTATGCCAGTGTAACTTCATGGATTTAAAGTGGATTTAAACCATATGATACTCCTAGTTCATACAGGTGCAACGGAGAAAAGATTCAGGCCCACAGTTTCACATAGATTTTTTTTTTTTTTACACAGAAGAAATTAAACTCAATATTTTGAGGCAAGGATTTTTTTGCAATATCTTTTATTGGACCAACTCATGAACACCGCATGCCCCCAGAGGTTGGGAGGGCATGACGGCCACCCACAGGTGGTGGTGGGGGTAGGGGCATGCCCGCAGTGAGTGGGGAGCTCCTGCAGGTGGCCAGAGAGGTGTTAGTGGCGGGGGGCAAGCACTGACGAGAGGTTGGCGACCACCCGCAGATGCTGCTGGCAACATCGGCAGTGGCCAGCAGCAATTGAGGACTGCCCACAGGTGATGCTGGCAGTGTCAGTAGCCATTTTTGCAGGGATTCATAGATTCATAGATTAAGGGTCGGGAGGGACCTAGTAGATCTTCTAGCCCGACCCCCCGCCAGGGCGGGAGAACAACAAAAAACCCCAAAAAGAGAAACGGGACTCAAACGAGTCCAGCCAGGTAGGCATCCAGCCTCTTCTTAAAGACCCCCAGGGTAGGGGCCAGCACCACTTCCCTTGGAAGTTGGTTCCAGCTCCTAGCCGCCCTAACCGTGAAGTAGTTTTTGCGGATGTCCAATCTATACCTCCTCTCCATCAGCTTGTGCCCATTACTCCTTGTTATGCCAGCGGGCGCTAGGGGAAACAGCGTCTCCCCCAAACCCTTCTGGTCCCCCCTAGTGAGTCTATAGACAGTCACCAGGTCCCCCCTTAGCCTTCTCTTGTGGAGGCTGAATAGGTTCAGGTCCCGCAGTCTCTCACTGTAGGGTCTGCCCTGTTGTCCCCGGATCATGCGGGTGGCCCTCCTCTGGACCCTCTCCATATTGTCCACATCCCTCTTGAAATGGGGCGCACAGAACTGGACACAATACTCCAGCTGTGGCCTGACCAGCGTCGCGTAGAGGGGGAGGATCACCTCCTTGGCTCTACTCGAGATGCACCTGTGGATGCACGACAAGGTCCGGTTAGCCCTGCCAACGATGACCTCGCATTGTCGGCCCATGTTCATCTTGGAGTCAATAATGACTCCAAGATCCCTTTCTGCCTCCGGTTGGGGTGAGGGATGCACTGCCAAGCTCAGGGGATGCATGTGAACCTGCGTGCACTCCCTACGTGTCACCAGTGGACGTACTATATAATAGGGAGAGTTGTTGGACAAGCTTTCAGGTATCAAGTACCCTTCCTCAGGTCTAAGAAAGAGGCTGAGCTAAACATCATACTCCAGCCCAATATTTTTGAAATTTATGAGGACTAGGCAACTAATTTGTATTTAAACATAAATGATCATAAATGAACATGGGCCGACAGTGTGGGGAAGCAGTCAGGACGGCCAACTGTACTTTGTTATGCATCCACAGATGCATCTCAAGCAGGTCCAAGGAGGTGATTCTCCCCCTCTATGCGACACTGGTCATGCTGCAGTTGGAGTACTGCATCCAGTTCTGGGCACTGTACTTCAGGAGGGATGTGGACAACATGGAGAGGGTCCAGAGGAGGCCTCCCACATGATCAGGGGTCAGCAGGGCAGGCCCTACGAGGAGAGATTAAGGGACCTGAACCTATTCAGGCTCCACAAGAGAAGGCTGAGGGGGGATCTAGTGGGCATTTACAAACTGGTTAGGGGGGATCAGCAGGCATTGGGGGAGTCCCTGTTCCCCCAAGCACTACCAGGAGTGACAAGAAATAACAGTCACAAGCTGGCAGAGAGTAGATTTAGGCTAGATATCAGGAGGCACTACTTCAGTGTCAGGGTGGCTAGGATCTGGGATCAACTTCTAAGAGAAGTGGTGCTGACCCTGGGGGTCTTTAAAAGGAGGTTGGATGAACGCCTTGCCGGGGTCGTTTGACCCCAGTACTCTTTCCTGCCATGGCAGGGGGTCGGACTTGATGATCTGCTCAGGTCCCTTCCGACCCTACCAACTATGAAACTATAATGTGTCTGGAACTTGCTTTGAAGGATGCAAAGGGATACTTTGATTGATGTGAAGGAAAGCCTCTTTTTAAATTTTTCAGTACACTTACCATTCTAATGACTATGCCACCTGATGTTATGATTTCCTTAATTATCACATATAAAGTACAAACAAGCTAAATCAGTTATTTAGATGAGAGATCTCCAAGGCTAAGTACAGACAATCAAAAAGCATGAGGCAGAATTGATTCAATCTTTGCAGGTGAGTCTGAACTACATAGGTTAAACCAGGCTTGTCCAACATGCAGCCCTCCAAGCTGTTTTCTGAGGTGCGAGGTGCTACGATGTGAAATGAAAGTAAACACTGTACTTTCATTGGGGGGGGGCATGATGTGATACCGCTTCCTGTGAGGTCTTTGAATATGGCTCGCCGGCCCACTGGGTGATAAAAAGTTCATGATCTGGCCCCACATTCAAAAAGGTTGGACACCCCTGGATTAAACCAATAAGCAAGTGAACAGACATTCACTTTTGATTCCACAAATGCAGCCACATGCCTGCAGTGGCCCCGTCCAGAGGCCAGGGGGTGCTAGAACATGGCCCCCTGCTCAGTTGGAGCAGACAGCTTGGGCCAAGAATAGCCTGCTCACCCTGCCAAGTGGGGTTTTCAGGGGAGGTGCAAAGCATCCTGGGATGCTGGGGGACTGTGACTTAGTTTGAATCTTGAGGGGATCTAGGGCAGAAGTTCAATAAACAGATTTAACCTAAGTCAGTATAAACCACCCAGGTTTATCTTAAACCAGTTTCAGCCATTTTAAAAGCAATTTATGTGCACTGAACTTCTGTTGTGTTACAATTTGAACTGGTTTCTGATCACTTATATCGTTTATGTGTTATTTCTGTACCTAGCCAAGTAGGTGCTGAAAAAGTGGTATTAAGAATTTGCTTATCCTTTTGAAAGTCCTGAGCAAATGTCTTGGTATGAGACATTCTACAAATCGAGATCCTGTCTTGAGCTGAAATCACTGAGTGATCAAAACCTTATGGAAATTAAGTAGTAGTCTTGTCCCTAATGGTCCACATCAACTGAAGTTCAATGCAGTTACAAAAGTTCTCTTTAAAATTCTCAACAGAATTTCAATTGGGTTAAATGCTTTCCTTTCCCCCTCAAATTTGTGTACTATTAGAACAGCTGCATTCATCCAACAAGTAGGTGAAATGATCCATGTATATCTAATTTCATAGAGGTGGGAGGCTTAATTGATTATTGCCCAGTACCTTGAGATTCATATTTAAAGGGCACATCTAGACATGTATTTGATCCAAGATCAGTTTACTTGCAAGTAGACTACTTGAGAGTAAATGCTCCTGGGCAAGCATCTACATATGCAGGGACTTGGCAGCAGATTTGCTGCTCTTAGCACCAAACTGGTGCCACTTTCTGCAGCCCTTCAGTGGGCCCCTACCAACATTGGAGGGCGCTCCAGGCTTCAGCTGCAGCTGCCAGCAGCTGGGAGCCCTCTTGAAAAGGCAGCCCAGGAGAAGCATGCACAGTGCAGGGGCAACTCTCTCCTCACTAACTATGCCTCTTTGCACTGTGGCTGCTCCAGCCCCTGCCCTTGGCACTGATGACCAGCGCCCTGGACTCCTTCTGGCCACTGTGCTGGCCTGGTATGCTGACCAACAGCTGGCCCACAGCCATCTGGGTCCTTCCAGCTTCCCCACATGCAGCGTGCCATCCAACGGCTGCTGCCATGCACCTGCCACCCAGAACCCATCTGGCTGGGTACACCATGGCAGGGATGCCAACAATGTGCTGCTGGTTGCCACCACCAGGACTGCCCTCACCCCCTTGGCTTCCAGCACCACCACCTCTGGGTCCACTGGGCCAGTCAGAACTGGTGGCTGCACTTTGTCCAGTACACCTGGGATGCCAAGCAATGGCTGGAGGCATTCAGAATTAACTGGGCCACCTTCCTGAACTTCCTGGGGGAGCTCTGGCCCTCCCTGGAGTGG
>NW_017729026.1:8341592-8356411 GCF_001723915.1 Gavialis gangeticus | reverse complement strand
CCAGAACCCATCTGGCTGGGTACACCATGGCAGGGATGCCAACAATGTGCTGCTGGTTGCCACCACCAGGACTGCCCTCACCCCCTTGGCTTCCAGCACCACCACCTCTGGGTCCACTGGGCCAGTCAGAACTGGTGGCTGCACTTTGTCCAGTACACCTGGGATGCCAAGCAATGGCTGGAGGCATTCAGAATTAACTGGGCCACCTTCCTGAACTTCCTGGGGGAGCTCTGGCCCTACCTGGAGTGGCAGGACACTGCCATGCAGCCTCACCTGCCCCTCCCTATGGACACCTGACTGGCCCTCACCCTGCTCAAGGTGGCCATACCTGCCGGCCTCCACTAATGGCCATCTCTTGGGGTGGGCAAGGCCACTGCTGGGGACACCATCCTGGAAGTGTATGATGCTCTCCAGGACATGCTAGGACACACGGTGCTCCACCTGCACAACCCACTGGTGGTGGTGTTGGGATTCCATGCTATGGGATTCTCCTAGTGCATTGGGGGACAGGCCGCACATCCTCGTCACCCGCCCATGCCATGGCAATAGTCCTACTACAGCTGGAGGGGTTTTCACTCAGTGATGCTCCAGGCCATCATGGACCACCAGTGCCAGCTGGGCAGGCAGTGCCCACAACACCCACATGTTCCACAGCTCCACCCTGCCAGCCCTAGTGCAGAGTGACTGCTTTATGCCAGGGGTGCTGGACCTGCAGCTGGTCACTGTGGTTGTCCTGTCCCTCCTCATCAGGGACCCCACCCCTTGCTCCTGCCCTGGCTCATGAAGCCCTACACTGGCCAGCTGGACCCCCACCATGCCCACTTCAACCAGTGCTTGGGCCAGACCCAAGCCCGGGTGGAGTGCACCTTCAGCTGCCTCAAAGGATGCTGGCACACCCTCACCACCATCCTCAAGTTTAGTGAGGACAACCATCCCTGGATCATCATCACAGCCTGCATGCTGCATAACATCTGTGAGGTCCAGGGGAAGCTCTTCCATTAGGCCTGGGTAGTGGAGACGTGGTATGTGGAGGCTGCCTAGCAGCAGAAGTTCCACCTGCAGTGGTAGCAACAGGAGAGGATACCCCCTGCCAAGGCCCCAGGTGAGCCACACACCCACTACTGGGGGCAAGGACATCAGGTACAAGAGGTGCTAGTCTACCACCTCCTCCTGCACTTCCCACTGTAGCCCGCCTGGACTGCTGCCCATGGACTCCCCTCCACCCCCCATCCCCATGCTCACTGCAGCCACATCCCAGAAGAACATTTTTTTGTCCTTACATCAAGCAGAGCACCCCCCCCACTTCCATCCCCAGTAAACCCCATTCCCCCCTCCCCCTGCAGGCCAGCTGCTCTCCTGTGTTGCTGCCAAGCCCACAGCATCCAGGCACCAGGGGCATGTGGATCTTGGATGACTGGGACAAGAAGCTGCCCACACTCCCACACTCCACACAGGGGGCCTCTCTGGGGAGGTACACCAGGGCCAAACTCCCCCCCTTCCCCCACAGCACCGGTGCTGCACCCCTACTGCGTGTGTCACAAGGAGCCATTCGTACAGACTCCTACTGTTGCTGATCACCATGGTGGCCTGGGAACACCTGCATACCTGGCATGGAGCCCGGGCTGCCCTGCAACCTCTGCCACTGCCTGGAGGTTTACCTGTGGCTGTGCTACATGTCCCTGCCCCTACAACTGAGGAGGACATTGCTGCCAGCATTAACACATTCCTTGGCATATGTGAGGCTTGTGCCACCTAACTATGGGGACGCAGGCTGCTCAGTAAAGTTTTGTACTGTCTTCTGCCTCTCTGCATGCTATGAAGGGGGACCCCAAGGCCAGGGGAGTGCTGGAAGGCCAGGCATGGAGGGTGGGTAGGGGCAGGGGATGGGGTGCTGGACCTGCCCTGGCTCATGCACCCTGCCCCTCCCCCCTTCCCACAGTGCGGGGCTTACCACATGGCCAGAGCTGGCATGGCCAGCAGCTCCGCTTGGTCCCAGCTGGCGGTGACAGCATGTGGCTCCAGGCAGTGTTTTTGGATGGTGAGATGTGGCATGCAGGTACCCAGCCAGGGGTCCCCCTGGGGAGCAGCTGGTGCTGAAGATGGCTGGCAGTGACATGGCCAGCTATGCCTTGTGGCTGGGGCTGAGGCTACAGAGATGTCAAGGCAAGTGTGGGCCTGGGGTCCCAGAGCTGCTGATAGAGGCTGTGGCCAGGGAGCTTAGCAGGATGGACTGCTGGAGGCCCAAGGGGCTATCCCTTGGTGACACATTACCATGGCCTGTCAGGCGAGGGTGGAGGCTTGGGAAGGCCATCCATGCTGCTGTATACAGCACAGCTATGGCCTGGGTCCTGGGGTGCAAGGATGGCTGTCATGAACTTGTGGGCACTCCCCAACTAACTACTGTGGTCAGTCAAGGTGATCCACTGTGTCCACAAGGCCTTGACCTTTATGTGGCACTGCCATGCCAACCGGTCATGCCTGTGCTCCTGCATCTGGCCTGACAGCCCCTCATAGACATGGGCATTGGAGTGCCCACCCCAGGCAAACTGACGTTGCACTTCTACCTCACCTGACAGCATCATCAGGTTGCCAGTCTCCTCCATGGACCAGTTGGGGCTCTGGATGGTGGGCAAGGGTGAGGATGTCACCATTGGGGCTCCTGCACCGGCTCTCTGGGCCTCCATATGGCTATCCCTGTGCTGCCTTCAGCGCCTAAGGCAGGAGCACAGTGAGGGACTGACAGCCACACAGTAAGGCAATGCCCCACAGCACCTGCAGGCTGTGGGTTGGCTTCTGGGGGTGGGCTGTGGGCAGCTGGCACAGGCCCCAGCGGGCAGAAGCTGCCTACAGCTGGGCCTGGGTGCTGGCAGGCCTGGCAGGAGTGTGCAACACCCTGCAGACTTTGACAGCACAGTCCTAGCAGCTGTGGAGCACTGCAGTGCCAGGAAGTGGCACTGGGGTTCAGGCAGGCTGGCACAGTTGGCCTGCAACCTGCCCAGGGAGACACAAGGGCCTGGAGTGGTCTGAGGTTCCCTGCATGTGTGCACCAGGGCTCAAAATGTTTTCAGGCTTTTAAGGGCCTGAGTTTGGGTTCACCATACAGGCAGCCCAGCCCTGGGGCAGGAAAGGTTCCCAGCCCAGCGTTCTGGGCCTAGCCTCAGGTTGGCCCCCTAGTGGCAGGGGTGACCAGGAGCAAATTTGCTCCTCATTGGCATCTATATGTATGTTACTGCACAGTAACTAATCACAAGTAAATTTGCTACCTGCATTTGTTCATGATTAGCATCATTTACTGTGCAGTAAGTGTGAGCACGTGTAGATGCGTTTGCTTACTATGCAGTAAACTACACTACTGTACAGTAAAGCATCTCATGTAGAAGTGCCCAGGAAATCCTATGTTATTGCTTATTTTAGTTGAATAATGATGATAATTGTGTTAGATTATGCTGTCAGGTTTGGGTTTTTTTAGCAGATCCTAGGTCAGAATATGGTTTATAATGTTTTATATATGCTTTGTCTTCTGATGTGAATGAAACATGTCTTAACATATTTTCCCTATTCAAGCTCATTGAAAAAAAAAATCATTTAATGCTCTTATTATTTGTTTGTGAGAAACAGTGTTATATTTGTCATTTCTTATGCAGGAGACTAGTTGTGTCATTGTTTGTGTGCAGAGCATTAAGGAGGAAACAACTATTGCAAGGTAGAGGTGTTGTAAGGCAGAGATGGTTGAGATATTTAGGCATGTGTTTTCAAGTTTTTTACCTCCAGGTCACCTGTTTGATGCTAGCTGAACTCACACATAATCAAATTTCTGCCCTTTCTGTCAGTTGTACAATAATTTCTTGGTGAAATTGGTTATTTCTAGTAAAAAAGTATATCACAAGAAAACCCATGAAAATTATCACCTGCACTAGTTCTGCTAAGAGATCAAGGACACAGTATCATGTGCATAAAGCATTAAAAAATCTAGAGTCAGATTTTCTGAAATTGAGAAATGTGTTTAAAACTATGAAAATGAATAAATGAATGCTGTTGTGTGTGAGCTCCCAGTCCCCCGCCACCACCATCCAGCACTCAGGGTTGCGGTATCACAAAGTTTGAGAACCCCTGAATTAAAGTATATGATATAGGGTTTTTCCAAATTATTATCATGTGATTAGAGATTAGTATAATTGGGGCAGTAATCAATGGAGTTTTTAAGGTTAACTGAATGACTGTATTGTAAATTAAATGCCTCTTATTTCCCTAAAATTTCTGGCATTCTCTGCTGTTTTTCTTCTCCCTTGTTGCTCTTTGCACACTAATCACAGTCCTAGATTGCTGTGGGTAATTCCCAAAAGGAACATGTCTTGTTGGAGTAACTTACCCAGCACTTTGGCTTCATTTACAGGAATTACAGCACCCCTTGCAGAAGGCAGAACAGTCTCCCTTGTATGCAAAGCCATCCCTGTTTTCCAATCATTAAATTTCCTATCATGCAGCAGTAGTCATAACTGGGGGGAGGGGAGCCTGAATATTCAGCCAGCCTCAACAGAAACTTTAAATCTGTGCACAAGAATGTTGTGCACATGATGGTCATATACACTTAAGTGCACATATGGGCTGGATGGGTGTGTAACTACTCAATTTGCATGGGAAAAGTTTTGTGCCAGCAAAGTTGGGGCATTTAAATCTATGCTGTAAATATTAACGAATTAAGAATTACAACACTGCTATGGGATAGGTACTGTTCTTGTTTTGCAGCTACAAAAACTGAAGTGCAAAGAAAATAAGACCAATTTTTCAGTCGGGTGCCTAAAATTAGGCAACAAATCCTATGGTTAAATTCCAAAATAAGAGGCTTCATTTTCAAGGATTCCAAGCACCGACAAGTCACTCTGAAAATCAGGTCATTTATTAAGGAGTCTAAATAAGAGATTAGATGTCTGACTCCAGGCACCCAGATTTGAAAAATTTGCTCCTAAATTTTTTCCTTCTTAGCACAAAAGATTTCCTTTCAGGCAATGCTTTATCTATTGTGTATGAAATTACCATTCCCCTAAAAGAACAAGATACATGACCCTATCTGGTACTTCCATCAAGGCTTCTTCAACAATCAACAGGGGGTACTCTCACTGCAGAGCATAATTCAACCTTTCCTTCTATTTATAACTTTACCCTCATGTTTTGGAGATAGAATATGTCATCTTGTAACACAATTTAGCTGCAGCAGCCCAGCATTAGAAGTGGTGGCCTTGCGGTCACTTCACATCCAAGCTCTGTTTCATGGCAGCCCAGTACATGCCGCAAGCCACTAGCCACCAGTCCAGCTGCCAAATATTCAGCTTATTCAAAATAGCTTCTATGACTTTCAAAACAGCTTCTATGATTTAATGCTTTCCTAATATCTCAGCGATGTTTTGGATTTCACTGAGGCCTACCTAATTGTTGGTAAGACATATTAGACATGGTTTTGTTTATAGGAATGTATTATATGTCTATTGTTTATTTTGCATTATCTTAACTTAATTATTTTACATCATAACAAAATAGAACCTAATGTTCCAATGTTTCTAATACCATAGCTCTTAGAAGAAACGTTCTGCTACAGAGCACTATTATGAAGTGCCAAGAATATTTTGCAAGTTGGCTGAGTATTCCAACACCTGAATAAAGAAGTTATCCTAGGTCATGAAACAGCCAATGGACCATTCCATGGTGACGTGTTGGGGAGAAAAAGATGTTTTTGAAATTTGAACTTAGATGTGCAATGCTAGGTTAAAACTTTATACTTCCCAGGGGCAATGGTGTAATTATAGATAAGGCATTTGGCAATACTGTTATTATTGGTCAAACACTTTATTAAACTAAAACTTTTCACCCAGCTGGCTAAATTCAGCAAGAAAATTATTTGCAGAATGGTTTATTACCGTAATATTCATCACATAACGTATCAGAAAAATCAATCTGATTGAGGGAGCAGTGAGTGTAGTATCTATGATAACAAGGGTTTGTGTTACATTAACTTATTTTTAAAGACACTTTTTTTTACATATTTTGCCCCTTCTAATGCCACAGTAGGAGACTGCTAAGCTCATTTAGGTGTCTTAACATTGTACTTCATACCCCAAAATATTTCTATATGTAAATTTGCATCTGAATTTCCTAGATTTTAATGCTTGCATTTGATTCATTATAACATTTCTATTTTTATTCTTGAGTTATGAGTCTGTCCTCTTAACCAACCTTTCATTTTAATAATTTTTTTAACTTCCATTTTCCCTGTTTTTAATAAATGTGATACATGTGTTCTAAATAAAAAATCCAAAGAAAATGTTGCCCTCTGAGATTTTTAATATTTTGAAGATCTGTAACATTGCCCTAAATTTTTTTTGACTAGAGTTGGTTATAGAAAATCTGATGAAACACTTTTTCATCAGAACATACAGTTCTATCAAAGACTAAGCATTTTGTAAAAGCAGGTATAGATGTGCTAAGGTGCATTAATGCTATGTTGACTGACTTGGGACTAACTTTAGTTGCAAGTCAGTCTGTACACCACATTAATGTGGTCACGCTTGAAGATAGGCTACAGATTCAGGCAGACCTAAATAGGCTAGCATGTTGGGCGGATCGGAAGTTCAAGGTCAAGAAATGTAAAGTGCTCCACCTGGGGACAAACAACCCCCTGCTCACCTAGAGGCTTGGCAGTGGACCTGGGAGTAATAATAGACCACAGTAGGAATATGAACTGGCAGTGCAATGCTGTAGCCAGTAGGGCACATAATACTCTGGCTTGCATCAATTGATGCATCTCCAGCAAAACCATGGTAGCGATTCTTTCACTCTACTCAGCACTAGTGAGACCGCAGCTGGAGTACTGCGCCCAGTTCTGGGCACCACACTTTAACAAGTGGACAAGCTTGACAGAGTCCAGAGAAGGGGCCACCCATATGATCAGAGACTTGCATGGCAAGCCATATGAGGAAAGGCTGAGGGAGCTGGGACTCTTCATCCTGAAAAAGAGAAGGTACTTGGTATCTGCTTACTGCTACATTAGGGGAGTACATCAAAGGCTCAGTGAACAACTGTTCACCAGGGCATCCTTGGGGAAAACCAGGGGTAATGGCCACAAACTCCTGGAAGGCCATTTCAGGCTGAACATTATGAAAAACTTCTTCAGTCAGGGTATCCAGACTGTGAAATAAGCTCCCTCCAGAGGTGGTGCAATCACCTACGCTGGAAGTCTTCAAGTGGAAACTGGATGGTAACCTTGCTGGGGTCACATGACCCCAGTTATCTTCCCTGCTTGGTGCAGGGGGCTGGACCCAATGATGTTTCAAGGTCCCTTCCAGCCTTACAATCTATGAATCTATGAATGCACCTTAGCACATGCATGTGTAGACACGTGCCAAATCACTTTAATGTGCATTAGCCAAATGCACATTAAGTTTAGGCATGCATAAAAGCACATATAGCCATGCCCATTTTGTACCTGATGTACTATTTGAGGGGGACAGTGTTAATAACAGTAAAACTACATGAAAGAGGGGCCTGAAAGGAGTTCAGTTTGAGTATCTCAGCATCTCTGTGCTTCAAGATTCACCTTAGCTTTACCCTTCAGTTCCCCTAACTTTCCTGCCTCTTCACAATAGAAATGAAATGGTAAAATCATGGAGAATTTTTTAATCAACACATTGGCCACAAAACATTTAAAGAACTGTGGCTGCTGGGCTAAGTAAACTAACAGGAGAAATGTACATTCACGTCCAGAGTCCTTCATATCACTCAGGATGGCCAATAGCCAATGAAGCTAACTGCATGCAAATTAGCTTCAAAACAAAAGGAGTGATTGGCTGAGTTGTTATCTCTGAAGTTATAACATTTGCAATCAAGATTATCTTGAGATGTTGACTTAACACTGCCTGTAGTCTTAATAGCCAAAACCAGGACACACAATCGTCATTAAAGTATCAATATAATTAGAGTGTAATTTCTTTAAATATCCATAGTTCAATTAATGCCAACTCTGTGGAAAATTTGATGTGTTAGGATTTTACTGATTTAGGATGCAGAACAAATGCTGTTAAGAGGTTGAACAACAAGTTTTTAAGTAATTTTGCTTGTAATTTCTCAAAAAACTGATTTTGTGCTCACTGATTTTGTGGGGGTAAATATTATGAATATTTTTTCATATGTAAACATGACTTGAATCCTTGATGAAACACAGAATAGAACTCCAGCAACCAAAAGAATCACAACCACTGCTTCAGCGCTGTTGAAAATATTCAATATAATCCTAGGTGTTTTTGCTTTGTGGTAAACTATATGACATGTTTGTGTTCATATTGGGTACATAGCCTGCTAAGTTTCTTCCATGTGAGTAATACATAAGTCCAAGAGACAGAGTTAAAGAGGTAGGGCATGGAACATGGTTCAAAGGGAGAAAGGAGTGCCCAAGGAGTGAGGAAGCAAGCCCCAAGTAAATGCCATTCATATCTACTTCAAAAGAAAAAAAAACAAGAAATTTGGAAGCAGAACTGAGTAAATTTATATGAGTCAGAAACTTGTTTAAATCATACTTATCAAATAACTAATACCTGGCAAAAACTGGATATCTAATAAAGTTGGTCTTTGAAAGTCAAGCATTGGTAACCTTAAAGTGGCTGATTTAGAAAATAGGTGAAATCCCAGTGTGAATTTTTGTCATATATTTCAGCGTCCTAGGATTTAACTCTGTGACTTTAAGCCTGTTGGTGGTAGATTCTTTTGCCCAGCTTTCCCATCAAAGTCAAGTTTTTATGTTATATCATATTGCTCATAATGTATTCAAAAGCACTTGACAATTTTTTTATATGGACAAAATTCAGTGGCATATGCGTAAAATGAGAAATGTAACTTTTTATTTGCTAAACACTGACAGCTTGTACAGTGACGATCTAAGGAGGTGGCTGTGAACAGCTGCAATTATACTAAATATATACAACAGTTCCTGCATGGAGCCTTGGATATTATATCTTGTTTCACTGGAAAATAGAATGTTGAGCCAACATTCAGAATTTCCCCCTATTCTTTTAGAAAACTTTGAGGTCTTAATATGTCCCAGACACAGATAGGACCTCAAGTTAAAATCACTTCTGAAAATTTGGTATCCTTTCATATTAACTTATGAGCACTACATAAGAGTCCAAAGCTTAGTGTAGAGCTTGAAATCATGGGGACTGATGTATAACACATTGGGTGTATCTACATGTGTATTTATGCTGGCTTAAATTTACTGCTCAGTAAGCAGGAATAGGATGGAGTCTACATGTGCAGGTGTTAAAGCACATTAACACCATATGTGGACTGACTGGGGACTAAAGTTAGTCCCCAGTCAGTCCACAGACACAGTGTTACTGTGCAGTAAGGAGTCTACAAGTGCATTACTGAACAGTAATGAATCGGGAATAAATTTGATACCTGCATGATGCAAATATCAAATTTATGCTCAAGTTGGCCTAAGTCACTATATTTACTGTGCAGTATGGGCATGCACGTGTAGACACATGCCCATACTGCACATTAATTTTGGTTACTGCACAGTAAATGTGCATGTGTAGATGCTCCCACTGGAATGAAAACCAGGAAAGCCTCACTGAAACCAACAGAGTTATTTTGGTCTTTCATTGGCTTAAGTGAGAATATAATTTAATCCATAATTTTCTACTTCACAGAGGAGAGTGCTGCCAATTCAACCAGAATCAGATAACACATAGGAAACATACAGATATTTTTACAAATCTGCTATAAGGGTCATAGTCCTTTAAGGATGATACTGCACTAAAAACGAATTTTAAACTAAAAAGTTCACTTCAAACATTTAATCAGTGACACCTCTCAGAATGTACAGAATTAGGGGAAGTGATGTTATTTATGGAAAATTTTCTATTAGGTAAAGCTAAGGCAGTGGACTGACTGGCTATATGACTTACTAGTTTTTTATATTGCAAACATGGTACTGGAAAATAATAACTTCACCATGGCATTATGGGTTAGTGGTCTTCTCCCTGCCCCCACTGAATAAAGTAAAATCTGTTCTTTCCATGGTTTTTGAAAGAAAACTGAAAGAGAAGTATTCTTGTTTCAAAAGACCATGTGGGAAATGGGAAACTTGAAAACACTACTGTAGTTAGTTAACACTGACAGTATGAGCTCAGTGATCCTTGTGCAGTAAATGAGTATGCTATTGAAAAATAGAAGTTTCTAATATGGCAAATTCACAAACAAGGAAAGTAGAATGATGAGCCCAGACTTGGATTTCATCAATGCAAACCCCATGGAGTATACCAGACTTCCCCAGAATTGCAATGTTTAATGCTGGACAAAATGTTAGTGGCAGATGGACAATATAAAAGAATGTTTATGGTGATTGTCACGTGCCCTATGCTTAGAGGTTTACTTCATCCACACCTTTTAGTGAGGAGAAGGAAGGGAAGTTATGGTTTGTGCACATTTTAATGATAGACTGTTAATTGGGGATCTTAATGATTTGGTTATTAAATCATCAAGAAGGATGATTTGATTATTAAAAGGAATCCGGCAGAAGAGATTGATACCAAATATGACTTCCCTCCAACACTCACATTTTCCCTTGTCTCACTCTTACCTCATTTAGCAAGAGGGCTTTCCTTACTAGTAGCTGAGAGGTATGTACTCTGGCTGGCGGTGACACTGGTTTCATAATCTCTGGAACTTTTTTATTACAGTCCTTTTACATCACTCACCTTCCTTTCTATAACAATCATCTTGCCCACAAATAAAGAGAGGTAATAAACCATTTGCAGTCTTTCCTACTTAGAAAAGATTTACTTGTCCTGAGGGTTGAGGTCAGATATGCATTTGGAAGCGAATGTAGTTACTTCCAAATGCATCTGTTGGCACTCTGTAGGAATTTTTTTTTTAATATCTGTACTTTGTGAAGGAAAATATGTGGTGTAATGCTGTCAACAGCCTTAAGATTGCTTAGCATATTAAAATACCTTTACTCTGTGTATTTGTCTCACTCCCTGCTCTGCCTGAATTTCCTATATCCCAGAATTTTGCTGGAGTTATGCAGAGTGCATGGGAAAAAAAACAACTTCCCTTCCGTCTCCACACAAAGAATTTTTCAGTTTATTTACAAAACTTCCTGGAATGAGAGTGAGCCATTTGTGGTTCCTGTGGCTAGTTTGGGGGTTATTTCTGCTGTGCTGAAGATGCTAGTAGATTGAATTAAACTCTCTGCACCCTCTGGTGAGGTTTTTTTCAGTCTGTTGGTGCTGTTTCTAACCAAATTCAATGGAATGTTTCCTGGCAGCCAGTATTTTTCATTATCAGGATCACTCTGCCAGACATATGTTTAATAACACTGAGGCATCCCCAGTGAGTTCTTGGCCATTTGTGGCAAGGGCCCCCTTGTTGGTAGATACTATTGAGGATGTAGTGCAGTCCCAAACTCCTGCCTCTGTTGCTCTTTGGAAATGCTACCACTTGATATGCAAAAGAGGTTGGTTTCTGCGCCTTCAGATGGGATGTGCCTCTTGAGAGGGGAGATGTTCCATCAGTCCAGGCAGATGTGTGAGGAAAAGAGCTTTCCAGTCCTTGGGGAATCTCTTTCCTGAAACCCATTTCAGGAGACTTCAGGCCTCTTCTTTGTAAGCCTTGTGCCATGAAAGGAAGATAACAATACTCAAGAGTAAGACTAAAGTCAGACAAGAACTTTAAGTCTCTGGAACAGATCTCTCCAGTCCTATCTACTTCACAATAAGATCTACAATTGTTTGGGGAATGCAGGGAGGAGAGCAAGGAAACTTACCATTAGCAAGTGGACTTTTAGATCTAAACGCTCTAGTCTTGTTTCCGTTTTTCTTTTAAAGCAGGAATTACCAGGGCTGCTTTGGTTGTTCTCAAGTCTGAGTTTTGTATATGGGACCTCCAGAGCTGAGCTTCATAGAGGATTCCTACTAATGTTTTGATGAGATAAGGGGTCCAAGATGGGCTAGAATCCCTATGTGAAATCAAATTTGAGGTGCGTCTTGCACAGCAATATCTTCATTGTAGAGTTAGACTGGCTGTTACCCTTCATTTCCCTGCCTTACTCCTTCTCCACAGAAAAAGCTCTAACCTGGGCTTGAGGATGTTTTAAGTGTAGGCTGGTAGGTCTGGCTAAGGGTAAAGCTTGATCTCAGCTTTCCCCTCACCCTTAATTAAGCCCAGGTGTTCTTAATCCTCCAACGTTATCCCATAATTCCACTTGGGCTTCTACTTCCTCCCTTCACTTTCACTGTAAGTCACTTCCACGGGCCCCATGTTTGCCTGTTTCATTTATGCTGCACTTCTACCACTTTCTAATAGAAATGCTGTCCAAGTGCTATGAATCACTTAGTGGCTTGCAGACTGAATTCCTTAATGGCATTCTTACTAAAAGTTCTTACTGCCAAGTGCTGTTTGCTTTTGTCTTCAGAACTGTTCGGATTAATAATAAGCAGGTCCACTTGGAAGTTATTTACCTAAAATGTCATTCTTATATTGCTGCTGGAGGAAGAGCATCAGTTCCATGGTAGGCAGGAGAGAGCTGTTAAAAGTTAAAAGTGAATTTACAGGGTTGTTCTGCTTTAAGTCCCACTAAGAAACTTGGGCTATCCCATCAGAAGTGCCCAGCACCATTGTGAATACAGTTTCATGGGTCTGGGTTCCTGAGCAAGGCTTTACAGTGGTGGGTGTTCCATCTGGGCAAAGTTAATCCAGGCTAACTGCAGTGAGGACATAGATATTGAGAACGTCCTGATATAGGAGGCCATAAGCAACGAAGTCCGTCTAGTGGGGATTGAGACTTGGGACCATTTCATGAACTGGTCTGTATGTTTACATCTTGGACTTGAATGTGAATAGGGTTGGTAAGATGAATGAAATAAGTGTGGCCCTTTGTGGCAACAACTATTTTCCCAATCAAAGTCTTATAAATACCTTTTCTTTTTTTGCTAGCTTCCACATGTATCTATATAGAAAAGACAGAGAAAATAAAGCACAAAATCTGATTGCAAAGTCCTTATATGGTTTAAAAGTTTCCCTTTTTTCAGATTGTAGGATTTATTTGCTTCATGTTGCTTTAAATTTCCATATTGTTTGCTTGAAATTTCCATATTAAGCTATCATTTAAAGTTAGGGTTAAATAGCTCCATGTCCCTAACTTTCTACTTTTAACAAGAAAAACTCTACTCATTGTTTCCATTGTAGGACTTTGGAAAATAATCTGAGAAAAGAAAATCGATAGTAATTTTATTTGCTAATGATGCTCCAAACTCATATCAGAACAGTGCATGCAAAAGCCCTCCAAGGGCTAAAACATTAAAGCCAGGAAGAGAAGAATATTCATAACTAGTTCAGTTTTTCTGGGATCTGTTGCAGAGGTTAAGGTTTCACAGCATTTAAAAAAGAAGAGCAGACTGCTCCTAAACGTATGCACACATATGTAATCTCACTTAAATCAGTATAGCAGGCTTCCACCTGGATAAGCAGATGAAAGGAATTTGACCCTGAATCTCTACCTCTTCACCTGATTCACCTGTTATGGTAAACCTGCTATTTTACCACTTTTTTCTTGTATATGGTATAAGATGGTAAGTGGTCACACTAGCGGTGTTCTCATGGACAGGGAGGTGAGAGAGCTGGTGGTGAATTTAGCACCATCTCGAGATATAGATATCACACCCCTGAAATGGCTTACTTTTATTCTGGCTCACAAAGATAACTTTGAGGAGTGTGGGTTTTCTTGTTTGTTTTGCTTTTGGAATGAACTAAATTACACCAAATACCATGTGGTTTTGAGAGACAGCATTTCTTGGACTTATCTGCAATGCAAAAAACCTAATCTCTTGATTCCTTTGCCAGTAGCTAACCCCCTACACCACACTGCCTCTCTGCCAAGAAAATGGACATCCCTATGCCCTAGTGACTATATCTGCAAGTTGCAGCTAATAAAAACACACAAAACTCATATTGCACTATTTCACCTGTAGGTTTGAAGGCACTTTACAAGGCAGCTATACATTATTGTCCCCTTTATTATTTTTTTTTTGCTACTGACCTAAGTACAGAGGCTTGAAATGATTTTTGGTAGGGACCCCACAGCCAGATTCTAAAATGTTTGGGTTCTGCTCTTAGCACTTTCACAAGCTTCTTGTGGCAAATAATTTAAACCAGGGGTGGGAAAATACAGCCCAAGGGCCAGATCTGGCCCACAGAGGGATTTTGTCCAGGCCACAACAGGTCCCTTGGTGCCACATGGCACAAGCGCCATCCAGCTCATGGCACGTCCTGCCACCCCCTGGGCATGCAGTGGAGTTGGGGTGGCTCTGCAGCTGTACTGCCTTTCTAGGCAGCCCAAGTGGTGGTGGTTCCCTTCAGCAGCCACTGCCACTTGCCCCAGCCCCGTGGTACTAGCAGGGGCCCACGCACATAGCCCTGACCCTGTCCTGCACCCAATCTGGACTCAGCCCAGCAGAGCAGACCATCTCTGAACCAGCCAGAACCCATGCACAGAGCCCCAGCCCAGCTCACCCCATGCCTGCTCAAGACTCATCCACTCATGCTGAGCAGTGGCAGCAGTGGCAATGGCTGGGCAGAAGCTGATGCTGGGCATGGGGGAAAAGCAGCCCCTCCCCTTCACTGCTGCCAGGCCCTTCTTGCTACAGCCACTGGAGCGCATGTCTGAACTGCCCTACAGCTCCTCTACACTGCCACCGCTGCCTCAGTAGGCAATGGTGATGGTTGTGGAGAGAATCAGCAGAGCAGCCTAAGTGCGGGGGGGCGGGGGG
>NW_017729026.1:8331010-8341564 GCF_001723915.1 Gavialis gangeticus | reverse complement strand
CCCAGCAGTGGTGGGGGAGGGGAGGAGGCACTTTTCCTCTGGGCTCAGCAGCAGCTTCTGCCCAACTGCTGCCACTGCTAAGTGTGAGGAGGCAATCTGGAGCAGGCATGGGGCAGGCTGGGGTCAGGACTCTGCACATGGGTCCCCATTAGTACCACAGGGTTGGGGCCAGTGGCATCCAGAAGGAGCCCCCACTGCTGCCTGGGATGCCTAGAAAGGTGGGCCAGGCCAGAGTTGGGGCTGGGGTTGTACACTGTTGGCAGTGCTGGGGAGGAACCTCAGGGCACGTGGGCTCCAGGCTGTTGCAGGAGGTGGGGGTGCTGACCGGCCTGCAGCAGCTCCCCAGTACTGCCTGTATGGCCCATGGGCCCAAATAATTGCCCACCCCTGATTTGAGCCCTCTGGGGTACAATTATGTTGGTGAAACAAAAGGACAGAGATGATGCCCTCTGTTTTGCCCCATCCCTAGGCTAGGGACAGACATTCAAAAAGCCTGAGCCTGAATTCGTTCAGTTTTTGGAGGCTAGTCTAACCTGGTTAGGCTGAACCTGTTTCCAACCATACAGACAGTCCCTCTTGACTGAGGAAATTCAGGCATATGCCTGCAGTGACTTAGGCTGGAAGCTAGTGGGTGCTAGAGCACCCCTTTGTGCCCTTTCACAGCTGAGCTGAGGTGGGTGTGGCCAGGCCCCAGCAGGGCTCTGATTAGGGAGGACAGTAAACCCCCAGCCTGCCTGCAGTCCCAGGCTTTTCCCCGCTCGCTGCTCAAGGGGCAGGAGTATTGCCAGCCTGCAGCCTGGGCTAGCACTCTGAGGCATGGTGTCGGGGGGGCGGGGTGGGGCGCAGTGTGCAGTACATGCATCTGTTGATGATATGGAGTTTTTCACTCTCCCTCCCTGCTTCTGTGTACTGTCTGCAGCAAACTGACAGGCAAGCAAGCTGGGGTTGGGGGGGGGGTTCATAACCGTGTTTATCACCCTTATCTCAGTTTTTATCGCCCCATTAAGACTGTTGACTCTACCTATTGATTCAGCATGGACCCAGCATGTGGTCTGTTAGCTAATACACAGGTACCTCCTCAGCAAGGCAGAGGGGAGGGGGAATTCCTGCTTAGCAGGGAGTGATGAGGAGTAAGGGGGGAGCAAACAGCATTTCCAAGGAAGAACATTAAGCTACTTGTTAAAAGGCATGTTTGCTTTGCCTCCATGTTAGGCTCAGGAACAATGCCAAGAAGCATACCTTGAATATATCACAAATAACAGAAATGAAGCCATGTAGCCACTTTATAGCATCCATGCACCAAGAAGTAGCCCTGAGGTGGAGAGCCTGACTCAGGCTCTGGACATGTGCTCATTGCTACAAAAGAAGCAGCTACATTGCTTCTTTTCCAGGATTTGGCACACAGGGAGCAGGAGCAAGGGGCAGGGTGTGCTTCTTGGCAGTGCTCCCAGGCTTGGCATGGAGGCCATGGAGACATGCCCTAAGGGCTCAGTTGGGACTTTGCCACAAAGTTAGGGGCAATGTCCTTAAGTACTGCCTCTTGCATGAGACAGTATAAGAATCTACCTGCGGTTCAAATCTTGTGGTATAATACAAGTTCTTGTGGGCAGCCACAAGAGCTCTACAGAATGTTCAGCACAAAACAAAAAAGTCATGATGAAGGATCCAATTTAAGGTATTTAATCTAAAAAAATGTAGTTACTTAATTTCTTTTAAAAATTCAAAACTTTGACTTCATTTTCAAGCATATTCAAGAGCTTTTTGGTTTGCATATTGGGTTACAATGGAGCGCATAATCAACTTTATAATGGGGACATGGGTTACTGACTTAAATGTATTGGCCTCCTCAAGATAACAACAAAACAGTTGTACATTAGTGGGTAAGCATGGTTTTTATCGTGCAACATTTGTGTGGTTTGTACAAGAAGGAAGAGGAAAATGAAGTAGTGGCTAGGATTTTTTTATGCTTTGAAATGAGAAGGAGCTGAAAATTCATCACATAATGGATCTCAATTATGGAGCAATTATCACCTCTTCATAATAAAACTTCTCTGTCCTGAGAGCTTATACTTCAAGCTTGACTTAAACGTTTTCTCTGTCAAAAGAGCCTTCTTATTCTACCTGCTTTGATAAATTATTTTGTTTCTTATTGTAAGCCACACTGAGCCTTGTTGGGGAGGGTGGCATACAAATAAATAGATTTCTACCTTTCATATGTGATCACACCTAATAGGTTTCCTGTCAAAACTGCTCACACTTTTTATGTATATCAACTTTAATGACAAATGCTGTATTTCAGCAGTTTTTTCATCCCTATGTCAGATTCATTCAAAGAAAGTCATGGATTGTTTTTAAATAATATTAGTTTCTCTGTCATTTTATTAGTCCTTCCTTTGAAAATAGCCTCTGTGTGAGCACCTGTCTGTTTTTCAGTGTTACATATAATGCAATTATAGGGTTCCTCCCTACCAGAGCCTCTGATCCTGGTAGAGCTACTGCCCACAGGGTTTAGTCCCCAGCAGGGGGAACTCTTCAGCTGCATCTGCTGGGAGCCTATAACGCCCCATGTCTCACAGCCCTGAATAAACCCTGTACCCAGCAGTTCCAAGTCCCCAGTGGGGGGAAACCCTTGGGCCCATCCTAGAACTGGACACAGGGCTGTCTGTGCTGTGGCCAACACTCAGCTGATTGTTGGCCCCATATGTGGGGCTGCAAGGCACCTGGCTTTCAAATTGCCAGTGCAAGGAGAGCCCAGAATTATGATTCCCCTGCACTAGCAAGTAGTAATAGCATAATTGGAATCTGATCCCTAATCCCAACAGTGCATCTCCTGCCATACACGTGGTGTGGCAGAAGGCACAAATTTTGGGACTGGGAATCAGATCCTAGTACACCATTAAATGAATGCATGTCTAAGGCTCCTATACCATGGATGCAGTAGTTAGAGCACTCAATTCCATAATCTAAACTCTTCAAAAAATCTAGTCTAGGTGCCTAGGGATGTTGCCATTACAAATATTGCACCTAATAAATCGGTGCAGCTTTGCCAGTGCTTGAGACAAGTAGAATCCCAGCTTCAAAAGAATAAATCATCAATATGTAAGAACTTCTGCATTGACCAGGGAGGCATAGTACCATAGCCCCCAGATTTTACTGTGTCCCTCACAGAAATATTTCATTGATAGGTCTCTGCTACTAAAAAGGTACTTTACAGTGTCTCATTATTTTCTACTTTGTAACAGTTCCTGTAAATACCATAATCATTAATTCTTTTAAAACTGAATGTGCAGTAAAAGACAACAACAATTTCTTTTCTGCTTCCTGATGAATTACAAGGATACAATGAAAGTGAAGTATAATCCTACCTATGTTGCATGCCATGATGAGGGTAGGATGGATGCCACAGTTAAGTCTGAACATCAGGTTGCAATTGATAGAGATTAAATACATGCCAGAGTGAGCATTCCAAGGAAAGCAGGAGGATGAGGATGTCTCCTTCTGTCTTCTTATCAAGGCAATTTAATATGAGCTCTAACAGAAACATATTCCTGTACAACAGAATCCAATTAAGAAGACACTTCATCACTGAAATAAATGAGGTTGTGTTTTAATTATATAAATAAGAAATAAAATGCAAAAATAAATTCATATGCAAAAAACTTCATTCATCTTTGCTCCTCAGATTAATTGAACTTCTCATTTTAATGTAATTGAAGGCAACTGAAAAGAATACTGTAATGAAATATCAGGTCATAAGAGATATGAACCAAAATGAACCAGCCTCCAGAGTACACAGCATTAACACAGCATTTAACATAGCATTCAAAGTACAGAAGCATCTGTCATACCAATGCCTTGTCTAATTTTTTTTCCTTTTAATAATTTGTCGCCCTAGTGCATCCTAATGTGAGCCAGGGTTGCCAAGGTGGGTGTGCAACATGTTCTGACTACAATGGATGCTTGTCATGTAAACCCAGACTCTTTTTTGTTCTGGAGAGGATCGGCATGAAACAGATTGGGGTGTGCCTTTCTTCATGTCCAAGTGGATACTACGGAACACGGTATCCTGACATAAATAAGTGTACAAGTAAGTGCTTTAGAAGATGACATTGTAAATTTGCTCAATCTGAATTGAGATCAAACTATAACATTTAAATTAATTGCCAATGTTATTCCCAATCTCCCTTCCCTAACCTCTGTTATGCTGTAACAAGAAATGTGATGTGATTTTCAGAGCTCTTTTGAATCTATATTCCACACCTGTTCTAAATACAATAGCACTTCAGCAATTTTACACTGTTTTGGTCAACAGTTTCCCAACCAGGGAAGATTTAAATTGATTCTCAAAGTTATACAGACACATAACTACTGTTTCTTCTTTTTAAAATCCCCTTCCTGGACAACAGTTTTAAAAAATGTTAACAGGTTTGTGAGATTTGAAAAAAAGGAACACGGAAATTTAAAAAGAAATATCAACTGCCTTTTAATCAGTTCTTTATTAGCCTATAGGGCTAAGTACAGAGCATCAAAAAGCCCAAGGCTGAATCAGTTCAGTTTTTGCAGGTTAGTCTAAGCTGCACAGGTTAAATTGCAACAGAAATGAACAGGCATTTACCTTTGATTCGGGAAATGTAGCCATATGCCTGCAGTGGCTCAGGCCAGAAGCTGGAAAGGCAGTAGAGCACAGCTTTCTGGCTGTGTGTTCATTTCCTCTGCCTGCTGCCCCCAAGGTCTCTGAGATTTGCAGTCCAGAATTACAGCAGCAGGACTCGGCAGGTTTGCTTATCATTTCCTTTTCCTGCTTCCAGGAGCCTCTGGGATTTGTAGTTCACAGTTGAGCTGGGGAAGGGGTGTTTAACCCCCCTGCCTGGCCCCAGACTCCAGCCAGGTTTTCCCCCCCTTGTTAGCCAGCCTTCACTGCTCCAGCTAGGGAGCAGAGGGGTGTGGCCAGCCCTGCTCTCTGGATCAGATAGCCCAGCCCAGCCCAGCCCAGCCCAGCCCAGGGTTGGAAAGCATGCTGGGATGCTGGGGAACTATGATTTAACTTGAACCAGGGAGGGGGTCTGGGACAGAAGCTTCATAAACCGGTTAACACAAATCAGTTAAGTCTGATACTACATTCAACCAGATTTATCTTAAAACAGTTTCAGCCATTTTGAAATTGGTTTATGTGCACTGAACTTCTATTTTGTTACAGGCTTAAACCACTTTCTGATCACTTAAACCAGTTTATGTGTATCTTCTGTCCCTAGCCTAGGGGTACATGCAGATGTTATGCTTAGGTCAACCTAACTTGGGTTAGGTCAATCTAAGTGCCAATCTGTACAAACATTCAGACAGACTAGGTCAGGCAAAAAATGGCTAGCCTGATATAATTTAGTTCACCTGAGGTAGTGAACTAAGTTAGATCAGGAACAGGTTAGCTTAAACTAACAAACGTCTGTACATGTTTGGAGTATAGACCCTGAGCTGAGAATGCCCAGCTGCTCCCCCAGCTCCAAGGCTGCACTCTTCATACTTCCCCTCCACCATGACACGGCTATTTTTAGTCCTCTGAGCCCCCCCACCTCTGGATGGAAAGTTCCCACAGTAGACCCACCAACACCCCCACAGACCCACCAGTCCCCTATGATCTTGCCAGCCTCCCTGCCCCTAGACCTGCCAGAATCCCACTTCTAACCTGCCTGTCCTTCTCCCACCCTGACTTATGTAGATCAGGTTCCTGGTATAGCTCCCAGTACCAGTGAATAGATACATAAACCTGATGAGCCAAACTTGATCTATACTCACACGATTTAAAGTAAGTAATGTGATCATAGAATATGTGCATGTACCCTCAGTGTGTACATGGAACATATGGATCAATACCTAGGTAGTTCTCCTAGATTTTATTTGCTAGTACAGTGCAGCCCAGATCATTCATACATATCCAAGTGGTTCACAGGTTCCTTTGTTCACAGTGGGTGGATGAATTAAAGATGAGCCACTCGAGTACTTGGTGCAACTTTTACTTCCGTTGCCGATCAGCCAGAGCTCATCAGGGATCCTGCCTAATTGTTATCTATGGCTCTATACCACTGTCTCCTCCCACCAGTTAGTTTTCGAACTGTTCTTTTCGCAGGGGAGCCCAACATTATGAGGTATCTAGGTTCTACTATAAGTCATCTGATTGGATAAAAAAAAATCCTACTATATTCAGTCATTAAAGGATTTAAAATGTTTGCATACTTTTCTATAAGAGCATTTTTAGAATTTGTCCTTTACATATCACACACACACTGTATTGTATGAAAAGTTTATATTATAGTGTTAAAACACTTCTCATGGTATACTGCTTCTGCCCTGTATAAATGATATAAATATAATTTTAAAAGTATATGTAAAATTTGAAGGGAGTATAATAGAACATAATGTATCATAAAAAAAATTAAATATTAGAAAAAGATGCAAAATAATTTTATTTATTATGTACTTGTATTATATGCTGCCATCCTGAACAGATATTCAAGGTGGCTTATAATAAAAATAATAATATGAAGCAAATTCTAAATTCTGAATGATTTCTTATTCCTCAATGAATACATTGGATGGAAGTGAGTCTTCATTGCCCAGCACCTTATGTAGTTATTTAATGGAAAATGAGTGTAATGGAAATTGGGTGTTTTGATTTGGTTGCATTTTCCACTCACTTTTTGTCAGTAGAAATGACTACACAAAATGCAAGGCTTTTAAGACAAAGCTGTTGACCTAATTCTTATTTATGCCAAGGCATATCAGTACTATATTTTGTACATTGCTAAAACAGTGAAGAGGCCTTAAAGAATAATTTGCTCCTACTCAAAGGCCTTTTTACTTTGCTATAGTTGTTTGTGTCATGCATAAACCTACATCTTAGCAAACATGTGCATCAGATACTTTGGAGTTATTAAGTATGAGTGACAGGATGTAACTGCTATTTTTTATATTACAGAATGTAAAGCTGACTGTGAAACCTGCTTCACCAGAAATTTCTGCACAAAGTGCAAAAGTGGGTTTTACTTATACAGTGGAAAGTGCCTTGAAAATTGCCCTGAAGGGCTGGAAACCAACAATCACACAATGGAGTGCACCAGTATTGGTAAGTAGAATCTCTGGTCTACGAGTATACCTTTTCTGCATGGATTTCACTGAGAATTCATGCCAGGAGGACTTACTAACAGATCAGATTCAAAATTAGGAAAGAGAAACTCAAAACTGTGCCTGAATTTATTTCTTCTTCTTTTTTCTTAAATAGAAAGGCTCAGTAACAAAAAGCATTTCCCTCTACCATGTCCCCAAGAAATTTCTCAAATCTGCCATCTTGCCCTTTCTGAATAATTTGGATAGATTAATTTCCATTTATTAAGGGCTCTGTCGTGACATAGGCCCAACTCTATGTTCAGGGCAGTACGGAGCATCCTAGGAATTCTGCCTCATGGCTTGCAGCCCAAACTCTCCAGCAAACAGGTGAGTATGCTCTGTATTTCACCATGTGTTGCATTTCTCCTCTTTAGAAGTACCACCATGCTCTATCCTCTGCACTGAACCAGATCCACTAATTGGTGTATAAGAGCAATGCAGGGCTGAGGGTGAATCTCTTCCTAATGCACTTGGAATGTTGTGACTATTGCCTACCTTACATTAAAAAACTATGAGTCAGATTCCCAAAACCATGAGCTTGTCTTAAAAACAATAATATTGTTATAAAACATGTTTTGGTTTCTTTTTATTTGCCTTCTGATTTTTGAAAGTTTAATGTAAGCCCAGGTCATATTTTAAAGGTTTTTTTCCCCTACAACCATAAAGGCTAAGAACTTACCTTTTTTTGGAAAAAAAAAAAGCTGAGATTCTAGTGAAATCATTTGACTCTAGGAACTGAAGAACTGAGATCATCATAAGGTGCCATTACTGATTTGGCGACTTATATATGTTTCTTGTGTTTCTTCATATTATGAAACCAAGAAGCACAAAGGAACTGTCTGGCACAGATTGAATTCAACGCCCCCACATTCATGTGCCCATAACACTCACCGTATGTGTTTTGAAGGAGAGGCACTGCTCTTTCAATTTCAAAAAGAATAAAAATAATGTATGCTAGTTTTGCATCTGTCTTTGCTGGTATATAATTAGGTCAACTGGTGATGATGGTTTTCATGATTTCATTTTCAAGTGAGGACTTTCATGCTAGCATAGAAGCCTGAAGAATCATTTCCTTTTCTTTAATGTCTGTTTCAAACTGCCTAGGACTTAGCTGCTTTAACAATGAGTCAGTCTCAACTCGGAAAAAATCATTTAAAGTTGCAGTGGAAAACCAGATCCTTGTTGTGCACATAAAGGCCCGTTATTTAGTAGAAGTGCCTCAGAGCGCCTCATGCCTAATATGCAAAGACAAGTGATCTACATAACAATTAAGGGGAATAGACTTAGAAAGTGCTTGATGTTAGTTACTTTTTTTGGTTAATAAATTGGGAAAAAATATACCAATGGAAAAATTGATAAGATCATTAAATCTATCATCCTTAGAGACACTCAGTAGTTCTCTACATTGGCAGTTCCCAAACTAGGGGTCAGTATCTGACATGGGTGGTGAAGCCCATAAAAAATATATATCCTTAATGTGCTCAAGCCAGAAGTGAGATCACATGTAGTTGTGAGCCAACTAGTGGTAAATTCCTGAGTGAGATCACAGGAAGAGACTTGGTGCCACTGTCATAAACAAAGGATGTATATGGCATTAAACTTATTTTACACCTGTTCTGGAGACAAAGAAATGGGGCATGGGCATACATTAAGGCAGTTAATCAAAACTGTGCATGTAGAGTTAGAGAATTATTTTAAAAGCTCCATCTAAAATGTGCTAGATTATGAGCAAACCGCAGAATGCAAACTGTACCTATTATTTAAAAATAATCTTGAGCTGGATCCAAATCACCCTGGATTATATTTTACTAAACCCCAAGCTCTTTGTTTGTGGAATTAATGTTTCTTCCAGTTTTGCCCATCTTTACCTTGTCTGTATTATAAATGGCAGCCCTTCCATGACCCTTAACTATGTTGTTGACTGCCAACATCAAGGTGACTGACTCTCAGTGATTTCAGTTGATAACTTAGCCCTCAGTTGATTTCAATGGTGGTGAGGTGCTGAAACCCTTTGTCTAGGAACAAAAGTTGCATATAAACTGGTATAAGTGATCAGAAGCTGGTTCAAATCTGTAACACAACAGAAGTTCAGTGCATATAAACCACTTTCAAAATGGCTCAAACTGGTTTAAAATAAACCTGGATGGATATAGTATCAGACTTAACTGATTTAGGTTAAGTTAAACCTCTGGTTAAACTTAGGTTAAAATTCTGTCCCAGATCCCCTCCAGATTCAAGTTAACTCACACCCCCAGCATCCCAGGATGCTTTGCACCCCTCTTGTAAACCCCACCTCTGGCAGAGTGAGTAGGCTAGCCTTGGTCCAAGCTATCTGCTCCAGCCAAGAAGGACGGCATGCCCTAGCACCCCCCAGGTTCTGGCCTGGTCCACTATAGGCATGGATGTCTGTTCACTTGTTTACAAGTTCAAGCTACACAGTTTAGACAGGGGGCAGGAAAATACAACCTGTAGGCCAGATCAGGCACCCATGTATACACAGATCTGGCACCCTGCCAGGCACCCCCTACCCAAACATATCTGATTGCATCTTGCTCCAACTCTGATGGGCTGGAGGGCCTAGCGCTGCCAGCATGCAGCTTCCAGGTGGGGCTGGTGCTGCCACTGCTGTAACCGCCAGGGGACCAGCTTGGCTTCCCTGACATCCCACTTGCTCTGGGCAGCAGGTAGGGAAGAGATAGAGGTTGGGGGGGAGCTGCAGCTTGGTGGGAGGGCAGAGCGTGAGGCTGGGGCTGGTGACAGTGCCCACTCCCAGGGAGTGGCAGCAGCATGGAACCTGGATGGGCAGCTGTGGGTATGAGGGAGGGTGGGGAGTATAGGGAAGCCCTGCATATTCCTCCCATGGTGCACAGCCCCCACCAGCAGCAGCAGCAGGTGGGGGCACTTAGGGTGCACAGTGGCACATGGTTCGAGCCAGCACTGCATATGGGTGCAAGAAAAGCAGCCTGGCCAGCCTGCCTCTATCACCAGGGCTCCCTGCCATGCATATGCAGCTCCCACACTAACTCATCACTGGGGGAAGCCCCATGCTGCACCCGGCTGCCTTCTTCACCCCCTGCCATGAAGGTCCTATGGCTTCGCCAGAAGGAGCCCTGACCCTTGCTTCCCTGAGGAGTCCCAGGACCTATGCAGCAGGGGCAGGGAAGGCAGCTGGCTCCAGCACAGGGCTTCCCCTGGTGTTACGTGAATATGGGAGTTGCACTTGCATGGCGGGGAACCTCGGCAATAGAGGCAGGCCAGCCAAGCTGCACTTCTCATCCCCATGTGCAGCACTGGCCAGAGCTGCGGCAGTGCCTGCGCCAGGCATGACTGCTCCAAGTGCAGCCATCTGCTGCTGCTGCTAGTGGGGCTGTGCACCATGGGGGAAATGTGGGGGAT
>NW_017729026.1:8322987-8330948 GCF_001723915.1 Gavialis gangeticus | reverse complement strand
CCCCTCAAACATCACACACCCACACCCTGCCCCCACAACCCCCCACATATACACTGCCCCAACATACCCTATTGCCCCTCAACATGCACAGCCCCACCCCCTCACAATCCCCCCCAAACCTCCTCGCACACCACCATACACACACAACCCCTCCCCAGCCATGCACCCATACAATATATAAGACTAAGACTTTATTTTTGAGTTATTATGCAATCACCTCTATATACAGTACACAAACACAAATCATGACCAAAAAAAATTTGTAATTATATTAAAATGTTATAGCAGGTGTTTAACTTTTAGGGTATGATTTGGGTTTTTTTCTGGTTCAACTCCCAAAAGGAGTATTTCTGGGGTCAAGGGGAGGGGCTTCTGGTGGCAAATGTTAGGGGACGGGACTTCCAGTCCCAAGATGGCAACCAGGGGTCAGGGCAACCGTCAAGGGGCAGGGCTATCCAAGTGGCCCTTGACAGGTCACCAAAACTTGTTAAGCGGCCCTCCAGCCATTATAATTGCCCACCCCTGGCTTAGAATAACCTGTGAAGATTTAATCGATTCAGCCTCAGACCTTTTGACTGTCTGTACTTAGCCTTTGTGGATTAGGACACAAGAAATTTGACAGAAAGGGCTTGATTCTTCTTTCACAATGAATCAAGTTTAACTCCTCTGAAGTTAATGGAACTATTCCTCTGAAAAAATAGTGTACCATTATCATTAGGTTCAACAACTCAGTCCACCAAAAACTTTTTCCTAATTTTTTCAAACTAGAACTGTAAAAATCATACAACTGGTGTGGAATCCTATTCATAACAAGCATCTAGGATTATTGTGCTGTTGAGTATATCTTGAAGAAGCCAAGTTCTCTCAGGCTTTGGGCAAACAAACAAATTGAAGCAAGTTAAAAGGCACCAGGACTCATCCTGGAGCAGCTGCCCTGTGGCAAAAGTATGTGTGTCCCAGAGCAAGTGGAAGGTAAACAAGGCCATCTTAGCTAGCCCTCAGTAAAATGGCTAAGTTATTATGGTTTAGTTTACACTTAATGGGAGCACGCACATGGGATTTGTTCATTTGTTCATTCTTGGTTGTCTCACTTTAAACCCAGAGTAACTCCATTAATGTTTCTTGCATTTTGCCTAATGCCGAGCAAAATGAATATACTGTTTGCATTGTGTTTACTTAAGGCTGTTGACCTGGCTCAGCATATCAAATGTTTGTTACAGTGCACTGTGAAGCTAGTGAGTGGAGCCCATGGAGCCCTTGCACAAAGAAAGGAAAAACGTGTGGTTTCAAAAGAGGAAATGAAGTGAGGGTCAGAGAAATCGTACAGCAGCCTTCAGCAAGGGGCAATCCATGCCCCACTACAAGCGAAAGCAGAAAATGTATTGTACAGAGAAAAAGATGTCAGAAGGAAGGAAAAGGTACTATGTTATCATCATCATAATATGAGACTGGTATTGTGCTTGTTTAATGGCTTGCATCTGAAAGCATGGGCCTGCACTACTTACTTCACCAAAGCTCCCACTGCTGTAAGGGTTAGTTTGGCTTGAGTGAATCATGCCCTCACATAGAGTAAGTAATGCCCTCAGACCACTCACAAACTGCACTTCCACATGACCTAGAAGGTCTAGATCAAGTGGTCCTACCGGCAGAACTGCCAGTTCATTAATGTGAGTACCAAGTAACCCACTAAGGAGCACCACAGGGAAGAAATGAGGTCAGGGAGTCTTAGTTCTGTCCCTGCATGCTTCATACGTGGGGATGGGGATGGAAGTTTTCTGCTGCCTTACCGGAGCAGCAGACTTCACGTTCCTCAACCCATATTGGCCTAATAGTGCATTGAAGAGGCAGAGTCATGGCCCCATGCACTTTCCCTCTCCACCTGCTGGAAAGGAACAAGAGCACAACAGTGCCCCCAGATCCAAGGCACCACAATGAGGTTAGTGTGCTGTTGCATAGTTGGAGAACTCCAGAGTTCTTCAGTCAGCTTGCAAGAACCAGGAATCGTGTCCAGTTTTTATTTTTTTCTGTCAACAGTTTTGTTGAGCTTGAGCAAAGGAAAATAGGGACTGAGTTTTCATTCCAAACTGTAAATAATGGTTTTCTCTGAGTGGTGATGATGATGATGATGTATTTTGTTCATGGTGTTTTGGCAACAACTTCAGTTTGGACAGAACATTTCACTTTGAAAAGTATCTGCTGTTAGTCTGGGTGGGATTAACGCACAGGCAAAGTAGGCATAGACCTAAGGCCTTGTGCTGCAGGGGGGTCCCAGTCCTTCCCACCACAGCAGTGAATGGCCCTGTCTGCCTCCTTTCCCTTCCCTTCCCTTCCCCTCCCCTCCGCCAGACTTGCTGCCATGGTGGCTGCTTGCTAGCAGTGGCTCCAAGCCCTGCTCCCCGCGGGGAGCAGCACTGGGCTGGCGGGGGGGGGAGGGTCTCGACTGATCCAGGGTCCATGAGTTCATTTGCCTAGGGCCCACTAAAGGGTTAATCCAGCCCTGCATGTAGTAAGTTCTTGTAAAGAAACTTCCTCATGTATATTACCAGCAATTCTTGTTTTATAGACTTTACAGCACTTGTGCCAAATCATATTTACAAAATATTGCATAACTCAAAATTCCTTTAATGTCATAAATCTGTTTTTGCAAAGTGCATAAAGTTCCCCCGCCTTCCCTTTTGAGCAAGTAATGGTCCACATTCTGCCGCTCTATACCCACCGAGCAACTTCTTTGAAGTCGATGTAGTTAGATAAAGTATACATTACAAAAGATTTGGTCTCTGAGGGATTTCTGTGTTTGAGGGCAAGATGAAGCCACTTGCTTTCTTAAAAGTTCTAAAAATCCACAATTATGTACACCATCCTGTAGAAGAGTAGCCATAAACTCAGTCTACTTTCATGCACTTCCATAAGCAGATGGACTTAAAAAAAGAAAAGGTAATCTTTAATAAACCCAAGGAAATTCACACATAAAACACAAGGTTAAAATAACATTAAGAGTTGGATTATGGTGACACAACCTAGGAAACTGAGAATTAAGGCAAAAAGTCAACACTTCTTTTTCACTGGAAAAGGGGAAATGAAGCTTTTCAGTTTAATCTTCAGGCTGCTTCTGCCTGCCCTCCTGACTTGCATCCTCTTGCACAAAATGGTTGCAGTTAAAAGCGGGATTTAAGCCTAGTGCAGCTAAGGATTGACACGACACCTCATTTGATTAATAGCAGAAAGGCTTTAATAAAAATACCACAAACAAGCTATAAAACTAAATGACAGAAAAAGACGCCTTTTTAATATTCAGTACATGAGCTATCACAAAAGTCCCAGCAAAATTTTTTCTCTCCCAAGCAGGCAGAAAGCAGTTCTTGTCTTTACAGTCTTCACTAAACATGGATCCGTTGCCCAAGAGGTGAACGGCTGGGTGCAGAAATTATTTCTGATTTTTCTCTCTCTCTCTCTCTTTCCTAGTGTGCATACTTTGCTAACAACGTTGTTTCATTCTTATACAGTTTAATTGTATAGCTTCAAAGCATTCCTTCTTGATAGTTAAGAGACCATCACATTACAATTGCTAACTGCGAGGAACCTGTTTTTGGATGTCTAGGTGTGAAACTTGTTTTTGCAAGCTTTTGACCAGTCCAGAGGTTACGCAGTAATCAAGTAGGATGAATTTTGATTGACTGAAGATGGATCTTGGTTGACTGAATGGACTACTGTACTTTGGGCTATTGTTTTAACAATGGGGCAGAATTTACATTTACAATAGTTCACATGGTGATGGTCTATGGAGGCATTTGCAAAACCTCAGACAGACATTGAATGGCTATTCTGAGAAACATGCCTTAATTAAGGGCAAATGTGTCAACCAGGATACAGCCAGAAGGGGTATGCAGATATTTATGAATGGTTTAGCATAATAAAACATCGGGTACTTTTGCAACTAGTACACGCGATGAAATCAATTGGGATTACTTTATTTTGCATGGTCCCAGTCACGATCTTGCATTCTTGTGCAAGATGCACTCTTATTTTAATTTGGTCATTTAAATTTCATGTGTAGGTCCGGCCAAGCTTTTACAGTCAACAACATGTAGCTCTGTTTTTCTTTGAATGACACATTGAATATAAAAGAAACCGAGCTTGGCTATAGCTTCATAGACTAAATATGTTCAGAGAGCTACACAGTAAAAAAAGCAAAGAAAAGTGGGGGGTTGGCAGGGGAAGGAACTTTGGGGAATAAGCTAAACTGGACTTACTATTAAGAAAGGATTAAGTAAGTTTGGGATTTATTTTGTAATGTATACATTGTTTTGAAATACAGCTTCCTTATTCCCTACTGTGCGACAGGCCAGACATAAGGTAGAACCTGGATACTTTTCAGGTTGGGTTTCTAACCTCATGGTGAAGAAAGTTTGCAAAGTAACTTTCAAGTATACATAACTACAAATGGCTGTGTGAGACTGCTGAGGTGCTCCAGCTGTTTGCTGCAGTTTTTGTTTCAAAGGCACCTCTTCTCCAATCAGCTGTGCAGGACCACTGATGTGTTCCAGCTGAGTGGAAAAGTGGCACCATTTGAAGTAAAAGCTGCAGCAAACAGCTGAGTTGCTCTTCTATGATTCATAGATGCTAGAGTCAGAAGAGACCTCAATGGATCTTTGAGTCTGACTCCCTGCCAGTGGCAGGAAAAAGTGCTGGGGGCACGTGACCCCAGCCAGGTGCTAGTCCAGTCTCTTCTTGAAGACCCCCAAAGTAGGGGAGAGCACCACCTCCATGGGAAGCCTGTTCCAGATTTTGGCAGCCCTAACCATGAAGAAGTTCTTTGCGATGTCCAACCTAAATCTACTCAGCTTCCTGCTGCAAGTGAAAGAAGTTACAAACCACTTGGATGCAAAAGATCTGGGCTCTAGTGTATTAGCAATGATGTTCGTCATAAGGGCATTGTTAGCTAGTTCTGCACATGCTGGTTCCATGTTGAATGCAACTCTGTCATAGCATAGTAGGGTAGCCAGGGACCTCAAGAATCCTCTAGTGCAATTCCATGCACAGGTACAGGATAACCTTTTTTCTATATCAACCCAGATAGATGCTTGTCCTGCGTCTTTCTGAAAACCTCCAGTGAAAATGATTTCACAACTTTCATAGGCAGATTATTGCATTGTCCTACTGTCCTTAACGGCTACAACCTACACCCCTGTCCTTATAGTAGGAACTTTTTCCTGATGCTTACTTTTAATTTGTTCTGCTGTAGTTAAACCCATTGCCTATTGTCCTGTGCTGTGAAACAAGGAAAAGCAATTTTTTTCCTCCTTTGTGCCCTTTCAGATATTTGAAAACAAATATCATATTCTCTCTTAACTTCCTTTTTACCAATCTAAACATATCTAGTTTCTTAAACCTTTCCTCATATGGCTTACATTTCAAACTTTTTATCATAGTCATTAGAGATGCACCAATACATTGGTTCGATATCAGATCGGCACAAATATAAAGAAAATTGAGTGTATTGGAAATTGGCTTCTTTTGCCTGATGTGGCTAATAATTTGGCTGATAAATGCCTGGTGCATGTGCACAGCTGCAGTGTAGCACGTAGGCAGTGAGAAGCACAGCCCAGCAGCTTGGAAAGCTGTGTCGAACTGATAAGTCTGTTGTGGTGGAAGAGGAGGGGTAAGAGAAGGGGTGTATGGGGATAGATCAAGGCCCCCATGGTCAGGGAGGGAGTGGGAAAGGGGAAGGGACTGGGGCAGGTGCTGCCTAGCTGGGGTGGGGCACAGGATGGAGCCACAGCTCGTCCAGGGGGTACATAGAATGGGCAAGGGGGAGGGTGGCTCCCACTGCTGAGCACACCCCAGGAGGGCATAGTGGGGTGTGCCCCCAGATCTACGTGTGGCATGGCGCAGGCTGCCACTGCGGGCTGGGGCTGCACCGGGCTCTTCCTGATGGGGGCCAGGCCGGGCTGTGCTTGAAGGGCAGCAGCAGCAGTGCTGGGAGTGGGGGTTGGGGAGCTACAGTGAACTTTGGAGTGGCTGAATCCCCACTGTAGCCCCGCTCTCAGTGCTGCTGTTGCCTGCCCTGAGAACAGCGTGGCCCAGCACCCACCAGAAAGAGCCCAGTGCAGCCCCTGGCCCCAGCCCATTGCAGCCCAACCTGCCCCACCTTATGCAGATCTGGGGGTACATATCCCCCATGCCCTCCCAGGCTGCACGCTGTGGTGAGAGCTGCCTCCCCCCCTTCCCCCTGTGCCTCCCATGTGAGCCATACCTCCATCCTGCACCCCACCCTGCCCCACCCCACCTGGACAGCACCTGTCCCTGCCCCAGCCCCACTCCCTCCCTCATCGTGGGAGCCTTGATCTGCCCCCCCCATGCCCTTTCCCTTCTTCCTCCCCTTCCACCACAACAGACTTACCAGCCAGACACTACTCTTCAAGCTGCTCGGCTGTGTATCAGAAATCAGACTTTTATTGGCCAATATGCCTCCTTAAAAATCAGCCCCAAAAATCTTTATCAGTGCATCCCTAATAGTTATCCATACTTGCATGGTAGAGATTTAAGACATTGGCAAAAGACAAGTGATGATGTTTGTTCATTATAGAGTTCTTTATGATTTGGTCAAGGAAGTTCAGGTAAAAGGCATGATATTAGTTAGCTAACTTGCTGGTATCTCACAGAGGCATCTGCATGTGCCTGTGGTGAGCATGATAGATAACATGAATAGATGGATTGCTGTCAAAGTAAAATCTGTTTTTTACTGGAGTGGAATAAAAGGTCTTACTTGGAGGAGGCACTAAGTTTTGAGTTTGAATGCAGGCAAACTAGGAAAATTAGGTGGGTCAGTATACAAATAATTCTGCTAGATTTAGAAAGCTTTTCTCCCTTTTTCCCAATACTATACTTTCATTTTAATTCCTAGGGCAGTAGGACAATGCCACAAGCTGCCTGTGAAAGTTGAGGAATCTTTTCCACTGGACTAATTTAGCTGTCCATGTATCCTGGGCAGAATACTTTTACATCAATCCTCATCCAAGGCTTTTGAAGATGTATTTTGATATTTCTTCCCTTTGGAAACAACAGTGGCCCAATATGTCATATCTACAGTACCCTTCCTCTATAGCAACTGATCTTATCTCAACTTTCTCTCCCTTACCTGTGATTTTATAATATATTCCTCAAGACACAAGTGCCCTTGGGTTTAGTAAAATAGTTCTTTTCTCTTTCCATGAGTAGATATTTCTTTGGCTTTTACTTTCTAATAAAAATATAATTCTTTGAAAGTTAACTGTTGCAACAAGTTGACAGTTGCTCCAAATGTTGCAATGATTACCAGAGGTGTGACAATGTATACATTGGGAAAACACTATTGATAGAGCATGGCAAACACTGCAAGCAATCTGCAGTTATTAATATTTTAATAAACCTGGTTTTGGCCATGGTCATATCACTTAATGTTTTCTTTTTGCCAGCATGTATGAGATAAGGGTTTCACTGGCTACAAATTAAGTATTAAGGATACATAGAAAAGTGTTTGTGAAAAAAATAAACAAAGTTTTCATGCATGAATATTTCTGACAAGAGTTTGTCCAAAGGGAGAAGAAAAATGTACTATATAACTTTTCTGACCAACCGTATTTATTAGTTAATTTTAATGCTCTCATATTTTCATGATCTAACTGAAACATTTAAAAATATTACACAGAAGATATGCTAGTGATGTATCAGGATTTCCATGTGTTATATCTCATACAAATACATAACAAAAATGGTCTCTGTCCCAGGGCTCTGGGACAGAAGTTTCATAAACCATTTGACCCAAATCAGTTAAGTCTGATACTACATTCAGTCATAGTTTCATAGTTTCTAGGGTCGGAAGGGACCTGAGCAGATCATCTAGTCCGACCCCCTGCCATGGCAGGAAAGAGTACTGGGGTCAAACGACCCCAGCAAGGTGTTCATCTAACCTCCTCTTAAAA